>NC_034190.2:38809790-39422915 GCF_002021735.2 Oncorhynchus kisutch | reverse complement strand
TGAACAGAACCATGAACCCCTCATATGAATCTGGCTCCTCCTCTCCTCTCTCCCAGATGGCCGTGGCCCATTACAACACCCGCCCAGTCAGCAGAGAAATAACCATTGCAACCTTGGACCTCTCGGTGGTGGGGGCTCTCTTCTGGTGCAAAAAGTAGAGGGAACACTGAAGTAGGAAGCCACTGCATTTAAATGAGGTGCCGTCATATTTATCCGGGAGGGATAAACGGGCATCGTTGACCTGAGCGGGTTGCTGAATGGGCTGTTGTGCTGGCTCGACTGGTTGTAGAGTATCCTTTGCTAGTTGACGGTAACTTCTCCTGGGAATGTTTGAGACGTTGGGATATATTCTATTTTCCTGCTGATTCCATTGTTTGAGTCAGTATTCTATAATGAATACACTGAGAGTCGAGATGCAGGTGCAGGTGGTACGTTTAATAAAACAACACAGACATGGAACGAGACAACATGGCAGTGGCGTTTTCACATAATACTGACTGGGAAAACTGGGGAAAGAACCAAAGGGAGTGCCAGATATAGGGGAGGTAATGAGTGAGGTAATGGAGTCCAGGTGCCTCATGATGAAGTAGAGGTGCGCGTAATAGTAGGTGCCTGGTGTGTGTAATGATGGATGCCAGGACCGGTGGTTAGTATACCGGCGACGTCGAACGCCGGAGGGGAGGAGCAGGAGTAGAAGTGACAATACTTGAGATTCTTCAAAATAGCCACGCTTTGCCTTCATGACAGCTTTGCACACTGTTGGCATTCTCTCAACCAACCGTCTTTTTATTTTTTTAAATCATATTATCAATTTAATTTATGTTAAAAAAATAAATAAATGTTTTTACATGTATTTAACTAGGCAAGTGAGTTAAGAACAAATTCTTATTTCCCCCGGGAATCGAACCAGGGTGTCTGTAGTGACGCTTCAAGCACAGCGATGCATTGCCTTGGACCTTTGCTCCACTCGGGTGCCCTAAGCTTCACCTGGAATGCTTTTCCAACATTCTTGAAGGAGTTCCCACATGTGCTGAGCACTTGCTGGCTGCTTTTCCTTCACTCTGCGGTCCAACTCATCCCAAACCATCTCAATTGGTTTGAGATCAGGTGATTGTGGTGGCCAGGTCATCTGATGCAGCACTCCAATACTCTCCATCTTGGTCAAATAGTCCTTACACAGCCTGTAGGTGTGTTGGGTCATTGTCCTGTTGAAAAACAAATGATAGTCCCACTCAGCGAAAACCAGATGGGATGGCATATCAATGCAGAATGCTGTGTTAGCCATGCTGGTTAAGTGCGCCTTGAATTCTAAATAAATCACTGACAGTGTCACCAGCAACGCACCCCCACAGGACACATTGGCCCAAGCAAGTCTCTTCTTATTATTGGTGTTCTTTAGTAGTCGTTTCTTCGCAGCAATTCCAACATGAAGGCCTGATTCACGCAGTTTCATCTGAACAGTTGATCATCAATGAACAGCATTCTTACATAGGTATTCCTCTTGTCCAGATGGGATAGGGCTGTGTGCAATACATCATCTGTGGATCTATTGGGGCGGTATGCAAATTGAAGTGGGTCTAGGGTGTCAGGTATGGTAGAGGTGATATGAGCCTCTCAAAATACTTCATAATGACAGAAATTAGTGCTACGGGGCGATAGTAATTTAGTTCAGTTACCTTAGCTTTTTTGGGTACAGGAACAATGGTGGGCAGCTTGAAGCAAGTGGGGACAGCAGATTGGGATAGGGAGAGATTGAATATGTCTGTAAACACTCCAGACAGCTGGTCAGCGCATGCTCTGAGAATGCGTCTATGGTTGCCGTCTGGGCCGGCAGCATTGCTAGGCTTAAATGTCTTACTACTCACTTCAGCCACAGAGAACAAGAGCCCACAGTCCTTGGGAGCGGGCCATGTCGGTTGCACTGTGTTATCCTCAAAGTGAGCGAAGGTGTTTAGCTGTCCGGGAGCAAGACGTTGGTGTCCGCGACGTTGCTGGTTTTCCCTTTGTAATCCATGATTGTCTGTCAACCCTGCCACATACGTCTCGTATCTGAGCCATTGAATTATGACTCCACTTTGTCTCTGTATTGACATTTTGCCTGTTTGATTGCCTTACAGAGGGATTAACTACACTATTTGGTTAAATATGGTGCTCGAATGCTGACATCTATCCACAGTTTCTGGTTTGGGTAGGTTTTAATTGTCACAGTGGGAACAATATCCCCTATACACTTCCTGATGAACTCAGTTACAGTGTATACGTTAATGTTATTCTCAGAGGCTACCCGGAACATATACCAGTGCTCAAAACAATCTTGAAGCATGGATTCCGATTGGTCAGAATAGCATTGAATAGACCTTAGCACGGGTACTTCCTGTTTGAGTTTCTGCGTATATGACGGAAGGAACAAAATGGAGTTGTGATCTGATTTGCTGAAGGGAGGGCTGAGGAGGTCCTTGTAGGCATCCCAGAAGGGGGAGTAACAGTGGTCGAGCGTTTTTTCAGCGCGAGTCGTACAGTCAATGTCTTGATAGAACTTTGTTTTCCTCAAACTGACTTTGCTAAAATCCCCAGCTACAATATGATATAACAATAGCGAAGCACAAAACAACCTGAAAATAGCTAGTTGTTTACCCTATCCCGAAACACACACTTGCAAGGTTGTCTAGGTAGCAAGCAAACCTTTAGCTAACATAAGCTAAATAACAACAGGCTCAGTTTTCCCCCTTTCATCAGTGATGCTACCTTATTAGCTGGCTAACTTGATAGAATATCGATTTCGATTTCAGGACCTAGACAGAAACAGAAACGTCCTTTAAGGGTGGTTATAGCTGTTTTCCTCAAATGTGACCCGTTTCAGGAAACTAGGCGTATGTCGCAGGTCACTACTTCACAGGACAGCCATTTGAAAGTAAACTTATTTAAAAAAAATCTAAATGCAGTTTATTTTGGCAGAAATGCCTTCTCGAACATGTGAACTTTCATGTGCCTTAATAACAAACTTGTAAGCCGTCTGTAAATAGGAATACAATTGTTAAATGATGAACCTAGTTAGTTTAACCAAAGAAAAGGGGAGCATTCTTCCCGCTAGTGATGATTGACTGAGATAATGAGTGGGCTGGACATGCCGAGAGACGAGTTTGTATTGGTCTGCCACATAGCACGCGTCTGTCTATTGGAGCTGGTCAGTAGGTCCAGTTAATCGCGTTAAACGTGGCTTTTTTATAATGTATTGCGTAGTAAAATTGCATAAACCTAATGTCAAATTAAAGTGTACTGTTAGCAGTTAACGTTAGCTGGCTGGCTCGCTAGCTAACGTTCAGTGGAATTCGAGTATAATAGCTATGGAGATGGAGAAAACACCAGTCTGGATTACATCTTCAAACTACTAAGGGCAACCATGAATGGCATCAGACAGGGGACGTGTCCACCCATGATGTATACTGGTAAGATAGTCCTACACATTTCTAATTTTGACAGAAAGTGGTTTCATTTCAAGTATACTGTTAGCCAGCTAACGTTGTGTATGATCTTATTCTTTGTATCTCAGACACATTTGCTTGACTAGTTATAGCCATAGACCCAGGTTGGTTAGCTACCTGCAGATTTATGCAGGGTAGTAACGTCATGAGTTGTGATTATGGTCCATTGTTTAGCTAGCTAGCTAGCTACATGTCTTAACAAAAGGCTCCACTCTGTATCCATTTCCATAGAATGCCACTGCAACTGTTGATAGATGTACTAGCTGGTAAATTCACTCCGGCTATCTACTCTGATTTCAGACCACGGGTAAAATACAGTTGCATACTATTTGTTTTCCCCCGCATCTAAAGCGGACTGATACAGCTGGCCACTTGATAGCTGCAGGCTAAAGTTAAATCTAGACTTGGTTTCCTCTATTGTAATCGCTCCTCTTTCATCCCAGCTGCCAAATGAACCCTGATTCAGATGAACATCCTATCTGTGCTAGATTACGGAGACGTAATTTGTAGATCGGGCGGCTATATGTTCTTTACCATTCGGCCATCAAATTTGCCCAATGCTCCTTATAGGACACATCACTGCACTCTTCTGTAAACTGGTCATCTCTGTATACCTGTTGCAAGACCCACTGGTTGATGCTTATTTATAAAACCCTCTTAGGCCTCAATCCCCCCTATCTGAGATATTTACTGCAGCCCTCATCCTCCACAATACAACACCTCAAAGCGCACACATCCCTGGGTCGCTCATCTTTTCAGTTCACTTCAGGTAGAGACTGGAACAAGCTGCAACAAACACTCAAACTGGACAGTTATATCTCAATCTCTTCATTCAACAACTCAATCATGGACACTTTTACTGACGTTGTGGCTGCTTTGCGTGACGTATTGTTGTCTCTATCTTCTTGTCCGTTGTGCTGTTGTCTGTGCCCAATAATGTTTGTACCATGCTTTGTGCTGCTATCATGTTGTGCTGCTGCCATTTTGTGTTCCTACCATGTTGTTGTCATGTTGTGTTGCTACCATGCTGTGTTGCTACCATGCTGTGTTGCCATGTGTTGCTGCCATGCTATGTTGTTGTGTTAGGTCTCTCTTTATGTAGTGTTGTGATGTCTCTTGTCGTGATGTGTGTTTTGTCCTATATATATATATATATATATATATATATATATATATATATATAGTAGTTGTAGTGTCCTATATATATATATATTTCTTTTTTATGCCAGCCACTATCTCCGCAGGAGGCTTTCTGTCTTTTGGTAGGCTGTCATTGTTAAAAATAATTTGTTCTTAACTGACTTGCCTAGTTAAATAAAGGTTAAATAAAATAAAATAAATAAAAATAGTAAAGTAGGATGAATGATACAGCTAGCTAGCTGCAATTGGAATGTCAATGTCTAGCCAGGAGTTTGCCTGAAATGTAGACTTACCGGTGAACAACAGTGTGCACTTAGTCCACTGCCAGTTCTTTCAACCGCTTACTGAACACAATTGCTCGAGTAACTTTTCTCCATACATCGCTTGATATATTAAACCTTTGCCATAGCCTGTTGGCAAGCATGCTAAAACATCCCCTTCGTCAGTCAACATTTTCAAGCACAACTGTTGCATTGGCTTAAATGACGGGATGGAATGGACACTGCTAAGATTCTAAATAACTGTTAAAACATCCTCACTGAAATCTTCCATGTTTACTGCTTTGTGCGTGTCCACACGGATCATAAACAAGGGTGAAATGAGTGGAAGGGAGGGATTTGGCTGAGAGTTTCCTTTTGCGAGGGAGGAGACTTCGCTTCCTTCCTTCACACAACGGAAATCATAATTGTTAATGTCATTCCCCCCAACTTTCGCAATAATGTTACTGCTGGATAGCGAGATTAGAGTAAAGTAGGGTACAATTCAGTACATTATATTGTACTATACTCTACTGTACTGTATTATTGTACTGTACTGAACTATACTTTACTTTCTGTACTCTACTGTATTGTACTGTAATCTACTTTTCTTTACTGTACTTTAATATACTGTACTCTGCTGTGTTGTGCTGTCCAAACTTCTGAAACATGTCTATAATTGGTTCACTCAAATGTTTGGGCCAAGTCAAGGCCAGCCTGGACCGGCCCAAATCTGAACCAAACATAGATGTCTGTGATTGGTTCAGATTTGTTCCGGTCCGTGGATGTTGAAATCGAGGCCGGTCCTGACCGTACCAAAAAAAGATGTCCGAACAGGACCAAAAAAAGATGTCCAAAAGATGTCGGCCCGTGCTCACTGGGGTGTAGCCTACAGTGTCAGCTGCAATTTAGTTGGTAGGCCGACCGTTTGTAAAACAGGCTTTATTAAGTCCTGATTCATGTGACTAATAATTTTGGCTATTTAAGCTCTGAATATCAGCTACACAACTTCATCAGGAGTTACCCTGAGCCTATTTGCAATTAATGTGTTTACGCAGTGGGAAATAGAGATGTAGTTTTATTTGTTAATTTGAGGTTAATCTTAAGCTATTTGATCAGAGAAATGTGCATGATGTAAAAAAGTGTCTGTCTTATGGCATTGTCATACATTTGATCTCCACTCTAGCCTAGTCTGTGTTTATGGGAAGTAATTCCCCAGCACTAATTTGAAATTTTGAACTCAGTTCTGTGCAAGTGTTACAGACCACAAAGAAAGTATATGTCTAGATATGAATCAGTCTATGATCAAATTAGGTAAAATAATGTATGACTTGGTCAAATAAAACATAAACAAATAAATAAAGGGTACTGGTGGTCATAAAACAAAATTAAATGAAAGTTATGATATTATGTTATGATTAAAGTTATGATTATGTTATGATTATGAAAGGAATAGAATTAGATATAGAGTTACACTCCAATGTCTATCCATTTGATATACTATCATTAATGTACAGGGCTATACCAGCAATGGTGGGCATATACAGTATTGCCCCAGTGGCAGGCCCACTGTTCAGATCCTTGTGGAATTCCTGTGAGTGTTATGTCACGCCCTGACCTTAGAGAGCCTTTTTATGTCTCTATTTGGTTTGGTCAGGGTGTGATTTGGGTGGGCATTCTATGTTCTTTATTTCTTTGTTTCTGGCCGAGTGTGGTTCCCAATCAGAGGCAGCTGTCTATCGTTGTGTCTGATTGGGGATTATACTTAGGCAGCCCTTTCCCTCCTTCTGTGTGTGATCTTGTTCTTTGTTTGTGTGCAGGTAGTTTGCACAACGAAGCTGTTCGGTCGTTGTAGTTTTGTCTTTTCTAAAGTTTCACTTCATTAATAAATTATATGGAACTCAAAGAACGCTGCACCTTGGTCTCATCCTTCCGACGACACTCGTTACCTGTTATTAGTTGACCTGGGTGGCAGAGTGAGTCAAAGTAAATCCTAAAAGGCGACTTCAAAATTATCTTTCATGGGGTCAAATTTTTCTCAGTTAAACCAATGGAAAAGTGTGTCAAAGTATGCAGTATTTTGTATTTATTACGGATCCCCATTAGGCAGCAGCTACTCTTCCTGGGGTCCAAACATATTAAAGCACTTACATTACATATACAACAAAAGATAAGACAGTACATCATATAACTTTAACATTATTACACCACTACGTATCTGCAATACAAAATGTTTAATACCACCACACAACAAAATCACAATGAACGCACATGCCTGTGTCTGTACCTTTGTGTGTGTCTCTTCTCTTCATTACATAAGGTCTACTTTTACCTGTTTTAAAAAATCTGATTCTACTGCTTGCATCAGTTACCTGATGTGGAATAGAGATCCATGTAGTCAGTTGCGCTATGTAGTACTGTGCACCTCCCATAGTCTGTTCTGGACTTGGGGACTGTGAAGTGAACTCTGGTGGTATGTTTTGTGGGGTATGCATGGGTGTCTGAGCTTTGTGCAAATATTTTAAACAGACAACTCGGTACATTCAGCATGTCAACACCTCTTAAAAAACAAGTAGTGATGAAGTCAATCTCTCTTCCTCTTTGAGCCATGAGAGATTGACATACATATCATTATTGTTAGCTCTCCGTGTACTTTTAATGGCCAGCCGTGCTGCTCTTCTCTGACCCAACTGCAATTTTCCTAAGTCCCTCTTTGTGGCACCTGACCACACTACTGGACAGTAGTTTCCAGTAGGTGTGACAAAACTAGGGCCTGTAGGGCTTGCCTTGTTGATAGTGTTGTTAAGAAAGCAGAGCAGCGTATTATTATGGACAGACTTCTCCCCATCTTAGCTACTGTTGTATCAATATGTTTTGACCATGGTTTACAATCCAGGGTACTCTAAGCAGTTTAGTCATCTCAACTTAGTAGTTAAGGTTTAGGGTTTAATGAATGATTTGTCCCAAATACAATGCTTTTAGTTCTGGAAATATTTAGGACTAACTTCTTCCTTGCTACCCATTTCGAAACTAACTGCAGCTCTTTGTTAAGTGTTGCAGTCATTTCAGTTGCTGTAGTAGCTGATGTGTAAAGTGTTGAGTCATCTGCATACATAGACACAAGCCAATGACATGTCGTTAGTAAAGATTGAAAAAGTAAGGGGCCTAAACAGCTGCCCTGGGGAATTCCCGATTCTACCTGAATTATGTTTGAGAGGCTTCCATTAGAGAACACCCTCTGTGTTCTGTTAGACAAGTAACTCTTGTTACCAGATTTGTGCAATATACGACTGATTGTTGTCCTATGGACAGAGTCTCCCACCTCAGCTGTAGATCTCTGCAGTTCATCCAGAGTGATCATGGGCCTCTTGGCTGCATCTCTGATCAGTCTTCTCCTTGTATGAGCTGAAAGTTTAGAGGGACAGCCAGGTCTTGGTAGATTTGCAGTGGTCTGATACTCCTTCCATTTCAATATTATCGCTTGCACAGTGCTCCTTGGATGTTTAAAGCTTGGGAAATCTTTTTGTATCCAAATCCGGCTTTAAACTTCTTCACAACAGTATCTCGAACCTGCCTGGTGTGTTCCTTGTTCTTCATGATGCTCTCTGTGCTTTTAACGGACCTCTGAGACTATCACAGTGCAGGTGCATTTATACGGAGACTTGATTACACACAGGTGGATTGTATTTATCATCATTAGTCATTTAGGTCAACATTGGATCATTCAGAGATCCTCACTGAACTTCTGGAGAGAGTTTGCTGCACTGAAAGTAAAGGGGCTGAATAATTTTGCACGCCCAATTTTTCAGTTTTTGATTTGTTAAAAAAGTTTGAAATATCCAATAAATGTCGTTCCACTTCATGATTGTGTCCCACTTGTTGTTGATTCTTCACAAAAAAATACAGTTTTATATCTTTATGTTTGAAGCCTGAAATGTGGCAAAAGGTCGCAAAGTTCAAGGGGGCCGAATACTTTCGCAAGGCACTGTAATTTATGTTTGTTTCATAGTATAGTCTCTTTTAATTTAGTTTACTAACATGATTTCTTAATTGTAGTACATTTGCCAATCAGTTAAGTTGGGCTGCCAGACTTATTTGCCATACCTTTTGCCTCATCCCTCTCAACCATACAATTTTTCAATTCCTCATCAATCCAATGGGATTTAACACTTTTTACAGACATTTTCTTAATTAGTGCATGCTTATTAGTAACTGGAATAAGCAATTTCATAAATGTGTCAAGTGCAGTGTTTGGTTGCTCCTCATTACACAAAACACAGGCCAGCAAATATTCTTTAAATCAACATATGAATCACTACAATATTTATTGTATGGCCTCTTACACTATATTAGGCCCCGCCTTTGGAACTGTGGTTTTCATAGATATGGCTACTATATTGTGATCACTACATCCTATGGATTTGGATACTGATAATTTCTGCAGCCTTAGTAAAGCCTTAGTAAAGATCTGATCAATAGATGTTGATGATTTTATTTTTGTGCTGTTTGTAACTACCCTGGTAGATTGACTGACAGCCTGAACCAGGCACAGCTTACAATTTGAAGTTTTTTCTTGAGTGGGCAGCTTGATGAGATCCAGTCAATATTTAAATCACCCAGAAAATATACTTCTCTGTTGATATCACATACCTTATCAAGCATTTCACACATATTATCCAGATACTGACTGTTAGCACTTGGTGGTCTATAGCAGCTTCCCACAATAATGGGCTTAAGGTGAGGCAGATGAACCTGAACCTGAAGCTTTACAGGAATGTGGTTCTGAATATAAACCGCAACACCGCCCCCATTGGAATTTCTGTATTTTCGGTAGATGTTATAACCATGTATTGCTCCCACTGTATGATCAAATGTATTATTTAAGTGAGTTTCAGAGAGAGAATATGATTGTCATCTTTTACAAGCAGGTTATTGACTTCATGGACCTTGTTTCTCAGGCTGGGCTATATTTAGCACTTTTCTGGGTTGCTTGATTGTTTTTAATACTTTACAGGAAGCTTGCTAATTTGATTTATATTGGAGCTGGTGACCATTTTTTTTGTTGTTGCTTTCTTTAACTACTTACATTGTGTCTGCCAACACCCCTAGGATAATATGTACATTTGATGCAGTATTATGACGACTCATTGTCACAATGGTAGGGATTAACTGATTTTGTCTTGGGTCATTGACAAGTCATTGTTTCAACGCAGCCTTGGAATGAATGGACAGAGTCCAGGATCCAAGATGATTTGGATGGACTCCTGTAGAGCACCTTCTGTTTACAGAAGATGTCAAAGTTATCTATAAAAAGGATTACAGCAGACCTACAGTAATCTTTTAGCCATTAGCCTGCTGAATCTTCCACACCCATGGCCCAGCGATGGTACTGGACCTGAAATTATTTCCTGTTTTTTGGAGTCTTTAATGCCAAAATCAATTCTTTAAAATACATTTTCAGATGTTCCGAGCTAGCCCTCCTGATGTCGTTTGAGCCCACATGGACTAAGACAGCGTCAGCTCCCGCCATCTGTGGTAGAACAGTCTGAAGCAGCCTTGTTATGTCCTGTACTCGTGCTCCTGTGGTAGAACAGTCAGAAGCAGCCTTGTTATGTCCTGTACTCGTGCTCCTGTGGTAGAACAGTCTGAAGCAGCCTTGTTATGTCCTGTACTCGTGCTCCTGTGGTAGAACAGTCTGAAGCAGCCTTGTATGTCCTGTACCCTTGATAGCGTAAGGTTTTTGCTTTGGGGACTGAGACATTTCTCACCATAGAGCTGCCTATGATGACACCTGGTGATGTTGAATGGGCCTGTCTCTCAGGCAGCCACATGGTCTGATGAGGTGGAAGTGCTAAGGATCTGATCCTGAGGTAGACAGAACAGAGGACAAAGACGCAGGTACCTCCGGATCCGATCTCGAATGAGAAGCCCATAAGGAAGAAGTCGCCAGAACCTCTGGATCCATGGCGGCAACGCCGTTTCTGGTCATTAACATCTCCAAGGAGACCCCCTGTGGTTAGCCTAGTGGTTAAGAGTTTTATGCCAGTAACTGAAAAGTCGCTGGTTTGAATCCCTGAGCCGACTAGGTGAAAAATCAGTTGATGTACCCTTGAGCAAAGCAATTAAGAGTGTCTGCTTAGAAGTAGTATCTTTTTGACCTCAACACTTTTTTCCCAAAGACAAAAAAAATGAAGAGTATTATTTTCCCTTTCCCATAATCCATTGCCTTGATCCCTGTTTCTCAGACAAAACATGCCTATACCACAATAAAAACAAATGACTATTTTCAAGAGTGCAAAGAAGTCATACATATCGCACACCAGATATGGTTGAAGTCTGAAAAGCAGTGTGCTTTCTGTGTTTCATTGCTACAATGTAATGGAAAGGTAATAACATACCATGTCATTTAGCAAACGTTCTTTATCCAAAGTGACTCCAGTCTTGCATGCACACATTTTTCATATGGGTGGCCACAGCGGGAATCAAAGTCACGATCCTGGCATTATAAGCACCTTGCTCTATTCACTGAGCCACACAGGGCCAAAATACTAGTGAACTGTAATACTACAACCAGATTATTCGTGTTGTTTTCAATGGTCCTCTGACTGGCGCTTACCCAGATGCCCTCAGTATTGGCACCCAGAATCCCTTTCCAGGAATATGAAGTGGGAATGGAGCGTAGCCAATGAGTGCTTATGAAGTCATTAGTTTAGGTAAAACTCCAGATGGTAAGGCACCAACTTCTACTTCATGTTATTAATCAAAGTTTTCTCGTGGCCTGGCAATGGCAAGGATTACATACTGCCTAAGGCCTATAAATCAAAGCCTAACACACTAATTCTATAAGTCAATTCACCAAAATGTATTTACTTTCATTATCTCTAATTAGGTGCATTACAGTATAGTCTAACTTTGTGTGGCTTTCCATGTATTGTTCTGTGCACAAAGCAACAGTCAAAATACAACTGTAGTTTCTCTGCACGTTGTAAATGGCGGTAGCACATGCTCTCTGTCTGTGGTGGCCGTTTGACGGCATTAGCGAGGCTGGGGGGAATAGTGTTGATGACTTATTACTCATTAGGTTGCTTTCACTGCTGCTGTCAAGCCCTCATCAGGAGGTTCTTCGTTAAGTGGCCGACTGAGGGCCATGATCCAATTCACCTTTTAACTTCACTGGGCCTATCTGGGTTGACATGGGTCAGTGCATCTATAGACACACTATGCACTCACAGTGAAGACCTCATTACCTCATTTCCTCTGACTACTGTACCAAACACTAAGGAGAATTTTTAAGATGGATTTCTACATAAAGTGCAAGTATACAGTTTAGAACGTTTCTTATGCTTCGCCTTGGAAGGAAATATTGAGTGTGATGGTTGTAATAACTGATTCTTGTGACAAATGAATTGATGTGATGATGATGTGGTCAAAGAGAGGATCAAGAGAATTAGCCATGCTGCTTTTTTTACAAGACACATTTATTAGTCTGTATGAAGAAATAAATCCCAACTTGAAAGTTCGTCTCCCAGTGCAGCGTTGAGCTCATTAACCCCTTGCACCTTGCTGGAGCTAACAGGATCAGCCTTTACAGGACACATTAATTTAGCCATAATAAGGTCAACAGAAGAATTAAGCTATCTTTTAAACTTGGTCAGTGGTGCTTGGAGGTTGTAAAAATGACTTCCTTTTGCGTGTCAATGCGACTCAGCGTGTTAAAGCAGCCATCAATGGGCGATACAGTACCTATGTGAAGTAAAAGTGACAAGCCTGAAGGTCAAAGGTCAGCTGCCTGGGACAGTTCCCACTGGTATTAAGAAGAGTGGAGAAAGGGCTCAAAACTGGTAGATAAATGACAATTCGCTTACGTCATTCTGTAGGAGCTATATACAAATATTTGTATGAAGTGAAGTGAAGCAAGGTAAGTTTAAGCCACAGTCAAATGTGTTAATGGAGAGTGAAAGTGTAGGAAATTATACACTAGTAATGATGTAATGTATGATATACTCTTAGGAAAATGGGTGCTATCTAGAATCTAAAAGGGTTATTTGGCTGTCCCCATAGGAGAACCCTTTGCAGCTAGAACCCTTTTAGGTTCCATGTAGGACCCTTTCCACAGAGGGTTCTAGACGGAACCCAAAAGGGATCTCCTTGGCTACCGGGCCCCTAACAAAGAAATCAGAATGTTTCAGATTAAAATCATTTACTGAACAACATGTGTTATTAAATGTACTAACTATAAGCTTCTGCTGCTCTATACTACAATTGTGCAGATTCTTGTTTCCACCTTCATCCTTTGCCTATATTAACAGTATTGCAAACATTTTTGGTTCCAAATGTTAACTAAAGCTGTCTGTGTCATGAGATTTTTATGATGCTTTATTATAAATAACTACACAATTGGCAACATTTTTTTTTAAATATATAGTATTGGGGTCAGTTTTAATGAAGACATTACCAATGATCCATGTTTCACATTAAAGAATGTATTACCAATTCTTATAAACAAGGCTAAGCCTGTTCTACCCTATGCATAATTCCTACATAACATACCCAAAATAAAAATGTATCCTGAACTATGTAGACTGCAGGCATAAATGTGGTACCTACCATGAACAAGCATCTGTGAAACTGCAAATGTAGTGTCAAGACATTATGTGGGCATTTATGAGTAAGTTCAACAGGAGATAAACCACAGCAGAAAATACACTGAAACAGTATTTTGCCCATCCCCGGGCAGGCTGGGGTAGAACAGGTTAAGGAATTTGTCCTTATGTTTGTTCCCTGTAAACAAAACTCAGAGGTTAAACTGCACCAGAGCCCAGCGTCAAGCCTTCTTGTGAGTAAACTAATTTATGTCTTTAAAGTTACATTTTCTAGCTAACTGGTTTTCAATTGAAAGGATGGCAAGGCTGTTCAACCTGTCTTGGCACATTGTAGATCTTAGTTCATTATAAGTTTCAGCTTACTGAAGGCACGTTCACCTCCATCAACTGTTACAGGCATTGTGCAGCAGATTCGCAGTGCAGTGCACACCTCTCCAGAAATGCTCTGTAGCTGCATCTTGTGGGTGGCATTTAGGAGCTCTACAGGAGAAAGACCATCTGAAGAAGTGACACCATATATCGTCTTTAGATGTCGCGCTTGTTTCTCAATTTGTGGCAAGATACACAAATGTGGTTTTCAGTCATTTTCCTAAATGTAAGTATTGGTGAAAACTCCTCGCGTATAGCTGCACTCGTGTGGAACCGCATGTCCAAATGACTGATTATACTATCCAGAGCCACATAAAACACTGTGTTGACTTCTGTTCATCTGCTATGTCATCTTCAGTCTCATCAGGGAGACGTTTTCTTTTTTTCTGGCGGTTCCTCTGTTCACTGTGAAACTGAGTAGTTACACCCATTTCATTTGCCACCGTGGAGGCCTCTGCCAGAAGAGCGTCCCATTGATTACAGAGAGCCTGTATTTCTTCCTGTAGTGCCTTAATGTGAGCTGCTTCCATGTCCAGAGAAATATTTCCTGACTGAAGAATTAGGCTTCTATTCTCAATACACTGCAAAACTTTTACCCAGAAAGTGAGCAGGAAGATTGCCTTGAAAGACATGAAAGTAGCTTTTCAGACCTTTTGCCTCAGATTTGGCTTTGTTTGTCAGGCTGCAGGTAGCAAGAAGCATGTCTAGGGCCTTGATTATAGATGGTAAATGAGTTGCCACTGGTCGGACCGCAGCAATACGCTCACTCCATTGCTTGTCTGAAAGGCAGTTAAGACAGCAGCCAGTCTATTCCTTGACAACAGCCCATCGCTCCGGGCTGGCACAGATTGTAAAGATGATTAACGATTCACAAGGCAAAAAAAAGATGATACCTCTGGGCACGACTGAGTTGCATGTACACCCACAAGATTAAGAGTATGGGAGGCACAAGGTGAGTATGTGGCCAGTGGATTCTTTTGCAGTATGTGTGTTTGAACTCCCTCACTTTCCCTGATATATTTGCACCATTATCATAGCCTTGACCATGGCAATCTGCCATGTCAATACCATGCCCTTCCAATGCACTCAAAATCATTTCAGAAATTTCACTGCCTGTCTTTCTAGCAAACTCTTTAAATTCAGAAAAAAGTTCAATTATTTCCCATTCACCTGTTCCCTGAACTTTATCTCTGTGTACATATCTCACCAATAATACATTTTTCTCAGTATGGGAAATGTCTGGAGTTGCATCACATATAACCAAGAAATAGATTGCATATTCTATTTCATAATGTTTTGTTTTCAAAACCCTCAAGACCACATATTCCTATGAGTTGGTTTTGTCTCTCAGGGCTGGGGTCATGAGTCAGTCCTGCTCCTTTCCTTTTGTCCCTGACTTTCTGTAAGTGCTCACGTAATAGCAGGTCATAATTTGACAACAGCTGAAGTAAGCCTAGGTAATGTCCATTATGCACATCATCAAGACGGAGTGATTTCCCCCGGAATGGCGGCAGATTCCTAGATGCTAAGTACTGTGTCACATCTAAAATCCATTCTAGATGTTTCAGACTGGATTTGTTTCTGCAGCTGACTGTCGATACCTGTAGCTGTTACGGTATGCTGCAGATTTGTCCATTTCCAGTAACAGTTCTTGTAAGACACACCATCCTCATGCTCTGGTAGTTTGTTTGTCATGCCCTTGGTTGTTCTCTATGGTGCAATAGGTCAGAGCGTGGCTAGGGGTGTTCTAGTCTTGAATTTCTATGTTGGTGTGAGTATGGTTCCCAATTGGAGGCAGCTGATGATCGCTGCCTCTAATTTGGGATCATACTTAGTGTGGTCCTTTTCTCACCTGCGTTTGTGGGATATTGTTTTGTTTTGGTTTAGTGCTATGTGCGCTACGAACTCTTCCGTTTGCTGACTTACTGTACTGTAAATAGTTTGGGAATGGCTTGCCTTCTGAGTCTGGGGGCATGATTAAACACAGTTCCTCACCACACCTGTTGGCTAGTCTGCGAACAATAGCTTCTCTTTCATGAACTCTTTTCTTCTCTTGTACTTTCTCTGGCCACAGTGCTGGATCATCTAAAATCTCATCTTCCTCACTTCAAATCTGTCCATACTCTTCCTTTCCCATATTAGTTGCTTGTTCAGTCACTTCTGTCAGTCCTTCCTTGGCACTGCTGCTACTCTTTAACTCCTCTTCCTCCTCCCTGCTCTCCTCTGCATCAGAGTCTGTCTGACAGCTTTCTGCTGAGATTCTGCCTACCTGGGGCTCTCAAGGCACTAGGAAGTGAGTAAACAAAGGAAATTGTAGGTTTAATGTTCACTCCTACAAAAGGTTACCATACTAAAAATCTACTACTGAAATAGTATACATATCAAATAGAATACGTATTTAAGTGTGTCTAAGTCATCATGTGGCTAACTTTACAATTTAAAAATGGTCTATTTATGCTGCTGCTGCTACAAAACAACTGCCTCACCTCCAAGGTCCGCTGTTTCAACTTCATGTAGTAGACACAATTTGGGATCTTTGTCTACAGCAGTAGTAGTAGTAACATCCACAGCATGGATAGGTAGACTACATACAGGGGCTATATACAGGGGGTACCGGTACAGTGTCAATGTGTCAAAGTGCAGGGGCACCAGTGTTGAGGTAATTGAGGTAATTATGTACATACAGGTAGGGTTATTAAAGTGGCTATGCATAGATAATAACAGAGTAGAAGCAGCGTATGGGGGGTTGCAAATAGCCTGGGTAGCTATTTGATTAGAATCATCTTGGACCTAGACCTAGACCTGGCGCTCCGGTACCGCTTGCCGTGCAGTAGCAGAGGGAACAGTAGGTCTGGGTCCAAGAGGCTTCTAAACAGCTTCTACCCCCAAGCCATAAGACTCCTGAACAGCTATTCAAATGGCTACCCAGACTATGTGCACTCTGACACCGCCTGGTATAGAAGTCCTGGATGGTAGGAAGTTTGGTCCCAGTGACGTACTGGGCCGTAAGCACTACCCTCTGTAGTGTCTTGCAGTTGGAGGCCTAGCAGTAGCCATACCAGGCAATGATGCAACCCGTCAGGATGCTCTCGATGGTACAGCTGTAAAACCTTTTGAGGATCTGAAGACCCATGCCAAATCTTTTCAGCCTCCTGAGAGGGAGTATGTTTTGTTGTGCCCTCTTCCCGACTGTCTTGGTGTGCTTAGACCATGTTTGTTTGTTGGTGATGTAGACGCCAAGGAACTTGAAGCTCTCAACCTGCTCCACTACAGCCCTGTCGATGACAATGGGGATGTGCTCAGTCCTCCTTTTCCTGTAGTTCACAATCATCTCCTTTATCTTGATCATGTTGAGGGAGAGGTTGTTGTCCTTGTGCCACACGGTCAGGTCTCTGACCTCCTCCCTATAGGCTGTCTCATCATTGTCGGTGATCAGGTCTACCACTGTTGTGTCATCAGCATACTTAATAATTGGAGTCGTGCCTGGCCGTGCAGTCATGAGTGAACAGGGAGTACAAGAGGGGACAGAGCACTCACCCCTGAGGGGCCCCCGTGTTGAGGATCAGCGTGGCGGATGTGTTGTTACCTACCCTTACCACCTGGGAGCAGCCCGTCAGGAAGTCGAGGATCCACTTGCAGAGGGAGGTGTTTAGTCCCAAGGTCCTTATCTTAGTGTTGAGCTGTGAGGGCACTATGGTGTTGAACTCTGAGCTGTAGTCAATGAATTGCATTCTCACATAGGTGTTCCTTTTGTCCAGGTGTGAAAGTGAAGTGTGGAGTGCAATAGAGATTGCATCCTCTGTGGATCTGTTGGTGCAGTATGCAAATTGGAGTGGGTCTAGGGTGGGTGTTGATGTGAGCCATGACCAGCCTTTCAAAGCATTTCATGGCTACAGATGTGAGTGCTACGGGTCGGTAGTCATCTAAGCAGGTTACCTTAGTGTTCTTGGGCACAGGGACTATGGTGGTCTGCTTGAAACATGGTTGGTATTACAGTCTCAGACAGGGAGAGGTTGAAAATGTCAGTGAGTACACGTCCTGGTAATCCATCTGACCCAGCGGCCTTGTGAATGTTTACCTGTTTAAAGGTCTTACTCCCATCGGCTGAGGAGAGCATAGTCACACAGTCAATCGGAACAGCTGATGCTCTCATGCATGTTTCAGTGTTACTTGCCTCGAAGCGAGCATAGGAGTTATTTAGCTCGTCTGGTAGGCTTGTGTCACTGGGCAGCTCTCGGCTGTGCTTCCCTTTGTGGTCTGTAATAGTTTGCAAGCCCTGCCACATCCGATGAGCATCGGAGCCGGTGTAGTACGATCCGATCTTAGGCCTGTATCGATGCTTTGCCTGTTTGATGGTTCGTCGGAGGGCATATCGGGATTTCTTATAAGCTTCCGGGTTAGAGTCCCGCTCCTTGAAAGCGGCAGCTCTACCCTTTAGCTCAGTGCGAATGTTGCCTGTAATCCATGGCTTCTGGTTGAGGTATGTACTTACAGTCACTGTGGGGACAACATCCTCGATGCACTTATTGGTAAAGCCAGTGACTGATGTGGTGTACTCCTCAATGCCATCAGAAGAATCGTGGAACATATTCCAGTCTGTGATAGCAAAACAGTCCTGTAGTTTAGCATCTGCTTCATCTGACCACTTTTTTATAGACCGAGTCACTGGTGCTTCCAGCTTTAGTTTTTGCTTGTAAGCAGGAATCAGGAGGATAGAGTTACAGTCAGATTTGCCAAATGGAGGGTGCGGGAGAGCTTTGTACGCGTCCCTATGTGCTTGATCTGATTATGGTTATACGTTTTAATTTTAATCACAGATTTTTTTTGTCTAACATTTTTAAAATGATAAACAAATATTTCTCTAAACATTTAGGGGGCCCTACCAGGCTAGAGCCCCATGAATCATTCATGCCCCTCCCCCTTAACGATGCCCTTGCTCACTGGAACCAAAAAGGGATCTCCTATGTGGATAGCTGAAGAACCCTTTTTGGAACACCTTTTTTCTAAGATTGTAACAAACCATGTTTTTCTCTGAAGTACTTGTCCACCAGAAAGGGCAATAAGGGAATGTGTGTCCCTGGCGGCCAGATGGACTCTTTATTAGTGTGCTGGGTCAGTGTCACAGCAACTGTTCTGTGTACAAATCACCACAAACATCATCAATATTTCCTTTCAATGTGTGACATATTGATGGACTGCCGTAAACGGTCCCAGACTGATCCAGATCGTCATGTGCAATTCCCAGCAGAATACTTTTTATAGAGGGACCTGGATAGAGTAGTCACCACAAAAATAACACAATCTAGATCTATTTTACATTTCCTCACACCCATCAGATGCCACAAAGTAGCCAGACGCTGTGGGCTTGAGCCAGGCTGCAGACAGTAGTTGGGGCTGTACACGTGGCGCAAAACACACATGCACATTATATGCCCTGAGATATGCCGACCGAGGTCCCTTGACATTTTACGGATTTACCTTCCATAAATCCCTAAGGCAACATAACAAGGTAAAACATTTCATCAGAACAACTCCAAAAAGTGTAATGAACCCCTATGGGTGGAAGTCTTACTGTAGATGTTCTGATGTCATTTGTTACTGTGTACATAATTGGCCAATCAACCATCTATCCCAGGGTACAGACCCTGTTCCCTATATAGTACACTACTTTTGACCAAGGCCCATAGGGTGTCATTTAGGACTCAGTCAGTGGATCGGGAGACTGATAGGTGAAGGCTTCTTTAGATCACAACGTTTCGCCCGGTGAGGAAATCACACTCATATGCATCCCAAATGGCAATAGGGTGCCATTTGGGAAGCAGTCTTTGGCAGAGCCAACGGGCCAGGTGAGAGCTCCGTAGGTATGACTCATCTACGTTGTTACGGTTACACAGCTCGTCATCTGTTGACTCGCCTAAGGCAGGGTCATTAATTACAAAGTACATTTCTGGAAGCCTTTACAAATCATGTATGGTGTAAAATGGAGGACATTGCTGCAGTAGCTCTCATCATATAGGGGCCGATTCCGACATAGGAATGTCTGAGTCCTAAATGCCTTTTCTACACACGCCTTACCGACGTACCTCGGTATTTGGTATTCAGACTTTCCTTATTCAGTTGCGTAATGCGCTCAGCAGGTGTGGTTACCTTGGACACTCTGTGTACATTTCATTTAACTGCTGAAAACCCTCCAACTTGCTGGCCAAAAGAGTTTCTCGTGGAGTTTTCATTCAATATGGTTTTCAGTACATTTATCTTAAACCATTCCTTTAAATACAGTGTACCTTTTTAGTTTGAATTTTGTTCACAGACAGAGAACTGGTTCAGAATATTATTTACACATGAAAGAATGTTTCATTCTGAAAATTGCCAAATTCAATTTTTCAACCCATGGTAATGTTGAAACATTTGTGTACATGGAATTATAATTGGTTGAATAGTGTACAATAGTAGGCTATACCAATACTTGGCCATGTGATGACATGGCCAAGTATTGCGCCATGCTTCGGGTTTCAAATGTTACGGCTTGGTCTGCGCTCTGCTCCATAACGATTTAATTAGCCCACATGTCTTTTTATATCAACTGTTACTAATTATCCTCAGCAACAGCCACATGGTGGCAAATGAAGGTAAACAAAACAATGTAATTAAATGGAGTGATAATGTAGTTATTACCAACTATTGGGAACTAACAGTAAATTGGCAGTTGAATATGTGTGGTTATTCGGCCAACTGACCGTCGATACTGATGGTGGCTAATATTTAACGATGATAGAAATAGGAGACAAAAAAAGTTGGGGTAGCCTATAATTAAGACATTCAAGAATGCTATTCCCTGCAAGTTAAAAAGGATCATACTCTTTTTTTCAATTTTATTTCCACCTAAAAAAATACAGTAGATGCTTTTTCCACTTGGAACTGGGAGGATCGCTAGACCTTATTCATGGTTTAAAGCTTATTCATGGCACTTAAAGCTGGTGGAATTAAGTCATGCTTAGAATACAGCGTATCTGTAGAAACACCTCCGGCACATCTTCATTTATTCCACCTCCACCCCAAACGAATAGCCGGTGAATAGCATGCTATTCTCATGCATCATTTCAAGGTCAGAATACGCATAGAGAGAAAGGTATATAAAAAGGGAATTATGTTCCATTTACGCTGGCTTAACTCGGTTCAGAAGCGGCCCCAATCGACCTCAAAGATCCACCCATTATGGGAGGAATATCTCACCTCTGCCACCACAACTAGGGAAATAGTAACAAGGAGATTACTGTACACCCATTCCTTCTTGATCTCATCTATGCTGATTCTACAAATGACAATGTCCGAAATTAAATGAGGTCATAAACTAATCAACCACTGAGGGTAGACAATAAGTGAGTGAGTTCCCCCAACTCCTATAATGGAGAACCCTCTGGATGTACGTGCTTGTGTGTGTGTATGTGTGTGTGTATGATTGCTTGTGCATGTGTATGTGTGTGTGTGTATGTGTGTGTGCATGATTGCTTGTGTATGTGTGTGTGTGTATGATTGCTTGTGTATGTGTATGTGTGTGTGTATGATTGCTTGTGCATGTGTATGTGTGTGTGTATAATTGCTTGTGCATGTGTATGTGTGTGTGTATGATTGCTTGTGCATGTGTATGTGTGTGTGTATGTGTGTGTGTATGATTGCTTGTGCATGTGTATGTGTGTGTGTATGATTGCTTGTGTATGTGTGTGTCTACGTCTGCCGGCTCATGGCACCAGATTAACCCCCGGATTCCCAACATTCCTCTCAAAGTCCGGCACAAGTCTCGCTGCTGGTACATTTAAGGTGATTGACGTTATTTGCTACCATTAGGCACTACTATGCAATTGACCTCTGACCCTCCACAAGCGTCTTGTTGAAACAGCTTCAAGACAGATCGTCTAATCTCCATGGGAACCCCTCCCCCCCCATATAGATTTAGGGCTCTCAGAGCAATCAACACCAAAAGGTGAAAGAGTGGAGCCAGGACCTCTGCTACTTACCCCCCTGACCAATGAGTTGATCAAACCTATGGTATCAAGAATTTGAGTGCTCAACTCAATAGTCCCTAAAAAAACGTCTTTGTGTGCAGGGTAGATCAAATACATGGTAATGGTGATATGTCCATGTTTTAGTTCTCAATATTAGATAAAACCAGGCTAGATTTCTTATAGTCACCTTTCTCTTGAAGATGATACCACTTTGAATAGAGTAGGTATACACAATCGTACATTCTTCTCAAAATACGTTTACAAACTAGCCAGATGGGGAGTCATTACTGGTAACAAACAAAAAAATCTATTGACAATGAAGGAAAGCGAGGAGAGAATCAAGGATAGGTCCAAATGTATTATGGCTACATGGAGGTTCCATGTTCCAGACAGAGGTCTGGGTGAGGGTGTGGAGCAGAGCTGATTGACAATCTTATCAGGACAATGAGGGAAGCTTGGCAAAGCCAACCTGCAGGATCTTTTAGATGAATAACAACGCGGTGGGAGGTCTGCTCTGACCTCAGTGTTAATGCCCATACACACTGACCTCTCCCATGCCTTGTGCCTCCTAAAGCCAAATTTGAAAAGTAGCTTACAGATTTAGTAGATCAAAACATGCTTTCATCATACTCCTCGTGTTGTTCATACTGCCCTGATGTGGAGAGAAGCACACAGTTTATACAGAGAGAAACAAAATACCCACTGTGTAGGGTAACATTTGGCCCCTTTATTCTGGACTGGACAAAAATAAGTTACTTTAATAAGTTACTACTGACTATTCATCTCTGAATGGATGTCTGTGTGGGAAAGATAGGGAGCCTGTAAGAGTTTATACAGTCAATGTCAGCTAAACTAAGTCGTGCTGCCATTATGGAACTCATATGTAAAATATTTCCTCTTGAAGGTACCATACATTTCCTTAGACAGCTTAAGAGCCGTAATTGAAAACACATTGCATGTGGACTGTTGAGTTACAGTAGCCCAATAATAGTTCAAATCTGTTTTCTTTTTTAGAGGATGTTGACTGAAACATATTGCCATTTTATAGACCACATTTCTTTTAGTGCCAATAAATTTGTTCTCGTGGCAAGTTATTGCTTATTTTAGTGCAATATGTATCTGCATTGCAGGACTCCATGGTGTTTTTCTGCAGCTCTCTTTTATAAAACTGTAATGTTATCCAACGATAACTACTGAGATTATATTGATAGTGCTATTTTTTCCCCCAAGCTTTACTCTTCAGTTTGAACCCAAAACGTACCATTTCTTCCTCAAAATATGCATGGGTGAGTGCCCAAATGTATGCCAGTGAAAGCTAAGATGTGTGTGCACTGGGAATAAGTGTGTGTGTGTGCAAGGGAACAAACACAGTTTGTGTGTGTGTGTGTGTGTGTGTGTGTGTGTGTGTGTGTGTGTGTGTGTGTGTGTGTGTGTGTGTGTGTGTGTGTGTGTGTGTGTGTGTGTGTGTGTGTGTGTGTGTGTGTGTGTGTGTGTGTGTGTGTGTGTGTGTGCCTGTGTGTGGCATAGCAGCGGGGCTTTTCCATCTTATTAATGGAAAACATTAGTGTCATGGCCCAACCCCCCAGCCCTTTCCCCCTTGTTTAATTCAGTCCATCAACACTTCCTCCTTCAGCCTGTTAGTGTCACAGAGCATTTCCTCTCCCGACTCAACGAGCCCGGCTCAGAAGAAACGGCCCGGTTTTGGGTTTCTCTCAAAACGCAAAGGACTTCAAAGTCAAGAACTGCTTTTGAGATTTTTATTTACTCTAAATATTACTTTAAAAAGGCAGTGATGATCTGTGATCTGACTTTAATTTCCTTCCCAAATAGCACTTGTTCACATTTCTTTTTGAGAATATGAAAGTATGCGAGATGATTATGTTATGGATTGAAATAGGTATTGCGTTGCTTATTGAACCTGAAAATAATTTTACCAGGTGTCAGCACCTTTGAGAATACTAAATGGCTCAGTTATGTTAATATTCACACAAAGGTGTAAAGGCTCTCCAGAGGACCAAAACTATCAGACAGGACAGGATGGTGTAGCTAAATGTCTGTCTCAGCCACAATATATAAATAACACCACAAAATCCAATTCAACATTGGTACCAAAGATTAGTTGAGGGTAAACATTTCTAGTAGTGTGCAATGCAACGTGCTGCACCGTCTCCTTGCTAGTTAAGGGCAGGAGAAAAAACAGACAATCTGTAGGTAATCAACAGCCCAATAAATGTCTGTGATCTTTTTGGGGGAATATACTCACTAATGGCTTGCCTTGTGTCCTGTGTCATTTCCTTTTGATGTGAAAAGGCAGTGATGATCTGTGATCTGACTGTGTAGTAAAGAGCCCTCAGCAGGCATTTCTAATTAGTTGGGAGAGACTGATTTACTGTGCACCCTCCTCATCTGGTTCACATTTCAAATGCAGACTGACTGTAAAACAACACTAGCACTGCTGTCACTGAGCCCAAGCCTTCTAATGTACAAAAGAAGTCCAGACCCCTGATTATCATTCAGCCAAAGCACATGAATGGGCCGGGGTCACCCTGGTTTTACTTAAAGCCCCCCTCTTTAAGTATCATACTCCCACATAAAACTAACGTCAAGTGTATACTACATACAGTCCTCCGCCAAATCAGAGCCAGGTGGTCGTATGAGAAAGTTCATAATGGAAAGCTATTACAAACATCTGTATGTTCTACGTGTCCTCATCATTTGATCCCTGGTATGACAGTAAAAGGCTGCAGCACCAGGGTTAACGCTACAACAGACCAGGTTTGGGGAAACGCCCTATCTAACTCTAACTGGGTTTGTTCCCTTGCCAAGCCAGGCAGTGAGTGATTGGGATTTCCTATGGGAGAGGGAGCACTTTCTTCAGGCTGATCACTGAGCCTAGTAAAACAAACTGTTCTAATCTCCCTAAAACTCTACCAGAGACAATAGAGTGCATTATTACTATTTTCCCTTTATTTAACTAGGCAAACTAGGCAAATGTTAAAGATAATACGTGTAAAACAAACAGTGAAATAGTAAGCATTCAGGATTATTTCTCAACAGAGTTTTAGACAGATTCAGGGATAGGGTTTTAAGATGAGGACAGTGTCCTACAGTGTTGGATCAAGTTCTGTCAGTAATTCGCTCAGTGTGGCTGGATGAGTCGAGACCAGAATCTGCTTCTCCCAGCAGGTAGTGCAGGGTATGCTCAAGGCGATAGTGTTTTGCTAACAGCACTGACCCACAGAAGACCCCTCTCTCCCTGGATTAGTGAGCCTCCCTCTGACCTCCTGCTATCAAAATAGACCTCCTTCATCACTTTGCTTACTCACTCCGACTGTGCAATCCCTCTTTTCCACCTCTGTAACAATTAGAGGGCTCAGGGGTTGCTGCCATTTGACTCCTCTGTAGAAAAGACTTCCACTTTAAAGCCATTCAAAAGGAGGTTTAACAAGAGCAAACACAGAGGTCCAGGCCAAGGGAGATCACTTTTGCCTGTTAGCTTGACAAGAGAGACACGTGTTTGAGGAAAGATATCGAGTGTCTAAAACCTACAATGGAATACAATGTAAATTTAGATACAGTTTGAGAACATTTTTATTGGAGAAAAGTAAAACATATTAGGAATCTCTTTGAAAGAAAACCTTGTCCCTTAGCAGTCAGTGTTATCTCAATTGAAGCCAACTGTAATTTCCATCTTGATTTAAACAAGCACGAAACACCAATCACTTTGTTTCTCGACAGACATTTCCCCAACTCAGAGCAAAATGGCTCCAGTGAGACAGACATAGACGAAAAGGCCTCCTGATATCCCCGTAGAAAAGCAACATTCCAATCTTTTGTTCTCTTCTGTTCTGCCTTAAAGTAGCCTCTTCTTTTTACATCTTACTCGTTGTATAGGGCCGGTTGGGACAGGCTGCCATTCTGCACAGAGAAAGGCAGGGGAGGGCTGTAGAAAGCATCACACACATTCCTTTCCCTTGTTCCCCTCTTTCTCTTGATTGCCACACTCTTTATTACTGGATGTATACCTTGTAGAATGCACACAGGCCACAGAGACAATAGGCCACTTGACCTTTGATCTGTAAGAAAAGGCATGCTCAAATCTCATGTCAGGATCCTCTCTTACCATTGTTTTCAGGACTGAAGCCTGAATGTAGCTCTATACTAGGGGTCAGGCCATGCATCTGCCCGCCACGCCTCACCAACCAATTTGTTTGCCCCTCTTCCACCTCTCTACAGACAGACACATACACATACAGCCCACCCATGGAATATCGAGTTTTACCCCCTTAAACCCCGTAAACTGTCACTCAAGCCATTCAACTATCTCTCAATGTGAACAGATTTGAATTCAAACGTATTCGTATTGTCAATGGGTCAAATCTCTGCTCTCTCACTCTTCTTGTGTGTGAAGAAGAATATAGAAAACATGTGCAATACTACTTTTTAACATTGACCAACAGAAACTATTGATTTTTTGACAGAGCAGCCTTTGCAAACCTATGGAGTGACTTACAGCACCAGTCAAAAGTTTGGACACACCCACTCATTCAAGCGTTTTTCTTTATTTTTACTATTTTCAACATTATAGAATAATAGTGAACACATCAACACTATGAAATAATACATGTGGAATCATGTTGTAATGAAGAAAGTGATAAACAAATCAATTTTATATTTTAGATCCTTCAAAGTAGCCACCCATTTGTTTAACACTTTTTTGGTTGCTACATAATTCCATATGTGTTATTTCATAGTTTGATGTTTTCACTATTATTCTACAATGTAGAAAATAGTACAAATAAAGAAATACCCTTGAATGAGTAGGTGTGCCCAAACTTTTGACTGGTACTGTATGTGACAAACAGGCTTTGAGAGAGTCTCGTTCAGACTGGTGTCCTATAAGGTATAGCAAACAGGTTTGGTGGAGGGGGATTATAGCAGTGGAGGCTCCTTAGAGGAGGAAGGGGAGAACCATCGTCCTCAGTGAATTTCATATATATTTTTTAATATTTTGAAACATTGAACAAGTTAACCGTTTTAGATTAAACTATACTAAATATATTCATGTCACCAAATAATGTATTTTAAAAAACACTGTTTTGCAATTAAAGTCTACAGTAGCCTCACGAGCACTCTGTGGGGTATGGCCGGATGACAGCTGGTCTCTCTCCTCTGGGCACTGACTTCAATACAAAACCTATGGTTCTCACCCCCTTCCATAGACTTACACAGTAATTATGACACCTTCTGGAGGATGTCCTCCAACCTATCGAAGCTCTTGCAGCATGAACTGACAAAGGACCAGGAAATGAATCTAGTACTGGAAGCATAAACTACAGCTTGTTGGCACTAGAGTGCAACAATTTGGTGAGAGAAAGACAATGACTAAACCATTTTGGACTAATTCATTTCTTTAAGGTGTTCATGTTTTTGTTAATCACCCATCTGATGGACCCTCAACATTATTGGGTTTTTAAAACTATACAGCCATAACAATTTACGTAGAAATACTTAATACTTAGATGTTGATGTATACAGTACATGGTTAATATTTGCCATTTAACTCTGCTTGATCACATTTGTCAATAAAAGCTGCATTAATTTATAAAAATAAAAATATGTGATTTTTGTTTTCAAAAATCGCAGCGCTTCTTCTTTTGCTACAAGAATGTTACTAACATCTCACTCACTCACATACATTAAAGTTCAAAAGTTTGGGGTCACTTAGAAATGTCTTTTTCTTAAAAAAGAAAAACACATTTTTTGTCCATTAAAATAACATAAAACTGATCAGAAATACAGTGTAGACATTGTTCATGTTGTAAATGACTATTGTAGCTGGAAACGGCAGATTTTTTATAGAATATCTACATAGGCGTACAGAGGCCCATTATCAGCAACCATTACTCCTGTGTTCCAATTGTGTTAGCTAATCCAAGTTTATCATTTTTAAAGGTGAAAGTCCCTTAAAATTGTCAAAGACCCCAGCCACCCCAGACTGTTCTCTCTACTACCGCATAGCAAGCTGTACAAGAGTGCCAAGTCTAGGACAAAAAGGCTTCTTAACAGTTTTTTACCCCCAAGCCATAAGACTCCTGAACAGATAATCAAATGGCTAGCCGGACTATTTGTATTGTGCCTCCCCCCCAACCCTCTTTTACGCTGCTGCTACTCTCTGTTTATCATATATGAATAGTCACTTTAAATATACATTCATGTACATACTACCTCAATTGGCCTGACCAACCAGTGCTCCCGCACATTTTCTAACCGGGCTATCTGCATTATGTCCCGCCACCCGCCACCCGCCATCCACCAACCCCTCTTTTACACTACTGCTACTCTTTGTTCATCATATATGCATAGTCACTTTAACCATATCTAAATGTACATACTACCTCAATCAGCCCGACTAACCGGTGTCGGTGTCTGTATGTAGCCTCGCTACTTTTATAGCCTCGCTACTGTTATTTTTCACTGTCTTTTTACTGTTGTTTTTATTTCTTTACTTACCTATTGTTCACCGAATCCCTTTTTTGCACTATTGGTTAGAGCCTGTAAGTAAGCATTTCACTGTAAGGTCTATTATACCTGCTGTATTCGGCGCACGTGACAAATAAACTTTGATTTGATTTTACTTTTGCAATTATGTTAGCACAGCTGAAAACTGTTGTTCTGATTACAGAATGTAACGAACCTCGTCCTCCTCTTCTGAGGAGGAGGATCGAGAAGGATCGGAGGACCAAAATGCTGCGTGGTAAGTGTCCATAAGGTTTATTTTAAAACATAAACTGAACACTACGAAATACAAAACAATAAACGTAGACTGCCCACCCCAACTCACGCCCTGACCATACTAAAACAAAGATAAAATAACAGAACTATGGTCAGAACGTGACACAGAAGCAATAAAACTGGCCTTCTTTAGACTGGTTGAGTATCTGGAGCATCAGCATTTGTGGGTTCGATTACAGGCTCAAAATGGCCAGAAACAAAGACCTTTCTTCCGAAACTTTTCTGAGACATGAAGGCTATTCTATTTGAGAAATTGCCAAGAAACTGAAGATCTTGTACAAAACTGTGTACTACTCCCTTCACAGAACAGCGCAAAGTGGCCCTAACCAGAATAGAAAGAGGAGTGGGAGGCCCCGGTGCACAACTGAGCAAGAGGTTGAAACAGTTAAAAAGAAGACTCTATGTCCTGCACATGAGTAACCACCAACCACGTTCTGGTTGCATCCTTATCATATTAGCAGCCATGCGGGGTGGCTCATTCCTTGGGCAAGAAGACCATGTTCCTCCTCCTGCAGGCTACTGATTAGCTGGTTGCTGATGGGCTGGTCCTGGGGCTGGCTGAAGGTCAACCTCTTCCAACTTACTGTCAGACTCTGAATTGACAGAGACATGATCCTCATATTCATAAAATTCTTAATTTTCCAAAGTGGAAGAAGATCCTTCCACACTGTCTTCCCTCTCTGCAAACATTATTTCTAAGGCCCTCTGAGAAGAGATTATGTTTGCCACACTGATTGATTGTGTTAAGGAGCCACACATGCAAAGCTATTTATTTGTTGTGTCCATCCCCCAATTTGCATCTGGCTGGAGTAGAGTGTGGGAAAATACAACATTTTTTACAATGTATCGAAATAATGTATCGAAATAATATATTGCAATAACATAATGTATATAAATAATATATTGTAATAACATAATGTATATAAATAATATATTGTAATAACATAATGTATCAAAATAATATATTGTAATAACATAATGTATCGAAATAATATATTGCAATAACATAATGTATATAAATAATATATTGTAATAACATAATGTATCAAAATAATATATTGTAATAACATAATGTATCGAAATAATATATTGTAATAACATAATGTATATAAATAATATATTGTAATAACATAATGTATCGAAATAATATATTGTAATAACAGAATGTCTATAAATAATATATTGTAATAACATAACGTATAGAAATAATATATTGTAATAACATCATGTATAGAAATAATATATTGTAATAACATAATGTATATAAATAATATATATAAATAATATATTGTAATAACATTATGTATATAAATAATATATATATATAATAATATTGTAATAACATTGTGCAGGTTCCTGTAAGACACTGTGTAGTTTCACACACTACAAATCAAATCAAATCAAATCAAACCAAATCAAATGTATTTATATAGCCCTTCTTAAATCAGCTGATATCTCAAAGTGCTGTACAGCCTAAAACCCCAAACAGCAAGCATTGCAGGTGTAGAAGCACGGTGGCTAGGAAAAACTCCCTAGAAAGGCCAAAACCTAGGAAGAAACCTAGAGAGGAACCAGGCTATGAGGGGTGGCCAGTCCTCTTCTGGCTGTGCTGGGTAGAGATTATAACAGAACATGGCCAAGATGTTCAAATGTTCATAAATGACCAGCATGGTCAAATAATAGTAATCACAGTGAACAGGTCAGGGTTCCATAGCCGCAGACAGAACAGTTGAAACTGGAGCAGCAGCACGGCCAGGTGGACTGGGGACAACAAGGAGTTATCATGCCAGGTAGTCCTGAGGCATGGTCCTAGGGCTCAGGTCCGCCGAGAGAAAGAAAGAAAAAAGAGAGAAAGAGAGAATTAGAGAGAGCATACTTAAATTCACAGCAGACACCGGATAAAACAGGAGAAATACTCCAGATATAACAGACTGACCCTAGCCCCCCGACACAAACTACTGCAGCATAAATACTGGAGGCTGAGACAGGAGGGGTCAGGAGAAACTGTGGCCACGTAGGATGATACCCCCGGACAGGGCCAAACAGGCAGGATATAACCCCACCCACTTTGCCAAAGCATAGCCCCCACACCACTAATCACATCAAATCATATCAAATTTGAGGGATATCTTCAACCACCAACTTACCATCCTGAGACAATGCCGAGTATAGCCCAAAAAATATATATCCATGGCACAACCCAAGGGGGGGGGGACAGACAGGAAAACCGCGTCAGTGACTCAACCCACTCAAGTGACGCACCCCTCCTAGTGACGGCATGGAAGAGCACCAGTAAGCCAGTGACTCAGCCCCTGTAATAGGGTTAGAGGCAGAGAATCCCAGGGGAGAGAGGGGAACTGGCCAGGCAGAGACAGCAAGGGTGGTTCGTTGCTCCAGTGCCTTTCCATTCACCTTCACACTCCTGGGCCAGACTACACTCAATCATAGGACCTACTGAAGAGATGAGTCTTCAATAAAGACTTAAGGTTGAGACCAAGTCTGCATCACTCACATGGGTAGGCAGACAATTCCATAAAAATGGAGCTCTATAGGAGAAAGCCCTGCCTCCAGCTGTTTGCTTAGAAATTCTAGGGACAATTAGGAGGCCTGCGTCTTGTGACCGTAGCGTACATGTAGGTATGTACGGCAGGACCAAATCGGAAAGATAGGTAGTAGCAAGCCCATGTTATGCTTTGTAGGTTAGCAGTAAAACCTTGAAATCAGGCCTTGCCTTAACAGGAAGCCAGTGTAGGGAGGCTAGCACTGGAGTAATATGATCAAATGTTTTGGTTCTAGTAAGGATTCTAGCAGCCGTATTTAGCACTAACTGAAGTTTATTTATTGCTTTACCCACGTAGCCAGAAAGTAGAGCATTGCAGTAGTCTAACCTAGAAGTGACAAAAGCATGGATGAATTTTTCTCCATCATTTTTGGACAGAAAGTTTCTGATTTTTGCAATGTTACGTAGGTGAAAAAAAGCTGTCCTTGAAACAGTCTTGATATGTTCGTCAAAAGAGAGATCAGGGTCCAGAGTAACGCCGAGGTCCTTCACAGTTTTATTTGAGACGACTGTACAACCATCAAGATGAATTGTCAGATTCAACAGAAGATCTCTTTGTTTCTTGGGACCTAGAACAGGCATCTCTGTTTTGTCAGAGTTTAAAAGTAGAATGTTTGCAGCCATCCATTTCCTTATGTCTGAAACACAGGCTTCCAGCGAGGGCAATTTGGGGCTTCACCATGTTTCATTGAAATGTACAGCTGTGTGTCATCCGCATAGCAGTGAAAGTTAACATTATGTTTTCGAATGACATCCCCGAGAGGTAAAATATATGGTGAAAACAATAGTGGTCCTAAAACGGAACCTTGAGGAACACTGATATTTACAGTTGATTTGTCAGAGGACAAACCATTCACAGAGACAAACTGATGTCTTTCCGACAGATAAGATCTAAACCAGGCCAGATTTTTGTCCGTGTAGACCAGTTTGGGTTTCCAATCTCTCCAAAAGTATGTGGTGATTGATGGTATCAAAAGCAGCACTAAGGTCTAGGAGAACGAGGACAGATATAGAGCCTCGGTCTGATGCATTTAAAAGGTCATTTACCACCTTCGCAGTCTCAGTGCTATGATGGGGTCTAAAACCAGACTGAAGCATTTCGTATACATTGTTTGTCTTCAGGAAGGCAGCGAGTTGCTACGCAACAGCTTTTCAAAAAATTTGGAGAGGAATGGGAGATTCGATATAGACCGCTAGTTTTTAAAATATTTTCTGGGTCAAGGTTTGGCTTTTTCAAGAGAGGCTTTATTACTGCTACTTTTAGTGAGTTGGTACACATCCGGTGGATAGAGAGCCATTTATTATGTTCAACATAGGAGGGCCAAGCACAGGAAGCAGCTCTTTCAGTATTTTAGTTGGAACAGGGTCCAGTATGCAGCTTGAAGGTTTAGAGGCCATGATTATTTTCATCATTGTGTCAAGAGATATAATACTAAAACACTTGAGTGTCTCTCTTGATCCTAGGTCCTGGCAGAGTTGTGCAGGCTCAGGACAACTGAGCTTTGGAGGAATATGCAAATTTAAAGAGGAGTCTGTCATTTTCTTTCTAATGATCATGATCTTTTCCTCAAAGAAGTTCATGAATTTATTACTGCTGAAGTGAAAGCCATCCTCTATTGGGGAATGCTGCTTTTTAGTTGGCTTTGCGACAGTATCAAAAATACATTTCGGATTGTTCTTATTTTCCTCAATTAAGTTGGAAAAGTAGGATGATCGAGCAGCAGTGAGGGCTCTTCGATACTACACGGTACTGTCTTTCCAAGCAAGCCGGAAGACTTCCAGTTTGGTGTGGCGCCATTTCCGTTCCAATTTTCTGGAAGCTTGCTTCAGAGCTCGGTTTTTTTTCTGTATACCAGGGAGCTAGTTTCTTATGACAAATGATTTTAGTTTTTAGGGGTGCAACTGCATCTACGGTATTACGCAAGGTTAAATTGAGTTCCTCAATTAGGTGGTTAACTGATTTTTGTCCTCTGACGTCCTTGGGTAGGCAAAGGGAGTCTGGAAGGGAATCAAGGAATCTTTGGGTTGTCTGAGAATTTATAGCACGACTTTTGATGCTCCTTGGTTGGGGTTTGAGCAGATTATTTGTTGCAATTGCAAACGTAATAAAATGGTGGTCCGATAGTCCAAGATTATGAGGAAAAACATTAAGATCCACAACATTTATTCTACGGGACAAAACTAGGTCCAGAGTATGACTGTGGCAGTGAGTAGGTCTGGAGACATGTTGGACACAACCCACTATTTATTTAATATTTTATTTATCCATTATTTTACCAGGTAAGTTGACTGAGAACACATTCTCATTTGCAGCAACAACCTGTGGAATAGTTACAGGCGAGAGGAGGGGGATGAATGAGCCAATTGTAAACTGGGGATTATTAGGTGACCGTGATGGTTTGATGGCAAGATTGGGAATTTAGCCAGGACAACGGTGTTAACACCCCTACTCTTATGATAAGTGCCATGGTATCTTTAATGACCCACTGAGTCGATGATGGCTCCGAAAGCCTTTTGGAGTGGGTCTGTGGACTTTTCCATGTGAATATTAATGTCACCAAACATTTGAATATTATCTGCTATGACTACAAGGTCCGATGAGAAATCAGGGAACTCAGTGAGGAACGCTGTATATGACCCAGGAGGCCTGTAAACAGTAGCTATAAAAAGTGATTGAGTAGGCTGCATAGATTTCATGACTGGACTTTTTTGACTTTTTTTTTGTAAATTGAAATTTGCTATCGTAAATGTTAGCAACACCTCCACCTTTGCGGGATGCGCGGGGGATATGGTCACTAGTGTAACCAGGAGGTGAGGCCTCATTTAACACAGTAAATTAATCACGCTTAAGCCATGTTTCAGTCAGGCCAAACACATCAAGATTGTGATCAGTGATTAGTTCATTGACTATAACTGCCTTTGAAGTGAGGGATCTAACATTAAGTAGCCCTATTTTGAGATGTGAGGTATCTTTCAACAATGGCAGGAATGGAGGAGGTCTTTATTCTAGTGAGATTGCTAAGGCGAACACCGCCATGTTTAGTTTTGCCCAACATAGGTTGAGGCACAGACACGGTCTCAATGGGGATAGCTGAGCTGACAACATTGACTGTGCTAGTGGCAGACTCCACTAAGCTGGCAGACTGGCTAACAGCCTGCTGCCTGGCCTGCACCCTATTTCATTGTGGAGCTAGGGGAGTTAGAGCCCTGTCTATGTTCGTCGATAAGATGAGAGCACCCCTCCAGCTAGGATGGAGTTCATCACTCCTCAACAGGCAAGGCTTGGTCCTGTTTGTGGGTGAGTCCTAGAAAGAGGGCCAATTATCTACAAATTCTATCATTTGGGAGGGCAGAAAACAGTTTTCAACCAGCGATTGAGTTGTGAGACTCTGCTGTAGAGCTCATCACTCCCCCTAACTGGGAGGGTAAAGGGTAAAGAGTGCGAAAAAAGCGGGAGACAGGCAGACAGGCAGGGAGACAGACAGACAGGTTATTGGTGCTATGTTGAAACAGCAGGCCCAGGGGGGATGAAGACAGAGTGAAGGCATACAGCAAACCTTTTTGTTAAAGTTTTACTTGTTTTCACCTACACACACACTTTTCCACACTTTTATTACCCTCGGGTCCAGTGGACCCAAACACCACATATGTAATATAAATGTGTAAGGGGGTGCACAGTGTGCACTCAATGAAAATTTGTTATTTTACATGTTCTTCACAGAAAATGAGTCAAGGCCAATGAGTCTCAGGTTGAAGAAATAATTTATTGTATTACTTTTCTTTTAGTAAACATTGAAAATGGGTCCCACAGACACGAACACCAATATGAACACCAAAATGAAGAAGCAAGAGATATATTTTTTGTTTGTTTTTACTTTCACTTACCTAGCAAATGCAGCTAGCTAGTTTAGCCTACTCAAACAGAGAGGGAGGCTATGATTGCTGGCTGGCTATGGCTATCCAACACTGGAACTCTTCCAAGTCAAGGTAAGCTTTTGATTTTATAAATCTATTGCAACTGGGGCTCGCCAGTGTAACCACTAAACTGCTTGCTGACTGTACACTGTACTGCATGATTGTAGCGGGTTTACTAATGTGTTAGTTCTAGTTGCTTCGGCGATGTAGATAGTTTGTGTGTAGCGGTTGGTGGTTATGATATGAAGGTTTGGCTTGTTTTTTTTTGCTTGGTCACAGACAGCTGATGTTTTGTGCATGGAAGTCTACAAGCGAAGGGAAAATGTGAGAGGAGGAGAGCACACAGATACATGAAGGAATTTTACATTGAGCAAAATTATCCTGCTGTTTGTATGTGGGTATTACGAAAGTGAACTTTGTTTGCGTGTGATCAAGGGTGTATTCATTCCACAGATTCTGTTGAAAAACATTTTTGAAACTTAAGCAAACGGAACGAAATGAGGATAAACATTCCTGAGTTTGTCCAATAGAAATTCTTGTTTGCAACTGTCGGACTAATGATCACACCCTTGATCAGCTAGATGCAGGCAAGAGTGTTCAAGGTGGTACTGAATGTGTCACTGTCTGTCTCCTTGATTAATCGACCTGTGCATCTATGTGGAAAATTTCATTCATAGGCTAAATTGTAGCAACCTCATGATGGGTACAGGAAAAATGTGAGTATCATGTAATAGCCTAAACCTGTTGATGTTACATTGAGCTAGGTGAATGAAATATGAATAACAGTCATCCAATATGCTGTAATAGAAATAAAGCCATGCTCATAAAGAAAATAATCCTCCTCCCTCATCTTAAACGTCACCGACCGCCACTGGACTATAGTGACACTGCACAATCGAGTAACGCAAATCAGTTCAAACCGCAATGATACACATATTTTGGAAAATATAATCAAAATACCAAATACAAAAGATAATTTAATATACTATTATATAAAACATGTAACCTTAACAGGTAAAAAAAGGAATATATCATTTGGTTAAATAATTTAATTGATTGTTGTTATCATTAATTTGTCTTTCAGTATGTATTTTTCTTACAATTGTATTTGAATAATTAGATCTCATTCGTTTTTTTGACACAGTGTCGGGACAGTATCACCAATACACGGCAGCGTAGCCTAGTGGTTAGAGTGTTGGACTTGTATCCAAAAGGTTGCATGTTCAAATCCCCGAGCTGACAAGGTACAAATCTGTTGTTCTGCCCCTGAACAGGCAATTAACCCACTGTTCCTAGGCTGTCATTGAAAATAAGAATTTGTTCTTAACTGAGTTGCCTAGTTAAGGTAAATGTACCTTCTGTTTTAAATTTGTTAGAGAATATTAAATAAATTGGTTTTGAGTTCCAGTAGAAAATAGAAAGTAAAATACAAAATACAACAAAGATGACTCTAAAGTAACACTCTAAAGTAACAGGTCTATAAACTATGGAGCAGTATATCATTGCAAAAACACAGGGGTCTTTTTTTCTGACTGGTAATAATTTCCTGTTTAACAGTTAAGGCTCCCTCATTCTTTGCTTGTTCAAATCTACACCATAAGTTTTACAAAATACAATCTTTAAAGTTTTGAAATATGGTCCCTCTTTAAACAAACAGCAACTTTTAAGACTTTCTGAAACCATAATTTATAAGGTCTTCATAGATGCTTTGCAAACCCCATACTGTACGTTACCTTTGAAATAGTATGAATTTTCTTATTAATACATATGTTCTGAACCATCTACACATGGTTCATGAAGGCTTTGTTAAGCCTTCAAAGTTGTTGTTCATTAATGGGACCTGAAATACAATCTTGTACAGGACCAAAACATGATAGGTATTAAACCCCGACAGCAAACTCCAACAACAAAAATATAATAACTTATTGATAGAACATAAATTATAATTTCCATATCAAGTGCTTACATATGGTAATATGAATCTCAGTGCATTACAGGAAAAGGCCCATGGGCATTATTTTATCACCTTGTATCTAACCACAACATGACTACGTCCGAAATGGCACCCAATTCCCTATATATTGTGTGCACTACACTATGTAGCTATGTAGGGAATAGGGTGCCATTTGGAACACAGACTGAGCCCCTGGCTAAGTAGGCTAAGCCTGGGGGCATTTTGGGTGGGAGTGCACTTGAATTACACAGACGTTGCAACTCAATAAGGCTTTACATTCTGAGTAGCACTCAAGCATCCTCTCGAGTCAAAGGCCAAGCCAAGGAGCTATGAAAGGACTTCTGCTGTTTGAATTATGTTTTTACATTGATATGACACATTTTGATTTTCAGTCATTTGCTGGGTGTTTAGAAGTGTCCCTCCCATTAACTGGTAAATAAAAACACGTAACAGGGTTCAGGGAAGAAGTAGCATCGCTTACCAGTCTTAAATTGAGAACCAGACCAGGGAAGAAGAAATGAACATGGCTTAGTTTGGGGCAGGTGATTATTAATCCCACCACACCATTTTACAACATTAGACAAGGCTCTCTGTTCATCTGTGTCCCAAATGACACCCTATTGCCTATATAGTGCTCTACTTTTGACCAGAGCCCTATAGATCAAAAGTAGTGCACTACATAGTGAAAACGGTGCCATTTGGGATGCAGACCATCAGGTAGCTTAAAGTATTGCCTTCACACCAGATAGGCCCTGATGATCACATTTCATTCCCACTCAAAACACAGCCTTTCCAAAAAGGCATTACCTACAACCACAAGACTCAACCACCATATCCTCATACTGCTTATACACCACATTATTTCCTGAGTCGATGTAGAGAATACTGATAGGGCTGAGTTTGGACGGGGCACAGCAGCTAGGAGGCATGTTGCTGGGGTTCATAGAATTCATAAGGGTCTGTATGATGGCATGGTTTGTGGGCTCTAGATGTGACCTCAGAGGAAAGTCACACACGCCCTCACAGTGGTACGCCTCGTAATCCAGAGGAGCGATGATCCAATCGTCCCAGCCCAGCTCTCTGAAGTTCACATGCAACGGCTTCTTGCTGCATCTCGATTTTGACTTTTTGCCATGCCTCTTCCCATGGCGATTCTTCAATATCGCCGTCCTGCGTCTCCGGCTGGCTTTGGAATTAGAACGAGGGCCCCTCTCTTTCCCCTTTTCCCCATGGCCAATCAATGTCCTTCCTTCTCTCCTTTCACTGAAAAGGGTCTGTCTCTTCTTGGACCTGGTGAAGACCACTAAAATGGCCTTCTTTTGTTGTGAGCGACCATTTCTGTGAAAGCCCAGATGATGCAAGTCAAGCTCCCTCTCAGTGTTGTCCAGCATGGCCTTGACCTCCAGACAGAACTGGCTCCCCTGTGTGAGGTGATCCCTGTCCTTAAATATTTCCCACACATCCAGCACCTCCCATCTGGGCCGATGGGACTCCTGAAGATCCAACGTTCTGGAATCCAGCAGCTGCTGAGTGCGGCAGGAGAGTAGCTGAATGTCCACTGGCTCCATTTCCGACATCCTGAAATTCCCAGACACTTTGGTGTATATCCTCAACTCAGCCCCCAGCACCTCGGCTCTGTCTGAGAGGGTTGAGACGTCAAACAGATACTGCTGTCTTCGCAAAGGGGAGAGTGGGAGGTCATCTGTGAAAGGCATTAAATAATTGCAGTCAGATACTTTTTCGGGGGAGAGCATTCTTTAAAGAAATTACTTTCATGCAATAGGATTTTTTCCCCCTTGTTTATCTTCAGTTTATGAAAATCACACTGACAATTTCAAAACAGTCCACCGATAATATAATAGGCTGTATATATGAGTATTTTAGCATTAAATGGAGGATTAGTTCAATCTTGTAGATTGATTGTAGATTTTTTTATTCACAAGAGATAAAACATGACTGATATATACAGTCAGGAATGTGGCTACGTTACACAAACATTCATAACACATTTACTAGGCTACAGCATGGTGAGTGGATGAGGGAAACATTCCAAATGGAAACTGCTATTTTAAACGTGTCTTCAATGGTTTTTACATACCTTGTCCGATGTCCACAAAACTTGCTATAGTGTTAGCTGCTTTTGACGACCGAAAGAAACTTGCGTTCAGCCCCAATTTTTCGGCTGTAGAGAAAGTCTTGTAAATTGAAAGCATGTAGTCGTGTGGTTCAACTGAATCTTTGAACCCACCCTTGTAATACCGCTCATTTGATGATGATGATGATGATGAGTAGATATCTTTGAAATATTTTGCCTCTCGTCCATCAAATACTTTCGGGACCTTGCTGCTCTTTGAGGCAGACGGAAGGAAAATAGTAAATGATTGAAAACATGGTAAATCCCATACACATGTGAGGACCGCGTAAAATGTGGTTATTTGATAGAAATCCATAATTTTCAAAAATAAATAGATTGATAAAAAAACGTCAGCGAAATGTCAAATATGTGTCAGAGAATATGCTTAGTATGTGGCGAAGGGACCACGGGCACTATCGAAGCTGGACTTCATCCACATTCAACAAGTGCCGACTTTGCAGTGTGCTCCACACGGGATCGTCAACTGGGCTAAAAGGAGCGCAAAAACACGCCCAGCTTGGAATTCACTCGCTGCTAATAGTGGACCGGCGGGTTCTAACTTATATCATGGTAGGAAAGCAATCAAAGCATTATGTCCTAGTTTACTATCCTGGTAAAGACATGGTCAAATACAAAGACTTCCAGGAGCCTGACACAACAGCCGTCATGTATTTCTTAGCTATCATGTTACTACCTTCAGCAGGTGTACTTCTTCATATGCATTCGTGTGTTCTATTTACTTCAAATGTTGGCACATTGACCTCTCCTTCCCATGACACAGTTCTTAAACAACACTGGTGAGTTCTGTCGGTTTAAAACATTATTCATATCAACAGCATTCCTTGTTGAAATTAGGCTACATCTAATATCCAGTCATGATTGTGTCTCTCCAGCCATTTCAGCGCATTCCTCAAGAATGAAACTATTACAATTTATGGAGGTTTCCGCCCCCTAGTGAATAAACTACGTAAGCGCTTGGACAGAAAGAAAACGATCGATGCTCCTTTCAGCACCATGGACAGCGTCTTATCATAGAACAACATGACAAGCGTTAAAAGAGCAGTGGTGGAACAAGTAGGATCCCCAATCGTCATACTTGAGTAAAAGTAAAGATACCTTAATAGAAAAGAGTAGTAGTCTAAAGTTACTTGAGTAAAAGTCTAAAAGTATTTGGTTTTCAATATAACTATACTGTATATACAAAGTATGTGGACACCCCTTCTAATTAATGGATTTGGCTATTTCAGCCACACCCGTTACTGAAGGGTGTATGCAATTGATCACACAGCTATGCAATCTCCATAGACAAACATTGGCAGTGACTTTCGGTGTGGCACCGTCATAGCATTCCAGCTTTCCAACAAATATGTTTGTCCAATGTCTTTCCTGCTAGAGATGCCCCGGTAACCTGTAAGTGCTGTTATTGTGAAGTGTAAATGTCTAGGAGCAACAATGGATCAGCTGCAAAGTAGTATGCCACACAAGCTCAAAGAACGGTTGCGCCGAGTGCTGAAACACGTAGCGCATAAAAATCGTCTGTCTTCGGTTGTTGCAACACTTACTATCAAGTTCCAAACTGCCTCTGAAAGCAACATCAGCACAAGAACTGTTAGTCGGGAGGTTCTTGAAATGTGTTTCCATGGCCGAGCAGCCTAAGATAACCAAGCGCAATCCCAAGCATCAGCTGGAGTGGTGGAAAGCTCTCTGCCATTGGACTCTGGAGCAGTGGAAACGAGTTCTCTAGAGCAGTGGTTCCCAAACTTTTTATAGTCCCGTACCCCTTCAAACATTCAACCTCCAGCTGCTACCCCCTCTAGCACCAGGGTCAGCGCACTTTCAAATGTTGTTTTTTTGCCATCATTGTAAGCCTGCCACACACACTATACGATACATTTATTAAACATAAGAATGAGTGAGAATGAGTTTTTATCACAACCCGGCTCGTGGGAAGTGACAAAGAGCTCTTATAGGACCAGGGCACAAATAATAATATAATAATAATCAATAATTTTGTTCTTTATTTAGCCACCTTACATATAAAACCTTATTTGTTCATCAAAAATTGTGAATAACTCACCACAGGTTAATGAGAAGGGTGTGCTTGAAAGGATGCACATAACTCTGCAATTTTGGGTTGTATTGGAGAGAATCCCAGTCTTAAATAATTTTCCACACACAGTCTGTGCCTGTATTTAGTTTTCATGCTAGTGAGGGCTGAGAATCAACTCTCACATAGGTACATGGTTACAAAGGGCCTCAGTGTCTTAACAGCACGATTTGCCAAGGCAAGAAACTCAGTAATCTGGCAGTGGCTTCTGATTCAATTCAATTTTCACAGAACCGCTTGTTGCAATTTTGATGAGGCTCTCTTGCTCAGATAACATGTCAATACTTTGCCCCTTGATAACCAGCGCACTTCTGTATTTTGTAAAAGCCTTACATGGTCGCTGCCCATATCATTGCATAATGCAGAAAATACACAAGAGTTCAGGGGCCTTGCTTTAACAAAGTTAACCATTTACACTGTAGTGTCCAAATGTCTTTCTGCTTGCATGTGCTATACCACTCCACTATGTCTCCCTGTCATGGCTTGTGCGCCATCAGTACAGATACCAACACATCTTGACCACCAAAGTCCATTTGATGTCACAAAGCTGTCCAGTACTTTAAAAATATCCTTTCATGTTGTTCTGGTTTCCAGTGGTTTGCAGAAGAGGATGTCTACCTTAATTGACCCCCAATAAACATAATGGACATATACCAGGAGCTGTGCCAGGCCATGTCTGTTGACTCATCCAGTTGTAACACATATAATTCACTGGCTTGTATGCGAAGCAGTAATTGTTTCAAAACATCATAAAAAAACATACATAATAGTATGGGGCTTGCCTGTCCTAGCCACTCGGTAGCTCACAATATAAGATGCTTCTAGCCCCTTCTTATGAATGGTATCTGTTGCTTTTACACGTCTTACTACTCGAAAGTCACCTTTATTCTCTGTCAAAAAACTCTGTGGATTATTTTTCTAATATTTTTGTTTCGTTTCTAAATGTCTGCGCAAGAGTGAAGGTTACCCGCGAGAGAGTAACGGTTAATGTGATTGGATGTTAATTATTTGACTAGGCTACCTGTATTTGACATTTTGTTGTTATTTCGCTGAACACTAGATGGTTTAATTTTATTTTTGGCAGTGAAACGAGGCTACTCAGGTGAGAAAAAAAACTCACCCAAATGTATAGCCTTGTTGGAAAATACAAATGTACTGTTTGAAAATGTTAAGAAAATATAAATATTTTTTAAAATGTGAATCACATTGTTATTTGGCATACCCTCGACGGCATTGCCCAGTTTGGGAATACATACCTCTAGAGTGATGAATCACGCTTCACCATCTGGCAGTCCGACAGACGAATCTGGGTTTGGCGGATGCCAGGAGAACACTACCTGCCCAAATGCATAAATGCATAGGTGCCAACTGTAAAGTTTGGTGGACGAGGAATACTTTTCACAGTTTAGCTAGGTCCCTTAGTTCTAGTGAAGGAAATCTTAACACTACAGCATACAATGACATTCTAGAAGATTCTGTGCTTCCAACTTTGTGGCAACAGTTTGGGGAAGGCCCTTTCCTGTTTCAGCATAACAATGCCCCGTGCACAAAGCGAGGTCCATACAGAAATGCTTTGTCGAGATCAGTGTGGAAGACTGGCCTGTGCAGATTCTTGACCTCAACCCTATCGAACACCTTTGAGATGAATTGGAACGCTGACTGCGTGTAACGTTTCTTCTCTTTGTCTGAGGAGGAGTAGGAAGGATCGGACCAATATGCAGCGTGGTAAGTGTCCATGTTATTTTATTAGAACAGAACACACAAAACAAAATAACAAAGTGAATGAAAGAAACTAAACAGTCCTGTCAGGTGAAACAACACACTAAACAGAAAATAACTGTTCTCAATCAGAGACAACGATTGCCAGCTGCCTCTGATTAGGAACCATACCAGGCCACATCGAAATAGAAAACATAGAACAAAAACATAGAATTCCCACCCCAACTCACACCCTGACCAAACTAAGGTCAGGACGTGACACTGCAAGACAGACCTAATCGCCAAAAATCAGTGCCCGACTTCACTAATGCCCTTGTGGCTGAATGGAAGCAAGTCACTGCAGCAATGTTCCAGCATCTAGTGGAAAGCCTTCCCAGAAGAGTGGAGGCTGTTATTGCAGCAAAGGGAGAACCAACTCCATATTAATGCCCATTATTTTGTAATGTTCGGCGAGCAGGTGTCCACATACTCTTGGTCATGTAATGTACTTAAGTATCAAAAGAAAATGTAATTGCTCAAATATACTCAAAAGTAAAAGTATAAATCATTTCAAATCCCTTATATTAAGCAAACAAGATGATACCATTTTCTTGTTTTTCATTTATTTACTGATAGCCAGGGGCATGCTCCAGCACTCAGACATAATTTACAAATTAAGCATGTGTGTTTAGTGAGTCTGCCAGATCAGCGGCAGTAGGGATGACCAGGGATATTCTCTTGATAAGTGCCTGAATTGGACAATTTTTCTGTCCTAAGCATCTGAAAATGTAACAACTACATTTTGGTGTCAGGGAAAATATATGGAGTAAAAAGTACATTATTTTCTTTAGGAATGTAGTGAAGTAAAAGTGAAAGTTGTCAAATATAAATAGTTAAGTACAGATACATAATTTTTTTTTTTACATTTTACCTAAGTACCACTGCAAAAAAAGTATACCAGCATGTTGATCCCAAAAACTGAGCAATACATCTCCATGCTGGTAGGTGGAATCAAAAATAAATAAATAAGTCCCAGGTTTTGATGTTGCAACTAGCATTTAATAGAAACATAATTTTGATTCAACAATCACCAAACATTACACAGTAGGATAGTTGAAGTTATACATCCTTCAACAAATGCTCCAAATCTGGCTGTTTTCTGGTTTGTTATTGTAAAAATATACAGTATATGTACACTACCGGTCAAAAGTTTTAGAACATCTACTCAAAGGTTTTTCTTTATTTCTACTATTTTCTACATTGTGGAATAATAGTGAAAACATCAAAACTATGAATGAACACATATGGAATCATGCAGTAAACAAGAAAGTGTTAAACAAATCAAAATATATTTTACATTTGCTTCACCTGGAATGCTTTTCCAAGTCTTGAAGGAGTTCCCACATATGCTTACAATTTACAGTTATTTGTATCATTGCCATTTGTAATAAGTGTTGAAGCACACCCTTTCAAATCGTGAAGAACCCATTGCCCTATATGACTACAATGGAGTGAATATTGAGTGTTGTTTAATAATTTGCTGAGAGGGCATGCCACTGGTGAGTATGGCCATATCTGTGAAGTTAGCCCAGTAGCATGGTGGTGTTTCCCTCCAGTCCAGTTGCCTCCATGCCAGTAAAGTATTTCAGTGTTGCTGTGACAGTGAGGGACGTCACTCTCACTGAGACACAGTTACCATGGAGACAGATGTTACAGTCCCTACAGAGAATAATAGGAAGGCCATAAAGATCATCAAGGACAACAACCACCCGAGCCACTGCCTGTTCACCCCGCTATCATCCGTCCTGGGTGGTGGTCCGAACAGAGGATCCGCTTCGGGAAAGTTTTATTCCTGGTCGTAATGTTGGTAAGTTGACATTGCTCTTATTTCCAATAGTTCTTCCCGGCTGTATGTAATAAGACTTAAGATTTCCTGCGGTAACAATGTATGAAGTAATACATAAAAAAACTAAATACGGCATAGTTTCCTAAGAACTCGAAGTGACCATCTCTGTCGGCGGCATGCTTTCAACATATTCTTATTCCATCCCTTTAATTAGATTTATGTGTATTAAGTAGTTGTTGTGGAATTGTTAGATGACCTGTTAGATATTACTGCACTGTCGGAACTGGAAGAACAAGCATCTATTCATTTTTTTAACCAGGTAAGTTGACTGAGAACACATTCTCATTTACAGTAACGGCCTGGGGAATAGTTACAGGGGAGAGGAGGGGGGGATGAATGAGCCAATTATAAACTGGGTAAGATTAGGTGACCGTGATGAGGGCCAGATTAGGAATTTAGCCAGGACACCGGGGTTAACACCCCTAATCTTACGATAAGTGCCATGGGATCTTTAGTGACCACAGAGAGTCGGGACACCCGTTTAACATCCCATCTGAAAGACGGCACCCTACACCGGACAATGTCCCCACTCACTGTCATGGGGCATTGTTTTTAATTTTTACACCAGAGGAAAGAGTGCCTCCAATACCACTTCCAACAGCATCTGGTCTCCCATGCAGGGACTGACCATGACCAACACTGCTTAGCTTCAGAAGCAAGCCAGCAGGGTGGTATGCAGGGTGGTATGCTGCTGGCATTTCGCTACACTCGTAAAAGCTCTGACAAAGGCCGTGAGGCCGATACGTAAGCTTATTAAAGATCAGTGATACTATCAAGAGCAGTGTGGGATTCCTTTGTCTTTCATCTTGTTCAACTATTACCATGCACCTGCAAAAAGATTGCTCAGATGTGCGAGTGCCTTTTGAATTTTGAGCTGCACACGTAATAACATCTGCTAACCATGTGTATGTGACCAATACGATTTGATCTGTGTGACCGGGGGCGTCTCTTCCTCTGCTTGGAGCCGCTATCCTCCAATCTTAGTAATACGGATCATGTTGGTGGGAACCCTGAGGAACAGGGCCAGGTTCTGCACCATGCCGTCTCCGTAGAAACTCATCCACCGTCATGGCGGGCAGCAAAAATGCGATGAAGAGAAGGGGGGAGGTACGGACCTCAATGGGGTTGGAGCCTGGCACCAGCACGTGCAGCATCTTGTAGTCAGAGTCAAATAAGTTGGTGCCCAGCGTGGAGTTCAGCTTTAGAACACATTTTCCTGGGGTTATAAGAGAGAGACAGGCAGTTACGCAGAAGAACAGCTCCTGACTTGTTCTAACTTTCTGGTTGTTAAGAGTGAGATTAACAAGATTAAATTAGCAAAAAATACATAGGTAATCAAATTGTACAACTGAAGATCAACACAGGAGGAAAATATTGACAGAGTGTGAGTTAAAAGAGCTATCTTAATCATGCTAGCTAGCTAAATTCAAATTTGTCAGTTAGCTTACTGGCTAGATCCAAGTGTTTACTGGTGGTAACCATAGAAACATGGCCACTGATGCAGTGCTAGCAACACCAGCAACAGCAGAGACTGATAGACCCGCCCTCTTTTTTTAAATTTCCAGCAGAAATCAAATCAGAGAAGAGGAGAATCAATTTTAAACACAGAATTCAGACTGGAAACTTTCTTTGCTGACTGCTCACACAACAGGACTGTTACAAACCTGTTATTTTACACATAACACACTACTGTAACCAGGCATTTCAGCTATACATCAAAAGAAAGGCATCTGCAAGTGAAGGCAAATACACATTTTTGAGGACAGTGAAAAGGACCAGTAAAACAGGTTTCTGGCGGTAAACGTGTACCAGAACGGCACTGTCATGGTCCAGGGCAGTGAGGCTCCACTCAGCTCTTTTGTGCAGGACTTAACCACCCAGGGAGAGATAGCGGAAACCAAAAAGGACAAGGACAGCACAACCAACCTCTCCCTCACCTCAGGCACTGCAACAACAGTAGCCCAGGCCCAGATCCACGCAACAGGCCTATCCTCCCCCTGCCTGCCTTTTACCACCAGAGCCAAGATCACACCACCATCAGCCTGCTGAGAGACAGGCTGGCTCTGTTAGAGGTATGGGTTACTGAGCTAAAGGAGCAGCCCCCCAGCTACACCACCTCCATCCCAGACACAGAGCTTCTACAAGACCAGATCAACCAGTGCAGGAACCAGCTGAAGAACTCTGTCCAAGAGCTGAGAGAGAGCCTTACCACAGTGCTTGAGCAGGTAAAGGCCACCATGAGGAGAGAGCTAGTGCAGGTAAAGGAGGAGATGGCAAAGGAGTTGCCTGTCATGAAGAAGGTGCTGCAGCACTGACTGTAGAGACTCCTAGAGAGAAGCTGCAACTACAAAAACTTCCAAATCTCATTGATCTCTTCAAAATTGGTAAATCTCATATTTGGTTGAAACTGAAAAAATGATATATTCAGGCAATCGGCAAAAGAAGCACAAGTGAAATGTATAAAAAAACTAACCAAAAAATACCACAGATGACAACTGGTTTGATGCAGATTGTAACAGTACAAGGAAAAAACTTAGAACTCCATCAAGCCGAAAGCAGAGAGACCCAAAATAATGGTGAATTACACCTTCATGACTCTGAGACTTTAAAACTCTATAAAAGTACACAGAACCAAAAAAGCACAGTACAACAGAAAGCAGCTGACACTAATAGAGGAGTACATAAACACAAACAACTTCTGGCAAAATTGAAAACAAAAAACGAAATAACCGAAACTAGAGGAATTAGCGATACAAAATGGTGGCATATGGATGACCCATTTTAAAACACTCTACAACACCATTCAAATTGATGCAAATGCAGAACAATGCCAAATTCATTAGAAGTTCAATGGATTAGAAAAAGTTATAAAGTACAATCAAAAATCCACTGGACTCCCCAATTACTGACCAGGAACTTTATAAGAAACTTCAGGCCCTCAAATTTTAAAAAGCATGTGGACCTGATGGCATCCTAAATGAGATGCTCAAATTCACTAGTGCAACATTTCAATTGACTATATTAAAAAGGTCTAATTTGATCCTAACTGTAGGTTATTTCCCTGACATCTGGAATGAAGGACTCATAACTCCAATCTTTAAGAACAGAGTCAAATTTGACCCTAACATCAGAGGCATTTGTTTGAACAGTAACCTGGGGAAGATTTTCTGTAGTATTATCAATGTAAGAGGTCTAAACTTCCTTAATTAATAAGCAGAATGTCTTTAGTAAAAGCCAAATTGGATTCATACCAAAACATTGCACGAATTATCATTTTTTCCACCTTACACATCCTGATAGATAAACAAATGTACACTTGCTTTATCGATTTACAAAAAGCATTCGATTCTATTTGGCATACAGGACTGTTCTACAAAGTTATTGAAAGTGGTATAAGGGGCTAAACATATGACATGATTCAATCAATGTATACTGGCAATACAGTGCATTCGGGAAGTATTCAGACCCCTTTACTTTTTCCACATTTTGTTCAATTACAGCCTTATTTCTAAAATGTATTAAATTGTCCCCCCCTCATTAATCTACAATACCCCATAATGACAAAGCAAAAACAGGTTTTTAGAAATTTTAGCAAAGTTGTTAAATATAAAAAGCTCAAATATCCCATTTACATACACTACCCTTCAAAAGTTTGGGGTCACTTAGAAATGTCCTTGTTTTTGAAAGAAAAGCAAAGTTTTTGTCCATTAAAAGAACATCAAATTGATCAAAAATTCAGTGTAGACATTTCTAATGTTGTAAAAGACTATTGTAGCTGGAAAAGGCTGATTCTTTTATGGAAGATCTATATACAGTGGGGAGAACAAGTATTTGATACACTGCCGATTTTGCAGGTTTTCCTACTTGCAAAGCATGTAGAGGTCTGTCATTTTTATCATAGGTACACTTCAACTGTGAGAGACGGAATCTAAAAAAAAATCCAGAAAACCACATTGTATGATTTTCAAGTAACAAATTAGCATTTTATTGCATGACATAAGTATTTGATACATCAGGTTTCTTACCATCGTTTAGTGTCCTCTGAGAGGGAGGATATTAGAGAACACACTATGGTAGCTTGGGTTAATCATGAGGGGGACATTGATATTGATGATACAGTACAATTCATTACATACAAGGCTCCTAGTCTGTGTCTTATTTTGACATCCGAGGATGAAGGAGACTGGCATGGAGACTAGCATTCCATTGGCATAGGACAGAACGGATGGATGGTTCTTGCCCCCAACCTCGGGGTGGTGTGAAATTATTAAACATGTATTTTCTCTCTTTCCTGTTCCATGTGTCCATATGTTTTCTAGGTGTTGTGGAACATGAGAATGATCATTGCTCCAGAAGAGGGATTGTAAAATTGACTAATTGACTTGAGAATATTCTAGTATGTTTATAACTATAAAAGTGGATTAGCAGTAGTGACTAACATGTTATGGGTTAGATGGAATGATTTATGTGCAAATGTATTTGTGGCCGGAGGCAAGGTACATAGGGGGCCTGTGTTTGAGACAGAATGTTTGTATAAGGATGTCAGTTGCAGTGTCTGGCAGGACCGACATCAGTGTACTCTGTGAAGTCTCAAAAACCAAGGCATTAACATTACAGGGCACTGGGAAAGATGGTTGTAAAGTGACACAGGAATGGAGATCTGTGTGGCTCATAAATTAAGGAAGGGGGTATTAGAGTCTATGTGTATAGTGATATCAGGGGATAGCTCGTAGTAGAGGAAGGAAGGAAGTAGTTAAATTGAACGTCACACATACCCAGATCACGGTGAGAGTAGCAGAGATAGTGTTTCAAACACTATTGTCAACTTTCCGTGAGGGGTTCGTCAAAAGAGGTGCACCGCTTGAAGGATTCTATAGTGATTAAGGCCACCACACATTTATATCGGATTGCCGTGGAGGAAGAGGGAGATGGGGAGTGAAGTGAAAATGACATGGCTTGGAAACACCTCTTGGAACCTGTGGCCGGACGGGTGAAGACTGGGTACGAGGAGGTTTTCTAGCACCTTCATTTTTTGTGGAACCCAGCAGAAAAGCAACTCGAAGGCATAGAGTCAGGCGAAGAGAGAGTGGGAATCATCATGTTATCAAACTTTGGTTTTCTGTTGCATATACAATTATGCATAGCTCAACGCATTATTAATACTTGTTATGTTTTGTCTTTCTTTTTGACACTCTCTTAGGGAACTGAAGGAGGAAATGGAGAAAGTCAAAAGCTCCAGCTGAAATGTCATTGTCACTTGTTCGATGAGAGATGGGAATAAGAGTGTGCATAGTGTGATTACAGATCAGATGCAATAAGTCCGGGAGTTGTAAATAGACAAATCAACTGTGGGGTGGTGTGTCAATCATGTTTTTTATATTATTTTTTTCATGTTTTGTTTTTGTTCATTTATAAGTAATTTCAATGTTTATGTGATGTTAAACAGTATGGAATTACTATTCAAATAGGAGGGACTGTTGGGTTGTAATTTGAAATACTTGCTACACCAGAAGTTAATGTTTATGCGTATATAGGAGGAATTTACATGGTGGGATCAATTAAGGGTGGATATGAGCCATGATCTTGGAGAGTTATTAAGTAAGAGAAAAGGCAATAAATAAATACTTGGGTTGAGCTAGTCATCCATGTACTAGTTTTTACTCTGTTTATTTATATCCTAACAGCACCATACACCATCTTGCCCATTCACCATCTGAATAGCACACATACACAATACATGTCTCAAGGCTTAAAAATCCTTCTTTAACCTGTCTTCTCCACGTCATCTACACCGATTGAAGTGGATTTAACAAGTGACATCAATAAGGGATCATAGCTTTCACCTGGATTCACCTGGTCAGTCTGTGTCATGGAAAGAGCAGGCAATGAAAGGAACACATTTTATTGGATACAACTGACATCTATTTACAATAACTATTTAATATCTCAAATCTCAACCCTTAATCTGGCTGTTAATAATAGTATTTTATAACAACTGATATTACTTGATTTGGTTTTGTTGTATGTAAAAGTGCCATGCCATAAACACATTTCCTGGAATTCACTCAGCTCAGCCTTTACTCTTGCGGTTCATATTAGTTTCACAAACTACTGTACCTGTGTCGGAGCCTTCTGGGCAGGCCTCGATCTGGTCATTCCACTTTGGGTTTTTGGTCCCTCTGACCACAATGTTCCTGGTGAGGAGGCCCACATCAGCTCTGCCCTCAAACACGGTCCCGTCAGGTAGGGTGACAGACACCCCCAGGTGAGTGTATGTCAGAGGCTCTGTTAGGATAATGGTCAGGCCTCAGGATGATGGTCAGGCATCAGATGACACTGATGCTATCCTCCTCACCTCGTTCTCCTTCTGATGGCATAGTCATTCAAACTATGCACTTTTCAGGAGACCCAAAGCCACTTTACATAGAGATAATCAGCCAGATATAGTTTGAATAACATTGGAAACGTCCCGTGTGAATTCCGCCTTGAGGCAGTATGTCAAATGAGTGTAAATTCTGCTTTGGGGAGTGTGTTTGTCTCAAATACCAGTGACCTGTGGAGGCAATGACAATCAGCGTGAGTGTGACAGAGCCATTGGTGGAAGTCTGAGACAGTTTGAGACAGGTGGGTCCAGGGGACAAGAACAGGATTTACAGCCCAGTCAATACTCTTATCAGTCCTGGCAAAACAATGTACTTGCACTTGTCTTTTCCTACTAGCTCTGACTTTGCTGATAATTTCTTTATTGAGGAAAACAATTTCTTACTATGACTGATATGTGGTTGTTTTACTCAGATATCTTAAAATGAATGCACAAAGTAAATCGCTCTGGATTACTTTCTGCTCAATGACTAAAATGAAAATGTGTGTGTGTGCATGTGTTTCTGTGTGTGTGTGTGAAGTACAGTATAAAATAAACAATGCACTTTGTGTGCAACTGAAAATAAGCCAAGATTATATTATATATATATTCTTTTTAACTCACACTACAACTGTGCTTATGTAAGAAGAGACTAAAACACCACAGAGTCATGGATATGTAAGAAGAGACTAAAACACCACAGAGTCATGGATGAATTACATGCATCTTAACAAAGGATCAAATGCTCACTAACAGGGATGTAAACACATTCGTACACAACATTTTTGAGAAAATAGCTTTTTGTGCGTATGGAACATTTATGGGATCTTTTTTTTCATCTCATGAAACATGGAACCAGCACTTTACATGGTGTGTCGATATTTTTGTTCTCAATGTATATAGACTGAAAAAATGAATTCGTTGCCACTGCTATCCACTGGTGGTGCAGAGAGTAACTGATCTGGCTGAAGTGGAAATTGTCATCATATGAAGTGTAAACAATATGGTTGTCATTGGTAACTTAAATGCATCTAAATGTTCTGAGATAAATTGTGTATTGTGCAAACATCAATGGAATATTGTGTCCAGACTTAAAACAAGTATGCTGTGTACATTCTAAAGACTTATTTGTGAATTGTCCAACATTGTGGAAATGAAAACCTCTTAAAGGTGCACTATGCAACTTTTTGGGCGACCAGACCAAAATCACATAGAAAAGAGAGTTATTGATCTATCATTCTCACTGAAAGCAAGTCTAGGAAGCAGTACATATGCTCTATTCTGTGCGATTTCTGCATTTTGCACCCTTAAGTACAATATGTGAATATCACAAGAAAATTCTGGACTGGTGCATCAATCTAAGTAACATTTAAAAAAATGCCATTTGCAAAACACCAGTCTCAATGTCAACATTGAAGAGACGACTCCGGGATGCTGGCCTGAGTTTCGCTGGGTGGTCAGCTCTAGGAAGAGTCTTGGTGGTTTCAAATTTCTTCCAGTTAAGAATGATGGAGGCCACTGTGTTCTTGGGGACCTTCAATGCTGCAGAATTTTTTTGGTACCCTTCCCCAGATCTGTGCCTCAACACAATCCTGTCTCTGAGCTCTCCGGACAATTTCTTCGACCTCATGGCTTGGTTTTTGCTCTGACATGCATTGTCAACTGTGAGACCTTATATAGACAGGTGTGTGCCTTTCCATATCATGTCCAATCAATTGAATTTACATGCACACACTCTCCCCACCCATACATACAAACAAAAGCATGCTCAGATGTTCAACAATTGTTCCAACCAGGAGCCCAACTCATGAGAAAACTTGATTTATGAACGCGTCTACAGGTGTAGCTGTTTGAGAAGGCATGGGGAGATTTTATTAAAACTTCTTAGGGCTAGCGTCCTTTTTTCAGAATTTCCGCCTGACTGACATGCCCAAAGTAAATATATGGTTTAGGGTAGGTTCCATAGGGAGAGGAACCGAATGGGGGTGTTCCTCTGCGAGATCCAGGTAAATATTTGGTTTAGGGTAGGTTCCATAGGATTGGTCCCGAGTAGGGGTGTTCCTCTGCAAGATCCAGGTAAATATATGGTGTAGGGTAGGTTTCTTAGGGATAGGTCCCGAGTTGCGGTGTTCCTCTGCGAGATCCAGGTAAATATATGGTGTAGGGTAGGTTCCATAGGATTGGTCCCGAGTGGGGGTGTTCCTCTGTGAGATCCAGGTAAATATATGGTGTAGGGTAGGTTCCATTGGGATAGGTCCTGAGTGGGGGTGTTCCTCTGCGAGATCCAGGTAAATATATGGTGTAGGGTAGGTTCCATAGGGATAGGTCCTGAGTGGGGGTGTTCCTCTGCGAGATCCATGTAAATATATGGTGTAGGGTAGGTTCCATAGGGATAGAACCCGAGTGGGGGTGTTCCTCTGCGAGATCCAGGTAAATATACAGTGTAGGGTAGGTTCCATAGGGATAGGTCCCGAGAGGGGGGTGTTCCTCTGCGAGATCCAGGTAAATATATGGTGTAGGGCAGGTTCCATAGGGATAGGTCCCGAGTGGGGGTATTCCTCTGCGAGATCCTGGTAAATATATGGTGTAGGGATGGTCCAATGTGAGATGTCCCGAGTGGGGGTATTCCTCTGCGAGATCCACGTAAAAATATGGTGTAGGGATGGTCCAATGTGAGAGGTCCCGAGTGGGGGTGTTCCTCTGCGAGATCCAGGTAACCCAAGGGGGGGGGGGGGGGGGTAATGTTACCATAGCCTTAGAGGCACTAAAAAGAGCAGATGATCAGCACCAGAACCAAATAAATGGTGGGGAAAATTTGCCAAATTGGACTAAATTGGTACACATTTTCCAGTAGATGGTTAGTAAAACCAGCCAAGAGAGTATGGATGCAATCGTAGTGTGGAACACTGAAATCAGAGAACGGTACAGACCACAATACGCAGGCATCCTAACCACAGCATTTTATCAGCAGTGGATAAAACTAGATTAAAGAGACATCTACGAAGTAAAATGGACCAGGCAGTAGACAAGAATTAGGCGGCATATAAAAAACAAGGTATATCCGAAGGGCATGCACATAGATTAGATGAACAGAAACAGGAATTGGTTAATGCGCTTGAACAGAGTCAAAACCTAAATCAAGAGTCAGAGAAAGACCTTGAGGATAGGCAAAACCAATTTAAACAATTCACCAATTTAAACAACTCAGGGTACCAGATTTGGCAGACCAATTTCCATCTTTTCCGTCATCCTCAGAATGGTACAGTGTGTTAGACATGAAAAATGGAAGGTTCCACACAAAGTAGTTCCAAGATGGCATAGCAGTGGGGATGTCTGTTTTGATTGTCTTGTCCCGTCCCTTGTTTATATCGTTTTTCTTCGTATGTATTTCATATATATTTGTCTCAATTTCCATCTACGGACTTAACATACTCTCCTGCAGAATGGTACAGTTCTTGTTCCTGTTCCCAAGAAAGCTAAGGTAACTGAGCTAAACGACTACCGCCCCGTAGCACTCACTTCCGTCATCATGGGGCGGCAGGGTAGCTAGTAACCGGAAGGTTGCAACAATGCAATCTCAACCACACTGCACACTGCCCTAACCCATCTGGACAAGAGGAATACCTATGTGAGAATGCTGTTCATCGACTACAGCTCGGCATTTAACACCATAGTACCCTCCAAGCTCGTCATCAAGCTCGAGACCCTGGGTCTCGACCCCGCCCTGTGCAACTGGGTACTGGACTTCCTGACGGGCTGCCCCCAGGTGGTGAGGGTAGGCAACAACATCTCCACCCCGCTGATCCTCAACACTGGGGCCCCACAAGGGTGCGTTCTGAGCCCTCTCCTGTACTCCCTGTTCACCCACGACTGCGTGGCCACGCACGCCTCCAACTCAATCATCAAGTTTGCGGACGACACAACAGTGGTAGGCTTGATTACCAACAACGACGAGATGGCCTACATGGAGAGGTGAGGGTCCTCGGAGTGTGGTGTCAGGAAAATAACCTCACACTCAACGTCAACAAAACTAAGGAGATGATTGTGGACTTCAGGAAACAGCAGAGGGAACACCCCCCTATCCACATCGATGGAACAGTAGTGGAGAGGGTAGTAAGTTTCAAGTTCCTCGGCATACACATCACAGACAAACTGAATTGGTCCACCCACACAGACAGCATCGAGAAGAAGGCGCAGCAGCGCCTCTTCAACCTCAGGAGGCTGAAGAAATTCGGCTTGTCACCAAAAGCACTCACAAACTTCTACAGATGCACAATCGAGAGCATCCTGGCGGGCTGTATCACCGCCTGGTACGGCAACTGCTCCGCCCACAACCGTAAGGCTCTCCAGAGGGTAGTGAGGTCTGCACAACGCATCACCAGGGGCAAACTACCTGCCCTCCAGGACACCTACACCACCCGATGTCACAGGAAGGCCATAAAGATCATCAAGGACAACAACCACCCGAGCCACTGCCTGTTCACCCCACTATCATCCAGAAGGCGAGGTCAGTACAGGTGCATCAAATCTGGGACCGAGAGACTGAAAAACAGCTTCTATCTCAAGGCCATCAGACTGTTAAACAGCCACCACTAACATTGAGTGGCTGCTGCCAACACACTGACTCAACTCCAGCCACTTTAATAATGGGAATTGATGGGAAATGATGTAAAATATATCACTAGCCACTTTAAACAATGCTACCTAATATAATGTTTACATACCCTACATCATTCATCTCATATGTATACGTATATATTGTACTCTATATCATCTACTGCATCTTTATGTAATACATGTATCACTAGCCACTTTAACTATGCCACTTTGTTTACATACTCATCTTATATGTATATACTGTACTCGATACCATCTACTGTATCTTGCCTATGCCGCTCTGTACCATCACTCATTCATATATCTTTATGTACATATTCTTTATCCCCTTACACTTGTGTCTATAAGGTAGTAGTTTTGGAATTGTTAGCTAGATTACTTGTTGGTTATTACTGCATTGTCGGAACTAGAAGCACAAGCATTTCGCTACACTCGCATTAACATCTGCTAACCATGTGTATGTGACAAATACATTTGATTTGATTTGATTTGCAACCAGTGGCGTGCCGCGGGCCTGGGCCTTCAGTGAGGTCCTACACAATCCCACCCGAATTAATCCACCTCTTATTACCATCATTATGATGCCATGGCTCTAGACACTATACATTTAGACAGAAACGCAGTATAACCAGGAGTTGCGTCACCTTGAAATTGACATTTTTATTCAGAGAATTGCAGGGGAAGAGTACAATGCAGTACAGTTCAACTAATAGGCAAGAACATTTTCGAGTGCAACAGAGTTATATTAACATTCTTCTTCTATCCATTTCTGATCCACAAACTTTGAGCTTTAAGTCCCAAAAATAATAATACAGTTCCTGTCTACCCAAAAACATGACAAAATCAATGAGTCTTTTCAATATTTCCCTATTTTTCTTCACCTTTTCATTGTGCAGCTCCGTTGCCCTGCGCGCTTGTTCGTTGAGCTGTAGATCCACTCGGGTGTCCCCAAAAGTTTTCAAAAGCACCATTGCTTGTAAGTGCCCAGCCGTACTTTGGTGTCTCGTTGCTGCCTTGGTTAGACAACTCAAGTTTGCAAAGCCAGTGTGGCTCCAAACACCAAATCGATCACTTACAAATAATAGGCATTCCCAGCAGTACAGTTTGCAGTGCTTCTCGGAGCCTGTGAGTCATTGATAGCGCTCGTAGTTGGAACTTTGAAAGTGGCGAATGAACCCCTTTCCCGCCTGTGACAGGCTTTGTAGCGTCGGCGTCGGAGACCTCTTCTGACAATGTCTAACTTTTCTTGAAAAGTTCGTCTTGAGAATGGCGTTATAATTATATGCTCGACCAAATCGATATCTTCTCCTCCTTCCGCCATTGTGGGTTGAAAAAACAGCTTAGTAGTACGCAAATTAATTAGTTTATCAAATTCAGTTTCCTAGTTCTGCATAGACCTGCCCATAGGACTTGCCTCTCAATATTGGTAATCCAATCAAAAGACGTGCACGCACTCGCCTGCTAGCTGGCTCCTGTGTAACACTGGAGCCAGCCAGCAGGCGTACAATAGCCAACTCTAAAGCTGATTGGTTGACACAAAATTTTTATTTCCATTCACTTTAAGCTACAAACGCCCGCAATGTTGATTCTGAAGGCATGAGGGCAGATTTTAGACCCCTGGCAACACATGATGGCTGAATATGATTGGATAAAATATCTAACATAAAGACCAGCCCTCCAATCTCAACCTGGGGCTGGAAGCAGTGCAACCAAGAGGAAAGCTATGAAATGAAGAGTATAACTCTTACTCTGGGGAATAATTGAATACACATTTGTGGGAAAATATAAAATATAAAAAATATATATATTCTGATGATGTTTAGGCCAGCAGAGAAGGCCTTGCTGGCCCTGAGGGCCCACCACTGCCTGCAACCCACCTCACCCAATGTGGGATGGCTATTTTTACACTTTTTAACCAGTACCCCCTTCTGAAGCTAGCCAGCTAACTAGCTACTAGCTAGTAGTTAGCCTGGAGATAGCCTCGAACTAGGCCCATCTCCCAGCTAGCTGAAGAGATTCCATCAAGCAATTCCTGGGCTTCAATTACCTCTTTTGCCAATTGGCCTGGACCCTTTGCTGCTGACCTGGAGCCTCGCCGATCCATCAGGACTGGTCTACCAACGTAATCATCCGAGGGGGTTTCTGTCTCGAAGCAAGCACCAGTTAGCCTGGAGCTAGCCTGGAGCTAGGCCCTTCTCCTGGCTAGCCAAAGAATTCCATCAGATAATTTCTTTGCTTCAATACCTCTTCTGCCAATCGGCCTGGACCCTTTGCTGCCGACACGGAGCTCCGCCGATCCATCACAACTGGTCTGCTGACGTAACCTTCTGAGGGGGGTTTCAATAGACTCTTGTTGCGACGTCACCCTGAGGCCCATCTGCTAGCCTGCTGCTAGCCCCGACCTGCTAGCTGTTTGAATCGCCGTGCCTTCAGCTTGCCTAGCTACTCACTGGACCCTATGATCACTCTACTACACATGCATCTCCCTAATGTCAAAATGCCTTGTCTATTGCTGTTTTGGTTAGTAATTCTTGCCTTATTTCACTGCAGAGCCTCCAGCCCTGCTCGGCATGCAGCTGGCTTAAATGGTGCCTCTAGAGCCAAAACCTCTCTCATCGTCACTCAATGCCTAGGCTTACCTCCACTGTACTCGCATCTTACCATACCCTTGTCTGTATATTATGCCTTGAGTCTATTCTTCCTCGCCCAGAAAACTACTCCTTTAACTCTCTATTCCGAACCCATTAGACGACCAGTTCTTTTAGCCTCTAGCCGTACTCTTATCCTACTCCCCCTCTGTTCCTCTGGTGATGTAGAGGTTAACCCAGGCCCTGCAGCATCCAGAATCACTCCCATTCCTCAGACGCTTTCATTTGTTGACTTCTGTAACCGTAAAAGCATTGATTTCATGCATGTTAACATTAGAAGCCTCCTCCCTAAGTTTGTTTTATTCACTGCTTTAGCACACTCTGCAAACCCGGATGTCCTAGCCTTGTCTGAATCATGGCTAAGGAAGGCCACCAAAAATCCTGAAATGTCCATTCCTAACTATAACATTTTACGACAAAATAGAACTGCCAAAGGGGGCGGAGTTGCAATCTACTACAGAGATCGCCTGCAGAGTTCTGTCATACTATCCAGGTCTATGCCCAAAAAACTAGAGCTTCTACTTTTAAAAATCCACCTTTCCAGAAACAAGTCTCTCACCGTTGCCGCTTCTTATAGACAACCCTTGGCCCCCAGTTGTTCCCTGGACACCATATGTGAATTGATCGCCCCCCATCTATCTTCAGAGTTTGCACTGTTAGGTGACCTAAACTGGGACATGTTTAACACCACGGCCATCCTACAACCTAAGCTAGATATCCTCAAGGAACCTACCAGGTACAATCCTAAATCCGTAACCATGGGCACCTGCTTAGATGACCAACCTGCCCTCTAAATACAACTCTGCTGTCTTCAACCAGGATCTCAGCGATCACTGCTTCATTGCCTGCGTGCATACTGGATCCGCGGTCAACCGACCACCCCTCATCACTATCAAACGCTCCCTAAAACACTTCAGCGAGAAGGCCTTTCTAATCAACCTGGCCTGGGTATCCTGGAAAGATATTGACCTCATTCCGTCAGTAGAGGATGCCTGGTTGCTCTTCAAAAGTGCTTTCCTCTCCATCTTAAATAAGCATGACCCATTCACAAAATGTAGAACTAAGAACAGATATAGCCCTTGGTCCACCCCAGACTTGACTGTCCTTGAACAGCACAAAAACATCCTGTGGTGGACTGCACTAACATCGAATAGTCCCCGCGATATGCAACCTTTCAGGGAAGTCAGGAACCAATACACGCAGTCAGTTAGGAAAACAAAGGCTATCTTTTTCAAACAGAAATTTGCATCCTGTAGCTCTAACTTCAAAACGTTTGGGGACACTGTAAAGTCCATGGAGAATAAGAGCACCTCCTCCCAGCTGCCCACTGCACTGAGGCTAGGAAACACTGTCACTACCGATAAATCCACGATTATCGAGAATTTCAATAAGCATTTCTCTACGGCTGGCCATGCTTTCCTCCTGGCTACCCCAACCCCGGCCAACAGCTCCGTACCCCCCACAGCTACTTGCCCGAGCCTCCCCAGCTTCTCCTTCACCCAAATCCAAATAGCAGATGTTCTGAAAGAGCTGCAAAACCTGGACCCGTACAAATCAGCTGGGCTAGACAATCTGGACCCTCTCTTTCCAAAAATTATCTGCCACCAGTGTTGCAACCCCTATTACCAGCCTGTTCAACCTCTCTTTCGTATCGTCTGAGATTCCCAAAGATTGGAAAGCTGCCCCGGTCATCCCCCTCTTCAAAGGGGGAGATACTCTAGACCCAAACTGCTACAGACCTATATCTATCCTACCCTGCCTTTCTAAGGTCTTCGAAAGCCAAGTTAACAAACAGATTCCCGACCATTTCGAATCCCACCGTATCTTCTCCGCTATGCAATCTGGTTTCAGAGCTGGTCATGGGTGCACCTCAGCCATGCTCAAGGTCCTAAACGATATCATAACCACCATCGATAAGAGACATTACTGTGCAGCTGTATTCATCGACCTCGCCAAGGCTTTCGATATCTGTCAATCACCACATTCTTATTGGCAGACTCAACAGCCTTGGTTTCTCAAATGATTGCCTCTCCTGGTTCACCAACTACTTCTCTGATAGAGTTCAGTGTGTCAACTCGGAGAGCCTGTTGTCCGGACCTTTGGCAGTCTCTATGGGGGTGCCACAGGGTTCAATTCTTTGGCTGACTCTCTTCTCTGTATACATCAATGATGTCGCTCTTGTTGCTGGTGAGTCTCTGATCCACCTCTACGCAGATGACACCATTCTGTATACTTCTGGCACTTCTTTGGACACTGTGTTAACTAACCTCCAGACGAGCTTCAATGCCATACAACTCTCCTTCCGTGGCCTCCAACTGCTCTTAAATGCAAGTAAAACTAAATGCATGCTCTTCAACCGATCACTACATGCAACTGCCCGCCCGTCCAGCATCACTACTCTGGACGGTTCTGACTTAGAATACGTGGACAACTACAAATACCTAGGTGTCTGGTTAGAGTGTAAACTTTCCTTCCAGACTCACATTAAGCATCTCCAATCCAAAATTAAGTCTAGAATCGGCTTCCTATTTCGCAACAAAGCATCCTTCACTCATGCTGCCAAACATGCCCTTGTAAAACTGACCATCCTACCGATCCTTGACTTTGGTGATGTCATTTATAAAATTACCTCCAACACTCTACTCAACAAATTGGATGCAGTCTATCACAGTGCCATCCATTTTGTCACCAAAGCCTCATATACTACCCACCACTGCGACCTGTATGCTCTCGTTGGCTGGCCGTCGCTTCATACCTGTCGCCAAACCCACTGGCTCCAGGTCATCTACAAGTCTCTGCTAGGTAAAGCCTCGCCTTATCTCAACTCACTGGTCACCATAGCAGCACCCACCCGTAGCACGAGCTCCAGCAGGTATAACTCACTGGTCACCCTCAAAGCCAATCCCTACTTTGGCCGCCTTTCCTTCCAGTTCTCTGCTGCCAATGACTGGAACGAACTGCAGAAATCACTGAAGTTGGAGACTCATATCTCCCTCACTAGCTTTAAGCACCAGCTGTCAGAGCAGCTCACAGATCACTGCACCTGTACATAGCCCATCTGTAAACAGCCCATCCAACTACCCCATCCCCATACAGTATTCATTTATTTATCTTGCTACTTTGCACCCCAGTATCTCTACTTGCACAGTCATCTTCTGCACATCTACAATTCCAGTGTTTAATTGCTATATTGTAATTACTTCACCACCATGGCCTATTTATTGCCTTATTGCCTCTCTTATCTTACCTCATTTGCACACACTGATATAGACTATTTTTCTTTTTTTCTACTGTATTATTGACTGCATGTTTGTTTATTCCTTGTGTAACTCTGTGTTGTTGTATGTGTCCAATGTCTATGCTTTATCTGCTGTGCTTTTTCGCAGTTATAAATGAGAACTTGTTCTCAACTAGCCTACCTGGTTAAATAAATCAAATATAAAAAAAATACAGTTTATTTTGCTAGATATACATATGACATTTTTTTTTATTAATCTTTATTTAACTGGGCAAGTCAGTTAAGAACAAATTCTTATTTACAATGACGGCCTCCCCCGGCCAAATCTGGACGAAGCTGTGCCAATTGTACCAGTTATTTTTATTTTGAAGAATAGTGAAGACATCAAAACTATGAAATAACACATATGGAATCATGTAGTAACCAAAAAAGTGTTAAACAATCTAAATATATTTTAGATTCTTCAAAGTAGCCCTTTGCCTTGATGACAGCTTTGCACATTCTTGGCATTCTCTCAATGAGCTTCAGCTGGAATTATTTTCCAATAGTCTTGAAGGAGTTCCCACATATTCTGAACACTTGTTGGCTGCTTTTCCTTCACTCTGCGGTCCAACTCATCTTAAACCATCTCAATTGGGTTGAGGTCGGGTGATCGTGGAGGCCAGGTCATCTGATGCAGGACTCCATCACTCTCTTTCTTGGTCGAATAGTCCCTACAAAGCCTGGAGTTGTGTTGGGTCATTGTCCTATTGAAAAGCAAATGATAGTCCCACTAAGTGCAAACCAGATGGGATGGCGTATCGCTGCAGAATGCTGTGGTAGCCATACTGGTTAATTGTGCCTTGAATTCTAAATAAATCGCTTACAGTGTCACCAAAAAAGCACCCCCACACCATCACACCTCTTTCTCCATGCTTCACGGTGGGAACTACAGTGGGGCAAAAAAGTGTTTAGTCAGCCACCAATTGTGCAAGTTCTCCCGCTTAAAAAATATGAGAGAGGCCTGTAATTTTCATCATAGGTACACTTCAACTATGACAGACAAAAATCACATTGTAGGATTTTTTATGAATTTATTTGCAAATTATGGTGGAAAATAAGTATTTGGTCACCTACAAATAAGCAAGATTTCTGGCTCTCACAGACCTGTAACTTCTTCTTTAAGAGGCTCCTCTGTCCTCCACTCGTTACCTGTATTAATGGCACCTGTTTGAACTTGTTATCAGTATAAAATACACCTGTCCACAACCTCAAACAGTCACACTCCAAACTCCACTATGGCCAAGACCAAAGAGCTGTCAAAGGACACTAGAAACAAAATTGTAGACCTGCACCAGGCTGGGAAGACTGAATCTGCAATAGGTAAGCAGCTTGGTTTGAAGAAATCAACTGTGGGAGCAATTATTAGGAAATGGAAGACATACAAGACCATTGATAATCTCCCTCGATCTGGGGCTCCACGCAAGATCTCACACCATGGGGTCAAAATGATCACAAGAACAGTGAGCAAAAATCCCAGAACCACACTGGGGGACCTAGTGAATGACCTGCAGAGAGCTGGGACCAAAGTAACAAAGCCTACCATCAGTAACACACTACGCCACCATGGACTCAAATCCTGCAGTGCCAGATGTGTCCCCCTGCTTAAGCCAGTACATGTCCAGACCCGTCTTAAGTTTTCTTGGGAGCATTTGGATGATCCAGAAGAAGATTGGGAGAATGTCATATGGTCAGATGAAACCAAATTAAAACTTTTTGGTAAAAACTCATCGTGTTTGGAGGACAAAGAATGCTGAGTTGCATCCAAAGAACACTATAGCTACTGTGAAGCATGGGGGTGGAAACATCATGCTTTGCGGCTATTTTAGATTTAAAATTCATTTATCGTAATTCTACTCATTTTGCCATGGGATGGAGAGAAAATGTTGCAGTTTAATTGTGAATACCCTGCAGTTCTACACATTTTGCCATGAGTTGCCATGTTTATATGATATCTGAGTGAGAGTGATTAACAAAATAAATGGAGGCCCCCTGGAAGTCAGGGCCCTTGGGCACGTGCCTTGGGTGCCTGTTCAGTAATTCGGACATGATTACTACAAGGTTTAGATAGCAGGCTAGACTTACTTACCTAGCAATCTATTAAATGTTAGCTGACAATAATTGTCTGTCAGTGACTGACATAGCAAGAGGAAAACTGCTGATGCACTACCAGATTTAGAAATAGCATAGTAGAATACAACATGCAATCTCTCAACAGTAAGTTGAAACCCAGACTGATTTCCTAAAAGTCGGGGGCCCCCTAGTGGTCCTTTAGGGCCAAACCAAACATTGTCACGGACGGCTAGTTTGGTGAGCCGTGGTCTACACCATTCAAATGCTTTAAGACCCGTGACGCGACTTGTGCAAAAGCACAGTTAGGGAGAAGGGTGGAGAATCAGGATACAGCCCAATCTGGGGAGAATTCATAGATCTAGGATTGGCTTACCTTCCCCAAATCCTAACCCCAGCATTTGCAGAAGCAAAACTGACCTTAGATCAATGCAAAGCAATGTTAGCTTTCCAATCAGATGTTATGACTTTGTGGCTGTGCCAGCTACTGACCACCTTGCAGAGCTGCCTCAATGACAAGATTCATCTCAATAAATCCTAACATGCTAAAATATAGAACTGTGGCTAAATTGTTAGGGAAATTTTTTAAATAAATTTGTCCCCATATGAGAACCGGTTTTTGGTTTCAGGTAGAACCCTTTGGTGGGGAAAAAGGTTATACTTAGATCATTTTACTGGTGAAAGGTTTCCATATAGAACCTTGTATTAATTTTTTTCAGAGGGATTTCCTAGGGGGATATTTGAAGAACCCTTTATGGTTCTAGGCAGCACCTTCTTTTCTAAGAGTGTATGAATATACGTTTTTGAGAGAAAAAATAGGTTCCAACATAGGAGTCAAGCGCTTTCATTTCAAAACATTTACCAGCAGAAGCAAAAAAACTAACAAGGTCTAGACACCATCAACAGACCATTTAACCAACAGCTCTGAAAGCACTAATCTTCCAAAAGCATGCGGCAATAAATTGCAATATCTGTACTGTGAGACGCCTATGACAGGACGGACAGGTGATCGTACTCACAGTGGCAGACCATGTGTAACAACACCTGCACAGGATCGGTACATCCGAACATCATACCTGCGGGACAGGTACAAGATAGCAACAACAACTGCCCAAGCTACACGAGGAACGCACAATCCCTCCATCAGTGCTCAGGCTGTCCGCAATAGGCTGAGAGAGGCTGGACTGAGGGCTTGTAGGCTTGTCGTAAGGCAGGTCCTCACCAGACATCACCGGCAACAGCGTCACCTATGGGCGCAAACCCACCAACGCTGGACCAGACAGGACTGGCAAAAAGAGCTCTTCACTGACGAGTCACGGTTTTGTCTCACCAGGGGTGATGGTCGGATTCGCGTTTCTCGTCAAAGGAATGAGCGTTACACCGAGGCCTGTACTCTGGAATGGGATCGATTTGGAGGCGGAGGTTCCGTCACGGTCTGGGGCGGTGTCACAGCATCATCAGCCTGAGCTTGTTGACATTGCAGGCAATCTCAACATTGTGCGTTACAGGGAAGACATCCTCCTCCCTCATGTGGTACCCTTCCTGCAGGTTCATCCTAACATGACCCTCCAGCATGACAATGCCACCAGCCATACTGCTCGTTCCGTGCGTGATTTCCTGCAAGACAGGAATGTCAGTGTTCTGCCATGGCCAGTGAAGAGCACAGATCTCAATCCCATTGAGCACGTCTGGGACCTGTTGGATCGGAAGGTGAGGGCTAGGGCCATTCCCCCCAGAAATGTTCGGGAACTTGCAGTTGGTGGAACTTGCCTTGGTGGAAGAGTGGGTTAACATCTAACAGCAAGAACTGGCAAATCTGGTGCAGTCCATGAGGAGGAGATGCACTGCAGTACTTAATGCAGCTGGTGGCCACACCAGATACTGACTGTTACTTTTGATTTTTAACCCCCCCTTTGTTCAGGGACACATTATTCCATTTCTGTTAGTCACATGTCTGTGGAACCTGTTCAGTTTATGTCTGAGTTGTTGAACCTTGTTATGTTCATACAAATATTTACACATGTTAAGTTTGCTGAAAATTAAAGCAGTTGACAGTGAGAGGAGGTTTCTTTTTTTGCTGAGTTTAGATGGAAAATAATGAAGGAAAAACAATGTGTAATAACTAAATCTCAACAAAGCACTCAACCCTTTTGCTAAAATCTTCATCTCCAAGACATCAATATTAACTAAGCTTTCCTTAGCCTGATAAAACTCACAGGGTCATTGGCTCATAAGGTTCTCTTTTGACCGGTCTCTGGCTGGTTCCATAGGACAAACTCAATCCACTGCCGGAGAGGCAGTCAACATAATGTTAAGGAGGCTGTCAAATGTTATTTCACCAAGAGAGGAGCAACCTCAGAGCCAAATATTTATGTTGAGATGGAAAGGAGAGGAGTCCATTGTGGATTGAGTCATCATAAATCCACCCACACCATTATCATTTTTCCTGGAAAAACCTTATTACTGAAATTGGACCAATTTTCACATCACAAACTGAAAAGAAAACTGACACACTCGCCTGGAGGTGATCTGAAGAATTGAGAAAGTTAATTATATCTCTTTGTTGTTGATCTGGTCAACTCAGGCACTATCTGGGTCTGGCTGGGCTTTAAGAAAATAATGAGGAGGAGAGGGGTGGGCTGCCCTCTCACTCTCTCTTTCTCCTTCCATCTTTCCCTCACTCACTCCAGCACTCTTCTCGCTCCTTTTTCCTCTCTCCCACTTTCTCCTGCTCTCTCTCTTTCCATCCCTCCCTCCTCTTATCCTCCCTCCCTGTTAAACAGTGTCTGTGCAGTGTGAAAGCATCAGGTCACCTCAATCTCCCAGCAGCCTTCGTGATAAGGCAGACCCAGACCACTAAAACAGTTTGATGCATTTCCTCTGCCTTTGCTTATTCATCTCCAAACAGCTCTTTCAAGCTACATGCACACTCTTGACAACTAATTTAGCCCTCCTCTCCCTCTATGTAATATAACACAAAATACAGAGTACAGATTAAAGTGGTGGTTCAAAGTTGCCATTAGTGCACTTCTGAATGTATTGGAAATGCTTTTTTTATGTGTGTATTAGCCAATACACAAAACATATTTTTATGGCTTTCTTCTCCCATTCAATTCATCAGAGTGTGTCAGAATAAATAGAAATGGGTTTGTTCTGTGCATAAACTAAAATCACAGAGGGTGGAAAATGTGTTGTGTCATTTGCCTTTGGATGCTCCAGTTCCTGAATACCATGGTCTCTCTAATTTGCACGCATTTCCTAGCAAATACTGAACCAGGGGCCTTCATTTATCAACCGTGCGTACATTTCTTACAAAATTCAGGCGTACGTGGAGGGGGGGGCGCAGGCGCAAAACCGTACAGGAAGATCACATTTGTGACTCAACCCACTCAAGTGACGCATCCCTCCTAGGGACGGCATGGAAGAGCACTAGTAGGACAGTGACTCAGCCCCCGTAATAGGGTCAGAGGCAACGAATCCCAGTGGAGAGAGGGGAGCCGGGACAGGCAGAGACAAGGGCGGTTCGACGCTCCAGTGCCTTGCCGTTTACCTTTGCACCCCTCGGCCAGACAATAGTCAATCATAGGACCTATTGAAGAGATCAGTAATGATTTAAAAGTCGAGACCGAGTGCATCTCTCACATGGATAGGCAGACCATTCCATAAAAATGTAGCTCTATAGGAGAAAGCCCTGCCTCCAGCAGTTTGCTTCAAAATTCTAGGGACAATAAGGAGGCCTGCATCTTGTGACCGTATGCCGAGATTCTTCACAGTTTATTTTAGACAACTGTACAACCATCAAGAATAATTGTCAGATCCAACAGCAGATCGCTTTGTTTCTTGGGACCTAGAACATTCCTCTCTGTTTTGTCCAAGTTTAAAAGTAAACATTTGCCGCCTCCACTTCCTATTGTCTGAAACAAAGGCTTCCAGGGTAGGCAATTTTGGGGCTTCACCATGTTTCATTGAAATGTACAGTTGTTGAGATTTTGTTTTCGAATGACATCACCAAGATGTAGAATATATAGCGAAAACTTACAATTGATTTGTCAGAGGACAAACCATCCACAGAGACTAACTGATATCTTTCCGACAGATAAGATGTAAACCAGGCAAGAACTTATCCATGTAGACCAATTAGGGTTTCTAATCTCTCCAAAAGAATGTGGTGATTGATGGTGTCAAAAGCAGCACTAGGGTCTAGAAGCACGAGGACAGATGCAGAGCCTTAGTTTGATGCCATTGAAAGGGCATTTACCACCTTCTCAAGTGCAGTCTCAGTGCTATAGATGGGGTCTAAAAACAGAGTGAAGCATTTCGTATACGTTACTTATCTTTGAGAAGGCAGTGAGTTGCCGAGCAACAGCTTTCTCTAATATTTTGGAGAGGAATGGGAGATTCGATATAGGCCAATAGTTTTTTACATTTGGCCTTTTTCAAGAGAGGCTTTATTACTGCCACTTTTAGTGAGTTTGGTACACATCCGGTGGCTAGGGAGCAATTTATTACTTTCAGCATAGGAGGGCCAAGCACAGGAAGTAGCTCTTTATGTAGTTTAGTTGGAATAGGGTCCAGTATGCAGGATAAAAAAACTTGAGTATCTCCATTGGTCCATTCATCCTAGCTGTCACATTTACCTCCACCACGTCCCTCCGGAGCTCGACGTCGCCAGTTGTCTTATTATTACGCACACCTGCCACCATCGTTACGCGCACCAGCTTCTCATGACACTCAGTTTGACTCCATGACCTTCCTGATTACCTCCCCTATATCTGTCACTCCCCTTGTGTCACGCCCTGGTCTAAGTATTTTGAGTGTTCTTTATTATTTTGGTCAGGCGAGGGTGTGACATGGCTTTTTTATGTGGTGTGTTTTGTCTTGGGGTTGTTGTAGGTATTAGGATTGTGGCTTAGTGGGGTTTTCTAGCATAGTCATGGCTGTCTGGAGTGGTTCTCAATCAGAGGCAGGTGTTTATCGTTGTCTCTGATTGGGAACCATATTTAGGCAGCCATATTCTTTGAGTGTTTCGTGGGTGATTGTTCCTGTCTCTGTGTTAGTTTGCACCAGATAGGCTGTTTAGGTTTTCACGTTACGTTTGTTGTTTTGTAATGTTTGTGTTTATTCGTTTTATTAAACATGTATCAAAATTACCACGCTGCATTTTGGTCCGATCCTTGCTACACCTCCTCGTCAGAGGAGGGGATAGAAGAAAACCGTAACACCTTGGTTATTTTCTCAGGCGTTATTGCTTTGTTTTTATGTTTCATGTCTGTACGCTACTTGTGTTTCTTGTTTTGTTCCATGTTCGTTTATTTATTATATTCACTCTCTGTACTTGCTTCCTGTTTATTAGCATACACGTTACATGAGCTTTGGAGAAAAACGCAGATTCAATGAGGAGTCCGTAATTTACTGTCTAATTGTCATGATCTTTTCATCAAAGAAGTTCATGAATTTAGCACTGCTGAAGTGAAAGCTATCCTCTCTCGTTGAATGCTGCATTTTAGTTAGCTTTGCGACTGTATCAAAAATACATTTTGGATTGTCCTTATTCTCTTCAATTAGGTTGGAAAAACAGGATGATCGAGCAGAAGTGAGGGCTCTTCAATATTGCACGGTACTCTCTTTCCAAGCTAGTCGGAAGACTTCCAGTTTTGGCCATTTCTCTTCCAATTTTCTGGACGCTTGCTTCAGGGCTCTGGTATTTTCTGTATACCAGGGAGCAAATTTCATGTGCAAAATATTTTTTGTTTTTTGGGATGTGACTGCATGTAGTGTATTACGCAAGGTTACATTTAGGTCCTCAGTTAGGTGGTTAATTGATTTTTGTACTCTGATGTCTTTGGATAGGTGGAGGGAGTCTGGAAGGACATCTAGGAATCTTTGGGTTGGCCGAGGATTTATAGCACGGCTTTTGATGATTCTTGGTTCTGAGTAGATTGTTTGTTGAGATTGCAAATGTAAAAAGATGGTGATCCGATAGAACAACAAAATGTATTCCACAGACAAAACTCGAGTATGGGTATGACTGGCAATAAGTAGGTCCGGAGATATGTTGGACAAACCCACTGAGTTGATGATGGCTCCGAAAGCCTTTTGGAGTGTGTCTGTGGACTTTTCCATGTGAATATTAATAACCTCTTAATATGGCTAGTTCCGCTAGCGGAAACCCCTCAAACATTCCGCTGAAAAGGCAGTGCGCCGAAATTCATTATTTTGGGGGGGACATTTGTAACTTTCATACATTAACAAGTGCAATACACAAGATGAAAGAAACTTCACAGCGAAAGCACAACATATGATTACGTTAGAGAGGAGTCACAAAAACTAGAAAGATAGATTAAATTAATCACTAACCTTTAATGATCTTCATCAGATGACACTCATAGGACTTCCTGTTTCACTATACATGTATGTTTTGTTCGATAAAGTGCATATTGATATCCAAAAATTTACATTGGCGCGTTACGTTCAGTAATGTTTTGCTTCCGAAACATCCGGTGATTTTGCAGAGAGCCACATCAATTTACAGAAATGCTCATAATAAACATTGATAAAAGACACAAGTGTTATTCACAGAATTAAAGATACACTTCTCCTTAATGCAACCAGCTGCAGGCCCAGACGGCATCCACAGCAGAATCCTCAGAGCATGCGCAGACCAGCTGGCTGGTGTGTTTACGGACATATTCAATCAATCCTTATCCCAGTCTGCTGTTCCCACATTCTTCAAGAAGGCCACCATTGTTCCCGTTCCCAAGAAAGCTAAGGTAACTGTGCTAAACGACTACCGCCCCGTAGCGCTCACTTCCGTCATCATGAAGTGCTTTGAGAGACTAGTCAAGGACCATATCACCTCCACCCTACTTGACACCCTAGACCCACTCCAATTTGCTTACCGCCCCAATAGGTCCACAGATGACGCAATCGCAACCACACTGCACACGGCCCTAACCCATCTGGACAAGAGGAAGACCTATGTGAGAATGCTGTTCATCGACTACAGATCAGCATTTAACACCATAGTACCCTCCAAACTCATCATCAAGCTCGAGACCCTGGGTAACAACATCTCCACCCCGCTGATCCTCAACACTGGGGCCCCACAAGGGTGCGTTCTGAGCCCTCTCCTGTACTCCCTGTTCACCCACGACTGCGTGGCCATGCACGCCTCCAACTCAATCATCAAGTTTGCGGACGACACTACAGTGGTAGGCTTGATTACCAACAACGATGAGACGGCCTACAGGGAGGAGGTGAGGGCCCTTGGAGTGTGGTGTCAGGAAAATACCCTCACACTCAACGTTAACAAAACTAAGGAGATGATTGTGGACTTTAGGGAAGAGCAAAGGGAGCATCCCCCTATCCACATCGACGGGACAGTAGTGGAGAGTGTAGAAAGCTTTAAGTTCCTCGGCATACACATCACGGACAATCATATTTGGTCCACCCACACAGACAGCGTGGTGAAGAAGGCGCAGCAGCGCCTCTTCAACCTCAGGAGGCTGAAGAAATTCGGCTTGTCACCATAAGCACTCACAAACTTTTACAGATGCACAATCGAAAGCATCCTGTCGGTCTGTATCACCGCCTGGTAGGGCAACTGCTCCGCCCACAACCGTAAGGCTCTCCAGAGGGTAGTGAGGTCTGCACAACACATCACCGGGGGCAAACTACCTGCCCTCCAGGGCACCTACACCACCAGATGTCACAGGAAGGTCATAAAGATCATCAAGGACAACAACCACCCGAGCCACGGCCTGTTCATCCCGCTATCATCCAGAAGGCGAGGTCAGTACAGGTGCATCAAAGCAGGAACCGAGAGACTGAAAAACAGCCATCACACTGTTAAACAGCCACCACCAACATTGAGTGGCTGTTGCCAACATACTGACTCAACTCCAGCCACTTTAATAATGGAAAATGATGATGTAAAAAATGTATCACTAGCCACTTTAAACAATGCCACTTAATATAATGTTTACATACCCTACATTACTCATCTCATATGTATATATTGTACTCTATACCATCTACTGCATCTTGGCATCTTTATGTAATACATGTAACACTAGCCACTTTAAACAATGCAACTTTTATGTTGACATACCCTACATTACTCATCTCATAAGTATATACTGTGCTCGATACCATCTACTCCATCTTGCCTATGCCGTTCTGTACCATCACTCATTCATATATCTGTATGTACATATTATTTATCCCTTTACAGTTGTGTGTATAAGGTAGTTGTTGTGGAACTGTAAGGTTAGATTACTCGTTGGTTATATTTCGCTACACTCGCATTAACATCTGCTAACCATGTGTATGTGACAAATAAAATTTGAATCGCTGTGTTAGATTTCAAAAAAACTTTATTGAAAAAGCAAACCATGCGATAATCTGAGTATGGAGCTCAGACAACAAATCAAGCCAAACAGATATCCGCCATGTCCGCCATGTCAGAAATAGTATTATAAATATTCACTTACTTTGATGATCTTCATTAGAATGCACTCCCAGGAATCCCAGTTCTACAATAAATGTTTGATTTGTTCGATAAAGTTCATCTTTATGTCCAAATACCTTCTTTTTTTTGCGCATTTAGCACTGTAATCCAAATTCATGACGCGTGGTCACTAGGAGCAGACGAATGGTTTCGTTATAGTCTGTAGAAACATGTCAAATGAAGTATAGAATCAATCTTTAGGATGTTGTTAACAAAAATCTTCAATAATGTTCCAATCGGAGAATTCCTTTGACTTCAGAAATGCTAACTCTTAAGTGCGTGGCCAGCTCGTGGCACTCTGCCAGAACACTGACTCAAAGAGCCCTCATTCCCCCCTCGTTCACAGTAGAAGCAACAAAGTTCTAAAGACTGTTGACATCTAGTGGAAGCCTTAGGAAGTACAATATGACCCCATAGACACTGTGTATTCGATAGGCCAAGAGTTGAAAAACTACAAACCTTAGATTTCCCACTTCCTGGTTGGATTTTTCTCAGATTATTTCACCTGCCATATGAGTTATGTTATACTCACAGACATCATTCAAACAGTTGTAGAAACGTCAGTGTGTTTTCTATCCAAATCTACTAATAATATGCATATATTAGCAACTGGGACTGAGTAAGAGGCAGTTTACTCTGGGCACACTTTTCATCCAAACGTGAAAATGCTGCCCCCTATCCCAAACAGGTTAAGGATCCGCCCCTTTTTTCTATTTACGCCTAAAATGACATTCCCAAATCTAACTGCCTGTAACTCAGGCCCTGAAGCAAGTACATGCATATTATTGGTAACATTTGAAAGGAAACACTTTGAAGTTTGTGGAAATGTGAAAGGAATGTAGGAGAATATCACAATATCACAATATATCTGGGAAGAGATAATACAAAGAAAAAAACAACCTTTCTTTTGTATTCTTTGTACCATCATCTTTGAAGTGCAAGAGAAAGGCCATAATGTATAATTCCAGCCCAGCTGCAATTTAGATTTTGGCCACTAGATGGCAGCAGTGTATGTGCAACGTTTTAGACTGATCCAATGAACCATTGCATTTATGTTAAAAATGTTGTATCAAGACTACCCAAATGTGCCTACTGTGATTATTAATAACTTTTCATGTTCAAAACTGTGCACTCTCCTCAAACAATAGCATAGTATTATTTCACTGTAATAGCTACTATAAATTGGACAGTGCAGTTAGATTAACAAGAGTTTAAGATTTCTGCCAATTTCATATATGTCTATGTCCTGGGAAATGTTATTGTTACTTACAACCTCATGCTAATCAAATTAGCCTACGTTAGCTCAACCGTCCTAACTCCACTCCACTAAACAGCCTGCTGCCTCGCCTGCATCGCATCTCATTGTGGAGCTAGAGGAGTTTAGAGCCCTGTCTATGTTCATAGGCTTAGTCCTGTTTGTGGGTGAGTCCCATAAAGAGGGCAAATTATCTACAAATTCTATATTTTGGGAGGGGCAGATAAGTCTTCAATCTGCTGTAGAGCTCATCACAATTACTTGATGCTGACACATCTCTCTAGCTGATTTACACACTGAAACTATTTTGCACTTGGTGACCTCTGACTGTTTCATTCTAACATCGTTAGTGCCTACGTGGATAACATACAACAACACAGAGTTACACATGGAATAAACAAAACATACAGTCAATAATACAGTAGAACAAAGGAAAACAAAAAGTATATATACAGTGAGTGCAAATAAGGTAAGTTAAGGCATTAAATAGGCCATGGTGGCGAAGTAATTACAATATAGCAATTTAACACTGGAATGGTAGATGTGCAGAAGATGAATGTGCAAGTAGAGATACTGGGGTGCAAAGCAGCAAGATAAATAAATAAATACTGTATGGGTAGGTAGATAGATGGGCTGTTTACAGATGGGCTATGTACAGGTGCAGTGATCTGTGTGCTGCTCTGACAGCTGGTGCTTAAAGCTAGTGAGGGAGATATGACTCTCCAGCTTCAGAGATGTTTGCAGTTTGTTCCAGTCATTGGCAGCAAAGAACTGGGAGGAAAGACGACCAAAGGAGGAATTGGCTTTGGGGGTGACCAGTGAGATATACCTGCTGGAGTGCGTGCTATGAGTAGGTGCTGCTATGGTGACCAGTGAGCTGAGATAAGGCGGGGCTTTACCTAGCGGAGACTTGTAGATGACCTGTAGCCAGTGGGTTTGGCAACGAGTATGAAGCGAGGGCCAACCAACGAGAGCGTACTGGTCGCAATGGTGGGTAGTGTATGGGGCTTTGTTGACAAAACGGATGGCACTGTGATAGACTGCATCCAGTTTGTTGAGTAGAGTGTTGGAGGCTATTTTATAGATGACATCACCTAAGTCGAGGATCGGTAGGATGGTGAGTTTTACGAGGGTATGTTTGGCAGCATGAGTCAAGGAGGCTTTGTTGCGAAATAGGAAGCCAATTCTAAATTTAATTTTGGATTGGAGATGCTTAATGTGAGTCTGGAAGGAGGGTTTACAGTCTAACCAGACACCCAGGTATTTGTAGTTGTCCACGTATTCTAAATCAGAGTAGTGATGCTGGACGGGCGAGCAGGTGCAGGCAGTGATCGATTGAATAGCATGCATTTATACTACTACTGTACATACTGGTGGCACAGACGCTGTTTCATCCTTTCCTACACTTAAATTGCCCTTGCATAACGATTACATCTGAATCTGTGCTTGTAACACGGCTATACTTACCATATGACAATAGTTCTCCTGTATATTATGAGTCTCGGTCTTGTCTCAGGATGGTAAGTTGGTGGTTGAAGATATCCCTCTAGTGGTGTGGGGGCTGTGCTTTGGTAAAGTGGGTGGGGTTATATCCTTCCTGTTTGGCCCTGTCCGGGGGTGTCCTCGGATGGGGCCACAGTGTCTCCTGGCCCCTCCTGTCTCAGCCTCCAGTATTTATGCTGCAGTAGTTTATGTGTCGGGGGGCTAAGGTCAGTTTGTTATATCTGCAGTACTTCTCCTGTCCTATCCGGTGTCCTGTGTGAATTTAAGTATGCTCTCTCGAATTCTCTCTTTCTCTCTTTCTTTCTCTCGGAGGACCTGAGCCCTAGGACCATGCCTCAGGACTACCTGACATAATGACTCCAGTTTCAACTGTTCTGCCTGTGATTATTATTATTTGACCATGCTGGTCATTTATGAACATTTGAACATCTTGGCCATGTTCTGTTATAATCTCCACCTGGCACAGCCAGAAGAGAACTGGCCACCCCACATAGCCTGGTTCCTCTCTAGGTTTCTTCCTAGGTTTTGGCCTTTCTAGGGAGTTTTTCCTAGCCACCGTGCCTCTACACCTGCATTGCTTGCTGTTTGGGGTCTAAGGCTGGATTTCTATACAGCATTTTGAGATATCAGCTGATGTACGAAGGGCTATATAAATACATTTGATTTGATTTTGATTTGATTTGATACAGCGACTGCAGTCCAATGGCATAATGTTAATGTTACTAGTTAGCTGTTTCGGCTGGTGGAGGTCCTGGAGAAACATATCCAGATAAAGTGTCTAGGCTAACGGTCTATTACTTTCGAGCGTGTTTGGCTATTGAATGAGCGATGGGTAAATGGTAGCCTAATATTTGTTGTTTAGCAGGAATAAAACAGTCATATCAGAAAATATGATTAAGACTGAGGACCCATTTAATAAAACTCAAATAAACATATTAAGCTACATACTGTTATGCAATCTTCTTACCAACGATAAATACATGTGGTTTAACATTAGCATACATTTTTATATTTTTATTAGCCTTCCATTAGGCCTATTATAATTTCCTTGCGTTAAACACTTCCCTTTCCCCAAAATAACAATATTTGCTTGTAATACAATTCTTCAAAAAAGTTGTGCGTACGCATGGTTTGAGATTTGCGTGGAGATACGCACACTTTCCCGACAAGTTTAAAGTTGATAAATACCAACCTTTCCGCGAAAACTGGCACACGTAAGGTTTAGTCTTTTTTGTGCATGCACCTTTGATAAATGAGGCCCCTGGTCCTTGAATGAGGAAATTTCAAACAACTGGCCACTTCATCACATAACTCAGACACTGGGATGACAAGGAAATTGTCCAGGCCCCTTTTATGTCTATTTTAGATTATGGTGATATTATCTATATACATGCTGCAGCATCTACACTTAAACCACTAGATGCTATTGTCCATTGTGCCCTTAGGTTAATTACTGGTGATAGTTATAGAACTCACCATTGTGTTGTATATCAAAAAGTGGGTTGAGCCTCTTTGTATGAAACCAACGTAACCATAGATGGCATAGCAGTCAAACGTCCTTTGTCCTCGTCTTGTCGTGTCCCGTGTATATACACTGCTACATAGTTGAATGTGCTGACAACAAAATCCCACAAAAATTATCAATGGAAATCAAATTTATCAAGCCATGGAGGTCTGGATTTGGAGTCACACTCAAAATTAAAGTGGAAAACCACACTACAGGCTGATCCAACTTTGATGTAATGTCCTTAAAACAAGTCAAAATGAGGCTCAGTAGTGTGTGTGGCCTCCACGTGCCTGTATGACCTCCCTACAACGCCTGGGCATGCTCCTGATGAGGTGGCGGATGGTCTCCTGAGGGATCTCCTCCCAGACCTGGACTAAAGCATCCGCCAACTCCTGGACAGTCTGTGGTGGATGGAGCGAGACATGATGTCCCAGATGTGCTCAATTGGATTCAGGTCTGGGGAACGGGCGGGCCAGTCCATAGCATCAATGCCTTCCTCTTGCAGGAACTGCTGACACACTCCAGCCACATGAGGTCTAGCATTGTCTTGCATTAGGAGGAACCCAGGGCCAACCGCACCAGCATATGGTCTCACAAGGGGTCTGCGGATCTCATCTCGGTACCTAATGGCATTCAGGCAACCTCTGGCGAGGACATGGAGGGCTGTGCGGCCCCACAAAGAAATGCCACCCCACACCATGACTGACCCACCGCCAAACCGGTCATGCTGGAGGATTTTGCAGGCAGCAGACCATTCTCCACGGCGTCTCCAGACTGTCACGTCTGTCACATGTGCTCAGTGTGAACCTGCTTTCATCTGTGAAGAGCACAGGGTGCCTGCCAACCTTGGCGAATTTGCCAATCTTGGTGTTCTCTAGCAAATGCCAAACATCCTGCACGGTGTTGGGCTGTAAGCACAACCCCCACCTGTGGACGTCGGGCCCTCATACCACCCTCATGGAGTCTGTTTCTGACCGTTTGAGCAGACACATGCACATTTGTGGCCTGCTGGAGGTCATTTTGCAGTGCTCTGGCAGTGCTCCTCCTGCTCCTCCTTGCACAAAGGCGGAGGTAGCGGTCCTGCTGCTGGGTTGTTGCCCTCCTACGGCCTCCTCCACGTCTCCTGATGTACTGGCCTGTCTCCTGGTAGCACCTCCATGCTCTGGACACTACGCTGACAGACACAGCAAACCTTTTTCCCACAGCTCGCATTGATGTGCCATCCTGGATGAGCTGCACTACCTGAGCCACTTGTGTGGGTTGTAGACTCCGTCTCATGCTACCACTAGAGTGAAAGCACCGCCAGCATTCAAAAGTGACCAAAACATCAGCCAGGAAGCATAGGAACTGAGAAGTGGTCTGTGGTTACCACCTGCAGAACCACTCCTTTATGAGGGGTGTCTTGCTAATTGCCTATAATTTCCACCTGTTGTCTATTCCATTTGCACAACAGCATGTGAAATTTATTGTCAATCAGTGTTGCTTCGTAAGTGGACAGTTTGATTTCACAGAAGTTGAGAACTTCAAAACACTCTCCTGCAACCCGCCTCACCAATTTAAAAGTATTATTTACCTCAAATCTGAAATCCACAATAGAAGCTAACCAGAAGCTAGCCAGAAGCTAGCCAGAAGCTATCCAGAAGCTAACCAGTTTACTGGCTACCGTTAGTATTCAGCTAACCACGGATTGTGGTCATCAGCTATCCTTTAGCTCGAAAAGCCAGTTTTGTACAACGCGACTCAATCCTGAACATACCTGACCTATTTTTCTCTCCATATCCCCGGATTTCAACCGAAAGCTCTGGACATTTACACCTGGATCTCGCAGCTAGCTAGCTGCTATCCGTGTGACTATTGGCTTACGTCGATCAAACATAAATTATTCCAGAGCTAGCCAGCTGTAGAGTTCCATCAGCCACTCCTGGGCTACAATCACCTATCCGGACCCGTTTTACTGCCGATGCAGAGCCCCACCGGGCCTTCATGACTGGACTACCGACGTTATCTGCCCGAGAGAGTTATCCACCTGGCCCCTCCGTCGCGACATTACCTGAACGCCCATCTGCGGCCGGCTAATCATTAGCTGTCTTACCGGCTGCTATCTGAATATGTCTATCGGACAATTTTTCTTGGGTCACTATAACTATCTATTTTGCCATTTGGATTGATCCCTTCTACCACACGGAACCCCACTAATCTACCGACGGAAATGCACAAGGTGGCTAAAAACAGACCTCCATCCTATGCTAGCATGCTACCGATGGCCCGGCTAGCTGTCTGAATCACCGTAACCCCAACCAACCTCACTACTCACTGGACCCTTATGATCACTCGACTAAGCATGCCTCTCCTTAATGTCAGTATGCCTTGTCCATTGCTGTTCTGGTTAGTGTTTATTGGCTTATTTCACTGTAGATTCACTGTAGATTCCCAAAGATTGGAAAGCAGCTGCGGGGGGGACACTCATGACCCAAACTGCTACAGACCTATATCTATCCTACCCTGCCTTTCTAAGGTCTTCGAAAGCCAAGTCAACAAACAGATTACTGACCATTTCGAACCCCACCATACCTTCTCTGCTATGCAATCTGGTCTCAGAGCTGGTCATGGGTGCACCTCCAATGTCCTAAACAATATCTTAACCGATATCGGTAAGAAACAATACTGTGCAGCCGTATTCATTGACCTTCATTGACCTTCATTTCGACTCTGTCAATCACCACATCCTTATCGGCAGACTCGATAGCCTTGGTTTCTCAAATGATTGCCTCGCCTGGTTCACCAACTACTTCTCTGATAGAGTTCAGTGTGTCAAATCAGAGGGCCTGTTGTCCGGGCATCTGGCAGTCTCTATGGGGGTGCCACAGGGTTAAATTCTTTGGCCGACTCTCTTCTCTGTATATGTCAATGATGTTGCTCTTGCTGCTGGTGTGTCTCTGATCCACCTCTACGCAGACGACACCATTCTGTATACTTCTCGGCCTTCTTTGGACACTGTGTTAACAATCCTCCAGATGAGCTTCAATGCAATACAACTCTCCTTCCGTGGCCTCCAATTGCTCTTAAATACAAGTGAAACTAAATGCATGCTCTTCAACCGATCGCTGCCTGCATCTGCCCGCCCGTCCAACATCACTACTCTGGACGGTTCTCACTTAGAATATGTGGACAACTACAAATACCTAGGTGTCTGGTTAGAGTGTAAACTCTCCTTCCAGACTCACATCAAACATCTCCAATCCAAAGTTAAATCTAGAATTGGCTTCCTACTTCGCAACAAAGCATCCTTCACTCATGCTGCCAAACATACCCTTGTAAAACTGACCATCTTACCGATCCTCGACTTCAGCGATGTCATTTACAAAATAGCCTCCAACACCCTACTCAATAAACTGGATGCAGTCTATCACAGTGCCATCCGTTTTGTCACCAAAGCCCCATACACTACCCATCACTGTGACCTGTACGCTCTCGTTGGCTGGCCGTCGCTTCATACCCGTCGCCAAACCCACTGGCTCCAGGTCATCTACAAGACCCTGCTAGGTAAAGTCCCCCCTTATATCAGCTCGCTGGTCACCATAGCAGCACCCACCTGTAGCACGCGCTCCAGCAGGTATAGCTCTCTGGTCACCCCCAAAACCGCCACTCCTTACAGTTCTCTGCTGCCAATGGAACGAGCTGCAAAAATCTCTGAAACTAGAAACACATCTCCCTCACTAGCTTTAAGCACCAGCTGTCAGAGCAGCTCACAGATTACTGCACCTGTACATAGCCCATCTATAATTGATCCCAAACAACTACCTCTCCCCCCTACTGTATTTATTTATGTATTTTGCTCCTTTGCACCCCATTATTTATATCTCTACTTTGCACATTCTTCCACTGCAAATCTCCATTCCAGTGTTTTACTTGCTATATTGTATTTACTTCGCCACCATGGCCTTTTTTTTGCCTTTTACCTCCCTTATCTCACCTCATTTGCTCACATTGTATATAGACTTATTTTCCTACTGTATTATTGACTGTATGTTTGTTTTACTCCATGTGTAACTCTGTGTTGTTGTATGTGTCGAACTGCTTTGCTTTATCTTGGCCAGGTCACAATTGTAAATGAGAACTTGTCCTCAGCTTGCCTACCTGCTTAAATAAAGGTGAAATAAATCAATAAAAATGTAACGTTATGTTTATCTGAAAAGCACTCATGCAGAAACTCCCTATGCATCTATCATCATTAGTATAAATGACCAAACCGGTCTCAGGCTTGGATAACACTTCGGTCTCCACAGAATTGGATAGAGCTCTCTGAATGTTCTGGTCCCCCTTGGTCAGTTCAGAGTAATTATTGGAGACCTCTATGTTGATAAATGTGTATATTTTGTCATTTTGTTTGATGTGTTTATGCAGTGCTCATCTGTAAAATAAACCCTAGTCTCACAGTATGACTTCGCTGTCAAAATAAAAGGTTCAGTGTTCAGTGCGCTCTCTGCTTAGCAGCGGTCTCTGCTCAGTTTGGTAGTTGCCTAAGTGGGAGAGGGAGATGCCCATGTGCTTCGTGGTTTACCGGATTGTTTTCAGCAGTTTTCTTGAAGATCACACAGCAGATGATGCGCTGTCAGCCACTGACTTTCCATTCCCACTCGCCATCACTCACCGCTGTCATCAAATGGACTCAAGCTAGCCACAAGTTCTGACTGAGCTCAATTGTCATGAAACGCAAATGCAGCGATGAGTTTCTCTTCCTTTCATACAAACTTATAACGAGCTCCGCCCACAATGTCTTTTGTGCAGGGAAGTGCTTAGTAGTGCTTTGACAGTAGAAAAATAAGTCAGATAGCAAGGCATTGTGTTCATTTTATAACAGGTGATGATAAGCAGTAATAAGGGAGTACTAACTAACTCTCATAGTAGTAGATGTGAGTTTCTCTTTCAAACAATCTCCTGGCCTTGTACACAGCTAATAGCTAACATCCGCCAAAGTAAGCTAGCTACTGCAACGCTAGTAACAGTATAGATGAAGATGAAAAATGATCAGGCCTACTGTACATCTTACTGTAGAAATGATTGTTGAAAACTATTCTAGGTTGGAACTGTTGCTGTTAAAATACAAGTAATCATTTTTATAAATAACTGGAATTATATTATTTTCCTGGCAATTGACGCTTATCGCAAAAGCAGGCTCGCACACACATCCAATCTCTAATACATACAGTATACAGGTGTGATCAATCACAAACCCTGTTGCAACACCTTCAATGTTCTATCTATGAGCAGTGAAAAAAATATCAGCTTCGCATGTTCTATTTTCTTAGGACATTGCCTTTTGGACTTTTTGTATCTCGGGTCTGAGATTTTTTGCATACTTTTTTCTTAAATAATTTGGGGGGCCAAATAATATTGCTGGTGGGCCAGTTGGGGAATCCTGGACTACAGTGCCTTCAGAAAATATTCATACCCCTTCACATATTCCACAATTTGTTGCATTACAACCTGAATTCAAAATGGATTAAATAAATACAAATCTTATCCATCTACACACAGTACCCCATAATGACAAAGTGAAAACATGTTTTTAGACATTTTTGCAAAAGTATCGAAACTAAAATAAAGAAAAATGTACTTAAGTATTCACACCAGTGAATACTTTGTAGAAGCACCTTTGGCAGCGATTACAGCTGTGAGTCTTTCTGGGTAAGTCTCTAAGAGCTTTCTATACCTCGATAGTGCAACATTTGCCCATTATTCTTTTAAACATTCTTCAAGCTCTGTCATATTGGTTGCTGATCATTGCTAGACAACCATTTTCAGGTCTCACCATAGATTTTCAAGTAGAGTTAAGATAAAACTGTAACTCAGCCACTCAGGCACATTCACCGTCTTCTTGGTAAGCAACTCCAGTATATTTGCCCTTGTGTTTTAGGTTATTGTCTTGCTGAAAGGTGAATTCATCTCCCAGTGTCTGGTGGAAAGCAGACTAAACCAGGTTTTCCTCTAAGATTTAGCCTGTGCCCAGTCCTTAACGCTTACAAGCATTCACCTAACATGATGTAGCCACCGCTATGAGGGACCGTACAGATAATTGTATGTGTGGGGTACAGATGAGGTAGTTATTCAAAAATCATATTAAAACTATTAATGCACACACAGAGTCCATGCAATTTATTATGGGACATGTTAAGCACATTTTACTCCTGAACTTATTTTAGTTTGGCATAACAAAGGGGTTAACTTCTTGGTGACAGGGGGCAGTATTTTCACATCCGGTTGAAATGCATGCCCAAATTCAACTGCCTGCTACTCATCCCCAGAAGATAAGATAAGAGATAAGATAAGATAAGATATGCAAAACATATAACATTTGAGATATGTTGTAGTCACGTTGATCAAGTTGGAACCAGTGTGTCACGCCCTGGTCTTAGTATTTTGTGTTTTCTTTATTATTTTGGTTAGGCCAGGGTGTGACATGGGTTTATTATGTGGTGTGTTTTGTCTTGTTGGCAGCCAGAGTCGCCAGTCAGCATGGAGCAGCCAGAGCCGCCAGTCAGCATGGAGCAGCCAGAGCCGCCAGTCAGCAAGGAGCAGCCAGAGCCGCCAGTCTGCCAGGATCCGCCAGTCAGCCAGGATCTTCCAGGTCAGCCAGGATCCGCTATTCAGCCAGGATCCGCCAGTCAGCCAGGATCTGCCAGAACTGCCAGTCAGCCAGGATCTGCCAGTTCCATTAACCTGCCTGAGCTTCCTCTCAGTACTGAGCTTCCTCTCAGTGCTGAGCTTCCTCTCAGTACTGAGCTTCCTCTCAGTGCTGAGCTTCCTCTCAGTGCTGAGCTTCCTCTCAGTGCCGAGCTTCGTCTCAGTGCCGAGCTTCCCCTCAGTCCCGAGCTTCCCCTCAGTCCCGAGCTTCCCCTCAGTCCCGAGCTACCCCTCAGTCCCGAGCTACCCCTCAGTCCCGAGCTGCCCCTCAGTCCCGAGCTGCCCCTCAGTCCCGAGCTGCCCTTCAGTCCAGTGGGGCCCTTGGTGAGGGCTACTAGGCCAAGGTCGGCGGCGAGGGTCGCCAATCAAAGGACGCGATGCAAGGGGACTAAGACTCTGTTGGAGTGGGGTCCACGTCCCACGCCGGATGCCGCCCCCGTGGACGGACGCCTCCCCTATGGGTTTAGGTGTGCGGCCGGGAGTCCGCACCTTGGGGGGGGGGGGGGGGGGGGGGGGGGGGGGGGGGGTTCTGTCACGCCCTGGTCTTAGTATTTTGTGTTTTCTTTATTTTGGTTAGGCCAGGGTGTGACATGGGTATATTATGTGGTGTGTTTTGTCTTGGGGTTGTTGTAGGTATTGGGATTGTGGCTTAGTGGGGTTATCTAGTATAGTCTATGGCTGTCTGGAGTGGTTCTCAATCAGAGGCAGGTCTTTACCGTTGTCTCTGATTGGGAACCATATTTAGGCAGCCATATTCTTTGAGTGTTTCGTGGGTGATTGTTCATGTCTCTGTGTTTGTTTGCACCAGATATGCTGTTTAGGTTTTCACGGTACGTTTATTGTTTTGTGTTGTTTATATTTTATTAAACATGTATCAAAATTACCACGCTGCATTTTGGTCCCATCCTTGCTACACTTCTTCAGAGGAGGAGATAGAAGAGAACCGTAACAGTGTTTTTCTGGATCAAACGCACCAAATAAATTGACATTTTGGATATATATCGATGGAATTAATCAAACAAAAAGGACCATTTGTGATGTTTATAGGACATATTGGAGTGCCAACAAAAGAAGCTCGTCAAAGGTAAGGCATGAATTATTTTTATTTTTGCGTTTTGTGTCTCTCCTGCAGGGTTGAAATATGGTTTCTCTCTTTGTTTACGGAGGTGGTATCCTCAGATAATAGCATTGTTTGCTTTCTCCGAAAAGCCTTTCTAAAATCTGACATGTTGGCTGGATTCACAACAAGTGTAGCTTTAATTTGCTATCTTGCATGTGTGATTTCATGACAGTTTGATTTTATAGTAATTTATTTGAATTTGGCGCTCTGCATTTTCCCTGGCTTTTGGCCAGGTGGGCACCACATATCCCAGAGATGTTAAATACTTATTGACTCAAGACATTTCAAATTAAATTATTTTAATCATTTAAACATTTTGAAAACATAATTCCACTTTGACATTATCTGATATTGTGTGTAGGCCAGTGACAAAAAATGTGAAATGTATTCTATTTTAAATTCAGGTTGTAACACAACAACATTTGGAAAAAGTCAAGGGGTGTGACTACTTTTGGACGGCACTCTATTTATCAGTGTTGATTAGTCTTTTAAATAAAGAATATGTGATGAAATGGGTACTTTGATAGAAATATGTTTGTCAAATGAACCAACCATAAACCCTCAGGCGTGTTGTGAGTCCCTGTTATTTACCATTCTGAAGATCAGGTGTAGCATGTAGATGAGCTTTCTTATCGACTCTTAGGCCTAGCTTTCAAGAGTAGAATATCCTCTAACAATCCAATTTAGCAAGGCTCAAGTATTGCTTCACAGGATCAGAGACAACCTGGCATTGTCTCTTTATGTTTCATGTTACTAAATGAAGAGATCTGGATTATATCCAAAGAAATTAGCAACCTCTACTAAATCACAAACCTATCCCTTCCAGCCAGTTAGACATTTGAGTAAAGCTTTACATGAGCTCTATCTTCATAAAGCCTTAATAACATAGGCTACCCAGTGAAAGGGAATTAAAATTGAAGAAACATTATAGAGCATGATTTATGAAAGCTTTATAACGTATTTGACATTATTTATGTTGTAAATGCACAATAAGATATAGCTTGTTTATATGAAGCTTTGCAAACACTTCACTAATGATATGTCATATACTATATACCTTGTTCTTATAGATACCCACTGTGCAAGGATTGAACTAAACACATTTCTGTGTCTGTGAACTAAACTTGTTGGTGAAGAGATGGGGGAGCTCTTCACCATTCACCATCCTCCACAGCATATCTCAAGTCCAAGCCGGGGTCTACTCCATGGAGGTCCTGCTCCTCCACACCCAGAAAGACCCGTCGTTGGGCTGTGGTGCCAATGGAAGTGGTTACCCTGTTTCTCTGAACTGGATCACAGTCTCTAACACTGCAGAACAGGGTGAGTGGGGTGGGGATTTGTGGTCCCAAATGGCACCCTATTCCATGTATAGTGAACTACTTTTGTTATGTTCCCCCGTTTCTGTGTTGTGGGTTTGTTTGTATGTGTGTGTTTCAGGATGGCTTCCTGAAATTCGGGATTGGTCTGCCAATGATTGTCCTGAGATTGGTCGGCCCCAGCAGATTTGAGCTCTGATCCCGCCCTCTCGTCAGGGGATACAGATGTCGGTAATTACAAACTCCTTCCCCAGCTGGATAAAAGCCAGTGTTCCTTTGTTAGGAGAAAGAGCTTCTTGGATGTCCTGTGCTGGTTGTTGCTCAGAGACAGTTTTGTTGCTCAGAGACAGTATTTTGTAGCTGCTACTTCTGAGGTATGTGTGTGCCAATAGGACTCAGTGGAGAGGGGGCTCTTTAACTTTAACTAAGGGATGACTGTATGTGGATGCTGGTATAGTGTATGTAGTTCAGAAAGTGTTAATACTAAAGGGAATATTATAATTTAGGCGACTGCCTACACCTTGCATGGGAACTAGCTAATTCTGTTGTAAATTATTAGGGAGTGGTAATAGTAACTAATTTGCATAACTAAGATAGTCATTCAGGATTTTTTTGTGCCTCATTCAAATGAAACATCTTATTCATATGAAGATATATCACTTCGTTATTTCTTTAGTTTCTCAGTGAAAGTGCGTAATAAGTTGACGAGGGCTAGCTAATTAACCAGTAGCTATGAATTAGGATGTGAGCATTTGTCATTTTTACCACCTTCATGCTCATCATTTCTACTATCAAAGGCCATTTCTATTATCAAAGGCTAGGCTACAGGGTATACATTTAGTTCGGATTTAGGGAAGCAAAATGTTAATTAATTGACTTAATTAACTCTAGTTATGATGCCTCAGCTGTAGATTTGTGTCTTCCAAAACAAATTAACTTTGATTGGGGACACTGCCCTGTGTAGGGTGCCGTCTTTCGGATGGGATGTTAAACGTGTGTCCTGACTCTCTGAGGTCATTAAAGATCCCATGGCACTTATCGAAAGAGCAGGGGTGTCCTGACTAAATTCCCAATCTGGCCATCATACCATCATGGCCTCCTAATCATCCCCAGCTTCCAATTGTCTCATTTATCCCCCTCCTCTCCCTGTAACTATTCCCCAGGTCGTTGCTGTAAATGAGAACGTGCTTTCAGTCAACTTACCTGGTAAAATTAAAAATAAAAAAATGTTGCTATGGAGAATTTTCATAAATATTCTGGGCATTCACCCTAAAGCCAAGTTACCTCGTAGTAATGAATAAAAGTAGGGTAGAGCAGAATGAGAAAATTAGACATGTGGTGCAGCATCCCAAATGGCATATATAGTATAGAGCACTTCTTTGATCAGGGCCCATATGCTTGGAATAGGACATTGGGGAGCCCCATCCTAGGTGCGTGGCATTTGGAGATAATTTGAAATTGGCTAGCTGCTCCCGTTGTTTGCTGATAATTATTTTGGTGTCTGTCCCAGAGTTAGTGTCGAGACAGTGTTTGGGTTATTAATTAGCCATGTTTGATGTCCAATCTGTGGCAATGCCAACTTTTGTTTGCTATGGAAAATGGAGTATTGCAGTATTGTCATGACATAGGTATCATGACACCCCTACCCTCAACAGTGCCATGTTTGGCTGTGGAGTGAGCTCCTGATTATGGTGAGGGGACTGTAAGAACAGGGTCTGAGTTCTGTAGTTGTGTACTGTATTATTAAAGTTGCTGTAGTAAACCTAACTTTGGGGGTTAAGGTGGAGCAGAGTGGAGATTTGTTCAATTTATTAGAATCAAAGGTTCTTGCAGGGCTCTGGTTCCTTTCTCTGCTGGTGTGGATGCTAGGGCTGTGACGGTAATTGAATAACCGTGTAACCAATGGTTATGGATAAAGACAGTCTAGAAAATAAAATAACCGTTGAAACAGTTTAAATAGGCCTACTTTCAGTTTTGGAAAAACATTTTTATTCATTTATATTTTCTATGTACTGTATATACTGTGATGACCTGACTAGATCATAAAGGAACAATTGCCCAGACAGAAGATTGAGTTTACGAATTTACGGTTTATAAACTCAACTTCACACAGGCTACCGTTTGGTGGTAGCCCGCGCCAAATAAATTAAGGATACCCCAAAAAAACAACCGTGACCCCCCCCCCCCCCCCCCCCCCCCCCCACGCCACTCCGCCAACAACCAGGATCCCCGGCATCAGAACATTCCAGGCATTCCCGTGATTGGCTGATAGCGAGTTGATTGGCATGTTGGAAACGCGAACACTGGGTACTGGTAAGTACAACACAACCAACTAATAGCCTAACACATAACACACAGCTGTCTGTGCGTGCCACTACACAGCCCTCGTCCCCAAGGGAACAAACAAAGTCTCTGAAGCGACCCGGAGGTCTCCTTTGCCTGCGTGGCCGTGATGGTCGCAGAGTGTCCAGATGTGAAACAGGGAGCTCAGTTCGTGGCAGCCTCTTTGGGACCCAGGGGATGAAGGCAGGGATATGGGGGACAAGGATGCGGGAACGGGTAATATAGTCCGTGGCTCCGGGGAACCATGCGGTGACACAGGGCGGGAGACTGGGCTGTCTGAAGCCCTGTCTGCGGCACCTGGGGGTGGGTGCCTGGAAATTGCCAGAGAGGGGAATTGTGGGGGTCCTTGGGGTTTGGGGAGAAGAGGCCTCTCTGTATGGGGCTAACCTGTCCCAGTGCAGTGCCACTTTTCTCCTCCTGGGTGGAAGCTGCAGCCAGTAAACAACCTCCCCTACCCTCTCCAGGACACTGCAAGGTCCCACCCAGTGACTGTCCAACTTGGGGCATCTGCTTTTTTTCTTAGGGGGCTGTAGACCAGCTCCCCAGCCAAAAAGTGCCTTACCCTGGTATGCACGTCATAGTTCCTCTTCTGCCTCACACCTGAATTCACCAGCTGCTCTCTGGTGGAGGTGTGGGCTGTCTCCAGGCGGTCCTGGAGTCTCCGGGCATACTCCGGCCCCGGGGGAACATGATGGCTGTCCAGGGGCCGACCAAACACCATCTCTGCAGGGGTGCGGATCTCTCTCCCCAGCATCAGGAGGGCAGGCGTGCAGCAGGTCTTGGACAGCGGAGCGGCATGCCATGTGGACCATAGGCAGGTGCTTGTCCCAGTCACGCTGGTGTTTGGCAGAGACAATGGCCAGCTGCTGTCCAAGCGTTTTGTTGAAGTGCTCCACAAGGCCATCACTTTGAGGATGGAGAGGAGTAGTGCTTGTCTTGTGCATACCCAGCCTCTCACACATGGTGGCGAACGCACGGGACTCAAAGTTTCTGCCTTGGTCGCTGTGGATGGACTCCGCAGCGCCAAACCTGCTGAACATCCCCGCTGTCAGGGCATTGACGATGGTCTCTGCCTCCTGGTCAGGCAGAGCATAGGCCTCGTGCCATTTTGTGAAATAGTCCATGGCCGTGAGCACCCAGCGGTTTCCACTGTCTGTGGTGGGGAACGGCCCAACTACATCCACTCCCACCATCTCCATGGGAGCCCCCACTGGTAACTTTGGAGCTGAGCATGAGAGCGGCCAGGGGGGCCCTTTCTCGCTGTGCAGTTGTCACAGCGGCGGAAAAAGTCCTCCACATCCCTCTTGTGCTGCCTCCAGTAAAAGCCCTGACGGAGACGGTGGAGTGTTTTTGTGACCCCAAAGTGTCCAGTCCCCACCCCCCTATGAGTGCTCTGGAGAACAGCCTCCCACAGTGCTTTTGGGACCACTACCTGCCACCTCTCCTCTCCCGTAGCTGACTCCCATGTCCCGCTGTAGCACGCCATCAGCCAGCCACAGTCTCTCAAACTTGGCCTTAGTTGCGCCTATACCCACTGTAGGTCTGTGTCCCGTCACTGCTGCCCCCCGATTCAGCCACGTCGACAGTCTGCAGCTCATTACAGACATGCCCGCTCACCCGACACAGTGTGGCACAGACCCTCTCCTCTGCACACAGCTCTTTCTCACGTCCCTCTCTCTGCTCAGTGGCGGCAGCCGTCTGCAGTACAGGGCCGACGGGACATGGTGTCGGCATTGGAATGGCGTGCCCCTGCCCTGTGCACCACTATGAAGTCGTACGGCTGAAGCTCCAGCGTGCCACCTGCCCCTCTGGCTCTCTGGAAGACATGAGCCACTGAAGAGCAGAGTGGTCAGTTCTTACTATAAAGGGCAGGCCACCCAGTTAGTACTTGATGTGTTTGATGGAAGCCACAACAGCAAGGAGCTCCCGCCGGGTGACACAGTAGCAGCGCTCATGTTTGTCAAATGTTTTGCTCCACTCTCTCCCACTCTGGCCCCACCTGGGCCCACATTGCTTGCGTCTGTGTCCAGGATAAAGGGCAAGGTGAGATCAGGAGGGGCAAGCATGAGGGCCCTGATAAGTACATGTTTGAGGGTGTTGAAGGCCTCCTCACACACCAAGGCCTTGTCCTTCAACATCAGGCGGTTCAGGGGAGCAGAAGCCCCATACAAACCTCCTGTAGTACAAGGTCAGGCCCAGGAAGCTCTTCAGCTGATGCAAGCCCTCATCTTGTCCTCCATGGTGCTGATACCCTCCTTCTCCACTTGGTGGCCCAAGAAGGACACCTCTCTCTTCATGAAGTGGCACGTCTCGGGGGGAATCTTCAGCCGTGCGGCAGCCACCCGCTCCAGTACACATCGTAGCTCCCCCAGGGCTGACTAGAAGGAGCTGCCATGGGCCAGGATGTCATTGAGGTATACCAGACACTGCTGTCGGGGGATGCCATCCAGCACCCTGTCCATCAAACACTCAAAAGTAGCTGGAGCGTTGCACAGGCCGAAGCACAGGACATTGAACTGCCAGTGTCCTCTGTTAGTGGAGAACGCAGTTTTAGCTCTGGCCTCTGGGGAGAGGGGCACCTGCCAGTAGCCACTGCGGAGGTCTAGTGAGGAGAACCAGGAGGACCCCATAACCAGGTCCAGCGACTAATCGATACATGGTATGGGATATGAGTCCTTCCTGGTTACCTCATTCAGCCACCTGTAGTGTGCACAGAATCTGAGCTTGCCCCCCTTTTTAGGAACCATGACGACTGGTGCCGCCCAGGGGCTGTCTGAGGGCTCGATGAAGTCTGCCCGCTGCATCTCCAACACAGCCTTGTCTGCCGCCTACTGGCCTACTGGGATACGGCGGGGAAGCATCTTGATTGGCCAAGCATCACCTGTGTCGATCTCATGCTGCACCAGATGAGTGTGACCCACCTCTTCCTCACTCAGCGCAAAGCTGCCTCTGAATTCAAACAGCAACTGCCACAACCGTTTCTGCTGGCCAGGGTCAAGACCAACACAGTTCCTCCCCCATATCTCCCTCACTGCAGACAGTGTCCTCTCCTCTCCCATCTGGGTTAGCTGGGCTGGAGGGTCCTGCACAGCCGCCACCCACACAGGATGACGCACAGATCTGCCTCCTACTGTCAGAGTCATTATTCCCTTACCTTTCATGGGTGCCAGCTCACCTGTGACTGTGCAGATCTGCAGAGTTGTGGACTCAAACTGAGTGTCCACCACAACCCAGTGTCCACCAGGGCAGAGCAGGGCACCCCCTCCACAGTGACAGGGACATGACCAAAGTAACCAACACAGGTTCCCCCCACCACAACAACAGGCTCCATCCGCTTGCCCTCGTCTGCTTCTGGGGGAGGTGGAGCCTTACTTCCCCATCTGTGCCAGTGGGCTCCTCCTGAAGATGATGGTGGTTGGGAAAGAGAGCCAGGGGTACGCACTATCCGGTCTATGAGGACCCCGAGCCATTTCCCTTAGCTCTGGGGGACTTGGGGCAATATTGGCGCAGATGGCCTGGATGGCCACACCCCCAGCAGACCCTGGGACCAGGGCGTGTGTTTTGTACAGCCTGTAGCGACACAGCACGAACGAGTTCAGTCATTTCAGCCACCCATGCAGGCTTTTCCAGTTCTGTGCTGCTCTGCCCCCCAGCCAACACAGTGGATCTGTCTCCCTGCACCCCCACCAAAGCGCCAGCTGAAGCCTCAGCCCACACCAGCTCCCTCTCCAAAGCCATCTCCAAGGCTATCTGCAATGACTCAGGATGAGCCAGCTGGGTCTGTATATGCAGCTCCGTAGGAGAGAGCCCCTGTATGAACTCGTCCCGTGCTAGCTTGCTCTGCAAGGAGGGGGGCATGTGAGCTTATGCCCGCCGAGAGAGGCTCTCAATGTCATTAGCTAGCACCCGTAGAGGCTCTCCAGGCTGCCTGCATCTATTACTCAGTTCGGAGTGCAGCAGCCCGGGCTGTACACACTGTGCAAAGCGCTTGCTCTGCTCACACTAAAGCACCATAATCACGTCTGTCCTCGGGGCTAACGTCGTTTTAGAGAATTTGGCAGTACGTCCAACTGGCCTCACAACCGCAGACCACGTGTATGGTATCGTGTCGGCAAGCGGTTTGCTGATGTCACCATTGTGAACAGAGCGCCCCACAGTGGCGGTGGGGTTGTGGTATGGGCAGGCATAAACTACGGACAACGAACACAATTGCATTTTATCGATGGCAATTTGAATGCACAAAAATACAATAACGAGATCCTGAGGCCCATTGTAAGGCCCATTAAGATATCTGTGACCAACAGATGCATATTTGTATTCCCAGTCATGTGAAATCCATAGACTAGTGAATTTATTTCAGTCAACTGATTTCCTCATTTGCACTGTAACTCAGTAAAATCAATTAAATTGTTGCATGTTGTCTTTATATTTTCGTTGTCACGTTCGTTGTATGGAGGAGACCAAGGCGCAGCGTGATATGAATACATTCTTCTTTTAATAAAGAAGAAACACTAAACAAAATACCAAAAGACAGTGCCGCTATATAAACCGAGTGCTGACAGGCATCTACACATAGACAATAACCCACAAAACCAAAATGGGAAATGGCAACCTAAATAGGATCCCCAATCAGAGACAACGATAAACAGCTGCCTCTGACTGGGAACCAATTCAGGCCACCATAGACCTACATTACCTAGACATACAAAAACCCTAGACAGGACAAAAAAACACATACTCACCCTCGTCACACCCTGACCTGACCAAAATAATACAGAAAACATATGTAACGGATGTGAAACGGCTAGCTTAGTGAGCGGTGGTGTGCGCTAAATAGCGTTTCAATCGGTGATGTCACTTACTCTGAGACCTTGAAGTAGTAGTTCCCCTTGCTCTGCAAGGGCCGTGGCTTTTGTGCAGCGATGGGTAACGATGCTTCGTGGGTGTCAGTTGTTGATGTGTGCAGAGGGTCCCTGGTTCGCACCCGGGTATGGGCGAGGGGACGGTCTAAAGTTGTACTGTTACACATAGATAACTAAGGTCAGGGCGTGACATTTGTTCAGTGTAAAATAAATCCTGCTAACGTCTCCAGTCATCTAAATTTATGTAGAATTGCATGAAATGTGTTTATAAAGGCCAAATTGCCGGACCATAGGCTACAAAAAAGTTTCCGATGTTTCTGCTCTATACCAGCACGCAAAACAATGATATTGCATTCAATGCTTTATTATAAACAGTTTTTTTTTTCAGTCGTTCTGGTACCTCAGAGCTCACCAGGTCACCCCCCTCTTGGGCTCACTTTTTGTTCCGGCACATCCCAATTTACAAATGAAGCACTGCCTGAGGGGAAAGAGGCACTGTCACTATTTGGACACCGAGGAACTTGAAGCTCTCTACCAGCTCCATGGCCGAGCAGCCGCACACAAGCCTAAGATCATGTGCAATGCCAAGCATCGGCTGGAGTGGTGTAAAGCTTATCTCCATTGGTCTCTGGAGTGATGACTCACGCTTCACCATCTGGCAGTCCAACGGACAAATCTGGATTTGGCGGATGCCAGGAGAACGCTTCCTGCCTCAATACATAGTGCCATCTGTAAAGTTTGGTGGAGGAGGAATAATGGTCTGAGGCTGTTTTTCATGGTTTAATTCCATGGCTTAATTCCATCGAAGGGAAGTCTTAACGCTACAGCATACAATGACATTCTAGACGATTCTGTGCTTCCAACTTTGTGGCAACAGTTTGGGGAAGGCCCTTTGCTATTTCAGCATGACAATTAAGAAAATAGGTTTTGTTGAGATCGGTGTGGCATGCACAGAGCCCTGACCTCAACCCCATCGAACACCTTTGGGATGAATTAGAACGCCGACTGCGAGCCAGGCCTAATAGCCCAACATTAGTGCCCGACCTCACGAATGCTCTCGTGGCTGAATGGAATTTGGCCGCGGCTAAATCTAGTTGATGATCCCTCCTATACGATATCTTTCATTGATAAACCGAATTAGAACAGAGCTGAGGTTCCATAGAGAATCTCTATTGACAGCTGGAGACTGATACATTACAAGGCACCCTGAACCATTCACTGTTGACCTAGAATCTGTCAAAAGGTGGTTGGGGAAGCAAAGCTCTTTGCAGTCCAAGCACACCATGTAGAGTCATCACATCAGGCCCTTTACTGAGCAAGGAATTTGATGGAATTGAGCAAAGGACAAAGCTAATGATCCAGTATTGAGTTAAGCCATTCAGAAGAGTGGAGGACATTCAGGTGTGGATGATTGAAGTGCAAACACAGCCAAAGACATCATATGCATGCTGTACTCGTTACCCCAATCCTGAGGCCTTAACGGAAAGATCGTTATAAAGCTGAGTGATGCAGAATAAGCCTGCGTCCCAAATGCAACTCTATTCCCAAGATAGTTCACTACTTTTGACCTGAGCCCCATGGGCGGTGGTAAAAGTAGTGCCCTATATAGGGAATAGGGTGCCATTCAGGACGTAACCTAAGACTTGTCTATCGATGTGAGAGAAACACACTTCTTGGCTCTCTCTGCCCCAAGTCTCCATGTGATTGAACTGAACATTACAGACAGACAGTTGTTCTCGGAAGCTTATTAGAAAAGGATGATAAGATACAAATGAGCATCAATTAAATCCAGCACAAAGTAGCCGACATTCAAAAGGACTGGGCAGCGACGACCCTTTTGTTGCCATGGTGCTTGATGGAAGCACATATTATGTATCATATTATACACATTTAAGATCATTTTCTCTGGCAACCTCTTAATGCCCTGTTCAATTTGTAAATCGGTCCAGGCACAATACCCCCCCAACTTCCCTTCAAATGTACACAAAGCCTTGCAAGGAAAGATAATTATAATAATTGTAACTCAAGCCAAAAATGGCAACGATGAGGATCATGGATTTGATTACTATAATTTGCCTCTGCTCAGACAGAGAATGGTGTGATATCAAGAATCAGCCCTTATCATGGTCAAGGCTGAATAGTTTAGGTGGGAGAGTGTTGTTCTCTCTTGGGTGTCATGAGTTCGTGCCACATCGTACTTTCCAAATGGGATGGATAAAGTCTACAGCTATGCCAGCTGTTATGGACTAACGATGAGCCATGTTCAGTAATCCCAGCTAGCACATAACGTTCTGAGAACCATATGTTTTTTATAGCTTGGTTGTCCTATGGTTATTTTGCACACAACCTTCCCACAACTTTCTGGGAATGGTGCAGGATAGTTGATTAGCTATGGAACCTCCTCAGCACATTTAAGGAACTTGACAAAAAAACTAAAATGTCTTTCTATTTCATTACTTTAAACAGAACATTTCCCAAAAAATGTAACATTAGTTACATTTCAATGTTGGTAAAGTTTCTGAAACATTCTCCAACTGTTATAACATTGGGAACGTTCTCAAATAGTTCAGATTACATTAAGAAACAACAATCTTCTGTGGGATTTTCAGTACTTCAGCGTAACGTTTTCTACAGGTTTCCTCATAGTTTTATTTAAAGTCACGTTCTCAAATTGTTCTGAGAACATTAAGAAAACTTTCCATAAAAACCTAAAGAAAACGTTAAATTTCAGGGAATGTTCTAAGAATGTTATTTAAAAACATACATTCCGTTCTCAGCATCTACAAAACTCTCTCTATCCTCTAGCTTGTTAAGTGTGTTCAGGTGTGTTGGTTAGCGTTTTTCATCATGAATATTGTTCTGGAGGCAGCTCTGCAGTGGTCACTAGCTGGCTCAGCCCCAAAGTTATAAAATCTGATTTTAAACCTAACTCTAACCTTATCCACACTGTTAACCCTAACCTTAAATAAAGAGCAAAAACAACATTTTTGTTTTTAATAAATTTTTACTAAATAGCCGATTTTGACTTTGCAGCTGACCTAAAGGGAAAATTCCTCAGTTCTGCCTCTTGCTTGAGAGTCATGACAAGTGTCAACCTGCGTTGGCCGCACCCACTAATTGGCTACACCTGATCTTAATGAGTGCTAGTTTCCTTTGAAATGGGGTCTGTTTGAATAGACTAAAAAACATGGCATGCTAGCTCCACCCAGGTGGTGGAGTGGACTAATTCCATGGATAGGTTTGAATCTCACTGATTCTGTGTCACCCCAAAAAAGACATGAATTTGCTTGATTAATGGCTAAGGAAATGAAATTCCATGTGTCCTATATGTGCTTGGAGTTAATAAAAAGTTCACCCAGTGTTATTCAAATACTTATTGAAACATTCAGTGAAAGTAAAAAAAAAAGTAATATATCTAGTTAGGAGGCAATATATATATATATATATATATATATATATATAACCGTTCCAAAGTTTGGGGTCACTTAGAGATGTCCTTCTTTTTGAAAGAAAAGCTAATTTTTTGCCCATTAAAATAACATCAAATTGATCAGAAATACAGTGTTAATGTTGTAAATAACTATTGTAGCTGGAAACGGCTGATTTTTATATGGAATATCTACATAGGCATACGAGGGCCATTGTCAGTGTCACGTTCTGACCTTTATTTCCTTTGTTTTGTCTTTATTTAGTATGGTCAGGGCGTGAGTTGAGGTGGGCAGTCTGTGTGTTTGTCTATGTTGAGGTTTTGAGTTCAGCCTAGTATGGTTCTCAATCAGAGGCAGGTGTCGTTAGTTGTCTCTGATTGAGAATCATACTTAGGTAGCCTGGGTTTCACTTTTGAGTTGTGGGTGTTCTGTTTTCCCTGTGTGTGTTTGTTTCCACACGGTACTGTTTTGGTTTCGTTCATGTTCACATTTATTGTTTTGTATTTTCATAGTGTTCAGCTTATATCTTAAAATAAACGTTACGGACACTTCGATCACTCCGATCCTTCCAGTGGGTCAGAAGTTTACATACACTAAGTTGACTGTGCCTTTAAACAGATTGGAAAATTCCAGAAAATGTCCTCATGGCTTTAGAAGCTTCTTATAGGATAATTGACATCATTTGAGTCAATTTAAGGTGCATCTGTGAATGTATTTCAAGGCCTACCTTCAAATTCAGTTTCTCTTTGCTTGACATCGATGGAAAATCAAGAAATCAGCCAAGAACTCAGAAAATAAATTGTAGACCTCCACAAGTCTGGTTCATCCTTGGAAAGCTATTTCCAAACGCCTGAAGGTACAACGTTCATCTGTACAAACAATTGTACGCAAGTATAAACACCATGGGACCACACAGCCGTCATACAGCTCAGGAAGGAGACGCGTTCTGTCTCCTAGAGATGAACGGACTTTGTGAAAATGCTGGAAGAAACAGGTGCAAAAGTATCTATATCCACAGTTAAACGAGTTCTATATCCACATAACCTGAAAGGCCGCTCAGCAAGGAAGAAGCCACTGCTCCAAAACCGCCATTAAAAAAAGCTAGACTACGGTTTGCAACTGCACATGGGGACAAAGATCATACTTTTTTGAGAAATGTCCTCTGGTCTGATTAAACAAAAATAGAACTGTTTGGCCATAATGACCATCGTTATGTTTGGAAGAAAAAGGGGGAGGCTTGCAAGCCGAAGAACACCATCCCAAAAGTGAATCATGAGGGTGGCAGCATCATGTTGTGGGGGTGCTTTGCTGCAGGGGGGACTGGTGCACTTCACAAAATAGATGACATCATGAGGATGGAAAATTATGTGGATATATTGAAGCAACATCTCAAGACATCAGTCAGGAAGTTAAAGCTTGGTTGCAATTGGGTCTTCCAAATGGACAATGACCCCAAGCATACTTCCAAAGTTGTGGCAAAATGGCTAAAGGACAACAAAGTCAAGGTATTGAAGTGGCCATCACAAGCCTTGACTTCAATCCCATAGAAAATGTGTGGGCAGAACTGGAAAAGTGTGTGTGTGTGAGCAAGGAGGCCTACAAACCTGACTCAGTCACACCATCTCTGTCAGGAGGAATGGGACAAAATTCACCCAACTTATTGTGGGAAGCTTTTGGAAGGCTACCCAAAACGTTTGACCCAAGTTAAACAATTTAAAGGCAATGCTACCAAATAGTAATTGAGTGTATGTAAACTTCTGACCCACTGGGAATGTGATGAAAGAAATGAAAGCTGAAATAAATCATTCTCTCTACTATTATTCTGACATTTCACATTCTTAAACTAAAGTGGTGATCCTAACTGACCTGAGACAGGGTATTTTTTTACTAGGATTAAATGGCAGGAATTGTGAAACTGAGTTAAATATTTTTGGCAAAGGTGTATGTAAACTTCCAACTTCAACTGTATATGCTGTATTCTATTTAACTGAATTTTAGTCAATGCCACTCTGACATTGGTCAATCTAATATTTATATATTACTTATGTCCATTCTTCTACTTTTAGATTTGTGTGTATTGTTGTGAATTGATACTACTGCACTGTTGGAGCTAGGAACACAAGCATTTCGCTACACTCTCTATAACATCAGCTAAATTTGTGTTTGTGACCAATAAAATTTGATTTGATTTGCGTGGGACTTGGGAAACGGTGAGGCTGAAAGCTGTGGCTAGTGATCAATTGTTGATAATCTTTACTCTTTAGAGTTGGCCCTTCCTTGGCCAACTCTACCTCCTCTGCCACCAACGTTCCCTCCACCTGGGGCAGAGCGATGACGGAATGGAGGTGCCAAAGAAGAGAAAAAAAGGAGAGATGGAGAAAGAGAGAAGGGATAGGAAGAGAAAGAGAGGAGGACGAAGAGGATGATCGAAAAGAAATCCAAGATATTGATGAAAAGTAAAGTGACAGTAATGTCAATAGAGGGAAAAGGATGACAGTGAATGACAGATGAAGAAGCAGAGAGATACCGGGAGAAAAGGAGACGGCAGAGAGCGTGGTAAGTCTTACCTTTTGCGTAACACATACACTGACAAAGGGACATAGAGCATAGTGACACCTGGTGGACATCAAAAGAACAGCCAGTTCTTCAGGTAATTTCCTCACCAAAGCATGGAAAGCTTAAGGCTTCATGAATTCATTAAGGGCCTCCTGGTCTTTCTGAGGCCATCATCTCTTACACATGTAGGCTTACAATAATGGCATGTTTCCACCAAAGCTTTTATGGTTTTTCACCAGCTTGTGTGTTTGTGTCTAATGATTCGGCACGTCTATACTGTGACAGAGATGGTAGGAGATAGTGATGGAGAAGAAAGTGAAGCAAGTATGGAGCATAGTGGTACAAATAAGGGGGGAGGGTAAGAAAGATACAAATTAATGCAGGAGAGAAAGTTCAAAGAGTGCAAGAAGGGGTGGAGTTAGGATTGTCCTTTTATTCAGTTACACTTCAAGTGACCATAGGATATATGAGTTATTATGTGAGGGCTTGTGTACCAAAGCATTTAAGATATTATAACTGCCAGAGGTTTGGGCATGTGGCAACGGCATGTAAAGAGAAAAATAGGTGTGCCAGGTGTGGTGCGGAGCATGAGTATAGGAAGTGCGGGGATGGTGTACAACCAAAGTGCTGCAGCTGTGAGGGTGCTCATATTGTGGCATATAGTGGGTGTGAGGCAATGAAGCAGACATTGGAGGTGCAACAAGTGAGAGTGGAGAGAAGGGTGTCTCATGCTGAGGCAGTGAGGTTGGTCCAGGTCCAGAGAGACACAGGTTGAAGGGAGAGATGGGTAGGAGCATCTAGACCGGGGATTACGTGGCAGGTAGGCGGCGATATGGTATACATAGATAAGAGAAAGCTGGTGATGTTCATAGCAGGAGCTGTCAATAGCACTGCTAAAGTAGAGTCTAAAACAGAGAGGATTCAGCTAATAGTGAAAGCGGCTGGGAGACATCTGAGTATAACAGGATTGACATAGGAAGAGGTTCGACATGACCTCAATCAGCCGACGGTGGAGTCCTGTATTACTGGATTTTAGTTATGGTGGTAGTACTACAATGGAATGCTCGAAGCCTGTTGGCTAATGGGCATGAGTTCAAACGGTTAATTGCACATTTGCCAGCTAAACCTGATGTGATTTGTGTACAGGAAACATAGTTCAAAACAACTTTGGAGTTTATCATACAGGGATGTGTAGTGGTTCATAGGGACAGAGATGTGGGGGGGCAGGTTAGAAGTAAGGTCATGTGGTGTGGGAATTTTAATGAGCAGACGATGGCTTGGATGGATATGAGAGGGGATGTGGATACTATGAATAACTGGGTGATTTGGGGGCAGCTACTGAGGTTATACCTAAGAGTTCAGGGAGGAGGAGGAGGAGGAAAGCAGTCCGATGGTGGACGGAGGAGTGTGGAGCAATAGTGGGGAGTAGGAGCAGGGCATTTAGAGTACTGAAAAGGATGTATAACTTCCAACATCTGATTCAGTATAAGCAGGCCCAGGCTCTGGTGAGGAGAACTATCCGTCAGGCAAAGAGGTCATGTTGGCTTCGGTTCTGTGACACCGTTGGAAAGGCGACACCTGAGGGAGAAGTGTGCATAGCTCTGCAAATTTAATTTTGGGTAGAGGCGGAAAGAGAGAGGAGCATCCTGGAGTGCTGGATATGAGGGAGGATATAAGTGATGGGTTGAATGCACCATTTACCATGGCAGAGGTGAAAAGGGCAATAGGTAAGGCTGGGTTAACTTCACCTGGGAAAGATGAGGTGTGCTATGTTATGTTGGCCCATCTTAGTGATGAGGCACTGGATAAGGTATTGGTGTTGTACAACACAGTGCTGGAGGAGGGGAATCTACCAGGAAGTAGGCAGTAGTGGTACCTATCCAGAAGTCAGGGAAGGACCCACAATAAGGCCAACAGGCTGTTGCCCAATAGCTTCAACATCACATGTATGTAAGTAAGATTATGGAACGTATGATTACGGAGAGGCTAACTTACGTCCTGGAGAGCAGGGGGGCTAGTATCGCTACATCAGAGTGGGTTCAGGAAGGGTAGTGGAACTATGGACTCAGTGCTCTGCTTAGAAGCAAGAGATCAAGAAGGCTCAGGTGAACAAGGAGACTGTTTTAGCTGTCTTTTTTTTATGTGGAGAAGGCATGTGATATGATGTGGAAGGAGGGGTTGTTAATCAAGTTTGATATTATGGGGGCAGGAGGAAGAACGTAAAACTGGATAAAGGATTTCCTGTTTGGAAGGTCTATCCAGGTGAGGGTGGGGGAGTCTATCAGGCAGCTACTGTACCTGGTGGATAAAGGAACACCGCAGGGGAGCGTGATTAGTCCTGTGTTGTTCTCAATCATGATCACTGATGTTTACTCTCAGGTATGGCCAGATATTGGGAGGTCATTATTGGCAGATGCTAGGGCCTTATGGAAAAGTGGAAGAAATGTGCCATACATAGTCAGGAAGGTACAGGAAGCAATTGATGAGGTAGAGCGGGGGGCATTAACATTGCGATTTAGGTTCTCTTCCTCTACCAGGAGGAAGGTGGTAGATGAGGTATGCTTGAGGTTATATGGGAGAAACTTGGAGAGGGTGGGGGCCTTCAGGTTCCTTGGGGTGTAGTTTGATACTAGACTGACCTGGGCAGAACACATTGAGAGAGTGGTGGGAAATTACAGGGTGCTAAATGTGATGCGCTGTCTGACAGGGAAGGAGTGGAGGGCTGGGCGTTCCTCATTGAGGACCATGTATGTTGCATTGATCTGTAATAGACTATGGCAGTATAGGATATGGTTCGGCAGCCCGGACCTCATTGGAAAGGCTAGATGTCATACAAGGGGCATTTCGTAGTTCCCCAGTGGCTGCACTACCGGTGAAGATGGGGGATATGCCATTTCAGATTAGGAGACAGCAGCTGGCAATTAATTATTGGGTCAACCAACAAGGACATCCTTCGAATGGGATCTTACAAGCATGCTGGAAACATGCGCAGACAGAATACAAGCTTTGGGTGTGTGGGTAATACCCAGGCGAAGCAGATACAACTGTATGGAAGGGAGTTTAGTCCCTTTTATCAAACAAAACTATGCTCAATTCTATCTCTGGGACCCTCAAATCAGAGTAATATTATAATTTAACTTCAGAGGTGAATATATCAAACCAGTTACCGTGATTAAAGTGTTTTGTTGTTGTGTACTCTCCTCAGACAAAACATGGTATTTTTTCACTGTAATAGCTACTGTAAATGGGACACTGCAGTTAGATTAACAATAATTTAAGCTTTCTGCCCAAATGAGACATGTCTATGTCCTGGAAAGTTGGCTGTTTTTTACAACGTCGTTCTAGTCACATTAGCGCACATTAGGGACACCAATCCCATAGAGGTTAACCACTTAATCTTTGCTTGTAGGCTTGGCAGAGTTACGGATTCGTGTTTTCAGTTTATACCAAACAAGTTTGATCGGGTTTAAATCAGGAGACCTATAGATGTAGAGATGCAAAAAATATTTTAAATATACCGTAGGTGTTGTCGGTCTTTTTTTATTTATTTTTATTTTACTACATAAAGTTCTACTTACTCTGCTGGCGTCTTGACCCAGTTTATGCCCTCATTTGCAATGCAAACCCGGGTGGCAGTGTGTTTTGGGTCATTGTCTGCATTTGGAGAAGAAAAAAAATAATTTAGCCTAACAGCCAACATTGTAAATAGGCCTAAACACAACAAAATATTGCTATAATCCTACCTTGAAAGAAACGACGTGGTCCCAGAAACACCTCTATGACATAGGGTCCATCATATCTCTTGAAGATTTCTTCCTCAAAGAAATCTTGAGCGATGATACCTGAAAAAGGAAGCAACAGTGAATTATTGTGGAACACATAGCAGTCCGTGAGGTGTAGGCTACAATATTTTATTTACTTTTTGCTTTTATATACATACCATCAAAAATCCAATATGGGACTTGTCCATGACGAGAAATTGCCCTCCACACATGGAGTTTGAGGGGATGCTTGGGACTTGGCTTGCTTGATCTTCTTCCTTTTTTTTCTGTAGCAATTTTGAGCAAATTGCTCAAGGGCCACGGTTGATTCATCTGTGAAGATGGCGTCATTGAATGTCTCGCCAGCTTTGATCCATGCCTGGATGCAAAGTTATTTCTTTGTCAGACGAATCATTGGGATGAAACTGCAGAACAGTATAAAACAAGAGAACACACATGGTTATTGTTTTGAAAAAAAAAATGTGTGTGTGTGTATATATATATATATATATAAAATGTCTTACAGAGCCTTTGCATAAGTCCTCTCAAGTTTCTTCAACTGTCTAATAACTGTGATTAGAGCGATGTTGATGTTGTGCCTTGAAGCCAGCAGATTCCAGATTGCCTTTGCTGATCGCTCATCATCTTCATCCATCAGTGAGTTGATCACTTGAATTGTCTTGCTGGAAATGGAATACAATGTAAAAATGTGCAGCATACTGTAAAGACCAGCAGTCGATTTATTTAAGCATTATTTTTAGCATTAATTAGGCCTACTTTACAGTATTGTAGTCTACTGTACCTGTTCATTTTCCTGGGCTTTCGTGTTCGGCATAACACAGGCATTTGATGATAGTGTTTGCGAATAGCACAGTCCGTGACCAAAATCCCCAAGTCTACCAGTATTTTTGAAATGTCTCCAGTAGATTTTCCATTCCTCCTGAAAGCCCTAATCTGCTCACTTAAATGAATAGAGATCCTGCTACTGTCACGACGTCCGCCAAAGTCGGGTCCTCCCCTTTGTTTCGGGCAGCGTTCGGCGGTCGGTGTCGCCGGTCTTCTAGCCATCGTCGATCCACTTTTCATTTTCCATTTGTTTTGTCTTGTTTTTCCTCACACCTGGTTTCAATACCCTCATTTACTTGTTGTGTATTTAACCCTCTGTTCCCCCCATGTCTTTGTGTGGGATTGTTGGTTGTAGTGCTTGTGCACGTTCCCCTGGAGCACACGTAGGGTTATTTTGTGCCCATTTACTCTTGTTGTTCTGGATGCCGTTGGTGTTGCTTAATAAATCTCCGGTTATTACCAAGTTCTGCTCTCCTGCGCCTGACTTCTCTGCCGCCCATTACGCACCCCGCTACAGCTACAGTATGTTGTTACGTCATAATCGAAGTGAGGACAATCGGCGATCTGCTGTATACTTATGGCCTCTTGTAACCTGAAAGCCACATCTTTCCAGTACTCCTCACCCCACCCCAAATTCCACCCTTAGCACAGTTACCATTCAAAAACAAGCTGTTTACCTACAAAAAATAACATTGTGATCAAAGAGAACAGACGAAATGGACATAGTTTTCATCAAGCCAAAATATTGTTATTTTTTAAACAAGCCATAGAAAGTTGGTTGCAATTTCAGTTTAATCCCCCAGAAAAAAAAACTGAACAAATAATACAACAAATATTGTGGTTAAACTCAAATATACTAATAGATTTTTTTTTAAAGTCAATTGGAACCTTTAACAAGTGGAAGGGGGGAAAGGTATTATTATTATTAACCCTGTAACCCCATCTATCCACGGTTTGTGGTTTGGGTATGTTGTATACACTTCCTGATGAACTTAGTCACCGTGTTCGTGTATACATCGATGTCATTATCCGAGGCTACCCAGAATATCCCAGTCAGCGTGTCCATCAGTTGACAGCAAAACATCTTGAATAATAAGCAGTATAAGCGGTCCACATAACTTGTTTGCAACCCTCAAAGATTGGTCAAAGTAAGATGATAAGTTATATTCCAAAAACCATATTCCAATAGAACAATTGTTATTATTCTAACCCACAACTAATAGCTGATAACGGTATTATTCGTTTAAGATTAAAAGGAGGGTGTTTCGGCCCCCAAAGCTTTAATCAGAAAATAAATGGTATTCTTGTAATAAAGTTCAAGTACCATTTGAGACCATTTCACCTTGACCAGAGCCTTGTATTTACTTTGAACAGCAAGATATGTGCACTTTGGGAAGCATATCCAGTTTGTATTGTGATTGCTGCCATTGTGCATGTTGTCTGTCTAGACTAGAATGTGTTTGCTTAGACAGGCCAATGGCCATTGACCCTCAGTATTAATACCGGACTTGATCTCAAGCATTGAATGACAGTCAAAGCAGAATGGAATATAAACTGTGTTGCCTGTACAGCAATTTTTAAGCAAAACCAATATGTTATTTTCTTTCAGACACAAGAAATGAAATATTTTAATACCCCTCATTATTTCAAGCTAAAGGAGAAAAAAGAGAGAATAGGGACAACTGTGGTATGATTCCCAGCAGTTCTTGACCACCTGTGGCTCAGAATGGGCTGCTGGTAGCATTCTTGCCTGTTCAGAACAAAATTACATAAATAGTCCAGCTTTGGCATGATTCTCTGCACTGTTCCTTTACCACTACCAACAGCACAGTTGGTGTGGGGGAGAGATAATTCTCACATTCAGTGTTGAGTAGAATAAGCAGTGGAATCCCAGATGAATCTGCAATGAAATCACAGGCATGTAAACATTTGAATCTGTTTTCTCTCAGAGAAGCTTCAGTACCACCACAATGCTCTACCGTAGTTGTTACTGTATAGTGAGAGAAATTGTGGGGTATGACAGGGTTTTATAGGCCTACATATACAGTAATAAATAGGCATTAAGCTAAATGTTATGGTACAATGCAAGCCTAATGTTTACATACAATATCATTGCTATTCCTCCCTCATTTACATAAACATAATGTATCCAGAAACAAAGCAAGATATAAAAAAACTCTCAGGGGCTGCATTTGCTACATTTATTTTTAAATTAATTAAATACATTGAGTGTACAAAACATTAGGAACACATGCCCCTCCCATGACATAGACTGACCAGGTTAACCCAGTTATGATCTTTTATTGATGTCACTTGTTACATCCACCAATCAGTGTAGATGAAGGGGAGGAGGCAGGTTAAAGAAGGATTTTAAGCCTTGAGACAATTGAGACATTCTTTTTGATTTTACCTTTATTTAACTGGGCAAGTCAGTTAAGAACAAATTCTTATTTTCAATGGCGGCCTAGGAACAGTGGGTTAACTGCCTTGTTCAGGGGCAGAAAGACAGATTTTTACCTTGTCAGCTCGGGGATTTGATCTTGCAACTAGGCTACCTGCCGCCCCAAATTGCGTAGCTGTGCCATTAAAAGGGTGAATCTGTGCCATTCACAGGGTGAATGAGCAAGACAAGGTACAAATCTGTCGTTCTGCCCCTGAACAGGCAGTTAACTCACTGTTCCCAGGCCGTCATTGAAAATAAGAATGTGTTCTTAACTGACTTGCCTGGTTAAATAAAGGTAAAATTGAATTTTTAAAAAGTGCCTTTGAATGGGGTATGCTAGCCTAGGGGCCAGGTGCACCGGTTTGAGTGTGTCAAGAACTGCAACGCTGCTGGGTTTTTCACGCTCAACAGATTCCTGTGTGTATCAAGAATGGTCCATCACCCAAAGGACATCCAGCCAACTTGACACAACTGTGGGAAATATTGGAGTCAACATGGGCCAGCATCTCTGTGAAATATTTTCGACACCTTGTAGTCCATGCCCAAATAAATTGAGGCTGTTCTGAGGGCAATAGGGGATGCAACACAATATTAGGAAGGTGTTCCTAATGTTTTGTACACTCAATGTATACCTATTGATTCTTCAAGAATATAAATTGTAGATGTCTCGTGATCTTACTTCAACTGTTGTACCCCACCGGAGCCCAAAATATAAGCTTGGTTTACTCCTTTGTTTGTAACCAATGTAAATGTAAACAAACACTGTGTAGCCTTAGAACGAGTGGTTAAAACTAGAATGTGTATATAATGGATGGTCAGTTCATGTATTCATCACTCTGTCCATGAGTTTGAGAGTGGTTACATTTCTCCAGCCCCATCCTTCAGCTGTTTACTAAATCACTGGCGGTGCCACAGCTTTGTTATTGTTCGAACTGCAGGTTGCCCCTTTACTATCTCAGCGCTATTCTGATGATGTAATCCTGGCGTGGGAAACATTTGATTTTCCTCATACCAACTCAACCCCCTTATCTCAATTAGATCAAGATCTCCCTGTCCCTTCGTACTACATCATTAAAAAAAGTCCCTATGGGTAGAGTCTATTCAAACCCCATGTCCCCCTAACTTCACTCTAAATTAACCCAACTGAAATGCCCTGCTTGCCCTTGCCTTACTGTCAAACGTTCATGTACCAATGTGTTTTTTACTCCGTGGGGCTGAGAATTTCAAATGGACTGAGCTATAGACAAGACATAATCTGTAGCATGAAGTATTACATCACTATGCATGTTCCTATATACTGCAGCTTTGTGTAAGAGGCATGGGAAGCTTCCTTTGCACTTCTATTCTTCTGTTCAGTATTTAAATGGCTGACATCCATGTAAACAACACTTCCGTCAAGTCTTTGTGACAAAGTTATTTTCTTTATCACACTGAGTGCCTTTTGTTCATTGTTCCCGATGGTGAAGAGCCCAGTGCCTGATGGTTGTGTTGAAAATGAGAAATCCCAATTACCTATCCTGCCAATCAGTGGGAGGCCTGAGAAATGTTTGGCTTATGTTATCATGAAACAAAATATAGATTACCACACCACCGCTGCCATCATCCCAACAAAATAAAAGCAAATAGACCTATGTTCAGACCTAGTCACAGTGGAATATTCTATTTTCTAATAAACAGATTTAATTGGGATTCATCTTGATCTCTCTCTCGCTCTCTTTCTCTCTCTCTCTCTCTCTCTCGCTCCCTCTCAGTGTATACCTATTGATAGAAAGAGAGAGAAATGCAGCTCGCTCTGGCAGACATTCTGATCATTCAGATGAATGCTTTTTGTTACCACCATTTGTGAATGTCACATCCACAAAAAGTGTCTCCAAATGATAAAGTATACTATTATGGTTAGAATATATATATTTTTTACATTTACAATGATATCATAAAAAAGGGAACCAAATGTGTATATATTGTGGGCTAGTCACATAACCATTCAAATTATTTTCACCATTCTTACCAACGGTTATGAACCAACAATACACTTAAATTGATTCAATTGTTTACTCAATTACTAAACAAAATACTTTTTCACGATGGCATAAAGCAACTGGTGACAGATTATTTCCCCCAAATCGTCAAATCTCAGAGAGCGCTTTGCTCTGATGATGCAGAGAAAATGACCAAAAACCAACCAACATCCCTCCTCTCATCCCTTTCAGTCAGGCCCACTCTCCTTATTTAGTGACACCACTGTGACTTCGATGCGCGCACTGACTCCCTGTTTCACTTGCTACAACTTTGGATGAAAGAAACACTGGACACAACGGCGCGCTCTCACATTTACGCACGACATGACAAGGAAAACTCAATGCTTATTTTGCAAGTGTGAGAGAAAGTGGAAAAATATGTTTTGGAATTGAAGCACAATACCTTTTAACCTTTTGGCATGGATGTATTTTTCAACTAGTAGGTTGACAGGCTTACTTCCCATAGTATTATATACTAGCCTACTACCGTGTAATAGCCTACTGATTCGGTTATAGGCCTACGTGTAGTGGGTAGGCTACTTTATAAATTAATTGTTTTCTCTCTACTCGACATATTCACAGAACTGAAAATGGAAAATGTTACTGAAGCTCAAGAAAATCAGACTTGGGGGACTTGGACGGACCAAATAATCGAATACAAAGTGGTGAGCACTTTGTTAGTTATCGTGATATGCGCCTTTGGGATCGTTGGTAATGTTATGGTGATCTTAGTGGTGCTTACCACTAAACACATGAGGACACCCACCAACTGCTACCTGGTGAGCTTGGCCGTTGCAGATCTCATCGTACTAACTGCGGCGGGCTTACCGAATATCACGGACAGCATCTTCGGGTCTTGGGTGTTCGGCCGATCAGGATGTCTCGGAATCACCTACCTCCAGTACCTGGGAATCAATGCATCGTCCTGCTCTATCACCGCCTTTACCATCGAACGGTACATCGCTATTTGCCACCCGATAAAAGCCCAGTTGCTGTGCACACTGTCCAGAGCCAAGAAGATAATATTGTTTGTCTGGGTTTTCACTTTACTTTACTCCGTCATGTGGTTCTACCTGTCAGATATCAAAGAAGAATCATATGAGAACGGCGTGACCATCGTGACATGCAGCTACAAAGTTTCAAGACAACTCTATTTGCCCATTTACTTTTTGGATTTCGGGATATTTTTTGTTGTGCCGCTTATGCTGTCAACCATTCTGTATGGTCTCATCGCCAGAATCCTGATCATGAATCCGTTACCTTCTGAACGCAAGGGTAAAAGTAAAAATGAACAAAGCAACACAACGAGGGGATGTAAAAACTCCCACCACACCAGCACTACCGCTACTTCTCGGAGACAGGTGATTTGCGGTTGCTAAAAAAATAAGTGCTCTCCTATTCATTAGCAATTGATAATAAATTGGAATGCACATGGGTGAGTTAGCTTTTTGTCACAACATCGGGAGTCTGGTTCCTAAAACTACAAGTGCGCTCCTATTTATTAGGTATTGGTAATACATTGGAATAGCCAGCATAAGCGGTGAGTTAGCTTTTTGACACAACATCAGGTGTCTGTGTGCAGCCTGGTCTCATTTCGTATTATTTCCTCTCTGCATTGTTGGGCATTAAGCGTTTCACTGTTCCAATCAAATCAAAATCCAATCAAATTGTATTGGTCACATACACGTGTTTAGCAGATGTTATTGCGAGTGTAGCGAAATAATTGTGCTTCTAGTTCCGACAGTGCAGCCATATCTAACAAGAAATATCTAACAATTCCACAACAAATACCTAATGGAATATGGAATGGAATAAGAATATATAAATATATGGATGAGGAATGACAGAGTGACAGGCTAAGATGCAATAGATAGTATAGAATACAGTATATACATATGAGCTGAGTAATGCAATATATGTAAACATTATTAAAGTGGCATTATTAAAGTGACTAGTGTTCTATTTATTAAAGTGGCCAGTGATTTCTAGTCTATGCCTATAGGCAGAGGCCTCTAATGTACTAGTGATGGCTGTTTAATAGTCTGATGGCCTTGAGATAAAAGCTGTTTTTCAGTCTCCCGGTCCCAGCTTTGATGCACCTGCACTGACCTTGCCTTCTGGATGGTAGCGGGGTGTCCAGGCAGTGGCTCGGGTGGTTGATGTCCTTGATGCTCCTTTTGGCCTTACTGTGACATTGGGTGCTGTAGGTGTCCTGGAGGGCAGGTAGTTTGCCTCCGGTGATGCGTTGTGCAGACCGCACCACCCTCTGGAGAGCCTTACGGTTGTGCGCGGTGCCATTGCGTACCAGGCGGTGATACAGCCCGACAGGATGCTCTCAATTGTGCATCTGTAAAAGTTTGAGGTTTTTAGGTGACAAGCCACATTCCTTCAGCCTCCTGAGGTTGAAGAGGCGCGGTTGCACCTTCTTCACCAAACTTTCTCTGTGGGTGGACCATTTCAGTTGGTCAGTGATCTGTACGCCGAGGAACTTAAAGCTTTCCAACTTCTCCACTGCTCTCCCATCGATGTGGATAGGGGGGTGGTCCCTCTGCTGTTTCCTGAATTCCACGATCATCTCCTTTGTTTTGTTGATGTTGAGAGAGAGGCTATTTCCTGACACCACACTCCAAGAGCCCTGACCTCCTCCCTGTAGGCTGCCTCATCGTTGTTGGTAATCAAGCCTACTACTGTTGTGTCATCTGCAAACTTAATGATTGAGTTTGAGGTGTGCATGGCCACGCAGTCATGGGTGAACAGGGAGTGCAGGAGGGGGCTGAGACCGTACCCTTGTGGGCCCCCAGTGTTGAGGATCAGCGAAGTGGAGATATTGTTTCCTACCTTCACCACCTGGGGGGGCCCGTAAGGAAGTCCAGGACCCAATTGCACAGGGAGGGGTTGAGACCCAGGGCCTCAAGCTTATTGATGAGCTTGGAGGGTACTATGGTGTTAAATGCTGAGCTATAGTCAATGCATTGTTTGGAATTAAGCATTGCACTGTTAGTCTACACCTGTTGTTTACGAAGCATCAAACTGACCCCTAGCTTTGGGACATAACATCCAGGCCTACTGAGGGATACCAAATAAAATCCTGTTTTATTTGTCATATGCTTGTAAACCACATGTGTAGACTAACAGTGCAATGCTTATTTCCCAACAATGCAGAGGAAAAATAGAGAAATCATCCAATAATAATAACACGAGGAATAAATACACAATGAGTAATGATGACTATATACACGGGGAACCAGTAGCTAGTCGATGTGCAGGGGTGTTTGAGGTACAGTAGATACAGTATGTACTGTACATATGTAGAGACAAAGTGACTAATATTATAATCATTTGAAATAATGATCCGTTTTTATAAGCTAACTAATCCAAACAACTAATGTTGCATGTTTATTACACGTTTAAAGTGACAGTTCACTTCAAAATCAACGTTTTTCAGATGATTGTATTGCCCAATCTGTAGATCCAATATGCTTCAATTCCAAATGAATGGGAAATATAGGCACCATCTGAAATTATATGGAACCTTGAGGCATAAACAGTATAGCTGGATCTACACAACAGATGGCATTTCTGTCTCACTCTATAATTATTGTATTGCTGAGAATATTGCAGACTGCAGTGTAAGGGAAATAAACCCAGTAGCGTTGTTCGATTGAAAAGTGGCCCATAGTCACCATCTCTTCCATGTCGTAGGTGACCAAGATGCTGGCTGTGGTGGTGATCCTGTTCGCTGTGCTGTGGATGCCATACCGCACCCTGGTGGTGGTAAACTCCTTCCTGGAGCAGGCCTACATGAATACCTGGTTTATCCTCTTCTGTCGGAGCTGTGTCTACATCAACAGCGCAATCAACCCCATCATCTACAATGCTATGTCGCAGAAGTTCCGTGCCGCCTTCCGCAAGCTCTGCCTCTGCGGACGGAAAGGCTCTGAGAAGCCTACTGGCGGCACGTACAGCGTGGCGCTGACCTACAGCGTGGTCAAGGACACATCTATGGTGGAGACTACGGACCAATTCAACACAGAGCTGGACGAGATCATGGTAACCTGTGAGTTGCCTGACAAGAAGATGGTGTTTCAGGACACCTGTGTGCACGACAAGGTGACTTTATGCAATGACTGATGTTGTAAGGTTCGAGGTTCAGGGTTCAGTTACTGAAGATGACAGCTCCTCTAAGCCTTGAGGGATGTGCTGAGGCCACAGGAATCTGACTTGCTCTCAACTGTCCTGTGTCACAGCCATTTTCACTCACACTGAAGTTGACTATCAAGAGACCCAAGCTTGACCTTCGGTGAGTAATTGTAAGGCCCCATGTACAGTACAATGTGAAGGCTATGTGGTGACACATTACTGTGTTGTGTTTGCTCTTCAGACACAAGTCCCAAGAGCAGACACACGTTTCAAGTGTGTGCTCTTGGGACACGGACAATGTGAACTGCCCTGGTGTGACTCAAATTGCACATTTTCCACTCTTAATGAGACCTCACTAGCAGGGTCAGAGACAAGCCTCTCTCTTTCTCTCTTTCTCAAACAAGGAATACAGACTTATGAGTCTAAGGCCAATGTCCTTTATGCAGGCCTATTTCCACATTTAGATTTTTCTTTATTTTTATTATATTATGCACCATATTATTGTGTAACGTGAAAAATCTGTTGGCTATTTGTTACAGAGAGTAAAATGTAAACATCAGAACTTGAGTCCATTTTGGAGGATCAAGAGTGAGTGATTCTGATTTTGATACAGTTACTGTATATATTGTGGTATATTAGGACTTTTCTACCTCTAGGATGAGGTCCCCCAGTCCATTTAATCTTAGTTATTCATTGGGATTTTAAAGGTGCTCCTGCTCTGAGACGCTTGATACATATTCCCCCTGGATCCTGGAACTGAGGAATCTATGAGTGTGCCCGGCGACACAAAGGCAACACAATTTGGCACGGTGCCATACCTGTCATAACATAAATCTCTATTTCTTAGCCAGCTGTACACTGCCGAGAGTTCAATGATTATTTGAATGGAGAGTGATTGATACATTTTACCTTCCATGAATGTACAAATATTTCACCTTGATTATTAATGAAATCATGCATCACTTTGTGGAAACTATCAAAATATATTTTGAAACTATTTGTAAAGTAATCATTCTTGTACTTTATTTCAAATCCTGTTTGCTTGAGGTGAGGATCGCTGTATGTTGATTGATGTGTGATTTTTCTGTGAATTATCACATACATATACATTAAAAGTACTTTTTTTCCTTAGTGCTGAAATAGACATCAATATTTAGATATCAATAAGATAAGCAGATATCATTAAGTATATTGTGCGGTAACATATGGTGGACGTCTTTCCTTTTTAAAGGAATATGATTGCGTTTGTCGGTTGTTTTGAATAATGTTTTGTTGAATAACTACCATAATGATTCAAATAAACAACTTTAAAAACATTTGACTGGGGTAATTTGACCAGAGAGAATGATGATTATGTATATAACATATTGTAACATACTGCTGATGTAAAAAAGGGCTTTATAAAATACATTTAATTGAGTACTTCACTAGCATACCCTTTTCAGTTATGGATCATGTGGCAGTATGTAAATGTCACTACTGTTCTGTCTGAAAATGGCATACATTATTTTTTACTTTACATGTATTTAACTAGGCAAGCCATCACAGTGAGAGATGCCTGTTCAGGGGTAGAATGACAGATTTGTACCTTGTCAGCTAGGGGATTTGAACTTGCAACTAGTCCAACACTCTAACCACTAGGCTACCCTGCCGCCCCATTAAAGCAGGGATTATCAACTAGATTTAGCTGAATGATGTCAATTAGCCTATCAGAAGCTTCTAAAGCCATGACATAATTTTCTGGAATTTTCCAAGCTGTTTAAAGGCACAGTCAACTTAGTGTATGTAAACTTCTTTGATTTAAAACACAGATAAATATACACCTTATGGAACAGCGGGTACTGTGACGCAACACACGATAACATACGCACTATACACACACGTACATATGGATTTTGTGTTCTAGATATGTGGTAGTAGAGTAGTGGCCTGAGGGAACACTTAATGTGTTGTGAAATCTGATGTGAATGTATTGTAATGTTGTGTTACTGCCTAAATTTAGCTGGACCCCAGGAAGAGTAGCTGCTGCCTTTATTATTGGGCATCATAATAAATACAAATAGCCACAAGGAAACTAGCATACAAGTACTATGTTGCCATTTCTCTAGTAGTTTAATGGTGTCCATCTACATTCACTCCTCTTCACACAAAGAGGACATTACAATAATGGCATCTAGCAATCACTCCGGACACATGCAGCAAATATTACTCCTAAACAAAGCTTGACGTTAATGGTGATTTCAATGGTCGTTTTCAGAAAGCTAAATAGACTCATCTATTGCAATGTCCTTGTATCTAACATATGACTATACTTCATGACCGTACCTGTGTTCTTTACGTTTTTGAAGACCCTCAGAAAGAGATAGTGGGCTGTAATACCAAAAGTAAGCCATCAGCCCACTTTTTGGGGGGTAGATTTTCATGAGGGTTTTGTCTGTGTTTTGAGCATGTTAAAAAGACTCATACTGAGGCAATGTCCTGAGACTAGCACAAAGATGCCATCTGAAAACACATTTCTTTCCCTTAACGTTTTAAGAGGTGTCTCTGAGGTGTTGACAGAACTGCCAGTACTAGTAATTACTAACCTAAAAAGGTTCTTCACATACCGAGGTCGTTGAATGTCGCTGGGCTGGGCATCTCAGACAGGTTCCACCTTGAACAGGTACTGATGGCTCCCCAAGTTCACCTGGAGAAAGATAACATTTTATTAGTCCCAAATAGATGGTTTGTAGATGTAACTGTCAACCATGTCAACTAACCCTAACCCTTATCCTAAACATACGCAATTCTACATCTGCCATTGAGTGTTGAAGAAGTTTGTCTTTGATGTAAGGTCTCATCCCTTCAGGTCTCTCTCCCATTATAGCATTTTTAGCCCAGTGAATCTCAAATCTTGAGTGGCTCAGAGAAAAAAAATGTAAAATGGCTCCCTCCAATAAATGTATTGTGTAAACAGCAACATCCATAAAACACATAACACAATCTTAATCAACGGACAGAATATCTAAGTGTTCCAATCAGGAGAGGACAAGGAACCAGGACATGTGATCAGTTTCCCAGAAGGCATCCGTTTTCATTATTCCTCCCATAGTGGAGGGAGGAAGAGAGACAAAGGAAGAGACAAAGAGTGACAGAGAGGGAGCTAGAGAGAAAGAGATTGAGATTGAGAGACAAAGCCAGAGAGAGTCCCATTTTGTAGCCTACAACATTGACATTGTTCTCTTTTTACACATCCTTTTGCTATTATTGTATTAATGCTTCATACATTTTAGACACTAAGAATAAAAATGCCTGCAGGTCTCATCAGTGACATCCTCATACATCCAGTGTTTCACACCTGGCACAGCATGTAAATCTCTTTGCCAACTTGTTTTATAGGTAGACAGCTCTCCCCTCCAATTTCCATGCTCACTTGACAGCCATTGAAAATTTGTATCATTAACTGGCCCATATGTGATTGCTAGTTGGCGGTTGGTGACAGTTTCACGCACTTAGGACGTACAAACTCCTCAAAGCTACAGTTTACTTTCCTCCCACTTTTCTGTCACCCTTTTGTGGCTACTTCCCGCATGCTACGTCGCATCAGCCTATTAGGCTTTCATAAAATTTGTTTGTGTAAATGGAGTGACAACGAACGTTGTCAATAACAACTTTGGCCGTAATTTACAGTCCGCAACGACGTTGGAGCACAATACATTATATATGAGTAGAGTACACAACGGTAACATTTTATAATGTTCAGTAATAAACTATTTCCAGCTATTTACCAACAGTTTGCTCACCATTTTTTAAATCATTACTCCCACATTTGTCAATGTTAGTAAGCAAATTATTCACACATTTATAAACAACTTTTAAATTTGATTAATGATTCATACGATCATTCATAAGATGTTTATGGCCTCATCAACCTTTTATTGCCCTGGGATTCCCTCCCAGGCAAACCGGCGACCTAAAAAATGCATCTTGTCTTATCATCAGGTGAAGAATGATAATGGCAAGGAAAAGTAGTAGGTAAGTAAAAAGAGCTTACAGTAACAGACTTTGGAAACATCGATGATTTAATATTGGGCTGGTTGTTTAGAGGAACGAAAATACGAGTGATAAATGTATGTACAGCACCTGATGCAAATAGGAAAAAGTTATTATTTATGAAACTAAGGCCTATTTATGTGTGGGATATTCCGTTTTTATATGTGGGGATTTTAATATGGTGGCGGAAATCTCAGACAATTAAATATTATTAACTGCATCAGTGTCTTGACAAAAACTATTTATGAAGTGATATCTGATTAAATGTCACGGGATTCGTCTTCCTCTGATGAGGAGTAAGAGAGGTCGGACCAATGCGCAGCGTGGTAAGTGTCCATGATTTTTAATTTAATCAAAACCGAACACTAAACAAAATACAACTAGGAAGAACGAACAAACGAACAGTCCTGTCTAGTGACGACACACAAAACAGAAAACAATCACCCACGAAACACAGGTGAAAAAAGGCTACCTAAGTATGATTCTCAATCAGAGACAACTAACGACACCTGCATCTGATTGAGAACCATACCAGGCCAAACGCAAAATACAACATAGAAAAACAAACATAGACTGCCCACCCCAACTCACGCCCTGACCATACAAAAAAAACGACAAAACAAAGGAACTAAGCTCAGAACGTGACAGCAACCCCCCCCCCCCCCCCCCCCAAGGTGCAGACTCCGGCCGCAAAACCTGAACCAATAGGGGAGGGTCTGGGTGGGTGTCTGTCCGCGGTGGCGGCTCTGGCGTGGGACGTGGACCCCACCTCACCATAGTGGCGCCATCGGAGCGGCAACCCTCACCGCAGACCTCGGACTGGGGACCCTTGCAGCGGGCCCCGAATAGACGGGAGACTCCGGCAGCGCCGGACTGGCGGAAGTCTCCGGCAGCACCGGAGTGAAGGGCGGCTCCGGCAGCTCCTGACTGACGGGTGGCTCTGGCAGCTCCTGACTGACGGGCGGCTCTGGGAGCTCCTGACCGATGGGCATGGTCTGGCAGCTCCTGATAGACGGGAGAACCTGGAGGGAGGAGACGGAGAGACAGCCTGGTGCGTGGGGCTGCCACAGGACCCACCAGGCTGCGGAGACCTACAGGAGGCCTAGTGCGTGGAGGAGGCACCGGATGGACCGGGCTGTGGAGGAGCACTGGAGCCCTGGTGCGCAGCCTTGGCACCACTCCTCCAGGCTGGATGACCACTTTAGCCCAGACCCTCTCGCATGACATTTGCGGGGGGCTGGGATGTAGCGCACTGGGCTAAGAACGCGTACTGGAGTTGGTTCAGGTCTCCAACCTGACTCTGCCACACTCCCCGTGTGCCTCCCCCAAAAATGTTTTGGGGCTGCTTCTCGTGCCTGTTGCGCTGGCATGCCTCATACCGCCGCCCCTCAGCTTTCGCTGCCTCCAGCTCTGCCTTGGGGCGGCGATATTCCCCCAGCCTGTGCCCAGGGTCCCTTGCCATCCAATATCTCCTCCCAAGTCCAGGAGTCCAGAACCCCCTGCTCCTGGTTACCACGCTGCTTGGTCCTTTCTTGGTGGGTGATTCTGTGACGATATCCCTCGTCCTCTGAGGAGGAGTAGGAAATATCGGACCAATGCGCAGCATGGTAAGTGTCCATGTTGTTTATTAAAACCGGAACACTGAAGCAAAACAAAAATAGAACAAAACGGAACAGTTCTGTCAGGTACTCACACACAACACTAAACAGAAAATAATCACCCACAACTCAAAATGGGAAAACAGTTCTCAATCAGAGACAACGATTGCCAGCTGCCTCTGATTGGGAACCATACCAGGCTAAACACAGAGATAGAAAACATAGAACACAAAACATAGAATGCCCACCCCAACTCACGCCCTTACCAAACTAAAATAGAGACATAAAAAAGGAACTGAGGTCAGGACGTGACATCATGTGTATAGATATTTGCGCAGGTCCAAAAGTAGCAAGTGTCTTTGATGTATTCTGTTTTGACTGGTTCTGGTTGCACTTTTATAATTATGTTTGAGTGAAAAGGAGTTTCCCCAAGCTTCTCCTTCTCAGTGCGAGAGCGCAAATCTCTGACACAGACACTCAAAATTGAGCTCCAAAAGATTTTCAGTCAATGAAGCCTTATCACAAATTCTGGACTGTGACAGTGAAATTGAAGAAGAGGTTTTAGAGACAGAGGACATTTCAGAGATAGAGGACAATCCTGTTGATGATCCAGATTGTGAATGTTTCTTTGGTGAAGAGTCTGCCATACCATCCCGTCCATCAGATGAGAGAGAGAGGATGTAACAACCATCATCAAGAGAAGAGAGGACATGAAAGCCTAAAGATGGTAGAATGGTCACCATCACCACAACAAAGTCAAGGTAGATTGTCAGCTTCCAATGTAATTAGAATTGTTCCAGGGCCTACATGACTTGCTCTGCACCCCTCGATAAGACAGTAAAACCAGCACCGCGTGTGTAGAATGCAACACATACATCTGCAGAAAGCACACACGTACATTGTGTTCAACATGTGGAGAGAAGACTGAAGGGCTCATTTTGACCAATAGGGTCTAATCACACCTAAGTGTGTGTTACTGGGAAATACAAAAAAAATGCCTACTTGGGAAAACAGAAAACGCTTGTTTGTGAGAAAGGAAATATGTTAAACAAATAGTTCTTAAATATTGTTTTTGAAGTAAAATTGTATTTTATTTCTTCTTTCTGAAAAGTCTGACAAGACAAAATAAAGTGTTGACTGTTTTGTGTTTAAACTGCGCGGGTTAATCTGACCCATACCACAATGGTAAGACATTTGCCATTCTGCTTCCTATGAGCTTTGTTATTATCATATTGTTACAATTTATTAAACGTCTGTAATCAGCAGGGGACTCTCGAGATTTACATGTTTTAATATAACTGAAATAACTGTTTGATATATGGAACTAGGAAGCACTGATTTGAGCGATGTAGGTTGCAATTTGTGTAAATAGGGGCGTTACTTTGTCCCAAAATGTTAAATAGAATGATTTATAGTAATACAAATGTAATTGCACTTTATTATTTCCATTCCGGAGTGAATGTGCATATGAAGTGGCTATGTTGAGCGTAAAAGTGATCATTTCAAACTGATCCTATACGCTAGATTTAGAGTTAATTGGCAACTTTAGCTGTGATTGATGCATACCTTAGAACGTGTTAGAAATCGAAACATATATGGGCTGCATCACGTGATTATAGGCTATTGATGATTTGAGAAAGTCTCAGAAAAGTTTGTGCTCTGTTCCTTGCCTCTAGCTGCACAGTCTGTTCTCTCATCAAGTGATCATATTTGACTCATCAGAATATTCTCAATTTAATCTTTACTAATACACTACATACAGAAAAGTATGTAGACACCCCTTCAAATTAGTGGATTCAGCTATATCAGCCACACCATAGCTGACAGATGTATAGAATCAAACACACACCCATGCAATCTCCAAAGAAAACAATTGGCAATAGAATGGCCTTACTGAAGAGCTCAGTGACTTTCAACATGCCACCAACATAGGATGCCACCTTTCCAACAAGTCAGTTTGTCAAATTTCTGCCCTGCTAGAGCTGCCTTGGTCAACTGGAAGTGCTTTTATTGTGAAATGGAAACGTTTAGGAGCAACAACGGCTCAGACATGAAGTGGTAGGCTACACAAGCTCACAGAAGGGGACTGCTGAGTGCTGATGCACGTAGCACGTAATTAAAGTCTGTCCTCGGTTGCAACACTCACTACTGAGTTCCAAATTGCCTCTGGAAGCAACGTCAGCACAATAACTGTTCATCAGGAGCTAAGATCACCAATACCAAGTGTCGGCTGGAGTGGTGTAAAGAATGCCGCCATTGGACTCTGGAGCAGTGGAAGCGCGTTCTCTGGAGTAATGAATCAAGCTTCACCATCTGACAGTCCGACGGACAAATCTGGGTTTGGCAGATGCAAGGAGAACACTACCTGCCCGAATGCATAGTGCCAACTGTAAAGTTTGGTGGAGGAGGAATAATGGTGCTGTTTTTCATGGTTAGGGCTAGGCCCCTTAGATTCAGTGAAGGGAAATCTTAACGCTACAGCATACAATGACATTCTAAACGATTCTGTGCTTCCAACTTTGTGGCAACAGTTTGGGGAAGGCCCTTTCCTGTTTCAGCATGACAATGCCCCCGTGCACAAACCGAGGTCCATACAGAAATGGTTTGTCGAGATCGGCGTGGAAGAACTTGACTGGCCTGCACAGGGCCCTGACCTCAACCCCATCGAACACCTTTGGGAATTATTGGAACGCTGACTGTGAGCCAGGCCTTTTCACCCAACATCAGTGCCTGACCTCACTAATGCTCTAGTGGGGTCACTAATGCGCTAGTGGCTGAATGTAGAATGTAAGCAAGTCCACGCAGCAAAGCCTTCCAAAAAGAGTGGAGGCTGTTATAGCAGCAAAGGGGGGACCAACTCCATATTAATGCCAATGATTTTAGAATGAGATGTTCGATGAGCAGGTGTCCACATACTTTTGGTCACGTAGTGTATCAAATTTGCTTAGATTTAGAATTGTATTTGGAATTCACAAGTGCAAGTGCAGGGTAAAAAAGACATCTGCATGCACTGAATAGCGAATGGTGGCCGCTTTCCCGCTGGTTCTGTTTTTCAATCATACCGGGTAGACTACTCCGGTTTTATAGCATGTGCTTAATATGAGCAGCTGAGAAATAAATATAGTAACAGCTGGGATCCTCCTCTTTTTAGTGGCAACCATCAAACTGCTTTCACATGGGATTGCATAAAGAAATGTCTGGGCTTATAAGAAGACGTATTTCACTCCACACATCAACCAGTGTTTGAGGAGCTGCGTGACAGGTGACACTCAAACTCTGTATGAAATGGGCTCTCCAACCCTGTTCTTGCAGCTATCAGTGCTTAATTTGCAACATCGATAGTAACATGTTTTCACTACAAAACATACTCATTAAACGGTTGACAGCCCCTCTCTCTGCGCACTCGAGAAAGGAATTAAGGAGAGAGAGGAGGAGATGGAAATTAACAGTGGTGAGATATTCTGTAGCTAAAGGTAATGTGTCAGCCTATTAATTCTGAAAAAAAAATCCTACTACTAGGCTATTCAAAATCAAATACAAATTCACAATAAGTTTAGGCTAACTCTGTAAGCCGCCCTGCACAGTCAATGAACCAACAGCATCACCTAGGCCTATATGTTCTCTCCCAGACTCATGGATTAAAAGTTTGGAGCGTAGAATAAGGTAACCAGTCTGTGAAGAAACCTCTGGTGCCATGTCTTCTGGGGTATGCATGGGTGTCTGAGCTGTGTGCTAAACAGACAACTCGGTGCATTCAGCATGTCAACACTTCTTACGAAACAAGTAGTGATGAAGTCAATCTCTCCTCCACTTTGAGCCAAGAGAGATTGTCATGCATATTATTAATGTTAGCTCTCTGTGTATAGCCAAGAGCCAGCCGTGCTGCTTTGTTATGAGCCAATTGCAAATTTCCTAAGTCCCTCATTGTGGCACTTGACTACACGACTGAACAGTAGTCCAGGTGCGGCAAAACTAGGGCCTGTAGAACCTGCCTTGTTGATAGTGCTGTTAAGAAGGCAGAGAATCTCTTTATTATAGAAAGACATCTCTCCATTGTAGCTTCTGTTGTATTAATATGTTTTGGCCAGGACAATTTACAATCCAGGGTTACTCCAAGCGGTTTAGTCTCCTCAATTTGCTCAATTTCCACATTATTCATTACAAGATTTAGTTGAGGTTTAGGGTTTAGTGGATTATTTGTCCCAAATACAATGCTTTTAGTTTCTGGAATATTTAGGACTAACTTATTCCTTTGCCATGGTGAGTTTGTCCAGGACAACAACAAAAATGTACTCGAAGACTGGAGTTGGGAAACACTGGACGAGTGTATGAATCCTTCAACAGGAGTGAATTAGCATTATCATAACTTTCTATGTATTCAATTCTACATACAGTAACTCTATTGACTCTACTGATCTAGGATGTGTACACCTTTATACAGCAGTGGTTGTGCATCATTGCTATATGCTGTTCTTTCACTGGACTGATTGACCTGTACAACAGTACATACAGTAGGCAAGGTGCCAGAAGTGAGCCCCCTGAAAATGAGACTGTTTGATTGAAATTGTTTTATTTAACCTTTATTGAGACCAAGGTCTCTTTTACAGATGACAGAAATGACAGAAAATACACATATAAAAATAGAAATGCAAGCAGAAAGAAAAACATGGTCATAAAAACAAACACATTTGTCAGTAATAAGGTCCTCAATTTGCTTTCTGGATTCAGGGAGTGGGAAACAAACCCAGGTGTCACACCCTGACCTTAGTTATATTTGTTTTCTTTATTATTTTGGTTAGGTCAGGGTGTGACAAGGGTGGTTTGTGTAGTTTTTGTATTGTCTAGGTTTTTTTGTATGTTTATGGTTTTCTAGTCTAGGTGTTTATATGATTGGTTCTCAATCAGAGGCAGCTGTTTATCATTGTCTCTGATTGGGGACCAGATTTAGGTAGCCATATTCCTTGGATAGTTTGTGGGTTGCTGTTTAGTTGCCTGTCTGCACTATGCATATTAGCGTCACGGTTTGTTTTGTTGTTTTGATAGTTTGTTCAGTGTTCTCTCTTTTATTAAAAGAAGATGTACGCATTCCACGCTGCGCCTTCCTCTTTTTTTTCGTTCTTTTTTTGGGGTGAATTGTTACCCCTTTTTCTCCACAATTTCATGGATTCCAATTGCTTTTTAGTAGCTACTATCTCGTCTCATCGTTACAACTCCCGTACGGGCTCGGGAGAGACAAAGGTTGAAAGCCATGCGTCCTCTGATACACAACCCAACCAAGCCGCACTGCTTCTTAACACAGCGCGCATCCAACCAAGAAGACAGCCGCACCAATGTGTCAGAGGAAACACCGTGCACCTGGCAACCTTGGTTAGCGTGCAATGCGCCCGGCCCGCCACAGGAGTCTCTGGTGCGCGATGAGACAAGGATATCCCTACCGGCCAAGCCCTCCCTAACCTGGACGATGCTGGACGATGAACCCAGAGTCTCTGATGGCACAGCTGGCGCAGCAGTACAGTGCCCTTACCCACTGCGCCACCCGGGAGTCCCCTTGGTCTCCTCTTTATGACGATCGTGACACCATGTCTCCGGCATGAAAGGAAAACACCTTGCACATCACATCAATAGGGTTAACCCACTTAGAGGGAATTGTAACGTGGCTCATACAATGAGGATGGCTACACTGCACCCAATGAACGGGAAGGCACGTCCCTGTGATTTGACTTTCTTTCAAGCCCCTTAACACGTCTACCCGTGTGTTCTGAGGGCCTCACAGTTGCCATCCCACTTCTGACCTATGTAAGGTCATTGGCGTTTGTTTTGCAGTCTTCCATTAGTGTTGACAGAGGGAACTACAGCGAACTGAATTCAAGTCTTAGTCTGCATCCCAAATGTCACCCTTATTACCTACATATTAACTACTTGGGGCTCTGGTCAAAAGTAGTGCACGATAAAGGGAATAGTGTGCGATTTGGGACACAAACTTATTAACCTAGGCATCCTATCTTATTGAGCACAGTGGTTCCACTGCAGATGGAAACAAAGACAGAGGAGCAAACACAGATGCCCTGGCTCAGAAATGCCAGATGTCACTAGCATGATTCTAAATGCCAGCTCCTTTTCCTGCCCGAGTCATCAGTTCCCTCAGGTTGTTGGTGTTCCTGAATTTCACCATTCAATGTTTATTTCATTACTGGATCAACTTTGCCTTTCAAGTTAGCTAAATGTATTTGCTTGATTGCAAAGTAACCTTAATCAATCCTCATCCTTTCATTAAATTGAATCATGATTTCAATAGTTTTTCATAAAAACATGAAATACAAAGTGATGTGAAAATATACAAGGAACAGTTGCGTAAATGCAGTTTGATAATAATAGTTCAGAGAAATTGTAACGGCTTTCTTCCGTCGAAGGAGAGGAGGACCAAAATGCAGCGTGGTTAGAGTTAATGGTGTTTAAAAAGTGAAACTAAACATGAACACAATTACAAAATAACAAACGTGGCAAAAACCCGAAACAGTCCTATCTGGTGCAATGACAGGAAACAACCACCCACAAACCCCAACACAAAACAAGCTACCTAAATATGGTTCCCAATCAGAGACAATGACTAACACCTGCCTCTGAGTGAGAACCATATCAGGCCATACATAGAAACGGACAAACTAGACACACAACATAGAATGCCCACCCAGCTCACATCCTGACCAACACTAAAACAAGGAAAACACAAAAGAACTATGGTCAGAACGTGACAGAAAAGGGTCAAATGTAAGTTTACAAAATGATTGTATCAAACTGATTACAGAGGCCAATATCGTAATACAGACTATAATATATACACACAAGTATTCTTTTAAGGAACAACATCCTGTATCCATGCCGTAAGAGTCTGACTCAGACCCTCCTTCTGACAGACGGAAGCTCCATCTCACCACTTAGGACTCAGGAGTGGGTATAACGGGAGCGGACATATAATTGTTCTATTTCTATGAGAGGAGATTGTCGAGGAGCCTTGGTGACAAGAGAAGGTTAAGGCAATTTGAGGCCAGGTGCTTTTCTAAAAGGTCAGGATATTTCCCAGCATGCAGGGTAGCGATTTAAGAAGGGCTGATGTGTAAAATGGGGAGTGTGGGGGGAGGGGAGGGGGTGGAAGAGGAGAGGGCCCCTTGTGGGGAGAGGTGCAAATAAACACACAAACAACGCTTTGTTTTCATTTTTCTCTTTGTTCTTCCATAAAATGGGAGAACATAAAAATACAAAGAGAGAACATTTTGATGTCTCATAAAATCACTTTATATCAAATCAAAGTTTATTGCTCGAGTACACAGATTTGCAGATGTTGCAGTTAAATGCTTGTTTCTAGCCTCTTACAATAGATACAATCTTTAATATGAGACAACAGAACATCAATATAATCCCTTTTTTAATTAATTTCACTGTCTATAATTTCCCCTGTCAAAGTCTAAATCCCAAGTTTTAAAAGTGTCAATCAGCAGCTGAAACAAAAACAAAGTGACTCCTCCATCCATTTTGATAAAAAAGCTGAGGGATAGGTCTGGAGAAATGTAACCACTCAAATTCATAGACAGATCTATGGTTGCAGGGACTGACCATCTGTGATACCAACATTATATTTTTAACCATGTTTTGAGGCTAAAATGTTTGTTTACATTTATTTGTTTACAAACATAGGCGTGATAAAGCTTATATATTGGGTTCTGATGGGGTACGGCAGTTGAACTATGCTCATGGGGCATTTATAAGTTATATTCTTCAAGAATAAGTGGGTACATTTCATTTATTCAGAAGTCCAAAAAAATGGAAGGGAACTGCAGATTGTCCCATTAAAATGAAAGATGGAAAAATCGGACTTTGTCTGGAGCAGATAGCAAATCCCTATGAATCCCTTCACTTTCTCAATATTACTTTTCAATAGGTATTATTACCTACCTTTCAGCTCCTATCAGCTATATGGATAGGCACATTTTGCCCATACACATACACCTCCAGTATGGTAAGCTTTTTCTCTACAGGGCCTTCGGAAACAACATTGTTTCAATAATATATAGAACTTTTCTCGCAGCTCTGGTACAGTGCCTTGCGAAAGTATTCGGCCCCCTTGAACTTTGCAACCTTTTGCCACATTTCAGGCTTCAAACATAAAGATATATTTTTTTGTGAAGAATCAACAACAAGTGGGACACAATCATGAAGTGGAACGACATTTATTGGATATTTCAAACTTTTTTAACAAATCAAAAACTGAAAAATTGGGCGTGCAAAATTATTCAGCCCCCTTAAGTTAATACTTTGTAGCGCCACCTTTTGCTGCGATTACAGCTGTAAGTCGCTTGGGGTATGTCTCTATCAGTTTTGCACATCGAGAGACCGAATTTTTTCCCCATTCCTCCTTGCAAAACAGCTCGAGCTCAGTGAGGTTGGATGGAGAGCATTTGTGAACAGCAGTTTTCAGTTCATTCCACAGATTCTCGATTGGATTCAGGTCTGGACTTTGACTTGGCCATTCTAACACCTGGATATGTTTATTTTTGAACCATTCCATTGTAGATTTTGCTTTGTGTTTTGGATCATTGTCTTGTTGGAAGACAAATCTCCACCCCAGTCTCAGGTCTTTTGCAGACTCCATCAGGTTTTGTTCCAGAATGGTCCTGTATTTGGCTCCATCCATCTTCCCATCAATTTTAACCATCTTCCCTGTCCCTGCTGAAGAAAAGCAGGCCCAAACCATGATGCTGCCACCACCATGTTTGACAGTGGGGATGGTGTGGTCAGGGTGATGAGCTGTGTTGCTTTTACGCCAAGCATAACATTTTGCATTGTTGCCAAAAAGTTCAATTTTGGTTTCATCTGACCAGAGCACCTTCTTCCACATGTTTGGTGTGTCTCCCAGGTGGCTTGTGGCAAACTTTAAACAACACTTTTATGGATATCTTTAAGAAATGGCTTTCTTCTTGCCACTCTTCCATAAAGGCCAGATTTGTGCAATATACGACTGATTGTTATCCTATGGACAGAGTCTCCCACCTCAGCTGTAGATCTCTGCAGTTCATCCAGAGTGATCATGGGCCTCTTGGCTGCATCTCTGATCAGTCTTCTCCTTGTATGAGCTGAAAGTTTAGAGGGACGGCCAGGTCTTGGTAGATTTACAGTGGTCTGATACTCAATATTATCGCTTGCACAGTGCTCCTTGGGATGTTTAAATCTTGGGAAATATTTTTGTATCCAAATCCGGCTTTAAACTTCTTCACAACAGTATCTCGGACCCGCCTGGTGTGTTCCTTGTTCTTCATGATGCTCTCTGCGCTTTTAACGGACCTCTGAGACTATCACAGTGCAGGTGCATTTATACGGAGACTTGATTACACACAGGTGGATTGTATTTATCATCATTAGTCATTTAGGTCAACATTGGATCATTCAGAGATCCTCACTGAACCTCTGGAGAGAGTTTGCTGCACTGAAAGTAAAGGGGCTGAATAATTTAGCACGCCCAATCTTTCCGTTTTTGATTTGTTAAAAAGGTTTGAAATATCCAATAAATGTCGTTCCACTTCATGATTGTGTCCCACTTGTTGTTGATTCTTCACCAAAAAATACAGTTTTATATCTTTATGTTTGAAGCCTGAAATGTGGCAAAAGGTCGCAAAGTTCAAGGGGGCAGAATACTTTCGCAAGGCACTGTATATAAAGCTTTATTGAGGCCTTGATCACAATTCATTCTGTGGCAACACAATGACCAAACGATATACTGTATGTGAGGCTCTTGATCATATCTTTGATCATGACACTGGTGAGGAGAGAGTCCTTGTTAAACTTTGACACAAAGTAGTCTGTGATAAATATCACAATATGTTTAATCTGAGTATTTGTTAGAGTCCAAATAATCCATACATTATGTTTTTTTAATTCAAAAACTAGTTGTATGAGCTCAGGTCAATGTGGCCTACAGGCCATAAATAGCTGTTCACAAGAACTTAAGTTGATAAAAAGATCTAACACAACATTAGGTGATAATATATGTATTATTATGGATTTATAATCAGCTATAACAGGGAGGACATTTTGGACCGGGAACACAGAATTAATTAACATAAAACGAACACAACAGGAGGGGTAAGTGTCAAAAGTAATTGCTCATTTACTTTTGCGTAGCCTAGTGGTTAGAGCGTTGGACTAGTAACCGGAAGGTTGCGAGTTCAAACCCCTGAGCTGACAAGGTACAAATCTGTCGTTCTGCCCTTGAACAGGCAGTTAACCCACTGTTCCCAGGCCGTCATTGAAAATAAGAATGTGTTCTTAACTGACTTGCCTAGTTAAATAAAGGTAAAATAACATAAAATAAAAAATAAACTTAAGTATCAAATGTGTGTAACGGGTTTCTTCTTCCTCCTCTGAGGAGGAGTAGTAGGAAGGATCGGAGGACCAAAATGCAGCGTGGTATGTAGCCATAATGTAATTTAATGGAAAAATGAATACAAAATACAAAAGAACAACAGAATCAAAATGTAAACCGAAACAGTCCCGAATGGTGCAAACACTGAAACGAAAAAATAATCACCCGAAACTCAAAGGTGAAACCAGGCTACCTAAGTATGGTTCTCAATCAGGGACAATGATTGACAGCTGCCTCTGATTGAGAACCATACCAGGCCAAACACAGAAATCCCAAATTATAGAAAAAAGAACATAGACTGCCCACCCCAACTCACGCCCTGACCATACTAAAACAAAGACAAAACAAAGGAACTAAGGTCAGAATGTGACAATGTGAAAGTAAATATTTAAATAATTTCAAATTCCTTATATTAAGCAGACGGATAGCCAGGGGCACACTCCAACACTCACATCATTTACAAACAAAGCATGTATGTTTCGTGAGACTGCCAGATCAGAGGCAGAAGATGACCAGGGATGTTCTCTTGATAAGTGTGTGAATGTGAGGCCTCTTAAGGGAGAGGGGCTGATGGGCATACGACCAATAGGGGCTCACTGATAACGATGAAGGAGGGAGTGGAGTAAAGGAGTAACGAAGGAGAAAAGGGTCTCACCATGTGAGTGGGCTTTGAGCAAGTCTCCATCGAAGCGCGTGGGGTTGGAGCGATCCTCTTGAAAGCCATCAAAGTCCTCCAGCTCCTGGGCGTTGCAGAGGGATTGTCCTTCTCTGGGTTGGCAAGCTGACCACAGAGAGACGGATGGATGGAGAGTGGGTAGAGTTAACAGTCAAAGAAGAGTGAAAGGATGCATTGAATTAATTCATTAGAAGCTAATGGCGATGGGAAAGCTAAATCCCTAAATGAGCATTGAGGGGTTAAACAAGTTGGGACTGAAAATGTTATTTTAAATAGGAAGCTGAGATTGAGGCAGCTCAAGAGAACTGGACATGATGGCATGAGTGGGGAAAGTAGAGGTGCTTTGAGGAACTGAAGAGGTACGGATGAGGAGGAGAGGACCTGAGGTTAGGAGAGAGGGGCCTTAAGAGGCTAAAAGTTAGGGCTCAGAGAGAGGTTTGGAGGTGGGTTGATGTAGGGGAGGTTAGATACACAGAGGCACAGAAAGTAACATCAAGATTGGAGGTAAGAAGGAGAGTAGAGAGATGGACAGAAAATGAGGGGTTCCTAAAGAAGGAAAAATAAAGACTGAGTGTGTTGAGAAGAGAAGCAGAGAGAGAGAAAGAGAGCACCAGAGAACATAATTGTGTTCCTCGTCATCTGTAACCCAGGGTCATGTTATTTAGAGAACAAAGTGCAAAGAAAAATGAAAATGTGCATTTCTTATTGGACAAGTTCAGGTATCTTAATCTCTCGCTGTTTCACTCATTTTCTCTTCTGTTTCATGCCTAATGAAGGAACACTCCTCTCCTGTCTTCTCCATTCAGCAGCTCTGGCGACATGGGCCCATAGCTTCTCTTCTGGACAGTCACCTCCAGGCTAGGGACACACACAGGGACAGACAGGGCGGTATGACTATACTGGATGAAGCGACAGAGACAGGGCAGTATGATGATCACACTCACTGAGGACACCAACAGAGAGACAAGCAGGTATGACTACAGAGAGAGTAGCACGTTCCAGTGTGACTACAACTGGCTGAGAACAGAGAGGACAGAGAAGACAGAGAGGACAGAGAGGACAGAGAGCAAATCAACTTTGTTTTTACAGCTTTATCTTTTTTTGTTATACATGCATTTGACTTTTGTTCTCTTCACAGCAGTTACAAGAATAGTTACTTGACATACATCACATCCATATAGACAGTACCCAAACACATACAGTATACGTTATATATTGTGTTGTTAGTCATAACTATTATAGAGCATGAGCTTTTAAACCCACCCCTCAGCTACTCTCAGTCCATCCCACTTATCTTCATAAACCGCCCTCTTATGATTTCCATGTGCCATATATTTTTAACTGTAAACCTGTGAACTGTGAACCTTCCTCAACGCATAGTATCTACAGATGTCAAGTTAAAGATGAATATTTGTACTAAAAATATGATTATATTTTTGATTGACTATGGCTTTCCAAATCTCCCAACGGCGCTATTTGTAGGCTTTGTTTTATCAATCAATCAATCAATCAAATGTATTTGTAAGGGTGCGTGCTGGTGGCAGGGAAGTCATGCGCAGGAGATCGAACTTGGTATAAACGGAGCAGTTTAATAAGTGCTCAAAAACTCAGAAAACCAAAATATACAATAATACAAGTGGGTACAAAACCGTCGCACACCAGAACATATCTTGCACAATGCTTACAAACAAACACTCACCGACAAGGACAATGAGGGGGAACAGAGGGTTAAATTCACAACAGGTAATGAATGGGATTGGAACCAGGTGTGATACAAGGCAAGACAAAACCAAAGGAAAATGAAAAGAGGATCAACGATGGCTAGAAGGTTGGTGACTTAGACCGCCGAACGCCGCCCAAACAAGGAGAGGGACCAACTTCGGCGGAAGTTGTGACAGCGCTATTTACATCAGCAGAAACCCAGCCTAAAACACCAAACAACAAGCAATGCAGATGAAGGAGCACATTTTATGTAAATGTTTTTCTGCCATTCCTGAGCCTGTGACCAGAAACAAGCTACATAGAGGCAATGCCAGAATAAGTGATCTAATGATTCTGTCTCTTCAGAGCCAAATCTGCAGAGCTGAGATGTTTATATGACCCATATACATAACATTTTGTTGGGGGCAATAATTTAAATTGAAATACTTCAATCAAGGCTTGTTTTGTGTACAGTATCAGGTCATAAACCATGTACCATGGAATCGGCACATCACAATCTCTTCCCAACTGTTTTGCAATCTGTACGGCACAGCCGTCTACATTTTGGTCCACATAAAAATTCATACATTTAAGCTAGAGATTATCGTTTTTTTTGTATTGGAGGCGTCTCAATCCACTGCATCCGCCTATGTAACACTTCCGTATTTGCAGTGAAAGGTGGCAGAGCTAGAGTGGTGTTTGTCAGACCATTAGACATCCTGGAAATCGGTCTTCTCACAAAATCATCTGTAGCGTCCGAACGGTTTGACCTATAAACTTTTAGGACTCCTCTATAGTAAAATGAGCCTCTCACGAACACACAGTGTTCTCCGTTTCACTCTACGACCCTCACAAGCATCTTGGAACTCGTCTGAAGTCGGTACAGCAGATCTGCCAACTTCTGTCTGTAGCATCTAATATGTGACTAGTTTCAGGAAACTAGGCATAAGTCGCACGTCACTACTTCACAGGAGATGCATTAATGCACATTTGAACATTTTGGGCAGAAATACCTTCTGGAACATGTGAACTTTCATGTGCCTTAATAACAAACTTGTATACCATCTGTAAATACAAATAAAATGGTTAAATTACAAGCCTAGTTGGTTTAGCCATGGAAAAAGCCAGGAACCTTCCCGCTAGCCATGATTGGCTGAGATAATGAATTGGCTGGAAATGCCGAGAGATGAGTACGGATTGGTCTGCCATGTGGCACCTTCTGTTGATAACATAAACTGTTTGGTGTGTGTAGATAATCCATTCTACTGCAGCTCTTATGAGAAATATCATGAAGAACTGCAAAAGTGTTTCTCCAGATTACATCTTCAAATTTAAGGCAACCATGGCATTCGTGACAGAGAGGGAAAAAGATCTGATGATTCTTATGGCATTGCACACAGTCAGTGTGAACCAGAGTGACTTGACACAACTAGCCAAGCAAGCTGTACAAACAAAATGTAAACGTCACAGGACGTCTTTTTTAATGAAAGCTGTTTGCTGTTTGGGGTTTTAGGCTGGGTTTCTGTACAGCACTTTGAGATATCAGCTGATGTATGAAGGGCTATATAAATAAATTTGATTTGATTTTGATTTTGATTTGAAAGGGGTTTCAATCTGCTGTGAAGCATTCATCCATGTACTGCACATGGGTAAGAGTCTAGCTTCATTTTCAGAAATGATACATTTCTAATTTTGTCAGAAAGCTATGACAATCGGTTTGTATTGCTACTCCTCTATTGATTGGGATTAAGGTTCATTGTTTAGCTAGCTACCTACATGTCTAAACAAAAGACTCCAAGTTAAACGACCTGTTCGCTAGCTAGCAAATGTTAGCTGCTTGGCTCACTAGCTAACGTTATGTGTAGGATCTGTGTAGTAATCTGTGTAGTGAAAATAAAATCTTGTTTATTTATCATGACCAGTCCCCATGCTTGTCTCAGAGTAGTGCTGTCTTGACCTCTGAATGCTGTCTCTTCCATTCATTTTGAAAGAGTATTTTCCAGTAATCAACTACTTTATTCCAATATTTCTGTCATTCATGAGGTCGCCCACACGCGCTATAAACATTTGGATAATAAAGAATTTAAAGCATTTTGAAGATAGAAGCCGTCAGCATTTGTTTATTAGGCTACTGTGCAGTCTGACAAGTAAACATAGCCTACTGTCCTGTAGTAAACATGGTAAAGTGCCTAATTCCTTACATAAGGGAGAGCAGGCAATGTCCAGACAGAAGTTGGCTTGATGAAAATGATGTCCATTTCATCTGTTCTCTTTGGTTGCAATGTCATTGTTTTTTGGATAAACAGCTCGTTTTTGAATGGTATCTGTGTTAAGGGTTTGGGGCGGGTTGAGTAGTCCTGGAAAGGTGTGACTTTCAGTTTACAATAGGCCGTAAGTATACAGCAGAACGCTGACTGTCCTCACTTTGATTATGCTGTAACATACTGTAGCACCATGACCAGGATCTCTATTCCTTTAAGTGAACAGATTAGGGCTTTCAGGTAGAACAGAAAATATTGTACAGCCAATAATGTTTTTTTTTATCAATTAGTATATTTGAGTTAAACCACAATATTTGTTGTATTATTTGTTCTGTCTCTTCTGGTGGATTAAACTGAAATTGCAACCAACTTTCTATGGCTTGTTAAAAAATTACAATATTTTGGAAATGCTTTTGTTTTCAAATAACCTAAAGTGAGCGAGAAAAAGGACATTCTTGAACATGGGGTGAGACGTTGTTACTAATTTATAAATAAAGCCTGTTTGTTATTTAGAATTATTTATTTATGTTTTTAGAGGGAGAGAAACCAAAAGTCCACCGTCGCCTCATGGATCTCTCCGGTCTCAGACAGTACGGGTATCGAACCAACATCTGAAGCAATGCAGTTTACACTGCAATTGTCACGCCCTGACCTTAGAGATCCTTTATTCTCTATTTTGGTTAGGTCGGGGTGTGACTAGGGTGGGCATTCTAGTTTCTTTATTTCTAGGTTGGTTTGGTATGTTTCCCAATCAGAGGCAGCTGTTTATCGTTGTCTCTGATTGTGGATCCTATTTAGGCAGCCTTTTCCCACCTGTTTGTTGTGGGATCTTGTTTTTGTGTATTGCCTGTGAGCACGGAGCCAGTGAGCACTGCATTTGCTTCATGTTTCATTAATCTTTATTGTTTTTGTGAGTTTCATTTAATAAACATGTGGAACGCTGCGCCTTGGTCTGTTAAACCGTTAGACTATCGTGACAGCAATGCAGTGTCTTGGACTGCTGCGCCACCCGGGAGGCCCCATCCACAAAGTTTTTAATGCTGATCAATTGCCTTGCTCAAAGTATCAAAATACAGAGAGGTGTTGGCAAGAGTCTATTGTCCTACTAATAGCCTATAATGGTATATTAACACACTGATGCCTCAGGACCAGACATCCAATCAATCAGTATAAACCAAATTACACCACAGTCAAACAAAACTACAAGCACAAAGAAAAATGCAGTGCTATCTGGCCCTAAATCAACAGTACACCGTGGCTAACTACTTGACCATGGTTACTGATCAAAACCTTAGAAAGACCTTGACAAAATAGAGGCTTTGTGAGCACAGCCTTGCCATTGAGAAAGGTAGACACATGAAAATATGTCTTTCTGTAGAGGACAGACTGTGCAACCACAGAATAACCCGAAACAGAGCTACATTTCCTGAAAAAATATAAAAACAATTAGAGAGCATGGTTTCTCCAAATTTGACCAGAGTAGGCTAACAGTCCTGTTAGGGGAGGACGCAGAGAGCTGTGGGTTGGCAGCACTACATTCCTCCCTGCCATAAGATGAGGCACAGTGTCTGACAGACTAACCAACCTGCACAAGTCCTCTATGCTTATTGTTATTGTTAAATGTGTGGTTATTTTGACCCTTGATTATTGTTGTTACTGTTGTTCCGTTTACAATATTTATTCATGTTCATTTAATTATGTTAATATTGTAAATGTCCAGAATAAGCTTTGGTAAATGGTCACTGTTACATCATGCCAATAAATCAAATTGAATTAGAGAGAAAGAGAGAGAGCGAGGAGTCTTGGCCTACCTCTTTCAGGTAATACATTCAATGTGGTATTAGCCTTATATTTAGCTAATGAATGAAGGATTTTGCATAATAAGCTTCCAATTTATAGCCTCTGTCTCTTGCGCAATACGCACACACACCTGTTTCCTCTGGACTCTCTCCTTTGGGTAGACGGAGGATGCCCATGAGAATATTGATGCCTATGAAGCATTTCATCTACTCTTCAAACATTTCAAACAATAACGGGGAGTCATTGGATGTGGTGACGGACAGGTTGAGGCAATGTATTGCCTATGAATATCTGTACCTTGCAAACACGACAAACCATGACCTAAGCCCAGTAGATAAACACAAATTACTCTCGTATCCATTTTGATGGCTAGTTAGCTGGTTGTCTGTATGGCTAGCTAGTGAAAGTGACAGCTGAGGTTGACGCTTTGCAAATGCACCCCTAATTTACCACCACACACATCTTTTCTTGCCTGAATAAATACAATGGGGGAATTTCAATTGACATGTGGACTGACGATTTTCTGACGGACGGCCAGACGGAAAGACGGAAGGCCAGAGAGAGAGACGGGCGGCCAGACGGAAGATGGACGGCCAGACGGAAAGACGGACGGCCAGACGGAAAGACGGACGGCCTGACGGACGGCCAGACGGCCAAGCGGCAGGCCAGGCGGCCAGTTGGCCAAACGGAAGGCCAGACAATGTATTATGTACTCTAAAGTTTTGCATTTCTAACTACAAACATCATGCAACCCCAAAATATCAGATAATAAATACACTGTACAGTATTTCTTTATTAACATCTTTATGCTTTCGTTAATAAAATAATGATTAAAATACTCTTTCAAAATGCAGATGTTTATTTCAACTATCAGCAGGACAATAGACTCTTGCAGAGTTTAGGGACTTTACATTAATGGATCCATAACGATTTACTATGGGAAAAAATAATAATATATAATATAAATTATATAATTATCAATCATTGCCAATAGGAAATATTTTACTAGCCAACACTTTTGTTTTATTCATAGAGGATTCATTCTTTAAAATGTAACCCTCTCTATTGTGATGCTTGTATTTGATTTAATACAAATAAACATGTAGATTCAAGAATATGATAGATTATTGGACTGCTATTTTCAGTGGGGACCAGTCATTCAGGGCAGGTGGGGCAGTAAAATGGTACGCAAACTGATACGCAGCATCATCTGGATATGTGTGCAACAAAAGTTCAACATTCACCTTCTGCTACCATTTCAATCAAGCCGGTCTACTCAAACAATTTGATGCAAATCCAACAAATGCACAACACAGAACGCACTGCAACTGCCTCTGCAACGCAATGCTGCAAGGCAAACACAGCGCTCCATTGGAAATGAATGTACTTCTGGTGTACCAAAATGCAGTGACAATGTCAGTGTGATCAAGGCTTAAGAGCCAATGTATGATCCGAAGATGTGGTCGGAGGCACCATATGGAGGGTGTGGCGCAATTGCAGAGCCTCTGGAGGCAAGCAGAGGCCAAATCAAGCCCAGTCGCTCGGTCACACTGTCACGACTTCTGCACAAGTCGATGCCTCTCCTTGTTCGGGTGGTGCTCGGCGGTCGACGGTCTTCTAGCCATCATTGATCCATTTTTCATTTTGCATTGGTTTTGTCTTGCCTTTCTACACACCTCCCATTCATTACCTGTTGTGTATTTAACCCTCTGTTTCCCATCATGTGTCACGTTCTGACCTTTATTTCCTTTGTTTTGTCATTATTTAGTATGGTCAGGGTGTGAGTTGGGGTGGGCAGTCTATGTTTGTTTTTCTACGATTTTGGGATTTCTATGTTTCAGCCTAGTATGGTTCTCAATCAGAGGCAGGTGTCATTAGTTGTCTCTTATTGAGAATCATACTTAGGTAGCCGGAGTTTCACTGTTTGTTTGTGGGTGTTTGTTTCCGTGTCTGTGTTTTTCACCACACGGTACTGTTTTGGTTTTCGTTCTTTTCACGTTTATTGTTTTTGTATCCGTTGTGTTCATGTTAAGTATTTCTTATTGAAAGAACCATGGACACTTACCACGCCGCATATTGGTCCTCCGATCCTTCTCGCCTCTCCTCTTCAGACGAAGAGGAGGAAAGCCTTTACAGAAACACCCACCAACCAAGGACCAAGCGGCGTGGTAACAGACAGCAGCAGCAGCAGCAACAACAGCGGCCAGCATCACAGGACTCTTGGACATGGGAGGAGATTTTGAACAGAGAAGGACCCTGGGCACAGGGTGGGGAATATCGCCGCCCCAAAGCAGAGCTGGAGGCAACGAAAGTTCAGCGGCGGCGATATGAGGAGGCAGCACGGCAGCGTGACAGGTACGAGAGGCAGCCCCCAAAAATGTTTGGGGGGAGGCACACGCGGTGTGGGGCTAAGCCAGGTAGCAGACCTGAGCTCACTCCTCGCGCGTTACTGGTCAGGCACCGTGTTATGCGGTTAAGCGCACGGTGTCGCCAGTACGTGCCCATAGACCGGTGTGCTATAGGGCAGCCCCCCGAAAGTGTCATGCGAGTGTGGGCATCCAGCCAGGGCGTATGGTCAACCAGGGCGTATGGTGCCTGCTCAGCATGTCTGGTCGCCTTTACGCCGTTTCGGTCCAGGGTATCCTGCGCCGGCTCTGCGTGCTGTGTCTCCGGGGTGCTGGGAGGGTGCAGTGCGTCCTATGCCTGCGCTCCGCTCGTGCTGGGCAAATGTGGGAGTGAAGCCTAAGGGAGAGGTGTGCGTAGTAGGCACTAGATCTCCCGTGCTTACCCACAGCCCGGTTCAACCTGTGCCTGCCCTCTGGAGGGTCCAGGCTAGAGCAGTTATCCAGCCTGGGGGAGTGGTGCCAAGGCTGCGCACCAGAGCTCCAGTGCTCCCCCACAGCCCGGTCCTTCAGGTGCCTCCTCCTAACATCAAGCCTCCTGGAGGTCTCCCCAGTCTGGTGGGTCCTGTGGCAGCCCCATGCACCAGGCTGTCTCTCTGTCTCCTCCCTACAGGTGTTCCCGTTTGTCCAGAGCGGCTAGAGTCTCCCGTCTTTCCAGAGCTGCTAGAGTCTCCCGTCTGTCCAGAGCTGCTAGAGTCTCCCGTCTGTCCAGAGCGGCTAGAGTCTCCCGTCTGTCCAGAGCTGCTAGAGTCTCCCGTCTGTCCAGAGCTGCTAGAGTCTCCAGTCTGTCCAGAGCCGCCAGAACCGCCAGTCTGTCTGGAGCCGCCAGAGCCGCCCGTCAGCATGGAGCCGCCAGAGCCGCCAGTCAGCATGGAGCCACCAGAGCCGCCAGTCAGCATGAATCCGCCAGAGCCGCCAGTCAGCCAGGATATTCCAGAGCCGCCAGTCAGCAAGGATCTGCCAGAGCCGCCATTCAGCCAGGATCTGCCAGAGCCGCCAGTCAGCCAGGATCTGCCAGAGCCACCAGTCAGCCAGGATCTGCCAGAGCCGCCAGTCAGACAGGATCTGCCAGAGCCGTCAGTCAGCCAGGATCTGTCAGAGTCGTCAGCCAGTCCGGAACTGCCCTTCAGTCCGGAGCTACCCCTCAGTCCGGAGCTGCCCCTCAGTCCCGAGCTGCCCCTCAGTCCAGTGGGGCCATTTAGAAGGGTCTCTGTGTTTAGGAGGCCACGGAGGCAGACAATGAGGCGGAGAAAGACTGTGGTGAAGTGGGGTCCACCCCGCGCACCAGAGCAGCCACCGTGGACAGATGCGCACCCAGACCCTCCCCTATAGGTTAAGGTTTTGCGGCCGGAGTCCGCACCTTTAGGGGGGGGGGGTGGGGGTACTGTCACGTTCTGACCTTTATTTCCTTTGTTTTGTCATTATTTAGTATGGTCAGGGCGTGAGTTGGGGTGGGCAGTCTATGTTTGTTTTTCTACGATTTTGGGATTTCTATGTTTCAGCCTAGTATGGTTCTCAATCAGAGGCAGGTGTCATTAGTTGTCTCTGATTGAAAATCATACTTAGGTAGCCTGGGTTTTACTGTTTGTTTGTGGGTGTTTGTTTCCGTGTCTGTGTTTTTCACCACACGGTACTGTTTTGGTTTTCATTCGTTTCACGTTTATTGTTTTTGTATCCGTTTTGTTCATGTTAAGTATTTCTTATTAAAAGAACCATGGACACTTACCACGCCGCATATTGGTCCTCCGATCCTTCTCGCCTCTCCTCTTCAGACGAAGAGAAGGAAAGCCTTTACATCATGTCTTTGTCAGAGATTGTTTTATGTTCAGTTTCGTGTTGTTTGTATTTGGTGCGCGACGGGTCCTCATACCCAATTTGTTTCATTTGCATTTGTTTTATTAAATTACTTCACTTTACCAAGTTTACTTATCGTGAGCCTGACCTGCCACCTATACACACGATTGTGACAGAATCTCTGACCACCAGTGAAGATAGCAGGAGAAGGTACCCCAGCCATGGAGGTGGAGGAAAGTGACATGGAACATACAGAGATGATTTCCAAACTGAGAGCCGCCATGGATCTCGTTGTCCAGAATATGGACCGCTGAGAGACACAGGGAGTTTTCCCAGCGCCTCCACGAGCACAACCCGGGTCTCCCCTGAACGTCCCTTTCCCTCCTGAACCTAACAGGATCCAGCTATCCATGCCACAGGGATACGATGGAGATACTGCCAGGGTTTCCTTCTACAACTAAGCCTGTACCTGCCACGGTCCACCCAGCTCCATCGGACCGTGAGAAGAGTTTCTCCCACGTCTCGTGCCTCACCGGTAAAGCCCTGGAGTGGGCCAGCGCTGTGTGTGGAGGGAGAGATGCAGCGTTGGACGATTTTGAGGAGTTCACCCTCTGTTTCCGGACAGTATTTGACCACCCACCTGAGGGCAGAGCGGCGGGTGAGCGCCTCTACCATCTGAGGCAGGAGACGAGGAGCGCCCAGGAGTTTGCACTGGAGTTTAGGACTCTGGCTGCCGGAGCTGGATGGAGCAATCGGGCTTAGATCGACCATTACTACTGTAGTCTACGTGAGGACGTCCGTCGTGAGCTGGCTTGCAGAGAAACCACCCTCACCTTCGACCAGCTGGTGGACCTGTCCATCCGTCTGGACAATCTGCTGGCTACTCGCAGACGTCCAGATCGGGGTCTGGTTGTTCCATCCTCCCGCACACCCTCTCCGATACCCATGGAGCTGGGAGGTGCGGTGCACAGGGAGAATGGAGGGGGTTCCCACTCGTGCACCATATGTGGCCACAGAGGTCACACTGCTGGTCGGTGCCGGGTTGGTTCCTCTGGGTATCAAGGCGGCAGGCAGGGCACTCTGGCGTCATCCCAGGTGAGTAGGCACCATTCTCATCCAGAGCCCATATGTTTGTCTCTGTTACCTTTCCTGAATTGTCCCCGCGTTCCCAGCATAAGGCGCTAGTAGATTCAGGCGCGGCTGGGAATTTCATTAATAAAGGATTAGCTCATAGTTTTGGGATCCCCATTCTTCCTGTGAATATGCCTTTCACCGTTCATGCTTTAGGTAGTCGACCATTAGGGTCAGGGTTTATCAGGGAGGCCACCGCTCTTTTGAGTATGGTAACACAGGGGGGTCACAGGGAAAAGATTAGTCTTTTGCTTATTGATTCTCCTGCGTATTCCATGGTGCTGGGGCTACGCTGGTTAGCTTGTCATAACCCCACTGTTTCGTGGTCACAGAGGGCTTTCACGGGGTGGTCACGAGAGTGCTCAGGTAGGTCTTTAGGGGTTTCCATTGGTGCTACTACTGTGGAAAGTCCAGACCAGGTCTCCACCGTGCGCATTCCCCCAGAATATGCCATTTTGGCAATCGCCTTCTGTAAAAAGAACGCGACTCAATTACCACCCCATAGACAGGGGGATTGTGCGATAAATCTCCTGGTAGACGCTGCACTTCCCAGGAGTCACGTGTATCCCCTGTCTCAAGTGGTGACGGTGGCTATGGAGACATATGTCTCTGAATCCCTGCGTCAGGGTTACTTTCAGCCCTCCATTTCACCCGTCTCCTCGAGTTTCTTTATTGTGAAGAAGAAGGATGGAGGTTTGCGCCAGTGCATTGATTATCGAGGTCTCAATAAAATCACAGTGAGGTATAGTTACCGCTACCTCTTATCGCTACGGCGATTGAGTCAATGCACAAGGCGGGCTTCTTCACTAAACTGGATCTCAGGAGTGCGTATAATCTGGTGCGTATTAAGAAGGGAGACTAGTGGAAGACAGCATTTAGCACCACCTCAGAGCATTATGAGTACCTAGTCATGCCGTATGGGTTGATGAATGCTCCATCAGTCTTCCAATCATTTGTGGATGAGATTTTTAGAGACCTACACACAGGCAGGGAGTAGTGGTGTATATCTATGACATTCTGATATACTCCGCTACACGTGCCGAGCATGTGTTCCTTGTGCGCAAAGTGCTTGGTCGCCTGTTGGAGCATGACCTGTAAGTCAAGGCTGAGAAATGCTTGTTCTTCCAACAGTCCGTCTCCTTCCTGGGGCATGTGATTTCCACGTCAGGGGTGGAGATGGAGAGTGATCTCATTGCAGCCGTGCGTAATTGGCCGACTCACACCACAGTAAAGGAGCTGGGATAGGAGCAGTGCTCACTCAGCGCTCAGCGCTCGGGTACGCCACTGATGCTCCGCCCCTGTGCATTCTTTTCGAAGAGGCTCAGCCCGGCTTGGCTGTCGTCAAGGCCTTGAAGGCATGGAGACATTGGCTTGAGGGGGCTAAACACCCTTTTCTCATCTGGACTGACCATCACAATCTGGAGTACATCCGGGAACCGAGGAGACTGAATCCTCGTCAGGCAAGGTGGGCTATGTTTTTCACCCGTTTTGTGTTTACCCTCTCTTACAGACCAGGCTCCCAAAACGTGAAGGCAGACGCACTGTCCCAGCTGTATGACACAGAGGAGCGGCCCATGGATCCCACTCCCATACTCCCAGCCTCTTGTTTAGTGGCGCTGGTAGTGTGGGAGCTGGACGCGGACATTGAGCGGGCGTCACGTGCAGAGCCCAAATATATTTTATATTTGCCTTGATCTCAGCTTTGCACACTCCTGGCATTCTCTCAACCAGCTTCATGATGTAGAGTCACCTGGAATGCTTTTAAATGAACAGTTGTTCCTTGTTAAAAGTTAATTTGTGGAATTTCCTTCTTAATGAATTTGAGTCAATCTGGAAAATGTCAAGAACTTTTAAAGTTCCTTCAAGTGCAGTCGCAAAAGCCATCAAGCACTATGATGAAACTGGCTATCAAGTTCCAACCGCTGTGTCTTTGTGAGACAAGAGTAGGGGAACGGATGATCTCTGAAGGTGTGGTTCCCACCATGAAGCATGGAGGAGGATGTGTGATGGTGTAGGGTCGCTTTGCTAGAATTCAAGACACACATAACCAGCATGGCTACCACAGCATTCTGCAATGATATGCCATCCCATCTGGTTTGCGCTTAGTGGGACTATAATTTGTTTTTCAACAGGAAGATAACCCAAAACACACCACCAGGCTGTGTAAGGACTATTTGACCAAGGAGTGTGATGGAGCTATGTTATAACAATATGCACTTCGTTTCTCATAATGCTGTGCTAGGTTTCCCTCATCTGACTCGTCGGTGCTCTGTTCTGTTCTGTGAAAATGTTATAAATGTGCTGAGAAATAGCCTACAGAAGTTAATTCAGTCCCCGCGTCAGGCAGCCTGCCTGAGCCCTGCGCGTGGGAGGGGTCTGTCAAAGCCTTCGCTCTCTAATTATCCAAGCAATAGAAGAAGCCAGGGACGGGGAGGTGACCAGCAGACATATTCTGGGAAAACAAAAGGTATATGCAATATAACTGATAATTAGAAATTACCAAATTATCATTTGAGTAGACATATTTCCCTCTACTGTTAATAATGAGATTGTGAATGAGGATGCGTAGGCTTTGCCATTCACTTATGTTGTGGTTGTGTAGGCTATACCGAGAGAGAGAACTATGAACCGCTAACGTGTTTTGGTAAAGCAACTCTCCTTGTAGAGAGCGTCGTGCAAAATGCAACGTTTGTTAATCCTGGATACATGATAGGATTAGGAACATTTTTACCAAGAAGTCATTAGATTAATTTGTCTCAGTTTTATGCTTTTTTCGATGTTGCAATTGCCAAAATTCAAAAGTAAAAGATATGCTTGCACTGCACTTAAACCAGATTTAGAGATGTTATATAGATTTTAGGGGGATGTTTACATTTTGTAATTGGATACCGGTGCGACAAGGTTTTATTGGTAGGTACCTATTGGTCGAAAATAATCCACCATGCTCGAGTAATTAAATGTAACTGTGTGTGCTATTAATTGTCTGGTAAGTGTGTCAGCGATTTAAATGAACATTCATTTGAATTAATGAACCGGGACATCCACTTTCTTAGCAATATTCTACACATGTGTGCTGCTGCTGGCAGTTGTGAACTAATATACCTGCATGTTCATTATCTGCATTTACAGCGAGCTGGAAATGGAAAATGTTCAAATAGCTGATTTAGAACCCCTCTGCTTTGATCAAGAGGACAGTCGGTCAGATCCCACAAAAAGCCTCCCATGGGCTTCAAACTACCAACGCATCAATAAAAAGTCACTTTCCAACGAGCATCGTTGCGAGTCGGGGAATTGGGAGACTGCCTGCGCGGATTCAGGACAATGGCCAACTGCCTCCGGAGACGGGCAACCCGGCGCAATCAGCCAGTGGGGAGCAGAAGCTGAGAGAACCGTATGTTGCCTAGAGGAATTGGAGACATCTTTCACACGCAAATACGAGGATTTCAATTTACAACAGGAGAACAATCCGCAGCAGTCCGCAAGGATCAACAACGGAAGCCTGAGTCACAGCTCCTTCGACGAACTCCACGACGGTGTCCCGGAACTGTCCATGTTGTCAGACAATGAGTTTACATCCGAAGCCTTGGGGAAATCAGCGGATTACGGTTTCATAAGTGCTGTCACTTGCCTGGTGACTGGCATCTCGTTAGTAGCCATCTCCTACACTGTTCCCCGGGAAGTTAAAGTGAACCCGGACAGTGTGTCGGCCCGGGAGATGGAGAGACTGGAGAGGGAGAACGCCCTGGTAGGGGTTCACCTAGACCGGTGGGTTATAGCAGGGCTGTGCCTGCTCACCCTCGGGGGTGTGGTTCTCTCCACCCTGCTCATGGTGTCTTTGTGGAAAGGGGAGATGTTGAGGAGAAGGGCCTTCACCTACTCCAAACAGTCTGCACAATTATATGGCTCTATCAATTTAAGAGGGGGCTCAAACCCACCTAATGTCCCCTCCCAATTGTCTGTGGAAGATTTGGAAGAGGTCCTAAATTGACATTATGTACAATTGTAAAGACACGGACTAATCTCTATCACAGAAAGTCCCTCTGCAACTCTTACCAATGGTGTCTTAAGATAATGCTGCTTTGATTTGGGCATTTCATTCATGTAGCCTAGCCTCATTCCTTGCCTAAAATGGATGGGTATTATTTGAAATATTGGCTGAATTTACCCTCCGACATAAGTTTGTGTTGTGCAGACCATAACATCTTATTAGCATGAGATTCGTCATTTTGTCAAAGCAATGGTTTATTCTGTGTATATAGTGTCTTAAAAGTTTAAATTGGATATCATGTTGTATCAGATTTAAAAGACAATTGCATGATCAACACTGGAAATACAAACACATATTTGTTTTTTGCTATGCATACAAAATGCAAATACTTAGCTAAGACAAATAATAATACAAGGGTTATGTTTGTGAGTAGCTCAGTAAATACTCAATACACTAGGATATTGGACAGCAGATATTCAAAAACACAAGTGATACACGACACACACACCTTAGGGGAGGGTTAGCTGGTTAAGGTGCTCTGAACAAACTGTTGTCGGTGTCTAAAATTGCACCGTATTCCTTATTTAGTGCACTACTTTTGACCTACTCCTAGGGAATCAGGTGAGCAGGTGAGCCATGATCATGGATTATGGTGAGCATAATGCTGTGCAGTGCAGGTTCAGTAATAGAATGTTTACAGTATGCAGGATCAGATTATACTCACCAGCCTTTGTAAGCATGTAGCACTAACCATTGCCAAGATGCACACTTATTTTACCTCTTAGCGCTGTAATTTAATATATGACTTGCCTGTCTATGTATTACCTACATGTTAAGTGGACTTGTAATCCATCCTCATTTAGTGTTGTTCACTGAGGGTATAAGTAGGGGTGCTCCAAATGTGAGAGGATATATATGTATATTGTGTCATTTAAGCAAAGTTGAAAAGGCTTCAAAGGTAGGCTATTTATTTTAAATAAGCAGATCTTAGGCATATCTGGAGTGGGGGCTGGGCACTACAGCTGACAACCACCCACTGTCTTTCTCTCACCCACTCACTCTCACACACACACGCAAGCCCCCCTCCCCTGAACGGAGTCACTGAGTAATCCGTCAGGCCAGCTGGCAGCAGGAAATGGAATTGGAGTGCTGCAGGGATCACATGGGGTCAAGAGCTGGGTTGTGACAGTTGTGGCCCCTGGGGATCAGGAAGTGAAGACACATGCGGTGGTAATGGCTGTGGCTCAAATGGCACCATATTCACTATGGGCCCTGGTCAAAAGTAGTGCACTATATAGGAAGTAGTGTCAGGGTGAAATTTTGAGACATAGCCAATGTATCTTATGCGATGTGGCATCCAGTTATCATCAACTGTCATAGCATGTGAAGGGAAAGTGTTCAAAATGTATTTTTGCTTAATGAGTTGGCAGTGAGGTCATTACTGCAATTTTAAAATTCCTTTCGGATTCATAACCTTAGTTAATAGCTTATTCGATAATGATTCTCATTACCCAGTGTTTGTTGCATAGCAACGACCGGCTGAGTAAAGGAAGACCAGGGAAGAAGTGGCAAAGGAGATGTTTTTACTGAGACAAGGAAGAAGTGTGAATATAGCACCTAATGTATAGCCATATCTTATTGATTGATTGATTGCATGTATAAAGTAGTAGGCAGCTCCAGCCAGAGATAACATTACATACATTACAATTGATCAAGGATAAAAACACAATAAAGCCCAAATTAATGACTTATTTCCATTGTGTTCTCTGGTTAATGTGGTTAAAAGGGACAAGAAGCAGCAACATCACACCATAGTGACTTCTTCTATTTTCATATTTCGTATTATGTGATGTGCTGCATGAACTAGAAATAATGTTTCAGACAGTGCAGTTAAAATATACCGAATAAAAAATATAAACGCAACATGCAACAATTTCAACGATTTTACGGAGTTACGGTTCATTTAAGGAAATCAGTCAATATAAATAAATTCATTAGGTCCTAATCTTTGGATTGACTGAGCAGGGGCACAGCCATGTGTGGAACTGGGAGTGCATAGACCCACCCACATGGGAGCCAGGCCCAGCCAATCAGGGTTTTTTTCCCACAAAAGGGCTTTATTACAGACAGAAATACTCGTCAAGTTCATCAGCTGAAATAAGCTTTTGGTGCATATGGAACATTTCTGGTATCTTCTATTTCAGCTCATGAAACATGGGACCAACACTTTACATGTTGGGTTTATATTTTTGTTCAGTATGGAATTGCCTCTGTTAAAGTTGATTGACTTCAATCAAAGTTTCTGAAAGCTGTAATTAACAGCCCACTGTTTTCCAAACTTATCTGTTTGTATCATGTTGCTCTCCCTCATATTCATTGTAGGCAGCAGTGATTAATTGTCAGCTGTTCTTGAGTTAATGTCGCCCACATAGTCATGTCCCTTTGTGCCATCGCTGTCCTGACTGAAGCACAGAGAGTGCACCATAACCATAGAAACGGGGTCAGCCGTTTCTAAGGAGAAGACACAGTTTGCCACAGTGAGGATTCTTTGAAAGAGATAAAAATAGGTGATTTCCCCATGCAGTGCTTGTAGAGTCTACAGAGCTTTTCTGAATTCAGTGTATGTTTTACCTTTAAATTAGCTTTCACTGCACACAGAGAGGATACTGCAGGTGCATCCAAGCCCTTATCCAGCTGTGTAACACTTATGTCACACTGGAGAGAGCAAGCATTCACTCAGATTGGAGCACATGTAATCACTAGGCTACCAGTTCTTCAGTACCAAAGTACTTAAATAATGAATTGCGCATGGATCAGCTGTAGATGGTATTGTTTATTATTGAAATGAAAACATGTATGGTGTGTTATATGGTCTTGGATGTATGTCAACCTGATGCCATCGCATTTAATTCCCATTATTATTATTATTCATTTTAAATCTAATTTACCTTAATCTGTCATGGAGTGGATTACCGGTACTCCATGTGTATAAACTCAAAAAATGCAGAGCCATCGAGGTTTGACTCAGAGCCGAGCTGAGCATGTGCAAGCAAGCATTTATCTCCAAGAGGAATTTTATTGCCATTTAGCAGTGAGGAAGATGTAGAATGAATCTTATAGTGGGACAGCTTTGCTTACTTTGTCCTTGATTTATGCTGCAATTTATTCAATGTGCCAGGCTTCCACAGCAGTTCCCAGCACCTAGGTAGGGACATCAAAAGTTTCCACTGCATATTGATTCCATTTAAGTTGTCCAGCAGACCAAAGCTGAATCCCCAGGAGTCTCAACTCCATCCGTGCCAGCAGCCCAATGTGGCATTACAGGGAATATTCGGGGTAACAGACACTACAAAAGCCTTGGAAGGCTTACAAGCTGTTACAGTGTTCTATTTGGAACAAATTGATTGTGTGCCCTATGTATCAAGCTCTTAGTTTTCTTTCTTAATCATTTTAAGAATTGAATGCCTGTATGACTGTGCTGGTTATAAGGCTATTGCTTCATCCAAATGGGTGGTATGAAAGGTATATCTCCCAAGATTTGATACAGTTAATTCATTTGTCATTTACTGTAACAATTGCTATGATTATTATGATCTAATTAGTGTGAGGCAACAATTTCGTGCTGATTTAATGAAATATGGTGACTGAGTAATTGCTGTTTCTAGGTTTGAATACGTAATGTGCCCTTTAAAGCACTGCCAGCAGCAGGGACAAAAAAAGGCACATTTCCTTAGTGCTCTTTCTTTCCTTAGTGCTCTTTCTTTCCTTAGTGCTCTTTCTTTTCTTAGTGCTCTTTCTTTTCTTAGTGCTCTTTCTTTCCTTAGTGCTCTTTCTTTCCTTAGTGCTCTTTCGTTTCTTAGTGCTCTTTCTTTCCTTAGTGCTCTTTCTTTCCTTAGTGCTCTTTCTTTTCTTAGTGCTCTTTCTTTCCTTAGTGCTCTTTCTTTCCTTAGTGCTCTTTCTTTCCTTAGTGCTCTTTCTTTCCTTAGTGCTCTTTCTTTTCTTTGCTCTTTCTTTTCTTAGTGCTCTTTCTTTTCTTAGTGCTCTTTCTTTCCTTAGTGCTCTTTCTTTCCTTAGTGCTCTTTCTTTCCTTAGTGCTCTTTCTTTCCTTAGTGCTCTTTCTTTCCTTAGTGCTCTTTCTTTCCTTAGTGCTCTTTCTTTTCTTAGTGCTCTTTCTTTCCTTAGTGCTCTTTCTTTCCTTAGTGCTCTTTCTTTTCTTAGTGCTCTTTCTTTTCTTAGTGCTCTTTCTTTCCTTAGTGCTCTTTCTTTTCTTAGTGCTCTTTCTTTTCTTAGTGCTCTTTCTTTCCTTAGTGCTCTTTCTTTTCTTAGCGATCTTTCTTTCCTTAGTGCTCTTTCTTTCCTTAGTGCTCTTTCTTTTCTTAGTGCTCTTTCTTTCCTTAGTGCTCTTTCTTTCCTTAGTGCTCTTTCTTTCCTTAGTGCTCTTTCTTTTCTTAGCGATCTTTCTTTCCTTAGTGCCCTTTCTTTCCTTAGTGCTCTTTCTTTTCTTAGTTCTCTTTCTTTTCTTAGTTCTTTCTTTAGTCGCCCCTCCCATATGGGATGAATGAATGATACTATCTTACTTCAAAAGATCATGTGAACAAACAATTGTGTATAAAAAATATTTCCGTTTTTGCTGGAATGGAAACAGCAAGAACATGGAGAAACTAATGAACACACACACACACACACACACACACACACACACACACACACACACACACACACACACACACACACACACACACACACACACACTCTACAGGCAGCACTGGCAACTTCAGACTTTATTGAGTCTCAGGTTTGTGTTTACCTCCCTTGTAATGCAGATGATCTCATCTCAGTCTCTCCTTTTCCCTCATGTTTTTCCTCCAGCTGAGTAATTGCTGAAACTGTAGAGTATGACTCTTGCATTAGTTTTAGTGTACACATTTGTTTCCACATTTGAGCCTGATCTCTGTCAAGTTTATTGGAATGATCGGCTGAGCGTTGTAGTTATTTTTTGTTGTGTAGTTAGTCTGTGGAAGGTCATATAGAAAATTACAAACCAACGCAATCAACATGCAGAGCACTTTATCTTCAGAACTTGTTCTTGAACTATGAATTGATGAAATTACAAATTTAAAAAACTACACAGTTCTTGTTAGCGACTAGGGTTGCAAAGTTCCCAGATTTTCACATTTTGATAAAGTCCTTCTCTCATTCTAGGATTTACTGTAATACCGGTTTAGTACACAAGGAGGTGCCAAAACGCAGACTGTTGAGCATCTAACCAGAATGCTAAGAGAATTAGCACAAGTAATAGCACATTTCCATGGAGGCTGCTAGCTATATATGCTAAAGTGTGGAAAGATAGGCAATCCAGCCCATTAGGTTATACAGGTAGGAGCTACCAAACGACTGTGAACAAGAGACATTGTTCAAATGAACAAAGTTTTGATGCACACTTGACTGCTCTGAAGCAGGACGTGTACACGCTGTGTCTGTCTGGAGTGTGTCTGTCTAGGACACCTTATTAATTCAGCCTGCTCTGCTTGGAGAAGATGGGGGATGAGCAGAGGGGCCGAGAATGGAGGAGAAAAACGCAAGGAAATCAAGATAGCAATGGCAGCTGTACAGATAACTCATCCAAAGGGCTTTGACTTCTCAAACAGGGCTTTTCACAGGCTTCCCCAAAAAATGTCCTTCAATTCACAAGAGGCTAACTGTATCTCACCTGAGAAAGGATCAGAGAAAATGAAACAGAGCCCTTCTGGCTTTGTATGTGTAGGGTATGACATTTTTGCCAACAGTAGCATTGAATATAAGGAAGCCTGCGAGCATTTGGCCTCCCTTCATAAAATAATAGCCAATCAGCGTTGAGCTAAACTGAGTGAGCTCAGCTGTGAATGGTCCTGGCGCACCAAAAAAAAGTGTTGAGGGAAGCCAGTTTGGATTTGGCTTCAGACCAATCACGTTAGAAGCCCATGTAAGTTTTATTATTGACAGAACAAAAATTGAATTGTTGCACCAGGGGCTAGCTTGCTAAAATTGTCCCTTTCCTAAATTAGCCATCGATGGAGATAGTGATTTGGACTTGTGGTTTTACATAAATCTCCATACTGGCCAATGATTATAATGGCAATTCTGATCCAACCATTAATTCATTACATTGTGCCCTTGGCCTGAGAGTTTAGAAGTTCAACATGTAGCTAGTATGTAGTATAGCAAGTATTTTGGCCAGGTAGCCTAGGGCAACTAAAATGTAAAGCATGTACTGTATCACAGTCATAGACTGTTTGGGCAAATGCAACATGAAAGAGGAGGATGGCATTGGCGTTTCTCTACAAGTTAAGTTGAGTCAACATGTTTTTTTTTCAACTTGCACACACGCATGCACACACACATCAGTATCATGGACCGCCACATCCTATTTAGCTTACATTGATTGGGCTGAATAGTTGTAAAAAATATTTTAGTGGTCACTGTCTTAAACTAAGCATAGGTGATTAGATGATGTAGAAACGTTGAAGTTGAAATGGTGGAGGCAGCTCTGGTTTTCTTTGCGGTAACTCCGTGGTTCTAAATCAATAGTTGTTTAGTAAAATGTCTGAAACATTACCTTGCTTGACCATGCTGTAGGTCATGTAACTGTCATGTAACTGTTTGTTACATGCAATATGTTTTGTGGAGTTCACCGGACAGATGTTGCTCTCAGATTTTGTAATGAAACAAATGCGTGGTTGAATTTAATGCAAATATAACAACACAGAGGTTTTAATATGTCTTTTTCTGGATTGGCTTCCCCGGTGATTTTACCCATAAACCTCTACTGCTTTTTCATTGTAAGTGGATTTACTTGTGTGGCTGCCAGTCAAATAGAGTGGCACTTCTGTTGTCATCTGATGAAAATGAAGTTATTTACTGCCAAATGTGTTGCACTGATGTATTTTCTGTGAAAGAAAACTATTGTTGCACGTCCCTGATCACTCTATTGAAGCAAAAAAACAACTTTACTTTCAATATAAAACGCAACCCATGTCAAAACACAGCTCGACTCACCTGTGCTATTGTGCTGTTTGCAAACAAACACTTGACTGTTCTGGGGAAGTAAGGAAAGCTTCATAATGTAAAACAATGTGACAGGTAAAATGAAGAACGTGATCTGCTTTTTCGTCTAACGTATTGCACAAGTTGACTGCAGATATTTAATGAAAAAGTAGCTACAGATATAAAAATGTATTGAAAATACCACCGTATACTGACAAGGCTATTAGCTACACAAATATCCCTCCAGTGTAGACCTCTTGTATCCATTCATGGATCAGCCATTATGGTTCGTTCCATTACAAATCAAATCACTATTTTATTGCCAATATATGATTTGTCAGAATATTATTAGATAATATCATTTTGTCTATATTTTTGTCATCATAAATTTGGCTATATGTTTGTTAAGTGGTAAATCTAAGCGCTGGCGGTAACACAATAGGTCAGGGGGGTGTATCAGAAATATTCTATGCTATTTTCACAGCAGTTATTATGAGAGCAATAGATGGCGGTGGTGCGAAATTAATAAGTTGTAGGTGTGATGAGGGCTTGGCCACTCACTGGCCAATCAAGGCATTCCATGGCTTAAAATGCATGTCTCAAGTTCTGTAGGTCTTCAACTCTAATTCGGCTGGGGGCACGGAATGTTCTTGTTCCTATTCCATTGTGGATTAATACTACAGTTTATTAAATAGAATAGGCTACAGTCACAAGTGATAGCAACAGTAAAAAAAAACATCCAGTCTTTGCTCAATATGTTTGGATTGTTGACAGTAAACATTGTTTTAATTGGCTTCAACGAGTATCCCACTGGGCGCAGAGGACAGTATAACTCATTTGAATTCAACCAAAAATGTCACCCTGTTATTGGACTTAGGTTCAAAGATGGATGGAAAGGTACTAAATTCCCTTAGATTGATTTAACGTCATCTTGTAAAAAAAGAAATCGGTTGAAATGACGTGGGAACAACGTTGATTCAACCAGCTCTTGTCCAGTGGGATAGGCCTTCACGCATCGCACTTCTCGGCTCACAGTCTCAATAAACAAGATATGCCATAGGCCTAACATTGATATGGTGTTATAGGACTAGCATTTTTGAATAGCCTATGTTTGGAGGAGCGCGTCTTTGGTAACAGGACAAGAAAAGCTCTTTGCAAATAGGGATGGATATAAGCCAAATGGAGTATGCACTACAGGTAGGCCTACAGTATCTTCAGAAAGTATTCACAGCCCTTGAATTTAAAATGAATTAAATTAAAATTATTTTACACTGACTTACACACAATACCCCATAGTGTCAGTGGAATTAAAAGCTGAAATGTCTTGAGTCAATAAGTATTGAACCACTAAATAAGTTCAGGAGTAAAAATGTGTTTAACAAGTCACATAATAAGTTGCATGTGCTCACACTGTGTGCAATAATAGTATTTAACATGATTTCTGAATAACTACCTCATCTCTGTACCCCACACATACAATTATCTGTAAGGTCCCTCAGTCGAGCAGTGAATTTCTACCACAAAAAACAAGGAGATTTTCCAATGCCTCGCAAAAGGCACCTACTGGTAGATGGGTAAAAATAAAAAAGCAGACATTGAATTGCCCTTTGACCATGATGTTAGTAATTACACTTTGGATGGTGTATCAATACGCCCAGTCACTACAAAGATACAGGCGTCCTTCCTAACTCAGTTGCCGGAGAAGTAGGAAACCGCTCAGGGATTTCACAAAGAGACCAATGGTGACTATAGCAGAGGTTAATGGCTGTGATAGGGGAAAACTGAGGATGGATCAACAACACTCAAATCAAACAAAATCAAATTGTATTTGTCACATGCGCCGAATACAACAGGTGTAGACCTTAAAGTGAAATGCTTACTTACAAGCCCGAGGCTATGGGGCAGTATTTTGATGTTTGGATGAAAAACGTGCCCAAAGTAAACTGCCTATTTCTCAGGCCCAGAAGCTAGAAAATGCATATAATTGGCAGATTAGGATAGAAAACACTCTAAAGTTTCCAAAACTGTCAAAATATTCTCTATGAGTATAACAGAACTGATATTGCAGGCGAAAACCTTTCTGAAACCTCTCTTTTCCATTGCAAGCCTATCCTCCATTTAAAGGGATATCAACCAGATTCCTTTCCCTATGGCTTCCACAAGGTGTGAACCGTCTTTAGACATAGTTTCAGGCTTTTATTCTGAAAAATGAGTGAGAATGATCACATCGCATCAGTGGATAGCTAGGTGTCCTCAGATTTGTGCATGTGCGCACCACTGGAGCGAGACCTTTCCTTTCTCTCTTCTATTGAAAAGGCTACCGTGCGGTTGAAATATTATTTATTATTCATTGTAAAAACAACCTGAGGATTGATTATAAAAAAACATTTTACATGTTTCTACGAACTTTACGGATACTATTTGGAATTTTCGTCTGTACGGTCGTGACCGCACGAGCATGTGGATTACTAAACAAAACGCGCCAACCAAATGGAGGTTTTTGGATATAAAGAGAATGTTTATTGAACAAAACAAACATTTATTGTGTAACTGGGAGTCTCGTGAGTGCAAACATACAAAGATCATCAAAGGTAAGCAATTAATTTTATTGGTCACGAAAGTCAGAAAAGCAATCTACTTTGCTGCTAGCTGTTTGTAATGTTTTGTCTGCTGTGAGCTGTCCTCACATAATCGCATGATGGTTTGCTTTCACCGTAAAGACTTTTTGAAATCTGACACGCCAGGTGGATTAAGATTTTGGGTCAGATTTTCCAAATGGAGGGCGAGGGAGAGCTTTGTATGCGTCTCTGTGTGTGGAGTAAAGATGGTCCAGGGTTTTTTCCCTCTGGTTGCACATTTAACATGCTGATAGATATTAGTTCAAACTGATTTAGGTTTCCCTGCATTAAAGTCCCCGGCCACTAGGAGCGCCGCCTCTGGATGAGCGATTCCTGTTTGCTTATGGCGGTATACAGATCATTGAGTGCGGTTTTAGTGCCAGCATCAGTCTGTGGGGGTACGTAGATAGCTACGAAAAACAGATAAACTCTCCAGATAGATTGTGTGGTCTACAGTTTATCATGAGATACTCTACATCCGGCGAGGTAGATATTGTGCACCAGCTGTTGTTTACGTATATGCATAGGCCCCCGCCCCATGTCTTATCAGAAGCTGCTGTTATATCTTGCCGATAGATTGTATAACCCGCCAGATGTATGTTCTTAATGTCGTCGTTCAGCCACGACTCGGTGAAACATAAGATACTACAGTTTTTAATGTCGCGTTGGTAGGATATACATGCTTTCAGTTCGTCCCATTTATTTTCCAGCGATTGAATGTTAGCAAGCAGGACGGAAGGCAAAGGCCACTCGCCGCCTGATCCTCACAAGGCACCGCGAAATCTCCATTTCCTTCCTTCCTTCTCCTTCTCCAGCGAATGACAGGGATCTGGGCCTGGTTGGGTGTCTGTAGTATATCCTTCCCCTCTGACTCATTGAAGAAAACTCTAATTTGAGGTGAGTAATCACAGTTCTAATATCCAGAAGCTCTTTTCGGTCATAAGCGACAGAAGCAGCAAGATTATGTACAAACAACGCAACAAAAAAAAAAATGAGCGTGGTTGGTTAAGAGCCGATAAGACGGCAGCCATTCCCTCTGGCACCAATACTAACCTAATTGATGGAGTGAAAAGAAGGAAGCCTGTACAGAATACAAATAACAATACTGTTTGCAATAAGGCACTAAAGTAAAAACTGCCAAAAAGTTGGCAAAGAAATACACTTTATGTCCTGAATTATGTTTTGGGCAAATCCAACACAAAAAAACACATCGCTCTTCATATTTTCATGCATAGAGGTGACTGCCTCATGTAATGGGTATGCCTCTCATCGGCAAGGACGAGGAATTTTTTTTTGCATAAAAAGAAACGGAATAGAGCTAAGTACAGGCATAATCCTAGAGGAAAACCTGTTTTAATCTGCTTTCCAACAGACACTGGGAGACATTCACCTTTCAGCAGGACAATAACCTAAAACACAAGGCCAAATATACACTGGAGTTGTTTACCAAGACAACATGGAATGTTCTTGAGTGGCCTAGTTACAGTTTAGACTTAAACTGGCTTGAAAGTCTATGCCAAGCCTTGAATATGGCTGTCTAGCAATCATCAACAGCCAACTTTACACAGCTTGAAGAATTTTTATAAGAATAATGTGCAAATATTGTACAATCCAGGTGTGCAAAACTATTCGAGAGTTACCCAGGAAGATTTACAGCTGTAATCTCTGCCAGAGGTGAGTCTAACATGGGGGGTTGAATACTTATCTAGGCAACATATATCATTGTTTTATTACAGTTTTTTTCAATTTCTAAAACACTATAACACATTGGCTGAACAAAGTTCTCAGTTTCCTGGACTCATTTAGCTAATTATGCAGTCTGTTGTCAATATCTTAAACCATTTCAAATGGTAAAACACAATTTGCAGATCTCACTTAGACTTTTCAGCAAAACTCTAAACACATTCTCATTCTCAAAACACATTCTGCACTCTAATGCACAATGTCATCCATACTGGTAAACACAAGTGGCAACAATCAAATACAAATAGAGAACATATGTCATTGATTGAACACAACCACTCAAAATGGATTTAACCTGTTTCAAATGATGCGACACAACCAATATAAACCCGTTCAGAGAGCAAACAGGTTGTTGAAGGTGGGAAGGAGAAAGTCTGAGAATGGATAGAAGAAACAATGTGAGAGGATGAGGACGAGTGCGTATGCGAGCTGGGCGATGAGGAGGAAGAGGAGGAGGAGGGCAAGAAAGAGGAAGAGGAGGACGAAGAGGAAGAGGAAGACAAAGAGTGGAAATATCTGATGAAATTCGAGCAACAGTTATAGACCATGTTCTTGTCCATGGACTGACAATGAGGGAAGCAGGACTTAGAGTGCAACCCAATTTGAGCCGATTTTCTGTGTCCACCACAGTAAGGACATTGTATGTTTTGAACAATGTGTTTTCTATTTTTCGGTGTATTGTTTACTGACTGCTTGAGAGTGTATATCATTTTGATCACTTTGTTTATGATTTGAGAGCAGTGTTTGATTTTGAACACAGGCGAAACTGTTTTGAGGCGAATGTTTCATTTTGCGAGAGGATTAGGAGGTTATGTAAATAGTGCTTGAAGATGAGGTTATGTGTTTAATGTTTTCAGGAAATGGAGCAAGGTTTCAGAAATTGTGTTTTAGCAATTGAGAAAAACTGTATTTAACATTTTTCTTCCACATTGACATGAGTGTTTTGCGTAGATCGTTGACAAAAAAAGACAATTAAATACATTTTTTATCCCACTTTGTAACACAACAAAAGGCAGAAAGGTAAAGGGGTGTGAATACTTTCTGAAGGCACTATGTGAATTGTGAATAACGCAGTAGGCCATTAAGAAACCCTTTATGGCTACGCATGGCCAGGATAAGAAAGACAACAGACGCTGTTGAACCAGCCTTCATTATAGTAGGGTAGCATACTAAGAGCTTGTTTATTAATCTAACAAAACAGAAAACAAGCTATTGTTACAGGGTTATCTAATATCTTGTTCCATGAAGGGCATTATAAGCCTACATGGAGGATCTGGCTAAAGTAATGTAGTAGCCTACACAGATAAAACAGGGATGTCCTCTCACTTTACTGCCACCAAACATGATGTTGTAATGAAGTTTTGGTGATTAAGATTTATTTCAAAGCGGTCTCACGAGCCAAACCCTGTATCCATAGACTTGACTAGGCCTACTTGGTGAATGCATTGAGCATGACAAAAAAAAACAGCCTTCATTGAGAGGAGGGGAGGCTATGCTTGGTTTTTAATTAAACTAAGTGGGGGAAAAAACATTTTAGTTTGTTTCTAAATATGAGGTTTACAGGCAAGAAAAGCACATCTCTCGTGTTCCATGTACATGCATCACGCATCAGGGGACGTCCACAATGGAGTGAAAACACAAAGCCCCCTTGCGGTTGAAGGCTCTAGATGGATGCAGCATACTTTTAAGTTTTTCACACTTTGGATTGTCTTCAGTCCAGCCAGAGTCAGTCAAAGAACAGTAAGTTACCAAACCACAGAAGATGAAAATATGTGGTTTTCAGTGATGGTTTTATGTGATAGCTAGCAACTTGTAAACAATTACCCAATCATATATGTGTGTACTATTTTAATAATAATGTTAAATAATACACATTGAGGGGCCTCCTGGGTGGCGCAGTGATCTAGGGCACTGCATCGCAGTGCTAGCCACCAGAGACACTGGGTTCGCACCCAGGCTCTGTTGCAGCCGGCCGCGGGGCGACGCACAATTGGCCCAGCGTCGTCCGGGTTAGGGAGGGTTTGGCCGGTAGGGATATCCTTGTCTCATCACACACTAGCTACTCCTGTGGCGGGCCGGGTGCAGTGCACGCTAACCAGGTTGCCAGGTGCACGGTGTTTCCTACGACACATTGGTCCGGCTGGCTTCCGGGTTGGATGCGCGCTGTGTTAAGAAGCAGTGCGGCTTGGTTGGGTTGTGTTTCGGAGGACGCATGGCTTTCGACCTTCGACTCTCCTGTAGCGATGAGACAAGATAGTAACTACTAACAATTGGATACCATGAAATTGGAGAAAAGGGGGGTAAAAATTTCAACAAAAAAATAACATGTAAAAAAAAGAATACACATTGCCTGTTAAGACAATTATATTATATGACTGTTGCCTCCCGTTTAAGTTTAGTGCGATGTAATGACATCTGTTTTTGATCATTGTTAGGTGGAGGTCGCTAGCTACAATGGTATCTTCAGCCTGGCCTAGATTTTAGCTAGCTAGCTGCTCTGCAGTGCAAGCTAACTTGACTTGTTATAATGTTAGAAACAAGTTGATGAAAAAGTAACAAAACATGTTTTATTATCACCTGGAACAATATCATCCTGTCTTGAATGAAAGGTCAAATTTTGCAATCTCCCAAAATAAATTTGATCTGACAGTAACGGTTTTCTTCCGATGAAGGAGAGTAGGACCAAAATGCAGCGTGGTTAGTGTTCAACATGTTTAATATAGACAATAAACGAGAGCACTACAAAATACAAAACAACAAATGTGAAAACCGAAACAGTCCTATCTGGTGCAATGACACAAAGACAGAAGACAACCACCCACATAGTACCCACAGAATATGGCAGCCTAAATATGGGTCCCAATCAGAGACAACGATAGACAGCTGCCTCTAATTGAGAACCAATCTAGGCAACCATAGACATACAAACTACCTAGACATACAAACTACCCATAAACATACAAAAAACCCTAGACCAGGCAAAACAGATAAATCCCCCATGTCACACCCTGACCTAACAATAACATATTGCTTTATAAACACTACACTTGTCTGTTCAGTAGAGGGGTACATTAGTGCACATTTTTAAGGACACACCTCAGATATTTCTCCCTCCCACCTCAGCTCAAGCGAGTTCATACAGTATAAGACAGGTAAATTACCTTTCCTGGTGCTAAGGTTTGAAAACAGAGGCGCTTTAACAGGTTGAGCGTGCATTTGACAATTTCAAACGGACATAAATATTGGAAATAAGGCCAGATTTGGACTAAATAATGCTGAACAAGGTTGGAATGTCTTACATTAAAATAATACATTAGAAAAATAAATAAATAAATATATATATATATATATATATATATATATATATATATATACTGCTCAAGAAAATAAAGGGAACACTAAAATAACACATCCTAGACCTGAATGAATGAAATATTCTTATTAAATACTTGTTTCTTTACATAGTTGAATGTGCTGACAACAAAATCACACAAAAATTATCAATGGAAATCAAATTGATCAACCCATGGAGGTCTGGATTTGGATTCACACTCAAAATTAAAGTGGAAAACCACACTACAGGCTGATCCAACTTTGATGTAATGTCCTTATAACAAGTCAAAATGAGGCTCAGTAGTGTGTGTGGCCTCCACGTGCCTGTATGACCTCCCTACAACGCCTGGGCATGCTCCTGATGAGGTGGCGGATGGTCTCCTGAGGGATCTCCTCCCAGACCTGGCCTAAAGCATCTGCCAACTCCTGGACAGTCTGTGGTGCAACGTGGCGTTGGTGGATGGACCGAGACATGATGTCCCAGATGTGCTCAATTGGATTCAGGTCTGGGGAACGGGCGGGCCAGTCCATAGTATCAATGCCTTCCTCTTGCCAATCTTGGTGTTCTCTGGCAAATGCCAAACGTCCTGCACGGTGTTGGGCTGTAAGCACAACCCCCACACCTGTGGACGTCGGGCCCTCATACCACCCTCATGGAGTCTGTTTTTGACCGTTTGAGCAGACACATGCACATTTGTGCCCGGCTGGAGGTCATTTTGCAGGGCTCTGGCAGTGCTCCTGCTGCTCCTCCTTGCACAAAGGCGGAGGTAGCGGTCCTGCTGCTGGGTTGTTCCCCTCCTATGGCCTCCTCCACGTCTCCTGATGTACTGGCCTGTCTCCTGGTAGCGCCTCCATGCTCTGGACACTACGCTGACAGACACAGCAAACCTTGCCACAGCTCACATTGATGTTCCATCCTGGATAAGCTGCACTACCTGAGCCACTTGTGTGGGTTGTAGACTCCGTCTCATGCTACCACTAGAGTGACTTAGCGAAGAGTATTTTGAGATGGTTGAGGGGAGTGATGAGGTAGATTGGATGGTTTGGTGTCTGGAGCAAGACAGTCACCGTGAGGAGTGTGGGACCAGTCACACTTCATGTTTTGCGGAGATACGCAATGTGTCTCCAGTGCACATCCACAGCCCAGTACGTTCTGTGCCAGTGCCCCACACTTGCCTGGCTAAAGTGAGCATCCAGCCAGGATGCGTTGTGCCAGATCTACGCTCCAGACCTCCAGTGCTCCTCCATGGCCCAGTATATCCTGCGCCGGCCATACGTACTGTGTCTCCAGTGTGCCTCCACAGTCCAGTACGTCCTGTGCCTCCTCCCCGCACTCGCACTGAGGTGTGTGTCATCAGCTTGGTGCCACCTGTACCGGTCCCACACATCAGGCCTCCAGTGCGCCTCCACAGTCCAGAGCTTCCGGCGACAGTCCCCAGTCCAGAGCTTCCGGTGACAGTTCCCAGTCCAGATCTTCCGGCGACATTTCGCAGTCCAGAACCTCCTGAGACGGTCCGCAGTCCGGAACCTCCAGTGACGGTTCGCAGTCCGGAACCTCCAGCGACGGTCCGCATTCCGGAGTCTCCTGCGACGGTCCGCAGTCCGGAGTCGCCAGCGACGGTCCGCAGTCCGGAGTCTCCAGCGGCGGTCCGCAGTCCAGAGTCTCCAGCGGCGGTCCGCAGTCCAGAGTCTCCAGCGGCGGTCCGCAGTCCAGAGTCTCCAGCGGCGGTCCGTAGTCCAGAGTCTCCAGCGGCGGTCCGCAGCCTTTTTATTTCTCTATTTGGTTAGGTCAGGGTGTGATTTGGGTGGACATTCTAGTTTGTCTATTGGTATGGTTCCCAATCAGAGGCAGCTGTCTATCGTTATCTCTGATTGGGAATCCTTCTTTGGCAGCCCTTTTTCCCACTTTCAGTTGTGGAATCTTGTTTGTGTGTAGTTGCTTTCTGCACGGCATATAGCTTTACGTTCGTTTTGCATTTTGTTGTTTTTTGGTGTCATTTAAAATAATATAATGTATGTCTACCACGCTGCACCTTGGTCTCCTTCTAACAACGGACGTAACAATAACACACTTCTGTCTATTTGAGCTGGTCAGTATGTCAAGGTAATCCTGTCTAACGCAACTTTTTTTAAATGTATTATGTATTAAAACTTCATAAGTGTTGCTCTCCACCTTCTGGTGGACTGAGTATAGAAATCAGTGGAATTCGACTATGATAGCTGTCTCTGGATTACATCTTCAAACTAAGGGCAACCATGGCATCCGACAGGAGACGCGTCCAACCATGAATGATGTATACGGGTAAGATAGTCTAGCTGGCTACATTTTCAGTTATTACACTTTTCTAACTTGGCTAGCTATAACATAAAATTAGCTGGCTAACATTGAACCTGGTTGGTTAGCTACCTGCAGATTCATGCAGGGTAGTAACGTCATGAGTTGTGATTATGGTTCGTTGTTTACCTAGCTAGCTAGCTATATGTCTTAACAAAAGACTCCACTATGCAAGTAACCATTTCGGGTGAGTTCGTAAATCCAGTCTCGCCATCTACTCCAATTTCAGAGCACTCTCGTCTGAGTGTGCCAGAGAGCACAGAACACCTGATGAAGTCTAACAACACAGCCCCCTCAATCTTTTTATCAGAAGTTTCTCTCAGCCAATCAGCAGTCATTTGTCTAAGTGTTGTGCTTGTTGAATGTCCTTCCTCATGAGCGTGCTGAAAGTTTGTCAATTTGTCAATCTGTAAAATAGCATTGTATCTGGTAAAACATCATTTTATTCCAAAGGGTTGATAACAGGCTGATTGGTTGGCTATTTGAGCCAGTAATGGGAACATTACTATTCTTAGGTAGAGGAATGACTTTTGCTTCCCTCCAAGCCTGGGGGCATACACATTCTAGTAGGTAAAAATTGAAAATATGGCAAATAGGGGTGGAAAAATCATCAGCTTTTATCCTCAGTAATTTTCCATCCAAGTTGTCAGACTCCGGTGGCTTGTCATTGTTGATAAACAACAATAATTGTTTCACCTCTTCCATAACTCACTTTACAGAATTCTAAAATAGAATGCTTGTCTTTCATGATTTGGTCAGGTGTACTTGGAGGTGTAGTGTCAGCGTTCGTTGCTGCCATTTCATGCCCAAGTGTGAAACCTTGCCAATGAAAAATTATTAAAGTAGTTGGCAATAAAGTGAGGGAAAAAAGTATATGATCCCCTGCTGATTTTGTACGTTTGCCCACTGACAAATAAATGATCAGTCTATAATTTTAATGAGACAGAATAACAACAAAAGAATCCAGTAAAACGCATGTCAAAAATGTTATAAATTGATTTGCATTTTAATGAGGGAAATAAGTATTCGACCCCTCTGCAAAACATGACTTAGTACTTGGTGGCAAAACCCTTGTTGGCAATCACAGAGGTCAGACGTTTCTTGTAGTTGGCCACCAGGTTTGCACACATGTCCGGAGGGATTTTGTAAGGAGCAAGGAGGCCTACAAACCTGACTCAGTTACACCATCTCTGTCAGGAGGAATGGGCCAAAATTCACCCAATTTATTGTGGGAAGCTGGTGGAAGGCTACCTGAAATGTTTGATCGTAGTTAAACAATTTAAAGGCAATGCTACCAACTATTAATTGAGTGTATGTAAACTTCTGACCCACTGGGAATGTGATGAAAGAACTAAAAGCTGAAATAAATCATTATCTCTACTATTATTCTGACATTTCACATTCTTAAAATAAAGTGGTGATCCTAACTGACCTAAGACAGGGAATTTTTACTAGGATTAAACATCAGGAATTGTGAAAAACTGCGTTTAAATGTATTTGGCTAAGGTGTATGTAAACTTATGACTTAAACTGTGTATATATACACATGCCACACTATTTTTATTTTTTATTTTATTGTTTAGTAAATTTGAGTTTAACCAAAATATTTGATGTATTATTTGTTCTGTATTTTCTGGTGTATTAAACTGAAATTGCAGCCAACCTTTAATGGCTTTTTTTACATTTTAATATTTTGGAGATTTTTTCATTTTCAAATAACAAAATGAGAGGTTGTAATCGCAATAAAGGGAAAAAGTCCATCATTTATTTTGTTAGTCATATCAAGGATCCTGCTTGAAAACGTCACAGAAGCTATTTACGTTGTTGCTCATCACTTAACAGTCAGTAGATATAAAATTACACAAACTGTGTAGAACATCACTAAATACTTAATAACAACCCAAATGTTAAAATAAGCTTTTTTCTAGGACTGCAACCTCTAAATTCCTACCTGGTGTCCGTGATGGTTAATTTACAAGTATGTCAGCTGCTGACAGTGATTTTGTGCTTACGTCTGGTGAATGACTTCTTCCTGGTGGATTGTCTAGAGGACTCTTCTTCGAGACCTGTTGCATTCATCAGTGCATTAGTATCAGGTAGAATATTTTATTAATCTTTAATAAGGAGAGCCGTTTGAACGTAAACATTTTATTTTTATCAAAATGCATTTCAAAATACATACACGCTCCTCTTTGGGAAGCCATGTCTTATGTCTGCCAGTTTCTGTTGCCAATTGGTGGTCTCTCAGCCTGTACTTGGTAAGGATCTTCTTTGGCTACCTCCACTGTCGTGCAGTGACCACATACACGCTCCTCTTTGGGAAGCCATGTCTTATGTCTGCCAGTTTCTGTTGCCAATTGGTGGTCTCTCAGCCTGTACTTGGTAAGGATCTGTCTCTGCTTCCTATCTCTGACAGAGTAGAGATAATCAGCCAATTAATATTCTCTGTTTAGGGTCAGATAGCAATTCAGTCGATTTTGGGATTTTGTTTAGTTTTTCCAATGCTGTAAATATGAGTCCTTTGATTGGTTCATGAATTTGTTTATTGGAATTTTTTCTTCTGAAGCAGTGCTGGGTCTCGACCCCGCCCTGTGCAACTGGGTACTGGACTTCCTGACGGGCCGCCCCCAGGTGGTGAGGGTAGGCAACAACATCTCCTCCCCGCTGATCCTCAACACTGGGGCCCCACAAGGGTGCGTTCTGAGCCGTCTCCTGTACTCCCTGTTCACCCACGACTGCGTGGCCACGCACGCCTCCAACTCAATCATCAAGTTTGCGGACGACACAACAGTGGTAGGCTTGATTACCAACAACGACGAGACGGCCTACAGGGAGGAGGTGAGGGCCCTCGGAGTGTGGTGTCAGGAAAATACCCTCACACTCAACGTCAACAAAACTAAGGAGATGATTGTGGACTTTAGGAAACAGCAGAGGAAACACCCCCCTATCCACATCGATGGAACAGTAGTGGAGAGGGTAGCAAGTTTTAAGTTCCTCGGCATACACATCACAGACAAACTGAATTGGTCCACTCACACAGACAGCATCGTGAAGAAGGCGCAGCAGCGCCTCTTCAACTTCAGGAGGCTGAAGAAATTCGGCTTGTTACCAAAAGCACTCACAAACTTCTACAGATGCACAATCGAGAGCATCCTGGCGGGCTGTATCACCGCCTGGTACGGCAACTGCTCCGCCCTCAACCGTAAGGCTCTCCAGAGGGTAGTGAGGTCTGCACAACGCATCACCGGGGGCAAACTACCTGCCCTCCAGGACACCTACACCACCCAATGTTACAGGAAGGCCATAAAGATCATCAAGGACATCAACCACCCGAGCCACTGCCTGTTCACCCCGCTATCATCCAGAAGGCGAGGTCAGTACAGGTGCATCAAAGCTGGGACCGAGAGACTGAAAAACAGCTTCTATCTCAAGGCCATCAGACTGTTAAACAGCCACCACTAACATTGAGTGGCTGCTGCCACTCACTACCCTCTGGAGAGCCTTACGGTTGAGGGCGGAGCAGTTGCCGTACCAGGCGGTGACTCAACTCCAGCCACTTTAATAATGGGAATTGATGGGAAATTATGTAAATATATCACTAGCCACTTTAAACAATGCTACCTTATATAATGTTACTTACCCTACATTATTCATCTCATATGCATACGTATATACTGTACTCTATATCATCGACTGCATCCTTATGTAATACATGTATCACTAGCCACTTTAACTATGCCACTTTGTTTACATACTCATCTCATATGTATATACTGTACTCGATACCATCTACTGTATCTTGCCTATGCTGCTCTGTACCATCACTCATTCATATATCCTTATGTACATATTCTTTATCCCCTTACACTGTGTATAAGACAGTAGTTTTGGAATTGTTAGTTAGATTACTTGTTGGTTATTACTGCATTGTCGGAACTAGAAGCACAAGCATTTCGCTACACTCGCATTAACATCTGCTAACCATGTGTATGTGACAAATAAAATTTGATTTGATTTGATGTCAGCTTGGTTGGTTAGGTCCAACACCAGCTGACTGAGAGGGCTCGTTTCTGGGCTCAGCTCTTTGGTTTGAAGTGCTTTAAATTGCAGACTTGAATTTGGACTTGAATTTAGATGTGGCCAAAATGTTTATGATCTTTCCTGTATTTTCATTACTACTGGAAAGCGGCCCAATTCTGCCCTACATGCATTAGTTGGTGTATTTCTCTGGACTTGTAGAAATTTCCAACAGAATTCTGCAACCAGGGCTTCAATTGGATGTTTGTCCCACATATTAAAGTCCAGTTTATTGAGTGGCCCACAAACCCCACTTCCATAAAGAACTATTGGTAGGACTGTCACATATTTTGGTCAAATTCAAATTGGGATGTTGATATTGAATCATTTCATTTTTATTGCGTGGCATGCAGGCTTTTTCTTTGAGTGCATTCACTGCCATATTAAAGTTTCCCGATGCAGATATGGTCAGACCGAGGTATGTGTCATTTTTAGGGTGTTCAATTATGGTGGTGTTCAGGGTGAATTTCGTAGTTGTGTTTCTGACATATGTTTTTTGGGGGAAAATCATGATTTGTATTTTTATTTAATTTTTTTACAGTCAGGGTCCAATTATGGCAATATTGCTCTGGAATATTACGGTTCTGTTGAAGACCTTCTTTGCTTGGTGATAGAAGTACCAAGTCATCAGCATATTTTACCTCTGTGTCAAATAGTCTGAGCCCTGGGGCTGGAGAATGGTCCAACATGTCTGCTAATTCATTGATATGATTGATTCATTGAAATGTTGAAAAGATTTGGACTCAAACTGCAGCCTTGTCTCACACCTCGATGTTGTGAATGGAATTCTGTTCTTTGGTTTTTATTGCACACTTGTTTTCTGTGTACATACATTTTATTAAGTCATACACCTTACCACCAAGCCCACTATGGAGAATTTTGTAGAATAGACCTTTGTGCCAAATAGAATCAAAAGCTTTTTTAAAGTCAATAAAGCAAGCAAAGATTTTGCCCTGTTTTATTGGTGGATGTGTTTATTAATTAGTGTGTGTAAGGTGTATATATGGTCAGTAGTGCGACTGTTGGGGAGAAAGCAAATTTGACATTTACTTATTACATATTTTCTTGAAGAATGGTTTGAATTCTTGAATTCAAAATGCAACAGAAAACCTTTCCCAAGTTGCTGTTTACGCAAATTCCCCTGTAATTATTGCGGTCTGATTCGTCTCCACTTTTGTGGATAGGGGAGATGAGCCTCAGCAGCCAGAAGTTAAAACCACGTTGAACAATTTAAGCACAGCATTTTGCAACTCAGGTGTGCTGTTTTTCAGAATTAAATTTCAGATGTTATCTAGACCATAAGCCTTCTTTGAGTTTATAGATTTGAGCTTTTCATTTAGTTCTTGTTGGGTTATTGGGTAATTTAATGGATTTTGGTTGTTTTTAAATGACTGATTCTGTAACGGCTTCTAGAGGTAGTGGGTGGAGGAGTCAGGCGCAGAGAGCAGGGTAGTTCAAAGATGTGGATCTTTTATTTCCAAAAAACAGAGAGACGGTTACGCCACACACACAAGGGCGCATAAAGACCCAGTCCAACAAACAGGACGAAACTGTTCGGAAAAATGGAATCCACAAAATATTCACACATCATAAACAGAAAAAACAAGCCCGCACAAAAGCCGGTGGGCCTACCGGTTTAAATAGCCCACAACCAAAACCTAAACACGAAACAGGTGCAACTAATCAGACACAACTAAATGAAACAGAAAAGGGAATCGGTGGCAGCTAGCAGGCCGGCGACGACGACCGCAGAGCACCGCCCGAACAGGAAGAGGCACCATCTTCGGTGGGATTCGTGACAGATTCAAGGATGTTCCATTTTTCTTTCATTTCTAATTGGTTCTGTTGCCTTTTTGTGGGATGTTGTTGTATAGATTATCAAAATAAGTTTCCCAAATTCCTTCATCTTGTATGGCTAATTCTTGTGGCTTCGTCATGCTTAAATTGTTCCACATGTCCCAGAACTGAATTTGGTCAATTTCAATTTCATCAAGTGTCTTGCTGAAATAATTCAATATATTGCATTTCAGTGTATAGTTATTCTGTTTAAAAGTATTCATAGTGTAGTTCTGGGTTGTTTTGCTGCTTATGTTTATAATTTGACTTTTGTCTTAGGTGTTTTCTAATTGTTTTACATTCATTATCAAACCATTTTTCAGAAACATTGTTTTTTGTATCTGATGTTGCATTTATTTGGTTTTCTCAAATTAGATTTCGATGCTGCTTTTTGGAATATGCAGTTGATGTTTTGAGAAGCCGAATTGACACCTTCTTTATTGTTTTGGTATTGTGAGTTATTGAAGAACTGTATAGAGTTCATTGTTTAATTTCAGTTCAATGTTTCAATTTATCTCTCTGCACTGTTTAGAGCTCATCTGTACGAATGGTTTATGTTGTAGAGTTTGTTCTGTTTTTTTTATATTAACATTTTCACTTAATTTCTTCAGAAACACGTTGATCTGACAATGGTGTCTGTGGTCTGACAGTGAATGGAGGGGTCAATGTCAGTGATGGCATAATTGACTACACTTGTCCTAAGAGCTGAGCAGTAAGTAAACTGACCTAGAGTCCTCTCTGATTCTACCATTAAGCATGTACAGGCCTAAGGCTCGACAGAGATGCACGAACTCCTTCCCATTTTTGTTCAGTTTTTGGTCAGGACTGTTTCTATTATTTATAATAGGGCTATTGTACAAGAAGGGGTGTCCTAATATGTGGTGGTTACATCCCGCATCAGTGTAGTCAGGCTCAGAACCTGTTCTTGCATTGAAATCTCCACAAAGAAGCACTTTACACTCTGTCTGAAATGTAATGATTTCTGTATGGAGATTGTCAGAACACTGATCATCATAATATGATGAATCTGAAGGAGGAGCATAAGCTGCACATATGTAAACATCATTGTCACAATAGATTGTACCTTTGTTAAACCTCTTGGCGCACCGATCCCTTTAGCGGGATCATTTTCGTCAACATCTGCCAACATCCGTCAACATCCGCCAAATTCAAATTAAATTACTAAAAATATTTAATTTTCATGAAATCACAAGTGCAATATACCAAAACACAGCTTAGCTTGTTGTTAATCGATCTGGAGTGTCAGATTTCAAAAAAGCTTTACAGCGAAAGCAAAGCAAGCGTTTATGTTAGGACAGCTCTCTCAGCAGACAAAACATTATAAACAGCTAGCAGCAAAGTAGATTGGTCACGAAAGTCAGAAAAGCAATAACATTAATTGCTTACCTTTGATGATGGTCGGATGTTTGCACTCACGAGACTCCCAGTTACACAATAAATGTTCCTTTTGTTCGATAAAGATTATTTTTATATCCAAAAACCTCCATTTGGTTGGTGCATTTTGTTTAGTAATCCACAGGCTCATGCAGGTCACGACAGGCAGACGAAAATTCCAAATATTATCCGTAAAGTTTGTAGAAACATTTCAAACGTTTTTTATAATCAATCCTCAGGTTGCTTTTCCAATAAATAATCAATCATATTTCAACTGTGTGGTAGCCTTTTCAATAGGAGAGAGAGAGAAAATGTCTGCTCCAAGCTGCTCGCGCATTCAGAACTCTGGGAACACACAGCTATCCACTGACGCGATGTGATCATTCTTGCAGATTTTTCAGAATAAAAGCCTGAAACTATGTCTAAAGACCGTTCACACCTTGTGAAAGCTATAGGAAAAGGATATCCCTTTAAATGGAGGACAGGCTTGCAATGAAACAGAGAGGATTCAAAATAACAGCACTTCCTGGTGGATTTTCCTCAGGTTTTCGCCTGCAATATCAGTTCTGTTATACTCACAGAAAATATTTTTACAGTTTGGACACTTTAGAGTGTTTTCTATCCTAATCTGCCAATTATATCCATATTCTAGCTTCTGTGCCTGAGAAATAGGCAGTTTCATTTGGGTACGTTTTTCATCCAAACATCAAAATACTGCACCCTAGTCTCAAGAGGTTGAGTTTTATCCAAATGTGATTCGTACCTTTTTTCATTTCATTCAGTGCTATGTCTTGCTTATGCGAAATGATGATTCCACCTGAGTCCCGGCCCCATTTAACATTTTTATGTTTGATTGATGGCAGTAAACTTTCTCTATAGCCTGAGGGACACTGAGTATCTATGTCTCCACAACACCATGTTTCCAGTAGGATTATGATGTCCTGTCCCTTGATGTTTTTAATCAATTCTGGCTTTGTTTTAAAAACCAAAATGTGAAGAGTATAGGCCCTGGATATTCCAAGAGCTGATTGTTAATGATCTCATTTATAATGAGTCTCTCTCTCTCTCTCTCTCTCTCTCTCTCTCTCACTCACTCACTCACTCACTCACTCACTCACTCACTCACTCACTCACTCACTCAGTGCATGCTGGGTGTTTTTTGGCGTTTGAGTGTTTGGTGTGGAGGGCTCTGTCCTAACTAACTTTCTTGATTATTTTCAGAGTAAGATTCTTGACAGAGTAAGTTCCCTGGGGTTTGGAAGGTGTGGTGTGTGCGATGGCTTCTCGGCCTAGCGCGGAGGAGACGCTGTCGATACGGCATGGATTCAGGTGTGTTCCTGAGAATGGAGTTAAGGTGGAGGTTCTGCTCACGGTCGGTGAACAGGTGGGAGCTGAATTTATACATTCTGCTTATAGAATGAACAAAGCTGTGGTTGTGTTCATGAAAAGAGCAAATTTGGTTGGTAGGATAAATGCTAGTGGAATATTTGTAAGGGATGTGTTGGTGCCAGTTTCACCTCTCTCTACCCCTTCGACAAGAGTGGTAGTTGTAAATTTGCCTCCGTTTATTACGGATGATCAAATCAGGAAAGAGCTGAGTAAGTTTGCTAGCGGTTATCGTGTACTGTCAGCAGGCTTTCAGGCAGATGCCGTTAAGCACGTTGTTTCATTCAGGAGGCAAGTGTTTATGTTTCTGAATAACAATGAGCAACAGCTAAATGTGCATTTTAAAGTGAGGCATGGGGAGGGGCTCTATGCAGGGTTTGCCAGCACAGATAGTCTACAGTGTTTTGAGTGTGAGGATTTGAGGATTTGAGGCATAAGAGCTTTGTATGCCCACATAAAGGCTGTAGACAAGGTGAGGGTACAAGCGCCAGTGGGGGAAATCGAGGTCAACATGCAGGGGGTAATGAGATGCAGACAGCAGAGGCTGGGTCTAGTCATGCCAAAGATGGTGGTGCAGATGAGGCTGGGCCTAGCCATGCCAGGGATGGTGGTGTAGATGAGGCTCGGCCTAGTCTTGCCAGGGATAGTGGTGTAGATGAGGCTGGGCCTAGTCAGGCTAGAGATGGTGGGGTAGCAGAGGCTGGGTCTAGTCAGGCTATGGATGGTGGTGTAGATGAGGCTGAGTCTAGTCAGGCTATGGATGGTGCTGTAGATGAGGCTGAGTCTAGTCAGGCTAGAGATGGTGGGGTAGCGGAGGCTGGGTCTAGTCAGGCTATGGATGGTGGTGTAGATGAGGCTGAGTCTAGTCAGGCTATGGATGGTGGTGTAGATGAGGCTGAATCTAGTCAGGCTATGGATGGTGGGGTAGCGGAGGCTGGGTCTAGTCAGGCTAGAGATGGTGGGGTATCGGAGGCTGGGTCTAGTCAGGCTATGGATGGTGGTGTAGATGAGGCTGGGCCTAGTCAGGCTATGGATGGTGGTGTAGTGGAGGCTGGGTCTAGTCAGGCTAGAAATGGTGGGGTAGCGGAGGCTGGGTCTAGTCAGGCTATAGATGGTGGGGTAGCGGAGGCTGGGCCTAGTTATGCTATGGAGGGTGGTGTAGATGAGGCTGGGCCTAGTCATGCTATGGAGGGTGGTGTAGCGGAGACTGGGTCTAGTCATGCGGAGGGTGGTGTAGATGATGCTGGGCCTAGTCATGCTATGGAGGGTGGTGTAGATGAGGCTGGGTCTAGTCATCATTTTCTGTTTTCTCAGGCAAAGTTGGCTATTTGGCTAACAAGTAGGAACAGGGTCAAAAGGTGGGGGGATAACTTTTTATGGCTGGGGGCAGTATTGAGTAGCTTGGATGAATAAGGTGCCCAGAGGTGCCCAGAGTAAACTGCCTGCTACTCAGTCCCAGAAGCTAAGATATGCTTATTATCAGCAGATTTGGATAGAAAACACTCTGAAGTTTCTAAAATTGTTTGAATGATGTCTGTGAGTATAACAGAACTCATATGGCAGGCAAAAATCTGAGAAAAAATACAACCAGGAAGTGGGAAAACTGAGCTTTGTAGGTTTTCTACACTTGGCCTATTGAATACACAGTGGGATATTGGTCATATTGCACGTCCTAATGCTTCCACTAGATGTCGACAGTCTTTAGAACCTTGTTTGATGCTTCTACTGTGAAGGGGGGGCGAATGAGAGGGGAATGAGTCAGGGCTCTGGCAGAGTGCCACAAACTGGCCATGCTCATTCACGTGAGAGCTCTGTTCCATTGCATTTCTACAGACAAAGGAATTCTCCGGGTTGGAACATTATTGAAGATTTATGTTAAAAACATCCTAAAGATTGATTCTATACATCGTTTGACATGTTTCTACGGACTGTAATGGAATTTTTTTACTTTTCGTCTGCTCCTAGTGAACGCGCGTCATGAATTTTGATTTGTGAACTGAACGCGCTAACAAAAGGAGGTTTTTGGACGTAAATTATGGATATTATCGAACAAAACAAACATTTATTGTGGAACTGGGATTCCTGGGAGTGCATTCTGATGAAGATCATCAAAGTAAGTGAATATTTATAATGCTATTTCTGACTTCTGTTGACTCCACAACATGGCGGATATCTCTTTGGGTTGTTTTGATCTCTGAGCTCTGTACTCAGGTTATTGCATGGGGTGCTTTTTCCGTGAAGTAAAAAAAAAATCTGACACAGCGGTTGCATTAAGGAGAAGTGTATCTATAATTCCGTGCATAATAGTTGTATCTTTTATCAATGTTTATTATGAGTATTTCTGTAAATGTATATGGCTCTCTGCAAAATCACTGGATGTTTTGGAACTTCTGAACGTAACGCGTCAATGTAAACTGAGATTTTTGGATATAAATATGAACTTTATCGAACAAAACATACATGTATTGTGTAACATGAAGTCCTATGAGTGTCATCTGATGAAGATCATCAAAGGTTAGTGATTAATTTGATCTATATTTCTGCTTTTTGTGACTCCTCTATTTGGCTGGAAAAATCGCTGTGTTTTTCTGTGACTTGGCTCTGACCTAACCTTTTGCTGTAAAGCCTTTTTGAAATCGGATACTGTGGTGGGATTAACAAGAAGTGTATATTTAAAATGATGTAAAATACTTCTATGTTTGAGGAATTTTAATTATGAGATTTCTGTTGTTTTGAATTTGGCGCCCTGCACTTTCACTGGCTGTTGTCATATCAATCCCGTTAGCGGGATCTCAGCCCAAAGAGTATAACAGACCCTTTACTATTATCTGATGGGATGGTCTCTGCATGCCTTAGGGTTGAATATGAGTTGTATAGAATGATAAAAAGTGTTGTATAAGGGCTGTATAGTTAGGGAAGATGTTTTGGATATACGGTTGTAGAAGTGGTGAGGTTTTTTGGTTATTGTGATGTTGTTTTGTATCGTGTGGTAGAGGGAAAGGTGAGTATGGTACATGTATGCAGTACAGGATATATTTTGGTGTTTAATTTTTAAGGGGGGGTGGTGAGGTTTTAATGAAATGAGAATGTTTCATTAAAGAAAGACCAAAAGTCAGTCTTAGTCTCTCTCTCTCTCTCTCGTTTGTCTCTGTTTCTCTCTCTCTCTCTCGCTCTCTTTTATTCTCGCCCTCTCCCTCTCGCTCGCACTCTCTCGCCCGCTCTCTTTCTTGCTCGCTCTCTCTCTCTTTCTTCTCTTTCTCCCTCTCTTTTTCTCTCCCTCTTCAATGGGCTTTATTGGCAAGGGAAACATGTTTACATTGCCAAAGCAAGTGAAATAGATAATAACAGTAAACATTACACTCTCTCTATCCTCTCAGCATGCTGGCAGACAAGCTCAACATGACGCCTGAGGAGGCAGAGCAGTGGATCGTCAACCTCCTTGCGAAGCCAGACTAGACACCAAGATCGACTCCAAACTGGTGAGATCATCAGAGCTTGAGATTCGCCAGTAGGAAACTTTTCAGGGTTCCATCTTGACAACAATTTTCAAAGGCTTCAATATGTTTTCTGTATCCAGGCACTCCGCTTTGTGTTGTGCATAAGAACAGCACTTAGCCGTGATATTCTCACCATATACTACAAACCCCAGAGGTGACTTATTGCTTAATTATATGATGCAGAATGCATCATAACGGCTGTATTTCGGATGTAATTTGAAAGCTAAATATCTTGAAACGTGATTGCTGACATGCAAAGCATTTTGTTTTTCTTGAAGTAAATTACTTTTCGGGACGGAAAAACGCTTTTAGTGTAAACTTGGACTAAAACCAGTTATAAAGTCTGTAGAAAAGTGGACCTATTTTTTATATAATAATAACTAACATAATCACCTAAGTGAAAGCTAGGTAGTCAGGGAGAATTGAAAATTCCCAAAACAATGATTTTATCAATACTGATTTTTCTCTCATTCACTGAAACTACACCAGTTGTTTGATAACATTGTATGTAAAACAGTTTCTCCTCTGTCCACTAGATGGCAGCATTGGCCTTTTTTCTACGTTCCCTCAACTAATGTGCTGCATAAACTATTTCACATGCCAATTTCAAAATGGCTTGCGTTTCTCAATTTCACAAGGTTATCATATCAACGTTTCTTATTGTGGTACAGACATGGACAGATTGCCTTTTGGCTCTCAAAGCAACCTCAGAATGTGGGAAGCTTTGTCTGGCGTTTGGCAGGTTTAGGTCATTTTGGATCTTTGAAATGTCATGCTGCTGTTGTCATAGAAACAAACGGGAATGGAAAGTCTCCTGGTTTCTTGTGACAGTGACTCACAAGTTACAGAGGAACCAGATATGCTTTACTTAACCACACTGTACCAGCGGTTACTTTCCACACCCAGTTGCCTATGGACACAACCTAGATCTTTCTGTAAATAGTAGGGTTATGTTTAGTTCTGGTGAAACCTGTCAACTCCAGCAGCATATTGTACTTCATCATAAAAGGTTTAAAAAAATGTTTTTTAAACATACTTACTGAACAGGCAGAGGGAGGAGGCCAGGAAAGGAAAGGAATGACAGGCAGACCCACGTTCACAGGCATCCTTTCAGGTTTTTGTGTGTGTGTGTTTAGTATGTGTGTTTTCTCTCTGCTATATAGCCTCATCACTCCTTCGTTGTGCAGTTCGCTTCATCCACACACAGTCTGAGCACACACGTGTACACACAGCACGAGTCAGAGGTGATGTGGGCTGAGGTCTGAGGGCTCCCATCTGAAACAGCTGGTACCCATCTGTTTCTACTACTGTTGCTGTTCCAGCTGCTGTATCTGCTGTGCTGTGCCTCCCTGAGCACAGATTCATCCCATAGGAGCCCTGAGGAAGATAGATATACAGATAGATGGAAAAAAATTGCCAAGAAGGCCAGCATCCCGGAGTCGCCTCTTCACAGTTGACGTTGAGACTGGTGTTTTGCGGGTACTATTTAATGAAGCTGCCAGTTCAGGACTTGTGAGGCGTCTGTTTCTCAAACTAGACACTCTAATGTACTTGTTCTCTTGCTCAGTTGTGCACCGGGGCCCCCCACTCCTCTTTCTATTCTGGTTAGAGCCTGTTTGCACTGTTCTGTGAACGGAGTAGTACACAGAGTTGTACCAGATCTTCAGTTTCTTGGCAATTTCTCGCATGGAATAGCCTTCATTTCTCAGAACAAGAATAGACTGACGAGTTCCAGAAGTGATTTTTTTCTGGACATTTTGAGACTGTAATCAAACCAACAAATGCTGATGCTCCTGATACTCAACTAGTCTAAAGAAGGCCAGTTTTATTGCTTCTTTAACAACAGTTTTCAGCTGTGCTAACATAATTGCAAAAGGGTTTTCTAATAATCAATTAGCCTTTTAAAATGATTAACTTGGATTAGCTAACACAACTTGCCATTGGAACACAGGAGTAATGGTTGCTGATAATGGGCCTCTGTATGCCTATGAGATATTCCATAAAAAAATCTGCCGTTTCCAGCTACAATAGTAATTTACAACATTAATGTCTACACTGTATTTCTGATCAATTTGATATTATTTTAATGGACAAAAAATGTGTTTTTCTTTCAAAAAGAAGGACATTTCTAAGTGACCCAAACTTTTGAACGATAATGTATATATTGTATTTTATACCATCTATTGCATCTTTCCTATGCCACTCTATCATTGCTCATCCATATATTTATATGTATATATTCTTATTCCATTCCTTTACTTAGATGTGTGTGTATTAGGTAGTTGTTGTGGAATTGTTAGATTACGTGTTAAATATTGCTGCACTGTCGGAACTAGAAGCACAAGCATTTCGCTACACTCACAATAACATCTGCTAACCATGTGTATGTGACAAATAAAATGTAGTTTGATTTGATGACATGGTAATTTGATGACATGTCTGTACTAGCTGCATGTGGATGATTGCAGTGATTATACTGTAGATGATTTCAAATTTTCCTCCTATTGTTTAATGGCCTCCTATTGTTTAATGTAAAATTCTGTAACTTGAAAAGTATACACTGTATATGTCTGGTTTTCATCATATATGTTGTGCATGAGACATGAAACATGATGAAAGGATTTTTGTTAAAGAAAAGTTTTTGTTTAAGAAAAGGAATGTGATTTAATTTTCTAACGAGACCATAGTTTTGATGATACTTTGCAGAGATCGTGTCAGGATGATGGAACTCACTTTTTACGCAGAAAGTATAAAGGCTTGGAAGAGAAATTAACATCAGACCAGGAAACTTGAGGCGAGAGCTACATGTTTTTAAATGGTTGAAACTTTGAACCTCAACACGAGGTGAAGAAATAAACTCACCTTCCTTTAGACCAGAGAGACGAAGAGCTTTAGCTCATGTCCATCATGGTCCGAATCCTGAATGCCAACACGAGGAGGAAGAGGAGAAGAAAACTCCCCTCTCAGACAATCACTGGTACGGCTAAGTAGCTATTCTTAGGACATTGTGACCTTTGGTGGACAATCAGAGCATGTACAAGTGGCCCACAGGAAAGGCTCACCAAACCAACATTCTTCCGAAAGAGGGCTCGTTCCAACAGAGAAACGGCAAATGGCATTCAACACATTAATACATTCATTATTTCTTATTCCAAACGGGCGGCGGTTCATGTGCAAGGTACATGATTAATGTGAGAACAGTCCTAGAATGTATCCACGATAAGTGTCCCTTTTTCTCTCTCTCTTTTTCCCATCCCCTCTCTATGTGTAAGAAGAAGTCATATCTTGTCTGCCACTAAGGACCTTTGTCTCATGTAAGCATGTATGTGTATTCTTTGTTATTATTTAGTTAGCTTGTAAATAAATTAACAAAATTTGTGTAATTCTGAATATTGCTCAAGATGGTTACGATCGTTCAGAATGAGTATTTTATAAGAGGTAATGATTAATAAGATGACTGTTTATTAATGTTATAGGTAAATATCTCATAGATTCACGACAGAGTTAAAAAAAAAAAATCAACCAAATTAACATTATTAGCAGATAATTTTGCTTATTTTAAACTAAAAAAGGCTAAATACAAGTAATCTTATTTAAAATATATTTTTCAAGATATTTGACCTTAATCATCGTATTCAGGTCAAATGTTTGTAAATATATCGTTCACTACATTTGACCAGGGCCCATAGGGAAGAAACTAAGCAGCACCTTTCAAGATGCTTTTAATCTTTTACCAGCTTTAACAATTTGCGAGTGACTATTTTGACTAGGTGTCAATTCAACAGTCATAATGAGTGCAAGAGGGCCCTGACCTGGTCAAAGTGGTGCACTATAGGGAAGAGGGTGCCATTTTGGATGCAAGCCCAATCTCTTGCTCTCCCCTAACAGTTGAATAATGCTGGGTTTAACATGTAGAATCGATTTTAACATGTAGACCACCCATGTGCCTTGTTTAGTAATCTGCCAAGTCCTCTGCAATGCCACTCATGGAGCATTACTATTGATACTGTCACAGAATCCTAACAATGTTCAGTCCAGCACAGCTAGCATTGTATCAATGGCTCTTGTGAATCAAGGCACTGTGAGCAAATTGTCTGCTGAGATGCAGTTTGATGTAGTGCTGGATAGACAAAGACACGCTGAGATGGCCCAGGCTCTGAGGGAGAGCCTTTGTGTTTCCTCTCAGTAATGAGGAAGCTACGGTTCATTTCCTCCCACTGACTAAACCAAGTGGGTGGACACAGAGGTTGTATCCCAAATGGCAGTATTTTCCTATATATAGTGCACTACTTTTGACCTGGGCCCATGGGGCTCTTGTCCAAAGTAGTGCACTATGTAGGGAATAGGATGCCAGTTAGGATGCATGCGGAGAGAAAAGACGAGCTTCAGAGAAAGAATGACGCATGGCTGTTTGCAACTGTAGAAGGCATGATCTCACATTCCTATCTGTGATGAAATATCATACGGATGCGTGATCTCATTATATATGATTGTGCGTGAGTGTCTTTTCTGAATGAGAAAATATTTTTGGCAAAGAAATATTTGTTGAAAATATTTTCACAGCAAAGAAATATTTGTTGAATATATGTAGGAATAATTGCATATGACCTCTAGGCCTGTGTTCATAAAGCGTCTAAGAGTTTTGACTTAGGATCAGGTCCCCCTGTCCATATTATCGTATCCATTATGATTGAAAAGCTAAACTGATCCTACATCAGCACTCCGACGCTTTATGAATAAGGGCCCTGACTGACCTCCATGGTACTGTCATACTTGGCCAATGATCTACTCATGTGTGTCCCAAATGTCACCCTACAGCCCCTGGTCAAAAGTAGTGCACTATAAAGGGAATAGAGTGCCATTTGGGACACAACCCTCTCTGTTCAATAGGAATATGATTGATACTGCATAATGATGATCCAGCCTGTTGCTGGATGCATTATTTTCCCCCATCACTGGAGAGACTCAACATAATTTGTTAAAGTGACAACTGCAATCGCAATTAGTGGCTTCTCAACAAGGATGTCTTTGTCTGATCTAGAGATAATAGTTTTCCAATGGAGAGGACTGTCATTATTATTATTTCAAACTGATGTAGAGATCTCTCTAGCCACAGTGTGTAATGAGCTTTCAATAACAGTTTAGAATGAGCTACCTGAACTCGTTCAATTACTTCAAATGTGATAATTGAAATTTACCACAGTTTTGTTCCTAGTTCAACATAACTTTTAAATTGTATGTGTACTACAATAGTGAAAGAAGAAACAAAAGAGAAGCATGTCACATCTGTAGCAGAGTGCCCTCTGGACAGGAAATGTATCAATAAACCAATTAGGCACATATGGGCAGACTTTATACAACATTTTAAACAGTAATGCAATGGTTCTTTGGATCAGTCTGAAACTTTGCACATACGCTGCTGCCACCTAGTGGCCAAAATATACATTGTGCCTAAATTGCAATAATACATTGTGGCCTTTCTCTTGCATTTCAAAGATGATGGAAGAAAATGCATGTTTTTTTTTCTTTGTAATATCTTTTACCAGACCTAATGTGTTATATTCTCCTACATTAATTTCACATTTCCACAAACTTCAAAGTGTTTCCTTTCAAATGGTAGGCACAAGGGCTTAGAGTGTCAAACACTCAGTAGATGATTTAATCAAATTGTCTGGACAGTATTTACTCAAGAACTGTGTTATTTGCCATTTTGCCATGGCCATTTTGGATATCATATGATGGCTGACGCAACTCACGTGACTCACAGCGAAGAAGAGCTGTGACACACTGGTCTGGACAGAAGGCCATTGTAAATGCAGTATTTACAAAGAGTTTGCTTATTTCTGGCTAGCTTTAATTGGTTCTGTCAAATATTTTGTTTTTCTCTCCTGAGGGGTTGAGAACTTGCGTTGTTTGGATTTGAAAATCCAACAGTTGTATTGGAAGGGGGTGACCCTCGAGGGGCTGTCAGCGTGGGTTTCAGTGACAAAGACACAGAGGAGAACCAATCAATAAAACAGCAGATCCTCTTCATAATCGACGCATCCTGCAGGCAACATCAAAATAGCCTTTCCAGACTGAAGTCAGGAGGACTTTGAGTTAGCCAGACTAGGTTTCGCTGGCTAGGGAGATGAACGTCTGACAAGATGTCTAGGGCTTCAATGGTTTGAAATGTAATTATTGAAGGAACTTTTTTTTAACAATATAGACCTATAGCAATATCAGTAATGCACTGGGAGAATTCCAAATAATGTGCATTGCAGCCCTGGTCAGGTGTATGGCAAAGATGACCTAAACAGTCCCTCTTCTGGTATGGCCATGTACTGACACAATACATTCTTTTCACGCCACTTCGATACGAAGTGATTTTCATAGGAGGTTAAGAGAGCATTATGGGAAACCCTTTTCCTAACCTTAACCTCAGGGGGTTTTCACATATAGTCCTTTTTAAAAGAAATAATCTCAGTCCTCTTTAAAGTGAACTCTGGTGTAAAACAAAACGCTAAATAAATCTTATCTGTTCTATTGACACTTCCCTTGCCTTTGAATGAGGACTCGACTGTTTGACAGTTCACTTCACCTATTTTGTGGGCCGAGTCCTCTTTGAATTCACATTGTTATGTTTAGAAAGGAACCCAGATCTTTTTCCAGCATGCACTCTGGGTTTTTACAAAGTGCAGGACGAGCCATTCCATCAGAATGTGTTGACAACTAGATATACCTAAACTCAGCAAAAAAAGAAGCGTCCTCTCACTGTCAACTGCGTTTATATTCAACAAACTTAACATGTGTAAATATGTGTATGAACATAAAAAGATTCAACAACTAAGACATAAACTGAACAAGTTCCACAGATATGTGACTAATATAAATGGAATAATGTGTCCCTGAACAAAGGGGGGGGTCAAAATCAAAAGTAACAGTCAGTATATGGCCAGCAACTGCATTAAGTACTGCAGTGCATCTCCTCCTCATGGACTGCACCAGATTTGCCCGTTCTTGCTGTGAGATGTTAACCCACTCTTCCACCAAGGCACCAGCAAGTTCCCAGAGATTTCTGGGGGGAACGGCCCTAGCCCTCACCCTCCGATCCAACAGGTCCCAGATGTGCTCAATGGAATTGAGATCCATGCTCTTCGCTGGCCATGGCAGAACACTAACATTCCTGTCTTGCAGGAAATCACGCACAGAACGGGCAGTATGGCTGGTGGCATTGTCATGCTGGAGGGTCATGTCAGGATGAGCCTTCAGGAAGGGTACCATATGAGGGAGGAGGATGTCTTCCCTGTTAACGCACAGCGTTGAGATTGCCTGCACTGACAGCAAGTTCAGTCCGATGATGCTGTGACACCGTCCCAGACCATCACAGACCCTCAACCTCCAAATCGATCCCGCTCCAGAGTACAAGCCTCGGTGTAATGCTCATTCCTTCGGCAATAAACGCGAATCCGACCATCACCCCTGGTGAGACAATACCGCGACTCATCAGTGAAGAGCACTTTTTGCCAGTCCTGTCTGGTCCAGCGACGGTGGGTTTGTGCCCATATGCGATGTTGTTGCCGGTGATTTTGGTGAGGACCTGCCTTACAACAGGCCTACAAGCCCTCAGACCAGCCTCTCTCAGCCTATTGCGGACAGTGTGAGCACTGATGGAGGGATTGTGCATTCCTGGTGTAACTAAGGCAGTTGTTGTTGCCATCCCGTACTTGTCCCGCAGGTATGATGTTCGGATGTACCAATCCTGTGCAGGTGTTGTTACAAGTGGTCTGCCAATGCGAGGATGATCAGCGGTCCGTCCTGTCTCCCTGCAGTGCTGTCTTAGGCATCTCACAGTACGGACATTGCAATTTATTTCCCTGGACACATCTGCAGTCCTCATGCTTCCTTGTTGCATGCCTAAGGCACGTTCACGAAGATGAGCGGGGAACCTGGGCATCTTTGTTTTTCAGAGTCAGTAGAAAGGCCTCTTTAGTGTCCTAAGATTTCATAACTGTGACCTTAATTGCCTACCTTCTGTAAGCTGTTAGTGTCTTAACGACCGTTCTACAGGTGCATGTTCATTAATTGTTTAATGGTTCGTTGAACAAGCATAGGAAGCAGTGTTAAAGCCCTTTACAATGAAGATCTGTGAAGTTATTTGAATTTTTGTGAATTATATTTGAAAGACAGGGTCCTGAAAAAGAGACATTTATTTTTTCACTGAGTTTACCTATATTTTTTACCCCCCTTTTTGTGATATCCAATTGGGAACTTGTCTCATCGCTGTAACTCCCCAAAGGGCTCGGGAGAGGTCAAAGTCGAGTCATGACCCGCCAAACTGCGCTTCTTAACATCCGCCTGCTTAACCCAGAAGCCAGCTGCAACAATGCGTCGGAGGAAACACGGTTCAACTGACAACCGAAGTCAGCCCGCAGGTGCCCGACACAGTCTGGGATCAAACCCGGGTCTGTCGTGACCTCAAACACTTTGATGCAGTGCCTTAGACCGCTGCGCCACTTGGGATGCCCCCTACTTACATTTTGGAACTTAATAGCGTGCATTTAGTTAAAATATGAGATAATAATGGTAACCAGAAGATACCATTAACATGTACATTTGATTGGTAACAGAATAAATAGCAATAGAATAACTGCAGAATAAATAACGCTGCAATTGAACATTGTACACCCAAGGTAGGCTACTGCCCCTTTAAGAGCTAGAATAGATTCTCACCAAATATATTGTGTTTTCACACTATTCAAACCCCCACAATCAATAAACAGCTTATGAAGCTACGTTAGCTTACAGTTTACATATTGCAAACAAAAACATCCACACATTTTGGAATTTATAGGCGTCCTTGACATTCGATAATCAATATACAAAAACAGCAACAAACACGGCAGGGGATGGCAAGAGAATGGCAGGGGAAACTGTGTTGCAGTAGTCTAGTGTGTGGTGCGGGAATAATGACAAGCTAATCACATTGTCCTAAAAAAGGGAACCGGACCGCAGAATTCAAGCAAACCGACCACTCGAGATGGTCTCAGTTCGGTTCGCCTCAAGGTCTCTTTTGAGGGGTCAGTGTTCCTTTGGAGTGTTCACACTGCACAAAACCGCACTGAATTCACAAAAATTGTCTGAAAGGGACCAAGTTGAAAACACCCTCAGTCTCCTAACCTGCTACGTTAATTCTCCTAACCTGCTATGAATAAGTCACTTCCATATAAAAGTGGCGTAAAAACAGTGTTTCTCATGTACAGACATGCTGATTTAGCCGAGGTCAGCAAGAATGAGTCTATATAACTATATAACTATTTGTTTAGCACTTTTGAAATGTGCAGCGACAGAATTCAGAACATGGACCATTCTTACAGTGTTCTCCATGTACACCAAGTCAGAAAGCTGAAAGCTCTTACAATTTTCAATGATTACATTTCTCAAAAACAGGTTATAGGCTACATGTGCACCACCAAATCAAAACAGTAGGTGAAACTAAGAGGTAAAAATAGACCAAATTATTAGGGTGAGGCACATGGGCTACTAACAGCTTACTCGACAACATACACTTAGTTTAAAACTTACTTACCTACAGTATACATGTCTCCCTGGCATATTACATAAGACATTTTTGGATTCACCTTGTTGTTCTGTGCTCACTTGAACAGGAAGGCGGTCCTTCGTGGGCAAATTTTGTCATCAAACTTTGTCATCAAAGTCTGGCATTCTCTGGATTTATGGTGCTTTCAAAGACAACTGGAAACATGAAGAAAAAAAAGTTGAATCATGATGATGTCAGTGAACTTCAGGTTGTAGCTCTAGAAAGAGACCTGAGTTCCTGATTTACAATTCTGAGTTGGATGAAAGTTGAAAACGTATTTTCCCAGTCCTAGCTCGTTTTTCCCTGAATTCCCAGTTGTCTTGAACTCACTAAAGTCAGATTTTATAGTTCCGAGTTAACAATTGTTTTAAGCACAGCACAAATCATGCTTCATTGACAGCATGGCCAATGTTGAATGTTTATAATTTTAAACTAGGAAAATAGACCCTTATTCTTAGATTTGGTTACCACACAGCCACTCCACTGAATAGCAGGCTAATAATTGCATTGCAATGCTTGCAGTTAGCCACTAATTCCTTCCAAAACACTCATTGTTGAATTTGCAATTTACAACTTGTTGTGTCCAATGTCCAATGGCCGATGAGCACTGATACGTTTTATCTCTAATTTCTCTCCATTATTTCTCTTCATATGACAAAGATTAAAAATGACTTGCGAGTAGATTGTGGACTTCATTCATGATGATGACTACTAGCTAAGATTTTTTAAGTATGATGTTGACAGTCCAATCAAAGCTACTGTAGATATAACGTAATTTGATGTTATTTTATCTGTGTCCAATGACCTTGAGCCTTCTTGGATGGGCACTTCTAATGTAATTCTATAACAGCACCCAAGGGGCTAGAATTTTAGAGCTCTACCCTTAGACTTGGTGGTGACGTAGTGTCCCCATGAGTGACAGAACACTGAGCCAATCAAGCCGCAACACTCTGTATTTTCTGCTGGCTTCCCCAACCACCACAGAAAGCACTGAGCTAGCCTGCATTTTAGCTGCCTTACTCAAGAAATCAAGAGACCATTTATTAACTCAATGATATATATATATATATATATTGATTTTTTTACATTGCTTGCAAACTGATGTGACACATATTAATGCCAAAATAACATGCAAAACAGGCAAGCCCCCTGTTTTGCATGTTTTTTATTTTATTATTATTTTTTGCTAAAAATGTGGGGCTCAAAACAGGTGGGGCTCTGGCCTGCCCTGGACGACAGGTTGCCAGTAGTGCACTGGGTGCACTACATTTAGCCAGCAGCATGCCACACTGCCTCTTACTGTTGGTTTGTCTCTGAAGTTAAGCAGGGTTGGTCCTGGTTGGTCCCTGAATAGGAGACTGGAAGGGGTGTTGGAGGGCCAGTAGGAGGCACTCTTTCCTCTGGGCAGTGATTGGGGGCATTGCCCTGTGTAGGGTGCAGTCTTCCAGGTGTCCTGACTATCTGTGGTCACTAAAGATCCCATGGCACTTTTCATAAGAGTAGAGGTGTTAACCCCAGTGTAAATTTCCAATTTGGCTTTTATACCAGCATCCAATTGGTTTATTGCTCACCCCTGTAACTATTCCCCAGGTCGTTGCTGTAAATGAGAATGCGTTCTAAGTCAATTTACCTGGTAAAATAAGGGTTAAATAAATGTTTTTTAAAAACAACTTTTGACCAGAGATCAACACTATGAAGGGAACAGGGTGCCGTTTGGGAAGTAATTTATGAGTTGACACTGTTATTTCCACTGAGAAGACCAGTTGATGATGACCGGGGCAGACAACGAACCACCCTTGCTGTCTCTGCCTGGCCGGTTCCCCTCTTTCCACTGGAATTCTCTGCCTCTAACCCTATTACAGGGGCTGAGTCATTGGCTTACTGGGGCTCTCTCATGCCGTCCCTGGAAGGGGTGCGTCACCTGAGTGGGTTGATTCACTGATGTGGTCATCCTGTCTGGGTTGCCCCCCCCCCCCCCCCCCCTTGGGTTGTGCCGTGGCGGAGATCTTTGTGGGCTATACTCAGCCTTGTCTCAGGATGGTAAGTTGGTGGTTGAAGATATCCCTCTAGTGGTGTGGGGGCTGTGCTTTGGCAAAGTGGGTGGGGTTATATCCTTCCTGTTTGGCTCTGTCCGGGGGTGTCCTCGGATGGGGCCACAGTGTCTCCTGACCCCTCCTGTCTCAGCCTCCAGTATTTATGCTGCAGTAGTTTATGTGTCGGGGGGCTAGGGTCAGTTTGTTATATCTGGAGTACTTCTCCTGTCCTATTCGGTGTCCTGTGTGAATCTAAGTGTGCGTTCTCTGATTCTCTCCTTCTCTCTTTCTTTCTCTCTCTCGGAGGACTTGAGCCCTAGGACCATGCCCCAGGACTACCTGACATGATGACTCCTTGCTGTCCCCAGTCCACCTGACCGTGCTGCTGCTCCAGTTTCAACTGTTCTGCCTTATTATTGTTCGACCATGCTGGTCATTTATGAACATTTGAACATCTTGGCCATGTTCTGTTATAATCTCCACCCGGCACAGCCAGAAGAGGACTGGCCACCCCACATAGCCTGGTTCCTCTCTAGGTTTCTTCCTAGGTTTTGGCCTTTCTAGGGAGTTTTTCCTAGCCACCGTGCTTCTACACCTGCATTGCTTGCTGTTTGGGGTTTTAGGCTGGGTTTCTGTACAGCACTTTGAGATATCAGCTGATGTACAAAGGGCTATATAAATACATTTGATTTGATTTGATTTGCGTTTAGTGTCCTGTGCCGTAAAGTGGCATATTTTGCGTCGTTTGCATTTTTTGCCTAATCATATTCATCATCCCGTTAACTAGTTAGTGGATTCCATAGTGCTTCTAGAAGTAGCGATACAGTCTGATCTCATAACTTTGCCCATGCGCCTCTGTGAATCTATCAGTGAGATTGAGAAGGAACCTGCAAATAAGCATTTTGTTCGACGGTGTAAGGAGGCTATATAAGATGTCATGTGTATCTCGTACAGACTAATACAACTTCAAACTAGGTATTTTACACTGCTTGATTCAACCATTACTTGGCGAGTGGTGTGTGGCAGCGTCGGTTATCTTCCCCGAACCTGTATGTCTCGAGGGACCATCTATTTAAACAGCCCAACGCGGGATACAGACCAAGGAGTTGCCTTTCGATGGCCTTTAATTTTTATGTGAAACTGGCGGGAGGACATTCCCAATTCAACCTGGTAGCGTAATTTATTGCTGTATAACACGTCGTGGAGCGATACCGCGGTTGGACCAGTGCAGTCAAGGTTGAACGTGAGTATAAAAGCATCCACTGTTTTACCGAATGACTCATATCATCCTGGGGCTATCTTGCCGCATCATCGATGTGGTTTAGTAAGCTATAATGTGCGCTTGTGTCATCGAAACTGTTATGACTTCTCCCATATTGTTGACAAGTTATCATTTGCGTTTCTGGAGGATGACTTTGATCATGCAGTAGCATCAATAACATCCAGCATGTAATTTCGCTACAAACTAACGTCATGGCATCATGCACCTGTAATGATACAGTATGAAAAAAAAGCCTTTTCATGAATGTCCTGCGACTGTTTAGGGAAGTGTTTATTGATTTGAGTACCGTCTTTTAAATAATTTGAAGGAGTCAAAGTTATGGGACCTTGAAAATGTAATCAATGGGAAGATTAAATTAAATACAAACCAATGGCAATTTAAAACAGTGCAGATATAACCAACAGAAAGTTGTGGTGCAGTAGTTCCCTCAAAGCGATCAGTGGGCGTGTCATTTCCTAGTGGTGTCACTGTTGAGGTCAGGCATCTCTCTAGTTTTTAATAGAACATAATAAATAGTAGGACCTTTTCCGCTCCCACTGTTACCTCTATAATACATCACAGGTAATAAAATGGACACTCCTTTCCCATGTCAAAGGACCACTACAGACTGTCTACAGTATCCAATCATTTGCCCTGTCTTTGCCCAGCCTGGTCTCATAGACTAAACGTAAAATAGTACATGTAAATCTGTGCTACTCAAATTAGTATGCGGTTAGGTATGGTTACATAACACAGATGGTTATCAACACTAGAACCGCTTGGGCCCCGAGGGACACTCCTTCAAGCTAACGAGCAGTCAATCTGACTGCAACATTCTAACAGTGTAATTAATACATTTCATATGTGACTAGTTTCAGGAAACTACGCACATGTCGCACATCACTGCTTCACAGGAGCGGCATTTGAACGTAAACGTGTTTTTTAAAATCAAAATGCGAACGTTCATTAATAACAAACTTGTATTCCATCCATAAATACAAAATAAAATTGGTAAATTACGAGCCTAGTTGGTTTAGTCATGGAAAAGGGCAGGAACCTTCCCACTAGCCATGATTGTCTGAGATAATGGATGGTCTGGACATGCAGGGAGATGAGGTTGGATTGGTCTGCCATGTAGCATGCTTCTGTCTAACTTGAGCTGTTCAGTAAGTGTTGACAGTCCTTTCTACCGCACTGTTTTTTAAAGATATAATGTTAGCCATCGAGAACTACAAAAGGTTTGCTACTTTACTCAACAACATTGATGCCCTGAAGTTAGCGGGCGCTATCGAGAGATCAGTTGGAAAAAGTAACGGGCTACTTCCTGCACACACCACGGTCAGTGTGAACCAGAGTGACTTGACACAACTCTGGTCGAACAAGATGTAACTACAAACAAAACGGAGATAAATGGTTCCAGTCTACTGTGAAGCGTTCAGCTATGGATACGGGGACGAGTCTAGCTACATTTTCAGATATAAGTTTCTAATTTTGTCAGAAAGTTGTTTTTATTGCAAGTTAAAGCTTACTGTTAGTTAGCTAGCAAACGTTAGCTTGCTGGCTCGCTAGCTAATGTTACGTGTATGATCTGTGCACTAATATTATTCGAATCAGAAAACCATTTGCGTTGCTAGTTATGGCATAATGTTAGCTAGCTAACTCTGAACCTAGTTTGTTAGCTTTAGCTACCTGCAGATTCATACTACAGCTATGACAATGTTTGTATTAGTAGTGTGAGTTGGGATTATACCGGTTCATTGTTTATCTAGCTACTTAGGTAGCTAACTACATGGCTAAACAAAAGACTCCACTTCGGCCGGATTATTACATGACCTATCAAATGAGCCTGGTGTGTCTGGGGGTGATTACGGCCATCTATGTGTACATGTCTAGACAATAGTGACCCTTCCACTTAGCTAGATGTGGCTGGGGGTGGTTATAGCATTTCCTTCATATGACCCATCAAATTAGACAAGTGTGTCAGGTAAGCGTCATCTAATAATGCTAAAATATTTTTATCTGGACCCTTTTTCTTTTGATATTGCTACTATGCAAGTAAACACCTCACTGTACCGTTTACACCTTCTGTATCCTGTGCATGTGACAAATATCTTATTTGATATAGGGTTTGTTTACCACATGGTCGCACATGTGAATCCTTAAAGAAATGAGTGGGGCTAATGGATTGGGCTCCTGAATGGCGCAGCGGTCTAAGGCACTGCATCTCAGTGCTAAAGACGCCACTACAGACCCCGGTTTTATTCCAGGCTGTATCACAACCAGCCGTGATTGGGAGTCCCATAGGGCGGTCCACAATTTTCCTAGAGTCGTCCGGGTTAGGGTTCGGCTGGGATAGGCCGTCTTTGTAAATCAGAATTTGTTCTTAACTGACTTGCCTAGTTAAATGTTCAATAAAAATAAATAAGGAACATGCTTAAGAGGGTTTGAACAATGCTGAATGGGTGTAGACCAAGAAGAGCTCTCCAGGAGTTGTACCAAAACGTTCAAGGGCCATTTTCTCAAAAGTGGGGTTGCAAGTTTATCAACTTGTTCCTCAACTGCAGTATATTGTAACGGTTTTGACTTGAGGTTATTGTTTGTAGGGGTGCCAGGTAGGTTGTGCCTACCAGAGAAAATATTGATTTCTCCTTTTGGTTTGTGAGGGAATGAGTCCCGTCTGGTCCGTCAAGTCTACACCAATACAAAAGGACTCATGTAAAAGTCAGGATGGACACTTCATAAACCCTTAAAAGATTGGGAATAACTTTAAAACAACTGTATTATTTTGCGTGGGTTGTACTACCAACATAAATGATCACACACACATAATAATATAACAAATAATGAGCTCTGGTTCCTCCAGAAAAGTCCTGTACTACTGGCCTAAAAGAGTCCAGCCCGGTAAAGGAGTTTAGGGAACTCAAGTGACCTTAGTCACGGAATGTTGGTCTGTTCATAAAAGTGTAGTCTCAACCCAGTCTCAATCATACAATCAAAATATCAACTCTTTTACCACACAACCAGAAAGAGTATCAAATCTCAATAAGTCTTCAACTACAACTGACCACATAAATCATCACGGTATACATCACACCAAAACAAATGAAATACGGTATACAAAAAGGTTGTAGTCAGTCAGACAATCCAATCCGCCGACAGATCTTCAGCAGAGAAAGGCCACGAAGAACAACGGAGATGTGTAGTCAACGGACGCAAAGAGGGGATCCGATCCTGGGTAAACTCTATTAGGCTACAAAACACATGTTTAAAAGGCAACAAAACAAACGGAATAGAGAAGATTGGGAACTGAGGGTTGAACACATCCTCATTCACGTCTCCATCACAAACCCCTTTTTGCGCAGCTGATGCTGGCTATTTCATTGGGAATTAAAGGGGAAGCGCCCTATTGGAAGGAGAAGCACTGAGACGGTTCAGACAAATTTAGGGCCGTCACACACCCCTCCCCTGGAAAAATCCGACCATTACCCTGGAAGGCACATCTGGGAAATCAAGAATTCTTCTCATCACTTTCCTCTACAAAAATATTCATAACTTTGTGGCACTCACTCTCCTCAGCTGAGGGGTAACAGACCTTAAGGCTTGAGACATGGACAATGCGCATATCTTCACCTGTGCCGTCTTTCACCAATCGGTAGTTCAGAGGGCCCATCTGCTCCAAAATCCTATATGGTCCTTGACATTTAGGAGTGATGTTGGCCGAGAAGAATTGTTCAGCTTTTGAGTAAGGATGAGAGCGAAGCCACACCCGATCACTAACCTGGAACTGCATGTCTCTTCTTGCCATAATTTCTCTTCTGCTTGAGTCGGGCCTGGATTATGTTCTTTGAGACAAGAGCTCTCAAGTTGTGGAGAGGGACTACCTGGTCATAGCATGCAGAGTCTGGAGTAGCCTGCTGGGGCTGTAGCATCATATCCAGGGGTCCTCGGAATGGACGACTCAGGTTCAGCTCTGCAGGTGTGACTCCAGTGGACTCTTGCACAGCAGAAGTCAGGGCAAATCGAAACTCGTGAATGTTCTTGTCCCAGTGTTTGTGCTGGGTCCCTACATAGGAAGCAACCTTTGTCTTCAAGGTTCGATTAACTCTCTCAGTGAAGTTCGTCTGTGGGTGATAGGCCGTGGTCAACTTCTGTCTCGGGTTCCATCTTTGTCAGGTCTCCTCAAAGAGATCAGAGACGAATTGGGAACCTCGGTCAGACAGGATGTAATCAGGCACTCCCCAGTGAGTCAGGATCTCTTTCGTGAGGATGTTAGAGACTGTCCTCGCTGTGGCCTGATGCTGGGCAAAGAGCTACACCCACTTTGAATAATAATCAACAAAAACAAGCATGTACACCTTCTGATTGGAGCTTCTAGGAAATGGACCCATCAAATCCACTCCTAACATTTCCCAAGGTCGGGAAAGCACCGTTTGCTGCAACTTGCCAGCAGGTTTTCTACTTTCTGGTTTGTACATTTGACAAACCTGACAGTTTCGGACATGTGACCATGCTCAGATGTGGCCAGTACAGTAATGCTCTTTTCTCCGTCTTCCAGGATAGTCTGGTACAAAGCCTGTACTTCTGGATCATCCTGTTGGGCCTTCCATATTGCTTCATCAGAGATGGGAAAGTCAGTTTTGGGTGAGTCTCAACTGCTAGACAGCACAGTAGCACATGTAAGATGAGGGCCACCATTACCACAAGCAGGAGCTCTGGATAAGGCATCTGTAACAGTGTTGTATTTTCCTTTCCTGTATTCTACTGCAAAGGTGAACTCTTGCAACCGTAGAGCCCATCTGATGAGTCTGGTGCTTGGTTTGTTGGTCTTGAACACCCACACAAGGGAGGAATGGTCAGTGACCACAGTGAAGTGTCTTTCCTCCAGGTAATACCTCCACTTTTCCAAAGCCCAGACAACTGCAAGGCACTCTTGCTCGGTTGTGGAGTAGTTCCGTTCTCCTCCATTCAATCTCCGACTGGCGAATGCTAGCACTTCTTCAGTGCCAAGTCCAGTCTGTTGGACTAGGACAGCACCAAGTCCAACATCACTTGCATCAGTGTAAACAACAAAAAGGCAGTCAGTTGGGATGACCCAAAATGGGAGGGGTGACAGGGTGTCGTTTCAGGGTTTCAAAGGAGGTCTGGCACTCTGCCGTCCATCGGAATTTCGCTCCTTTTTGCTTCAATGCGTTGAGGGGTTCTGCCACCTGGGAGAAGTTCGACACAAAACGATGGTACCATCCAGCCATTCCAAGGAACCATCGAAGGGCCTTGAGTGTGGTTGGCACAGGGAAGTCTTGTACCGCCTTGGTCTTTTCAGGATCCACATGAATGCTGTCAAAAGACACAATATGGCCAAGGAACTTCAAGGAGTCTTGGCAGAAGTTGCTCTTCTTCATGTTCAATGTCAGACCAGCTTCTCTTAGCTTGTCCAACACTGCATGAAGATCTAGAAAGTGTTGTTCTCTGGTCTGGGAGTAGATAAGTATATTGTCCAGGTAGACGAAACAGATCTTCCCTTCGAGCTCACCTAATGCAATCTCCATCAGTCTTTGGAAAGTGGCAGGTGCATTCTTTAATAAAAAAGGCACCACCTTAAAGGAAAACAAGCCCTCAGCACAGACAAAAGCAGTCTTGTCCTTGCTTTCATGGTCCATCTCAACCTGCCAATAACCACTATTGAGGTCAAGGGTAGTGAACACAACAGAGCCAGACAATGACTCCAGGATCTCGTGGACGGAGGATAGGCATTAGTCTGGGAAACATTGTTGGTCTTCCTATAGTCCACACAAAATCTCATCTTTTTGGATGAGGACAACAGGAGCAGCCCAGAGAGAGGAGAAACGTTCAATTATATCTTGTGTCAACATATCATCAATGAGTCCCTTTTGAATGATTAGCTTCACTGGGGACAAACGATATGGCTTCTATTTGATCGGCATTTTCTGTGTAAGGAATATCTTGTGCTTCAGGAGCCCGGTGCGTCCCAGCTTTGAAGTACATACATCAGTTATTCTGCAGCTGTTCTAACAGCCTTAACTCCTCTGGCTGTTCTAGCTGAGCTCTTCTCACATCCTGTAAAAGGAGATCATCAGAAGGATTACCAAGGGTTAGTGGTACTAGAGCAAAGGCAGAGAAGACTGCCACTTTTGGTCCCCATTCATGTAACTTCGTAGCTTCTGATTGGAAGAAATGCTTCTTGCTCTGATTGTGTGGAAATCAGTAACAATTGTGTGCGATATCAATCTGGACACCACTGAAGTACATGAAATCAATTCCCAACACGACAGGAAAAGCAAGGTTCTTGGTTTGTAGGATAACGGAAGGAATCATATCGGAGCGGTTATACAGGCGGAACTCTACCTCACTTCATCCAAGTGGTCGTTTAGCCTCACCATCAGTCAGATAGAGTGGACCTTCTGTCCACGGCTTGAAGTTGTATTGTGGACCTTTAACCTCCTTCCACAGTTTCTCAATGAGCCGTGTGTAGGATGACCCGGTGTCCAGGATGGCTCTTCCACGGGCCTATGGACAGGGGTAACACCAGTTGGTGCGGTATTAACTGAAAGGAAGGGGATGTTGACAGGGGGGCATAGGCAGTGACTCTTGGGGTTTCAGCTCTGGTCAAAGCACCCAGAGTAGGATGGTCGTTCCTGCGATGTGAGTTAGGTCTGTTAGCCTGTTGTGATTTGTGGTTTCTGGAAGGGTTTACTTGATACGGTCTTAGACATGTGGGCTGAAGAATATCCCTTTTGGCTACATCTCCAACAGAACATGGGAGGGGTCTTGGCTGGAGACTCTGGCTGTTGTTGATGGTCTGGCTTTGGTAACTGTTTGGGTGTCTTTCTCTCTCTGTTCAAATTGTTGTTGGCATTCTCTGTCCTTCTCGAACTGCTGTCCCAGTCGAACCAGTACATCAACAGTGGTGACTCTTTCAAGGAGTTGACTGGCTAGTATAGGGTTGACATTCTTCAAGATTAACATAATGACCTCTTCCTCCTCAATGCCAGGTTTCCACCTTCTGCACAGGGAGTGGTAACCGTATGCAAAGTCGCAGATACTCTCTTTCTCTCTTAATAATAAATCATTTTGCTCTTTTATTTAACCAGCTTACATTTTAAACCTTATTTGTTTATAAAAAAATATTGTGAATAACTCACCACAGGTTAATGAGAAGGGTATGCTTGAAAGGAGGCACATAACTCTGCAATGTTGGGTTGTAGTGGAGAGTCGCAGTCTTAAATCATTTTCCATACACAGTCTGTGCCTGTATTTAGTTTTCATGCTAGTGAGGGCTGAGAATCCACTCTCACATAGGTACATGGTTGCAAAGGGCATCAGTGTCTCAACAGTGCGATTTGCCAAGGCAGGATACTCTGAGCGCAGCCCAATCCAGAAATCTGGCAGTGGCTAGTGATTAAATTCAATTTTCACAGAACCGCTTGTTGCAATTTTGACGAGGCAGATATCGGTAAGTGGACTGGAGGCAGGGCATGAAAGGGATAATGAATCCAGTTGTTTGTGTCATCCGTTTCGGGAAGTACCTGCATAATTGCACAGCCAACTCGCTCCGGTGCTTCGCTATATCACATTTGACATGTAAGCTTGAGTTAATTTGCACACAAAAAATACAATGATGTAAGACCTGTGTGTTGTCCTTGTTAATGCAGACAGAGAAGAGATCCAAATTCTTAATCATAGCCTCAATTCTGTCCCGCACATTGAATGTAGTTGCTGAGAGTCCTAGATTCAGATCATTCAGGCGAGAAGAAACATCATCCAGATAGTGCAGTCGTGCGAGAAACTCGTCATCATGAAAGCGGTCAGACAAGTGAACCAGTTGAACCCGCCGTGCAGGTGTCCACCATAACAAGCAGCCTGGTGACCTAGAGGCCGGGGAGGGAGCACACGTGACACACAGTGGCATTTTCCCCCTTGCCAACGTAAGGTTCCACAAGCCTCATCCCCACATTCTCCGACACTCGCTCACCTGTTTCCCAATGTGGATCTTTTTTTTTCAGCTCCCGTGCTTACCATTCTGTTTTATTGTTGTGCTTAGGCCTCGTTTGAGCCTTCCGGCTGAGGCTCAGAATCAGAATAATAACAATCACAGATGATGATTATGTCATGATGACAGATGTCATGATTAATTTCTTCCCCACCGTCTGAGTCGTTTTCATTCAGATCTTGTAGCAGCGCTAACACAGCATGTGCATCCAGTCTTCTTGGTCTTCTTGCCATTGTAAATGACGAATGCTCTCACTGTGTATTACAAGTAGGCCAGAGTAGACTGGTAAGCCTGCTTGGATTTGATGGACTGAAATAGGGTACGTACCATTTTGAGATAATAATTAGAATATACCAATATAATAGAATGGCCCGCCCTGTTCTTCATTCACAATTGGTGATTCCATAATTATGCATTATCCTCTTCCGCTCACTCATCAACTCACCCATTCTCTCCCTTTCTCCCCCACCATACTTTAATGTATTTATTTAATCTGTTATATGTGTGAAAATAGTTTAGGTTCAGTTTCGAGGAAATTATCGGGGTTGATCAACTGGCCACTGCACCTTCCAATGTCGGGAGAATAGGTGCAGCAGGCCCTACTGTCAGGTGTAGGAGGCGTAAATGGGAAAATCATTCAAATAAAACTGGTTATAACAGCAGATCTGTTTGATATTATAATTCTAACAACGACAGTGTGTTATGTAGACTTATTCAGGAAAGTCAAGGTTGAAGGGGGGCATGCCTTTAAAAATGGAAGAGTAATACAATTAATTAATTAATGAGCAGTCATAATGACAGCTTTAGCAGTTATAGTGTTAAAGGAAAACTTACCACCCAAAAATGATCTTTTGGTATTTGTTTCAAAATGCATCAAACGGGATGATTTCTGTATTTTGAAAGTTACATATCTTGAAAACTTGATTGCTGACAAGCAAAACATTTTGGGATGAAACAAATACCAAAATATAGTTTATGGGTGTAGTTTTCATTTAAAGGCAGAGGTTCCCAAATGTTGTTTTTTAAGAAAGTTTAACCCTTAACCCTTTAACCTAACTCATGAACTTAACCTTAACCCTAACCCCTAATCCTGACCCCCTAGCCTAGCTTACATTAGCCAGTGAGCTAACGTTAGCCACCTAGCCACCCAGCTAGAATTCAATATATATCATATGTTTTGCAAATTCGTACCAAATTGTACATTTTGCAAATTCGTAACATATCATACGGAATAAGTGTTGGACACCCATCAAATGAATACATACTAAATGGGTGTGGGGATTTTAACACAGGACATTGCAAAATGCTCTGAGACCAGGTTGTATCTGCTCTGAGACCAGGTTGAGTCATTTAAAGCATAAAGGAAATTAGAGAAGGAAAGAGAGTTATCTAAGACTGTACAGACACATCCACACCTACTTTCTACAACTTCTTAACCTCACCCAATGATCTGAGAGTGATTCATGCACTGCCAAAGTCTATTCAAATGAGCAAACACTGATGACTTTCCCTGTTTCTTTTACATCCAGAGAACCTTCAGTAGTAGCATACCCTTTAAAACTCCTCAGGGTTGCCTAGTAACTCAAACAGTTGCCTTCACCTTGGACATGCTTGGGTGCTATCCAGGCAGAAGGCAATGCTGCTCTGAATAGAAATTATGTAGTTTAGGAATAATGGGAAGTAATTATCTTCCTGCGAGGGGTACTCCAGGTATTATCTTAGAGAAATGCTTACTTACAGGACCTTAACCAACAATGCAGTTCAAGAAAGATTTATTAAAATATTTACAAAATAAACCAAAGTAAAGAAACTATTTAAAAAAACGAAGTAACACAATAAAATAACAATAATGAGGCTTTATACAGGGGCTAACAGTACCATGTCAATGTGCGGAGTTTAGTCGAGGTAATTTTTATAGGTATTGGTAAAGTGATAATAAACAGTGAGTAGCAGCAGTGTAAAAACAAAGGGGGGTGTCAATGTAAATAGTCCAGGTGCCATTTGATTAATTGTTCAGCAGTCTTATGGCTTGGGGGTAGAAGCTGTTAAGGAGCCTTTTGGTCCCAGACTTGGCGCTCCGGTACCACGTGCCGTGCAGTAGCAGAGAGAACAGTCTATGACTTGGGTGACTGGAGTCTTTGGCAAATTTTTAGTCCTTTCTCTGACACCGCCTGGTATAGAAGTCCTGGATGGCAAGAAACTTGGCCCAAGTGACGTACTGGGCCATATGCACTACCCTCTGTAGCACCTTAAGGTCAGATCCTAAGTAGTTGCCATAGCAGGCAGAGGATGATCTCGATGGTGCAGCTGTAGAACTGTTTGAGGATCTGGGGACCCATGCCAAATCTTTTTAGTCTCCCGAGGGAGAAAACGTGTTGTCATGCCCTCTTCACGACTGTCTTGGTGTGTTTGGACCATGATAGTTTGTCGGTGGTGTGGTCACCAAGATATGTGAAACTCTCGACCCACTCCTCTACAGCCCCATCGATGTTAATGGGGGCCTGTTCGGCCCGCCTCGGTGAACAGGGAGTCGAGGGTACTAAGCACGCACCCCTGAGGGGCCCCAGTGTTGAGGATCAGTGTGGCAGATGTGTTGTTGCCTACCCTTACCACCTGGGGGTGGCCAGTCAAGAAGTCCAGGATCCAGTTGCAGAGGGAGGTGTTTAGTCCCAGGTTCCTTAGCTTAGTGATGAGCTTTGTGGGCACTATGGTGTTGAACACTGAACTGCAGTTAATTAACAGCATTCTCACATAGGTGTTCCTTTTGTTCAGGTGGGAAAGGGCAGTGTGGAGTGCAATTGAGATTGCTTCATCTGTGGATCTGTTGGGGCGGGATACGAATTGGAGTAGGTCTAGGGTTTCCGGGATGATGGTGTTGATGTGAGCCATGACCAGCCTTTCAAAGCACTTCATGGCTACCGACGTGAGTGCTACGGGGCGGTAATCATTTAGGCAGGTAACTTTTGCTTCATTGGGCACAGGGACTATGGTGGTCTGCTTGAAACATGTAGATATTACAGACTTGTTCAGGGAGAGATTGAAAATCTAAGTGAAGACACTTGCCAGTTGGTGAGCGCATGCTTTGAGTACACGTCCTGGTAGTCCATCTTGCCCCACAGCTTTGTGAATGTTGACCTGTTTAAAGATCTTACTCACATTGGCTAGAAGCGAGCATAAAAGGCATTTAGCTCGTCTGGTAGGTGCGCTGTCACTGGGCAGCTTGCGGCTGGGTTTCCCTTTGTAGTTTGTAAGCCCTGCCACATCCAATGAGTGTCAGAGCCAGTGTAGTAGGATTCGATCTTAGTCCTGTATTGATGCTTTGCTTGTTTGATGGTTTATCTGAGGGCATAGCTGGATTTCTTAAAAGCATCCAGATTAGTGCCCGCTCCTTGAAAGCGTCAGCTCTAGCCTTTAGCTCGGTGCGGATGTTGCCTGTAATCCATGGCTTCTGGTTGGGATATGTATGTACAGTGGGGCAAAAAGGTATTTAGTCAGCCACCAATTGTGCAAGTTCTCCCACGTAAAAATATGAGAGGCCTGTAATTTTTATCATAGGTACACTTCAACTATGACAGACAAAATGAGAAAAAAAATCCAGAAAATCACATTGTAGGATTTTTAATGAATTTATTTGCAAAATATGGTGGAACACTTTTGTTATTGACCAAATACTTATTTATCTCAATACTTTATATACCCTTTGTTGGCAATGACAGAGGTCAAATGTTTTCTGTAAGTCTTCACAAGGTTTTCACACACTGTTGCCGGTATTTTGGCCCATTCCTCCATGCAGATCTCCTCTAGAGCAGTGATGTTTTGGGGCTGTTGCTGGGCAACACGGACTTTCAACTCCCTCCAAAGATTTTCTATGGGGTTGAGATCTGGAGACTGGCTAGGCCACTCCAGGACCTTGAAATGCTTCTTACGAAATCACTCCTTCGTTGCCCGGGCGGTGTGTTTGGGATCATTGTCATGCTGAAAGACCCAGCCACGTTTCATCTTCAATGCCCTTGCTGATGGAAGGAGGTTTTCACTCAATCTCACAATACATGGCCCCATTCATTCTTTCCTTTACACGGATCAGTCGTCCTTGTCCCTTTGCAGAAAAACAGCCCCAAAGCATGATGTTTCCACCCCCATGCTTCACAGTAGGTATGGTGTTCTTTGGATGCAATTCAGCATTCTTTGTCCTCCAAACACAACAAGTTTTTACCAAAAAGTTATATTTTGGTTTCATCTGACCATATGACATTCTCCCAATCTTCTTCTGGATCATCCAAATGCTCTCTAGCAAACTTCAGACGGGCCTGGACATGTACTGGCTTAAGCAGGGGGACACATCTGGCACTGCAGGATTTGAGTCCCTGGCGGTGTAGTGTGTTACTGATGGTAGGCTTTGTTACGTTGGTCCCAGCTCTCTGCAGGTCATTCACTAGGTCCCCCGTGTGGTTCTGGGATTTTTGCTCACAGTTCTTGTGATCATTTTGACCCCACGGGGTGAGATCTTGCGTGGAGCCCCAGATCGAGGGAGATTATCAGTGGTCTTGTATGTCTTCCATTTCCTAATAATTGCTCCCACAGTTGATTTCTTCAAAACAAGCTCCTTCCTATTGCAGATTCAGTCTTCCCAGCCTGGTGCAGGTCTACAATTTTGTTTCTGGTGACCTTTGACAGCTCTTTGGTCTTGGCCATAGTGGAGTTTGGAGTGTGACTGTTTGAGGTTGTGGACAGGTGTCTTTTATACTGATAACAAGTTCAAACAGGTGCCATTAATACAGGTGACGAGTGTAGGATAGAGGAGCCTCTTAAAGAAGAAGTTACAGGTCTGTGAGAGCCAGAAATCTTGCTTTTTTGTAGGCGACCAAATACTTATTTTCCACCATAATTTGCAAATAAATTCATTAAAAATCCTACAATGTGATTTTTCTGGATTTTCTTTCTCATTTTGTCTGTCATAGTTGAAGTGTACCTATGATGAAAATTACAGGCCTCTCTCATCTTTTTAAGTGGGAGAACTTGCACAATTGGTGGCTGACTAAATACTTTTTTGCCCCACTGTATGTACGGACACTGTGGGGTGGACGTCGTCGATGAACTTATTGATGAAGCTGGTGACAGGTGGTATATACTCCTCAATGCCATTGGTAGCGTCCACATCATCTGACCCTATTGAGCGAGTCACTGGTACTTCCTGCTTTATTTATTTTTTTACAAGCTGGAATCAGGAGGATAGAATACTGGACATATTTGCTAAATGGAAGGTGAGGGAGAGCTTTGTATGCGTCTCTCTGTGTGAGGAGTAAAGGTGGTCTAGAGTTTTTTTACCTCTGGTTGCACATGTGAAATGAGGTAAAATGGTCTTATGTTTGCCTGCATTAAAGTCTCCGGCCAGTAGGTGCACCGCTTCTAGATGAGCATTTTCTTGTTTGCTTATGGCCTTATACAGCTCGTTGAGTGCGGTCTTCGTGCCAGCATCGGTTTGTGGTTTTATAGAGATTGCTACGAATAATATAGATGAGAACTCTCTTGGTAGATATTGTGGTCTACAGCTTATTATGAGGTACTCACAAACCATTTGTGTTCCTGGATCCTTTCACAGCATTATAAGGCTGCGTTGAGACAATGACTTATCAGAGATTGAAGCCCAGCTCAGTTAATCCCTACCATTGTCTCACTGTTGTCATAATGATTCAGCAAATGTACATTATCCCATTGGCGTGGTGTTGGAAGACACAATGTAAGTCACCTAATTTATGTCCCTCTAACTGCCCTGAATGCCTCTGCTGATCCTATAGCTATTGTATGCAGTAATCATTTACATATGAACCAGAGTTATACTGTTAGCACTGAGGCGGTGTGCCCTAGTAGGAAGTCCACTGTATGCAGCTCACCCAGCACTAACATAAATAACATGAGCATGTCTACTTCTGTTAAGCTTCCCAGTAAAGAAATGAAAACAATCAAGCATCCCAGAAAAGTGCTAAACATACCCCACATTAACATATGTACCTTAAGAAACAAGATTCGTGAAATCAGTAATCTGCTAGTAACAGATGACATTTATATTCTGACAATCTCTGAAACTCACTTAGATGATACCTTTGATGATACAGTGGTAGCAATAAATTGTTACAACATCTACAGAATACACAAAAATGCCAAAGGTGGAGTTTCCGTTTATTTTCAGAACCACATTCCTGTAAAGCTTAGAGAGGATCTCATGTTAAATACCGTTGAAATAATATGGCTACAGATTCATCTGCCTCAAGTATCGGTCTGAAGTGAGCTCCATCGGGGCAGTCCCTTTTTTCTCTTATATACTGCTTATATGTGCATGATTTACATGATTCATTAATTCATCATTAACTTTTGGTTCATGCATGTGACTGACCAATACCTCACGAGACTTCTTCTGTCCAAACTGAGACCTTGAAACATCCCTTTCCGTTCTCAAAACAATGTTCTGAGCGTCCTGCTAAATTGCTTATGCTGATAGTGAGGATTCCTCCCAGGCATCAATCAGTTATTTGCATGAACCCAGTTGAATTAGTTATTAGAAAAGCACAAGCGTAACATTTTCCTTCACCGTATTACTTAACTTAACATAGTGATCAGTGTTATCACTTTACTTACCAAAGTTGGTGATTTATTGCATGTTCATTACGTGCCCATTGCTCTATATTATTGAAGATTCCTACTAGACAGGAATACAGTAAGCTATCTTACAGCAGGCTGTCTTGTGATGCTTCATAGCCTATGTGTTGATACTGTATGTAGCATAGGTTTTATTAAAGCGTGTTGTTGCTGTCAGTTTGCTGTCCTAGCCGGTGGAGGGATAGGCTACACTGATATCATAGCCACTGTGTAAACCGTGCCTGATGCGCTCTATGCCTGGTTACCCTTGGGAACATGGTCCTGTCTGCTCTCGACCAATCAGTGCCGGGCTGGTGAGGCAGCCAGCGCCCCTGTGGAGAGCAGCCTGATTACTGTATGGTGACTCAGCTGAAAAGGAGGCTAGCTGACTTGGTGCATCATCACGGAGAGTGTAGCTTAAGAATGCTCACTTTCTCTCTTGGACCATTTACAGTCGACTGTATCTGTACAAGGTTATATTTTAGTTTTATCTGGTTGAAGTGGTTATCTTTTGTACAGTTTCTGAACCTGATTTTCTGTGTTCCCCCCAGTACTAATATACACTAGGCATGTAATCCATCTAGTCTATATGTTATCACCTAGTAGGAGAATTTACTATTTTAGGTACCAAGATGCTCCATTGAACTTGGAGTCCACAGCACAACAAACACTTGTGTTTTCTCACCATCTTATACTGCATATATTCATTATTCCTTTGTTGCTCATGCAGGCCATGGAGGAACTTAAGGAGAATACTAAGAGGTATCCTTTGGTGCGGGCTGCATCTGAGGAGAGCTCCAGTGAGCTGAGCAGCTCTCCGTTCCCTGGAGACACCATGCCCTGGAACCTCTCCAAACACCACCAGATCAAACGTTCCAAGTCTACCTCCGGAGATGTGCATGTGCTGGACTCGGCGGAGAGGGCCGTTCTCCGTATCGCAGGTAATCTTGGACTAAAAGAGCGTGGGACGCACACACAGAGGACTGAGTCAGAAATAATTTGTTCTTAATTGACCTGCCTGGTAAAATATACACGTACACACAGAGATTATTAATCCGATACACTATACTAGGCCGCACATCGCACACTTTTGGACAAGAGCAGAGGACTGATACATTCATTTTAACAGGTGCTCTCATAAATGTTCTCCAAGTGTTTTATACAGCTTGTGATTCAGTAATGACATTGCCATTGCATTGCTAATGAGGCTTTAGGAGCTAAGCTATTATGGTAACAACTCTAAGTTTCCCATTTGAATTCCAAAGGGTGTATTAGGCTGTCAGAGCTTGTCTCTGTCAATCTCAGGGCTCTCCTTCCTTGGCTCCAACTGAGTCTACTATATGACACTGACTTCAAAACAAGTGCACTATATAGGAAATAGGGTGCCATTTGGGAGACAGTCTGTGTCTGGCCACTGATATTGTGTGATTATGTTGCTGTGTCAGCACTGACTCTCAGATTCTCTCTTTGGAATAAACCATATTGATTTGATTCAGTGGGGTGGAGTCCTTAGACAGCGGTAGCATTGTGGCTGGATATTATTATTGGTCAGCACAACAAGAGTTGGAAGATGCAGTTTGGAGATTAAAATTGTTTTCTTTTGAAAGCTTTTTATTTATGTTCACTCAGCTGCACCGCGGCAGGTAGCCTCGAGGTTACAGCGTTGGGCAGTTGTGCCCTTAAGCAAGGCACTTAACCATAATTTCTCCAAGGATGCCGTTTATGACCCACATTTTACTAACTGTATCAAACATTTATTTAAAAGCTATTATCTATTCTAATCTGCTTAGTTATGTCTGTTTAATTATAACTTGCTGCTAGTTCTGTCCTGTACAGGGAGAGCCCTTGTGTTACAAGTAGGCTCTCTTGGCTAACACCCTGTGGCTCTTATTGAGTAGTGCAGCATGGTGGTCTCCCTGCAGTGAAGCGTGTCAGGGAATTATGCTTCACAGCTATGGCGTAGATAAGTATGTATATGGCTGTTGAATATTTATATTCTGTGTGATAGAGGGAAATATGGTTTTGACTGACTAATGTGTTGGCTAATGAAGTCGGCTGAGAGTAATTAGTACATACAGAAGTAGACTAAGCACCCAGACAGATGCTCATTGAAATTAAATGGTATGACCAGGGCATCTAAAAATTTTATTTGATTTTTTTTATTTCATCTTTATTTATTTAACCAGGTAGGCTAGTTGAGAACAAGTTCTCATTTACAACTGCGACCTGGCCAAGATAAAGCAAAGCAGTGTGACACAAACAACGGCACAGAGTTACACATGGAATAAACAAACATACAGTTAATAATACAATAGAAAAGTCTATATGCAGTGTGTGCAAATGAGGTAGGATAAGGGAGGTAAGACAATAAATAGGCCATAGTGGTGAAATAATTACAATATAGCAATTAAACACTGGAGTGATAGATGTGCAGAAGATGAATGTGCAAGTAGAGATACTGGGGTGCAAAGGAGAAAAATAAATAACAGAATGGGGATGAGGTAGTTGGATGGGCTATTTACAGATGGGCTATGTACAGGTGCAGTAATCTCTGAGCTGCTCTGAAAGCTGGTGCTTAAAGTTAGTGAGGGAGATATGAGTCTCCAGCTTCAGTGATTTTTGCAGTTCGTTCCAGTCATTGGCAGCAGAGAACTGGAAGGAAAGCGATCCAAAGGAGGAATTGGCTTTGGGGGTGACCAGTGAAATATACCTGCTGGATCGCGTGCTACGGGTGTGTGCTGCTATGGTGACCAGTGAGCTGAGACAAGGCGGGGCTTTACCTAGCAAAGACTTATAGATGACCTGGGGCCAGTGGGTTTGGTGACGAATATGAAGCGAGGGCCAGCCAACGAGAGCATACAGGTCGCAGTGGTGGGTGGTGTATGGGTCTTTGGTGACAAAACAGATGGCACTGTGATAGATTGCATCCAATTTGCTGAGTAGAGTGTTGGAGGCTATTTTGGAAATGACATCGCCGAAGTCAAGAATTAGTAGCATAGTCAGTTTTACGAGGGTATGTTTGGCAGCATGAGTGAAGGATGCTGCCAAACATAAGATGCATTTAGATAAAGGAGGTGGTTATATGACTCACAGGTTTGCAGTCACAATAGCACTGGTCTCGTACATCAGCTGTGTGTCTGACAAGCTAGGCCACAGCAACCTTAACTCACAACAACTGGAGACAGGACCGTTTGTTATCCCGCTGCTTTTATAGCTGCCGGCCATACAGGCGAATTCATTTGCACGTAGTAGTACTGTACACAAAAGCCTTTTGTGCAAAGACTGCAGAATAGTCTCCATTTACTGGTAGTGGATAGCTTTCTCAAGTTATTTTTAGCAGAACCACTTTGTACGCTTATGTTTTGTTGAGGGCGTCGTGTGGTAGCCTACTTTCCTACAGACATTTCACTGACCTCTGACCCTAGTGGAGCAGGCCTCTTCAATTGACCCCTACGTGTCAGAGGTTACTGTAGATGGTTTGGGCGAGTTAAACCAGTTCCTTTTTACGCAAGCCATCGGCAGTCTGTTATATCTCAAATGCTTCACTTTCCAGTTATGCCTGGAATACCAGGCATTTGACCCTGGGGAAATTTACAAGGTTTTGGGAGGTGACTTAATGGTGCCAGTGTAGACAATTATTACCCATTTTCCAACTATGCAGACTTATCTGCTGCATAAATGACACTCCTGGTGGTGTGTGACCTTAGTCAGTGATTAATTATAAGGACACATTAAACACTAACCCTTCCTTCTGGAGTGATGTGACAGAGGACAGGTGAAGCCTATGAGAGGAATGCAATGTTGGTCTTCGTGTGGTACCATGGTATCCCATGTCCAAATACCATCCAGAGTCTTCACTGAAGAGAGAACTAGTTTAACACTAAGGGGCGGTTTCCCAGACACAGATTAAGCCTAGTCCTGAACTAAAAAGATAGCTCAGTGGACAATCTCCATCGGAAAATAACTTTTAGTCAGTACTAGGCCACCGATGGAAGAAGGAGACGGGCATCTCACAGAATGTATAAATCTGAAGCATCCGTTCAGAACTCCTAAAGCCTCACACCAAATATGGTGAGGAGAGGAAGTTCAGAGGTTGGGAGAAGATGGAGCTATAGATGAAACTTAGACTTGACCCTTTTGTCAAAGATGATAAAAATGTTGTTGAGAAGGAGAGCAAGGCGAATTGAGTATTGCATACGTGCACGTTCCCAAATGGAAATGTGCAAATACATGCTGTAATGCGCCAATAGGATCTCGCTAGTTCATGCTTGGATCTGCCCACCACCTTGCTTGTTCTGCCCACTGCCTTGCTTATTCTGGAGACTGCCCCTATACCTTCAGAGGAGGCATTGCCAAACAGATGATTTCCTAGGTTTGTGTACACTACAGTATATGATAGAGAGAATCCTTATTTTGGTGTTTTTCTCAAACATTCTCACAGAAAGCTTGGAGTAAAAAAAAATCTGTCAACATGCTGTAAATGTACTGACTTATAAACCATGATTTACTGAAGACCATGACTTGCTCCTCTGAACATTCTGATGTCCAATGAATTATTCATCATAAGATTCAAATAGTTATTTCAACCCTACTAAAAACACCCCTGTGCTACATGTGAATGAGTAGCTGAGGGATTCTACTAGAAAAGAGGTATAAACAAGTAACCATACACCAGAACCTGCAATGTAAAGTCGTTTCACACAAGTCAAACCTCCTGTGTCCTAAATGGCATCCCTGCATAGTGCACTCATATTAACCAGAGGTAAAAAAAATCAATGCAATTTATAGTGAATAGGATGTCATTTAGGATGTAGCCCTTCTCTCTGTGCCCACTGGGTCTTAGTTCATCAAGATGTCATAATGTCCACCTCACTGTGTGCAGGAAAATACATAATAGGGAATCCCATACATACTGTACATAAGTGCAGTGAGGGGGATTCTGCTGTGCTTACAGAGGCTGCTCACCCGTGTAATGCTCACTGATGCCACAAGAGGACAGTAGCCAAAGCTAAAGTATCTCTAGTATCATTTGTTTGATATCTGTTCAAGATGTTATGCATCAAAGTGGCTTCAGGTCTCAAAGAAGCATTGATACCCAGATAGGCATGCTTTGGGGTCGTTGTTCTGTGCTCTATGCCAACCTAACTCAGCTGTCCATCTTAAAAATACGTTTCAGGGCGGCAACTTAAGCTGTACTCCAACTTTAGACTAGATCTACAGTTAATTAAGCAATAAGGCCCAAGGGTGTGTGGTATATGACCAATATACTGTACCACGGCAGGCAAAACGCAGCGCAGAGTGCCTGGATACAGCCCTTAGCCATGGTATATTTGCCATATACCACACACCTCTGAGTTGCCTTATTGCTGTTACATGTATAAACTGGTTACCAATGTAATTACAACAATAAACAAGTACTTTTGCATCATACCCATAGTTTATTGTCTGATATACAGTACCACGGCTTTCAGCCAATCAGCATCCAGGACCCAAACTACCTTGTTTATAGCATATACAGTGGGGCAAAAAAGTATTTAGTCAGCCACCAATTGTGCAAGTTCTCCCACTTAAAAAGATGAGAGAGGCCTGTAATTTTCATCATAGGTACACTTCAACTATGACAGACAAAATGAAAAAACAATTCTCCATAAAATCACATTGTAGGATTTTTAATGAATTTATTTGCAAATTATGGTGGAAAATAAGTATTTGGTCACCTACAAACAAGCAAGGTTTCTGGCTCTCACAGACCTGTAACTTCTTCTTTAAGAGGCTCCGCTGTCCTCCACTCGTTACCTGTATTAATGGCACCTGTTTGAACTTATTATCAGTATAAAAGACACCTGTCCACAACCTCAAACAGTCACACTCCAAACTCTACTATGGCCAAGACCAAAGAGCTGTCAAAGGACACCAGAAACAAACTTGTAGACCTGCACCAGGCTGGGAAGACTGAATCTGCAATAGGTAAGCAGCTTGGTTTGAAGAAATCAACTGTGGGAGCAATTATTAGGAAATGGAAGACATACAAGACCACTGATAATCTCCCTCGATCTGGGGCTCCACGCAAGATCTCACCCCGTGGGGTCAAAATGATAACAAGAACGGTGAGCAAAAATCCCAGAACCACATGGGGGGGACCTAGTGAATGACCTGCAGAGAGCTGGGACCAAAGTAACAAAGCCTACCATCAGTAACACACTACGCCACCAGGGACTCAAATCCTGCAGTGCCAGACGTGTCCCCCTGCTTAAGCCAGTACATGTCCAGGCCCGTCTGAAGTTTGCTAGGGAGCATTTGGATGATCCAGAAGAAGATTGGGAGAATGTCATATGGTCAGGTGAAACCAAAATATAACTTTTTGGTAAAAACTCAACTCGTCGTGTTTGGAGGACAAAGAATGCTGAATTGCATCCAAAGAACACCATACCTACTGTGAAACATGGTGGTGGAAACATCATGCTTTGGGGCTGTTTTTCTGCAAAGGGATCGGGACGACTGATCCGTGTAAAGGAAAGAATGAATGGGGCCATGTATCGTGAGATTTTGAGTGAAAACCTCCTTCCATCAGCAAGGGCATTGAGGATGAAACGTGGCTGGGTCTTTCAGCATGACAATGATCCCAAACACACCGCCCGGGCAACGAAGGAGTGGCTTCGTAAGAAGCATGTCAAGGTCCTGGAGTGGCCTAGCCAGTCTCCAGATCTCAACCCCATAGAAAATCTTTGGAGGGAGTTGAAAGTCTGTGTTGCCCAGCAACAGCCCCAAAACATCACTGCTCTAGGGGAGATCTGCATGGATGAATGGGCCAAATGCCAAGCAACAGTGTGTGAAAACCTTGTGAAAACTTACAGAAAACGTTTGACATCTTTCATTGCCAACAAAGGCTATATAACAAAGTATTGAGTATTGAACTTTTGTTATTGACCAAATACTTATTTTCCACCATAATTTGAAAATAAATTCAATAAAAATCCTACAATGTGATTTTTCTGGATTTTTTTTCCACATTTTGTCTGTCATAGTTGAAGTGTACCTATGAAAATTGCAGGCCTCATCTTTTTAAGTGGGAGAACTTGCACAATTGGTGGCTGACTAAATACTTTTTTTGCCCCACTGTATAGCCTTACAAACAACATTCCCTTCATTTTCTGTGTGGGGACCTAGGTAATGAAAGCCAAGCAAAACCTGAGAAATGTATGTAAGTGTACAGCTGTTCCTCTCTATTAGCATTCAGCCTGCTAGGATACATCAACCAGACTTACTACAGAGGCCGTAAAAAAGTGTGTCACCACCGAACCGACCACAAAGAATACATGGCTACAATCGATGACCACTGAGGACAGTGTCCACCTTAAATATTTAGTTTGATCCTCCTGCCTTCTTTTAATGTTTTAAGATAAGACAGTGGAACTACTGTGCTCCATAGCCAATGTAGTTACTGAGGCATGGGAGGGTTAGCTGCCTGGCAGCACAGTCAGTCATGAGAGCCCAAGGCAGGCTCTCTAACAAAAGGAGACTCTTCTTCCTCTGAGGTCATAATGACCTTGGTTATGTGGGCTAGGCTACATGTCCTTCAACTAATTACCTTGCTATGCACCAGGTTAGTGGATCATAATGTTGAAATATTTTCACATACCAGACATGGTAAATATTTTGCAATCAGTACATTTCGGGCCGTTGATCTTGTTTACTAGTTTGAACTTGGTGACGACTTCCTCTCCTAATCACCGAATGAAGTCTGTCAGGATTGCATCCATATGTGTTTACATACCCTTCGCTGTAATGACGTTTTAAGAACACACATGCGGGGGTGCACACACTTGCACACACACAAATACACAATGCAAACATGCACACACAGACACCTTGAAGAAGAAGAATGTTTTGTCAGTGCAGTGCCATAATGTTTCCATTTCCTCCCGTAATAGGGTCATTCTAGTGCATTTCCTCCTATTTCGCTCTCTCTTTTCCTGATGGAGAGAACTCTGACATGCTTCCAAAGCGCAGTTTCCTTTCAGGAAGGTTCCATTGATGATGCAACATGTCTTGGCATCCACAGTGGCTCTCTTACTTGCACAGATTTCTTGAGTCTTTCTGTTTACTATCAAGATTAGGTTTGCATTGGATTTTCCAGCAGGCTAAAACTCACAGAGAGGGGAAAGAAACAAACATTTGTCAATAAAATGGCTATTTAAGTTCATTAGCTCTTCAAGCACATAGACAAAACATGTTTTGTTTTTGCATATCATGTGAATGATTTGTAACGGAGCTGTAGCATGCGATCATGTCGTTTGTTGAAAATGCAGTTCATGTTTTGTATCTCTCCATTGTATTATGGTGCTGCTTCAGTTGCAGCTGAAATTCTTACATCCAATATCCTTCTGGGGACTTTTCTGAAATGGACAGCATAGTTTCATTATCTCCGGTGTACTACAGCTACAAGATGTATCAGGGTTATCCTCTGCTGAAGAGGTGTGGTTCTCTGGCATCAGTCTTTATATGTAATCTGTCATCATCCAGTTCTGGGAAAGTGTGGTGTAGAGTGCTGGGTGTTAAAGCAATGTGTGGATGGGAAGTTGTGATGCATCTGATACCCCCGGTGTGCTCTCTGTTTCCCCTCTGTTAGAGGAACTTGTGTAGCCCCATGTAGCTTAGTCACTTGTTTCTCGTTGAGGTAGCTGTGTGAGTATCTGTATGGGAGGGGTGATTTGTGTGGGAGATCTCAGTGTCTGCCTCTGTGCCTTTAAGAGGAGGGCCTGTTGTGTGTGTTGGTATTTCTCAAGCAGAGAGAGGAGGGGAGTTGTGGTGCTAGTGGTCTGGAATCAAATCCACTGCTTTAAAGGGAATAGCCTACATTTGACATTTTAGTCATTTAGCAGACGCTCTTATCCATAGCAATTAGGGTTTAGCGCCTTGTTCAAGAGCACAACCTAGTCGTCTCAGGGATTCGAACCAGCGCCCTTTCGGTTACTGGGCCAACACTCTTAACTACTAGGCTACATGCGCTCTACTGAGAGAGAGTGCGCGTGAGAGAAGGAAAGGGGGACCAGCAGATACCACTGTACTTTTGAAAAGTTACTGGACAGCAGACAGTGGGAATAAAGAGAAGGATCAGAGGAACGAGAGAGGGTGACCTGACCCTACTACGGTGGCAGCCAGGGCCATGTCCATGTATGATCCAGCCAGCCGGCCAGCCCATGCAGAGGAGCAGAACTATGTACAGGCATATGAGAACGTCAGGGAGAAATATAAAGGTAACGACCCCCTCTAATATCCCCGAGTGGCTGGTACAGCGCTAATGGCGGGAATTGTAATCACTTCTGTATGTCAGGGTATGTGAGGTACAGGGTTGGTTGGGAAGGGGGCGTGTGTGTGTGTGTGTGTGTGTGGGCAACTCTGGTAGCTGACTGGCGTTAAGTGGTTCCATATTGATTGGCACGGATGTGGTCTATTTCAGGGCTGCTCTCAATGCAATGGGAAACTGCACCTACTGTATTGTTCCTCATCAGAATAGTGGTAAGCTGTTCTACCACAAGTGTGCTGTCAATAGTGGTACATTAACATTCAGCCATTGCAAGTATTTTGTTATAAATAATCTTGTAACATCATTGATCACAATGTATCAGAAGGTAGGCTATACAATGCCATGTACAGTAGGCATTCAGCCACCCGAGCCATGGCCTGTTCACCCCGCTACCATCTAGAAGGAGGAGACAGTACAGGTGCATCAAAGCTTCTACATCCAGGCCATCACACAGTTAAATAGTCACCATTAGCAGGCCTCTGCCCAGTATCCCGGCCCTGAACTGTAGACACTGTTACTAGCCGGCTACCACCCCGTACTCAAACCTTCCACCTCAGAGACTACTGCCATATGAACACTGGTCACTTTAATAATGTTTACATACTGTTTTACCCACTTCATGTATATGCACCTTATTCTAGTCAAAGCTTATCCTCTCAGGCTCTGTCAGGTTGGATGGGGAGTGTCGCTGCACAGCTGCACAGCTATTTTCAGGTCTCTCCAGAGATGTTCGATTGGGTTCAAGTCCGGGCTCTGGCTGGGCCACTCAAGGACATTCAAAGACTTGTCCCGAAGCCACTCCTGCATTATCTTGGCTGTGTTTTTAGGGTCGTTGTCCTGTTGGAAGATGAACCATCACCCCAGTCTGAGGTCCTGAGCGCTCTGGAGCAGGTTTTCATCAAGGATCTCGTTGTACTTTTCTCTGTTAATCTTTCCCTCAATCCTGACTAGTCTCCCGGTCCCTGTTGCTGAAAAACATCCCCCCCATATATATTTATATTCCGGACTCTGACATTGCTCATTGTAATATTTCTTAATTCCTTTCTTTTGAATTGAACGTGTATTGTTAGGTATTACTGCACTGTTGGTGCTAGAAACATAAACATTTCGCTACACTCACAATAGCATCTTCAAAATATGTGTACGCGACTGATACAATTTGATTTGATCCTTTGTGTCCGGTGAATGGTAACATGAGTAAGAGGGGTTGATGTTTCTCCCTTCTCGGACCTGCCAAACTGTCCACCGGGGTTGGGGTCAATTCCATTAAAATCCCTGTCAATTCAGGAAGTACACTGTTAGCAGTTGATGAGTTTTCTTCAATAACACAGACCCCAAAGCAAACCAGGGGGAGAAAAAATAGGTTTATTCAAAGAGATCAAATCATCATACGGGGAGGTAGATGGTAGATGTTCATACTCCCCTGTCCTCAGTGATTCTCTTCTGTAATTCTCTCCCGTGATTCTCTCCCCAGAACAAAGGGACAGGATGTAGTTTTATAATCCAGCCCTAGCCTGTGGTTGACCAATTAGAATTCCTTGCAATAAAACTGGGCCAATGGCCAAATAACAAGTACCCTATTTCAGATTCAATGTATAAACAATTTGGACCAATGAGAACTTGCCTTGTAGCTATGAGTCCCAGACTGAAATTCCTCCCATGTCTCTTACCCATTGACATTAATCCCCTATTACAGGAAAAACACTATTTCCATTGATCATTAGTAATCTATTGACCTCTCGTCCTCTTCTTTATGTATTTATCTTCAAAATATTCTTACAACACTGAAACTCCAATTATCTTCAATGCTTTTCAATTAGGAACATTTGGAATTGGAATTTGGTTTACTTTCTGAATTGACTGGAATTCAATCAATCAAATGTATTTATAAAGCCCTTTTTACATTCGCAGATGTCACAAAATGCTATACAGAAACTCTGCCTAAAACCCCGAACAGCAAACAATGCAGATGTAAAACCATGGTGGCAAGGAAAAACTCCCAAGAAAGACCTAGGAAGAAACCTAAAGAGGAACCAGGCTCTGAGGGGTGACCGGTCCTCTTCTGGCTGTGCCGGGTGGAGATTATAAGAGTACATGGCCATTTAAGACCAGATTGTTCTTCAAGATGTTCAAACGTTCATAGATGTCCTTGCAGGGTCAACAGGTCAGTACCTCAAGAGTAAATGTCCGTTGGCTTTAATAGCCAAGCTTTCAGAGGTCGAGACAGCAGGTGCGGGAGAGAGCGCGAAAGAGACGAAAACAGCAGGTCCTGGACAAGGTAGCGCGTCCGGTGAACAGGTCAGGGTTCCCTAGCCACAGGCAGAACAGTTGAAACTGGAGCAGCAGCACGACCAGGTGGACTGGGGACAGCAAGGAGTCATCATGCCAGGTAGTCCTGAGGCATGGTCCTAGGGCTCAGGTCCTCCGGGAGGAGAGGGAGAGAGAGAGAATTAAAGGGAGCATAATTAAATTCACACAGGACACCAGATAAGACAGGAGAATTACACCAGATATAACAGACTGACCATATCTCCCCTGCACATAGACTATTGATACTGGAGACTGAGACCATTTCAAATGGAGTTGACCCCAACTCGGCTTTCCAATGCATCAATCACCTGGGAAAGACTTTCACATTGTTTGCTCCATGTCTGACTGTGATGTATTATAATAAATCATATGTGTCACTGCAAAGTTCCCACAGTTACTATTCTAAGCATGTGTATTTCAATAATACATTTCAGTGATGTGTTTTTCAGTAAGTCAGTAAGATAATATGTTGTTGCTCATCCAGTGCTTTCATGTTGATACAATCTCTGTGTACCATCAATTACATAGCCTACCTTTCAACGTTTGGCAATGTTGTTGACATTTGTATCTCCGTAACTTAGAAACAAGTTAAAGTAAAAACCTACGTGGATCCCATCCCTCCTGCGGCGTTGGCTGCTGTTTATTATTCATATCCTCCCCTGCTTCATCCCAATGTTGGGGATGAAAGTGATTTCTAAAAATATAGGCCCAATTTGTTATCACAGAGAAAGAGAAGTTCAGTCCACCAGAAAGAGTTGTACAATGCCTTGGCTGGGTTTCTCTCCATCTCAGGGGGCATAGTTACCAAAGTTTACTGTACATGAAATGAGAGTATGGATACGTCCCGTATGTCACCCTATTCCTTTTATAGTGCACTACTTTTGAGGAAGTAGATCAATTCACTTTTGGGGAATAAGGTGCCATTTGGGACACACCCTATCTGCTTTATTAGGAGTGCTGAGCTATGCCTTTATAGACCTTTTAAAAGTGTATACAAAGGCTGTGTGTATACAAAAGTGTGTACAAAGACTATACTTCCTTTTAAAGAGGGTTCATACAGACCAATTGGAAAGTCAAATTCAAGGGATTTCAACGTTATACAATGATATAATTCATATAATTGTACTTATAGAGCCCCCCCACCATATAGAGCCCCCCCAATATGGAACCCCCCCACTTCTCCCCAAAAGCATGCAAAGTGTCAAAGTAGGCCATTAACACTTTAAGAATAATGCATTTTTTAGGCCTTGCACATGCATTGAGATTAAAATTATTATTACATTCTAGAATATATGTGGACATTGCCCGACGAAATAACTTGGATTTATGGCGATTTTTCTGTAGTCTGTGGACGACACAGGCACACATAAAAAATCCATAAACATCGGTAGCATTAATCTCACCATTCGAATCTCACCGTAGCTGTTTTTATAATGAAAAAGCGACCAAAAACCAGGTTCCTTTCTTAATGGAAGGATTTGCATGGAAAGCCAAGTTGAAGCCAACATTAGATGTTGTCGTCTTCATAATAATCGCATGTGGTTTTACCGAAACAAAAGTGAAAAGAAATGATCAAAAATAAATCACAGATAATTATAAGAGACGGTGGCGACCAGTCGTTCAGTGCAGGTGGGGTCTAGCTCAGTGCTTTCTGTGGTGGTGGGGCAGCCAGCGGACAATACGGAGAATAGGGGTTGGTACTCTTCTCCAATTGCGCCGTGATTGGTTCAGTGCCCGGTCACGCATGGGACACTACATCACCGCAAATATACGGGGAGAGCTCAAACATTCAAGCCCCTTGGGTGCTGCCATAGAGTTACAGAAGTGCCCATCCAAGAAGGCTCAAGGTCATTGGCTTCCATTTTGAGGAGAATACAGTTCCACCGACGCGGCCCGCTACCAGAGACTGGGCTCTCCTTCTCGACGTAAGACATTTAAACGTGTTAACCCTCGCAAGTCTGCCGGCCCAGACGGCATCCCTAGCCGCGTCCTCAGAGCATGTGCAGACCAGCTGGCTAGTGTGTTGCCGGGCATATTCAATCTCTCCCTATCCCAGTCTGCTGCCCCTACATGCTTCAGGATGGCCACCATTGTTCCTGTAACCAAGAAGGCAAAGGTAACTGAACTAAATGACTATCATTTTGACAGTCTAGGATCATAGCACCTCCACCTTACCTGTCACCCTAGACTGTGTGGCCAAGCACGCCTCCAACTCAGTCATCAAGTTTGCAGATGACACAACAGTAGTGGGCTTAAAAATATCTATATATTTTCTCCCTTTTTCTCCCTAATTTGGTGGTATCCAATTGGTAGTTACAGCCTTGTCTTATCACTGCAACTCCCGTACGGACTCGGGAGAGAGAAAGGTCGAGAGCCGTGCATCCTCCGAGACAGAATTCAGACAAGCCAAGCCACACTGCTTCTTGACACAATACCCACTTAACCCGGAAGCCAGCCGCACGAATGTGTCGGAGGAAATGTGCACCTGGCAACCTTGTCAGCGTGCACTGCACCTGGCCCACAACAGGAGTCGCTAGTGCGCGATGGGACAAGGACATCCCTGCCGACCAAACCCTCCCCTAACGCGGACAACACTGAGCCAATTGTGCACCGCCCCATGGGTCTCCGGGTCGTGGCCAGCTGCGACAGAGCCTGGACTCGAACCCAGAATCTCTAGTGGCACAGCCAATGACCTTGAGCCTTCTTGGATGGGCTCTTCTAATGTAACTCTATGGCTGCACCCAAGGGGCTTGCAATTTCAGGAAACCCTTCGGCTTGATTCCCAACAGCGACAAGACAACCTACAGGGAGGAGGTGAGGGCACTTGGAGTGTGGTGTCAGGAAAACAACCTCTCACTCAACGTCAACAAAACAAAGGAGATGATCGTGGACAGCAGAGGGAGCACCCCCCTATCCACATCGAGAGGACAGCAGTGGAGACGGTGGAATATTTTAAGTTCCTCTGCGTACATATCACGGACAAACTGAAATGGTCCACCCACACAGACAGTGTGGTGAAGACCTCAGGAGGCTGAAGAAATGTGGCTTGTCACCTAGAACCCACAAACTTTTACAAATGCACAATTGAGAGCGTCCTGTCGGGCTGTATCACAGCCTGGTATGGCAACTGCACCGCCCACAACCGCAAGGCTCTCCAGTGTACATACATCTCAGCAATCTACACACCATACACCATAATGGCAAAGTGAAAACAGGTTTAGACATTTTTGCAAATGTATTAAAGATAAAAAACAGATACCTTATTTAAATAAGGATTCAGAACCTTTGTTGTGAGAGTTGAAATTGAGCTCAGGTGCATCCTGTTTCCATTCCAACCACCTGTGGTAATTTCAATTGATTGGACATGATTTGGAAAGGCACACACCCGTCTATATAAGGTCCCACAGGCTGGCTGGCTATGTTTGAGGCATCCTTGTCATTCAGTGGTATGCACAGTTTTGTATATAGGGGGGACTCATGTTTTTGTACGTCAGTTTTGTCCAGTCATTATAGTCTAACTCATCTGTTCCATTTCCAGTGATCTGGTACATGAGGTAATGTTACCAATTGAAGCGGTAGTTTACTACTCTCCCTCTGTCATAATAATAACTGCTGTACTGTTTAATTAGTGTTGAACACGCTGCTTTGCTCTAAATACTCCTAACCACTATCTTGTGAGAGCAGTCAGTCTCAGTTATTCTGGTTGAAAGGCACAGACCTGTTAGTCCACTGAGGTCCATGTGAATGGAATCTTATTTAGGAAGATTAAGTCTCTTCAATGTTAGCTTATGTCTGATTGCATGTTTAAGAAAATAACGATTAGAACAGTCGAGCCTCTAGGCGTGATATTTACCTTAAGACAAACTTGTTTAGACATGTGATTAGTTCTGACCTCTATTGATGGCCACCCTAATTTTGTATTTGTGGGTTTTCAACGACATCAGTACAGTCCGTAGGCGTGTTATTGATGTCTTCTTACATGATTTTAAGAACAATTGATCAATGAGAACAGCAGTCTCTAGGCATGCTATTTACTTGTAGATTTCAGTATTAGTTTGTCTTATTACATGTTTAATAACAGTACAGTCTTCAGGCTTGGTATATACCTCTATCTATAGAACAGTACATCTTAAGTACAACAATCCCCTTGTCAAGCCTGTTGCAATATGACTAATACTACAGTACTGCATCTCCAGCGAGCTGGTATTGTTTTGACAGTAGACATGCATCGCCACCCCCTCAAGGTGTTCAGGCCGACTTGCTGAAGTGTAATTTGTTAACTTGTTAAACTACAATTACGTTTTTGCTTGCCACCCAAACCTGATTTCAAATCACTCACAACTCTCACCTGGAAGGCAAGGTAACTATAGATCAAAATGATTCCTGCACTTCAAATATTAGGCTAATCAACTCCTGAAGTAAGTCCAGTAGTACACTACTGCACCACGAACATATGCCGACCCAAACATCTTTAGTCCCTGGCTTGCATGCCATCTCGGGTGGACTCCGTCCCTCAGGAAGTTAGTGAGCTCATCTCCCACCATGCCTCAGTTTCAGTCAGGTCATTTTAGTCCCCAGATAAACCACGACCAGGTTAAAGAGGACAAAGGATGTCCTGTCACTCTCACTGGTTGTACAGATCTTTGTTTGCTTAGTTCTAAGTTTCCAGTTTAGGGTCATTTCAATGGCATTCCGACCCCGTCCCACCTATATTTTTAAATACCCAAAACAGTCTGGTGCAAAACACTGCTGTTAGAAATTCTGGTTTGAGTTTGGACTGTGAATTAGGCTATGTGCATGTACATAGCAAAGGGGATGATTTTGTTGTATTAAAGGGATCGATAGGTTTGTATGGTTGTGAATCACTGTGTTTGGACAGCTGACTAGTACAGTAAGCAGAGCAGTCCTCCTCCCTCATTTCCAGTCCTTGTCCAAGATCAGTTTCATGCAACATGACCTTGCACTCTAAAATAGTATCCTTTTAAAGACACACACACACGACTATGAAAGGAAATGCATACACTGTACTGTTCAATAGACGGATATGGTATGTCTCATTCAGTGTACACCCACACATGTATACAAGCATGCACACCTACAATATAGCATACACTCAAACCTGTTCGTCGTGGGAAAGGAGAGCACTCTCAGATCCTGTTGGCACTGCCACATTGTGAGCCATGGTGTAAATATTATTGGAGTGTGGTTGTGACTAACAATCAGAGCAGTTTATTCAAAGCTATTGAACCAGTGAAAATGAATGTAGGCCTGATTTTTATTGAATCAAATTCTCAGCTGGGTGTCTGTTTGTCAAGCTACAGTATACCATAATACTTTAGTAGCTTGCTTGTGGTCAGCCTGAAAGTTTCATATTACTCAGTCTGTCCTGTATTTACAGTACCCTATGGGTGTCTTTAGGTGAAATGCTTCAGGCCTAATAGTGGGTGGTTGTATGGACCCCACAGTGGGAGCAATTACTGTGTACTGGCAATCATTCAATGTGATCTAATGAGAGTGCATCCATGTGGACAATGTGCTGCCCATTTGTCTCCAATTGCTCACCAAAAATTGACAGTGCATGACAATCCTTCCTGTCCATTTGAGACAAAGTTAGCTGTTGAAATCAGTGTTTCCCCTAACTGTAGGCGGGGTGCAAAGGCCCCCAAAGCAACATCCTGGCCACTTGACACTAAAACTGTTGATTGAAACCAATGAATGACGACCAAGCGTTTTTAGTTTGGGCGCAACCGACTTAGCCTGGCCTCATTGGTTGAATCATTGCTTGGAAAAGAAGAGAGGATATGTGACATTTAAGGGCTATTTTCCTGGAGTCCTCTCCTCCCTCTCTGCTATGGCTTTGGAAGCAGTCCTACTGGATATTAGCTATTGGTTGAAGGGGACATTTTCAGTAATGGAATTGTATTCTTTCTCTATCTGGACTGAACTGTTGTTTTGCAGGGAGGAGAGTGACCGCGTCATTACTCGTCTTTGTGAGATGTTGAAAGCACCGAGCTGTCTGTTCAAATGACTAGCACACAGCTCATACACCCATGCATACCCCACAAAACATCCCACCAGGGGTCTCTTCACAGTTCTGAAGTCCAGAACAGAGACTCACACACACACACACACACATTTTGTAGATATGTAGTGTTGTATGATGTACTGTTTCATAAAATAATTGTATGATGTAATTGCCTTGTTTGGACCACAGAGTAGCTGCTGCCTTGGCAGCATCTAATGGGGTATCTGTACCCCTGTCCTGCAGTTAGTCACCAGCAGCGTACCACTGCTGGCTTACCTCTGAAGCTAAGCAGGGTTGGTCCTAGTTGGTTGCTGGATGGGAGACCAGATGCTGCTGGAAGTGGTGTTGGTGGGCCAGTAGGAGGCATTCTTTCCTCTGGTCCCCAAAGAATATATTATTTATTTAACTAGTCAGTTAAGAACAAATTCTTATTTACAGTGACGGCCTACCCCGGCCACGCTGGGACCATTGTGCACCGCCCTAAGGGACTCTCAGTCACGGCCAGATGTGATACAGCCTGGAATTTAACCAGGGTCTGTAGTGACGCCTCTTGCACTGAGATGCAGTGCCTTAGACCACTGTGCCACTCGGGAGCCCTAATAATATATCTATCTATCCCAATACCCCAGGGCAGTGGTTGTGTAGAGTTGTGTCTTTTGGATGGGACTTCAAACGGTGGTCCTGACTCTCGGTGGTCGCTAAAGATCCTATGTCACTTATTGTAAGAGTAGAGGTGTTAACCCTTGTGTTCTGGCTAAATTCCCAATCTGGCCTTCATTCCATCGTGGCCACCTAATCATCCCCAGCTTCCCATTGGTTCATTCATCCCCCTTCCTCTGCAGTTTAACCAATCCCCAGGTTGTTGCTGTAAATGAGAATGTAATACCTTTCAACTCTATATCTGACATGGTACAGATGTTCTTTTTTTAAGCCCATAACCATGTGTGAGAGGTGTAGATTTGTTTTAAGACTACCAAGAAACACTGTGTGACCCCGATGTATCCCACTGCAGTAAAAGGTTAATGAATACATATACACAGACTGTGTCCTAAATGGCACCCTATGAATATTGTTCATGTCATAGACATTTAAGGTGATTTAAGGTGCCAGAAGACACATTCATACATACCAGAACATTAAGATGAAATGTATTTTTAATTTTGTTCCAGTAATACGGTGCTTTAAAACTAAAATAAGATTTACTTAGCTTGGTGGAGACCCTAAGAACCTCCAAGAGTTAACCAATCCTGTGTACTGGTTAGGCTACTCAGGTGTCTATACTTCAATAGCAAAGGTAGATAAGATGTAAGTTTATGAAGTAGAGACTTGTAAACAAAAAAAGGGGAGTAATGTAGAGATCTACGGGTCTATAGTGAAGTCCAGCCAACCTTTTGATACAGGATGCAGTGATGAGTATCAAAACTGTCACCTGTAACAAAACGAAGGGAACTATGGTAGTAGAGGCTGCACTTAGATAAATAACATCACCATAATCAAGAACAGATCAAAAGGTTGACTGAATAATTAATCGGCTTCCTACTGCTTAGAGAAAGGCACCATCTGTTTCTGTGGAAAAAGCCAACTTTAAATCTTAGCTTCTTAAACAGCTAAGATAATTTTTAAACATCAAAACCATATCAGTCCAAATGCCTCAGTATTTATATGCGGGAATTTGTTCGATTGGAGAACCATCTAATGAGTGAACATGTAGTTCATCTGAAACATACTTACGAGAGTTTGAAAACAACAAGCATTTAGTTTAGCTTGTATTAAGTTCAAGTTTTAAACCAGCAAGGGATTCCTGCACAGCTATCAAATCTGACTGTAGTTTGACGAAGCCAGATCAACAGTCGGGGCAATAGCATACATAATATAATAATACATTTAGATGAAGTTTGCAATTTTTAACAGATTTACCAATGGTGTTTATATAAATAGTGATGAGAACAGGTCCCAACCTGGACCCCTGTGGTACACCATTATGCACTTCAAGAAATTCTGACTTAACCCCATCAATCACGATGACCTGAGTTCTGTCACTAAGATAATCTTGGAACTTATAACGACACAGGGCTAGACCCAGATGCATAAGGGTTGAGTCTGATATTTATTAGAATTGAAGGGGCAGACAATATGCAGGTTGAGGACCGGCAGAAGTTCTTTAACCAGGTCAGAGTCCAAAAGGTATGGTGAGGCAGGAAGGCTCAAGGTCAGGGCTGGCTGAATGGTTTACAAGATAATTAACAACTAAATTGGTTGCTGTAAAATTTCATGCCCGGTCCTAAACCCTGATTAGTGTACATTAAAAATAAATTGCCTTGTTTTGTTTTGGCTCACTGTCAGAGGGTGATGAGGTAGGATAGTCCCGGGACATACAGGGCCTTCCTCACTACTCTGCTATTTCACATGGTCCTGTCAGATCAGAAGCCCCATTTCTCTTGCTGTTCACATGTGAACCTGAATGTTCAGGGTGATTTATTACATGGTGGCTTATGGGGTGTAATGAGTTGAGGTATGCCTGTTCTGTCACATGCCATAGTATGGCTTCTCTCATACATAGGCATATTTTGAGCAGTGGAGGAAGCCATGTGTTTGATGTATTTGATACCATTTCACTCATTCCGCTCCAGCCATTACCACGAGCCCGTCCTCCCCAACTAAGGTGCCACCAACCTCCTGTGATTTTGAGGTGTGTGTGTGCGCGCGCGTGTTCCAATCTTGGTGTTACTGGGTCTTTCCCTGTTGCATGCTTGTTACATTAGGCACCACAAGTGATTTGTCAGCATAGCTCCAATTGGTCATGCCACACTGCTTTGCCAGTAATGACTTGGCCTTTATGAAATATAACAAGTTCAAAATAGTGTATTTACTTTGTTCCTTTTGCTAAGTAATTTTTGTGAGGCTCTCCATGCCCCAGTGGAGATCGGAGATTATTGAGTGGTCTCTGTTTGAGTTTCCACAGTGACTAGAGATACAGTACGACTGAGGTTTACTGGGTCTAGCTCGCAAATGGCGTTCTATTAACTACATAGTTCACTACTTTTGTCCAAACCCCTGGTCAAAATATTGCACTATAAACGGATTATGGTGCCATTTGGGATGCAACTTGAGGTTATTGATTGATTGCATGGGCGCTGAGAGGGATGTTTATTTTTTTACCACTTTTTTGTGATCACAACCTTGTCTCATCGCTGCAACTCCAACATGCTCGGGAAAAAGTAGAGTCATGCGTCCTCCAAAACATGACCCGCCAAGCCGCGCTTCTTAACACCAGCTCGCTTAACCCAGAATCTGGCTGCACCAATGTGTCAGAGGAAACAGTCAGCCTGCAGGCGCCCGGCCCACCACAAGGAGTTGCTAGAACGTGATGAGCCAAGTAAAGCCCACCCGGCCAAACCCTCCCCTTCCTTGGGCGATGCTAGGCCAATTTTGCACCGCCCGATGGGACTCCCGGTCATAGCCGGTAATGACAAGGGGATCAAACCCCAGGCTGTAGTGACGCCGCAACACTGCAATGCAGTGCCTTAGACCACTGCGCCACTTGGGAGGCCAGAGGGATGCGTTTCTAATCTGTCTACTATGATGACGTCACATTGAGACATTTGCCATCGTGGTGTGATATGTCCGTCTCTCTGGGTTACTGTCTGATACAAACTCATTTATCGCCGTCCTATGTTCTCTACTCAAATAGTCTATTAAAAAGGTGGGTGCAGGCCTCACGGGTGGCGCAGTGATCCAAGGCACTGCATTGTGGTGCTAGCTGCATGGGGCGGAGCACAATTGGCCCAGCATCGTCCGGGTTAGGGAGGGTTTAGCCGACTGCACATGGGGACTAAGATCGTATTTTTTGGAGAAATGTCCTCTTGTCTGATTAAACAAAAATAGAACTGTTTGGTCATAATGACCATCGTTAAGTTTGGAGGGAAAAGGGCGATACTTGCAAGCCGAAGAACACCATCCCAACCGTGAAGCATGGGGGTGGCAGCATCATGTTGTGGGGGTGCTTTGCTGCAGGAGGGACTGGTGCACTTCACAAAATAGTTGGCATCATGAGAGAGGAAAACTGTGTGGATATATTGAAGCAACATCTCAAGACATCAGTCAGGAAGTTAAAGCTTGGTCGCAAATGGGTCAACCAAATGGATAATGACCCCAAACATTCTTCCAAAGTTGTGGCAAAATGGCTAAAGGACAACAAAGTCAAGGTATAGGAGTGGCCATCACAAAGCCCTGACTTCAATCCAATAGAAAATCTGTGGGCAGAACTGAAAAAGCGTGTTTGAGCAAGGAGGCCTACAAACCTGACTCAGTTACACCAGCTCGGTCAGGAGGAATGGGCCAAAATTTACCCAATTTATTGTATAAAACTTGTGGAAGCCTTCCCAAAATGTTTGACCCAATTTTAAACAATTTAAAGGCAATGCTACCAAATACTAATTGAGTGTGTGTAATCTTCTGACCCACTGGGAATGTGATTAAATAAATAAAAGCTCAAATAAATCATTCGCCCAACTATTATTCTGACATTTCACATTCCTAAAATAAAGTGGTGATCCTAACTGACCTATGACAGGGAGTCTTTACTAGGATTAACTGTCAGGAATTGTGAAAAATGGAGTTTAAATGTATATGGCTAAGGTGTATGTAAACTTCTGACTTCAACTGTTGCTGGTGCCCCCTTTCATTTCCAAGCTCATGCTAGTGCCCAAACATGCTAGTGCTATACATACACCCTCCACTGTCACTCCATCCTGCTGGCCAGTTAATTCAACAGCTTATAAGATAAACAGAAATGTCTGATCTTGTTTATGTCAAGGTGAACGAGGGTGCCAAAACACATTTTCACCAGTTGATTTTAATTATATTGGAAATCTGTCAAAGACTTACAATATAAATGGACGCTATAATATTGATAATCATTTTGGAAATGAGTAATTAATAAATCAAACCATCAGAAACAAAACATCACCTGTCCCAACCTCTGCTCTTCTATGGCCTTTGTCAGTAGGTCCATCTCACACAGATAACGGAAGTGTTGTTACAGGGGTGGAGATTGGGAACATCTACTTCAGGGTGGCCCTAGAACAGCCCCTAGTGGAGCTTTGTCTGAGCTACAGAAATCCCACCTGTACATTTTGTGTGGAAAGTGATGGATGGCATAATTTTACTATGTAGCATTTCTCACCAATCCCTGTGCTAAATCCTGCACTTCAAGAGGAACAGGCTTAGAATGATTCAGACAAGACATCTCTTCCAATCAATATATAATCAATGAATGACAGTCGAGTTGCAGTTGTTGCATGGATTCGGGAAAACATCTTTAGTCCTTGATTCGTGTAATATTGTCTCTCCTGTAATATTGTTCAGAAGGACATTTCTCCTCACATTCAGTGTCTTTGTATTGGGGATACATTTCAAGAGTCTCTGTCAGTGATGTATGGGTTTGTATTGATTTGTGAGTGTGCGCAGTGGAGTGATAATGTCAACAACTGCACTTGGAAATTGATTTATCTTTGCTAAGTTTAGATGGCACTCCAGACATTATCAGGCCTCTTTAGACCACAGCCAAGATCAGACATCACATTCTACATCTGAGCCAAACAGCCTGAACTAACCCAGTTGCCCCCGTCAGTGTGGGAGTGGGCTGGTCCTGGTCCAAGCTCTCATTCTGGAACTGATGAGTGTGTGGACGGACTGGGGCAAACCACACCCCAGTACACGGGTGTATATGAGGTCCTACAACCCCCTGTGTGTTCAGATGGGAAGTATGGACTTGAACAGTTTCATGGAAACAGCATCCTCAATGAAAACACTTATAAGTTATGACATATCACTTCCTGGAAGTTTGGTCAGGTTAATCACAACAGTATTTGTAACATGTTTTTGATATGGAACTCGGTGTCTATTCTGATGATATCTGATGCACTTGACTGATGTTCTGATATCCTGCTTTGTCTTGCGTTGTATGATGGAAATGTCCTTTCAGTTGGTACATGATGTTTACTGCCTGTCATCAGTGAACACTGAGGCTGTACCTGCTTTAATAAGTTACAGTTTCAGACAGTGGTCAAGTAGGCTACTGTGGCTATTTGATCATAGTGTAGGCCTACCAGAGTGGCCTTAAATAAAATAAATATGGAGAAAATGCATCCCATAACATTTTAACATGGAAATAGCTGTTCTATCATTCAGCCTACAGTACAGTAGCAGCCAATATGTGTTGTTAAATGTAGGCCTACATTCCATGAGATTCTTGATTTAAAAAAAAAAAAACTTAAGGCTTGACATTAACATGTTTATCCACTTGTCCTTCAGACAAGAAGGTGACTGAAAATGTTTTAGTTTGATACAAGAAACTACTTTACAAAACGAAATGCATTATTATTCCCATACTGTAACGGCTTTCTTCTATCTCCTCCTCTGACAGAGGTAGAACAAGGATCGGACCAAAATGCAGCGTGATGATGATTCATGATATATTTTAATGAATGAAAAAACTATACATGCAGAAACTACAAAAATAACGAAATGAAATAACAAAAAACGAAACAGCCCTATCTGGTGCAAACACAAAGACAGGAACAATCACCCACGAAAACACACACAGAATATGGCTGCCTAAATATGGTTCCCAATCAGAGACAACGATAATCACCTGACTCTGATTGAGAACCGCCTCAGGCAGCCATAGACTACGTAGACACCCCACAAAACCCCTAAGACAAAAACACACCACAATAACCCATGTCACACCCTGGCCTGACCAAATAATTAAAGAAAACACAAAATACTAAGACCAAGGCGTGACAGAACCCCCCCCCCCCCCCCCAAGGTGCGGACTCCCGGACGCACCTCAAAACCATAGGGAGGGTCCGGGTGGGCGTCTGTCCATGGTGGCGGCTCCGGCTCGGGACGTGGACCCCACTCCATAAATGTCATAGTTCCTCCCCCTCGCGTCCTGGGATAATCCACCCTCGCCGCCGACCATGGCCTAATAGTCCTCACCCAGAACCCCACTGGACTGAGGGGCAGCCTGGGACTGAGGGGCAGCCTGGGACTGAGGGGCAGCCTGGGACTGAGGGGCAGCCTGGGACTGAGGGGCAGCCTGGGACTGAGGGGAAGCCCGGCACTGAGGGGAAGCTCAGGCAGGTAGTTGGCTTTGGCAGATCCTGGCTGGCTGGCGGATCTGGAAGAGTCTGGTTGACTGGCAGATCTGGAAGAGTCTGGTTGACTGGCAGATCTGGAAGAGTCTGGTTGACTGGCAGATCTGGAAGAGTCTGGTTGACTGGCAGATCTGGAAGAGTCTGGTTGACTGGCAGATCTGGAAGAGTCTGGTTGACTGGCAGATCTGGAAGAGTCTGGTTGACTGGCAGATCTGGAAGAGTCTGGCTGACTGGCAGATCTGGAAGAGTCTGGCTGACTGGCAGATCTGGAAGAGTCTGGCTGACTGGCAGATCTGGAAGAGTCTGGCTGACTGGCGAATCTAGCTGCTCTGGCTGCTCCATGCAGACTGGCAGCTCTGGCTGCTCCATGCAGACTGGCAGCTCTGGCTGCTCAGACTGGCAGCTCTGGCTGCTCTATGCAGACTGGTGGCTCCATGCAGACTGGCAGCTCTGGCTGCACTATGCAGACTGGCAGCTCCATGTAGACTGGCAGGTCTATGCAGACTGGCAGCTCTGGCTGCTCCATGCAACCTGACAGCTCTGGCTGTTCCATGCAGACTGGCAGCTCTGGCTGCTCCATGCAGACTGGCAGCTCTGGCTGCTCTATGCAGACTGGTGGCTCCATGCAGACTGGCAGCTCTGGCTGCACTATGCAGACTGGCAGCTCCATGCAGACTGGCAGCTCTGGCTGCTCCATGCAACCTGACAGCTCTGGCTGCTCCATGCAACCTGACAGCTCTGGCTGCTCCATGCAGACTGGCAGCTCTGGCTGCTCCATGCAGCTCTGGCTGCTCCATGCAGACTGGCAGCTCAGGCTGCGCTGAACAGGCAGGAGACTCCGGCAGCGCTGGGGAGAAGGAAGGCTCTGGCTGCGCTAAACAGGCGGGAGACTCCGGCAGCGCAGGAGAGGAGAAAGGCTCCGACAGCGCTGAACAGGCGGGAGACTCCGACAGCGCTGGAGAGGCGAGGCGCACTGTAGGCCTGATGCGTGGTGCTGGCACTGGTGGAACAGGATAGAGAACACGCACAGGAAGCCTGGTGCGGGGAGCTGCCACCGGAGGACTGGTGTGTAGAGGTGGCTCTGGATAGACCGGACCGTGCAGGCGAACTGGAGCTCTTGAGCACCAAGCCTGCCCAACCTTACCTGGCTCGATGCCCACTCTAGCCCGGCCAATACGAAGAGCTGGTATGAACCGCACCGGGCTATGCACCCGCACTGGAAACACCGTGTGCTCCATAGCATAACACGGTGCCTGCCCGGTCTCTCTAGCCCCCCGGTAAGCACAGGGAGTTTGCGCAGGTCTCATACTCCCTGTGAGCCCCCTCCCCCCCAAGACATTTTTGGGGCCGACTCTCAGGCTTCCATCCGCGTCGCCATGCTGCCTCCTCATACCAGCTACTCCCGCTTTCCCCGCCTCCAGTTCTTCCCTGGGGCGGCGATATTCTCCAGGCTGAGCCCAGGGTCCTTTACCGTCCAGTTCCTCCTCCCATGTCCATTTCTTGGTCCGGGTGTGGTGGGTGATTCTGTTACGGCTTTCTTCCGTCGAAGGAGAGTCGGACCAAAATGTATATATTATAATATAATGATATATTTTAATGAAGGAAAAACCTATACATACAGAAACTACAAAACTAACTAAATTAAATAACGAAAACCGAAACAGCCCTATCTGGTGCAAACACAAAGACAGGAACAATCACCCACGAAAACACTCACAGAATATGGCTGCCTAAATATGGTTCCCAATCAGAGACAACGATAATCACCTGACTCTGATTGAGAACCGCCCCAGGCAGCCATAGACTACGTAGACACCCCACAAAACCCCTAAGACAAAAACACACCACAATAACCCATGTCACACCCTGGCCTGAACAAATAATTAAAGAAAACACAAAATACTAAGATCAAGGCGTGACACATACCATTTATTACAAAATAATTAGACAAATTATGCTACCCTCTGCCTATTGGCTACTTAGCTTATTCAAGCTTGTCTCAAAAGACATTGCCCATTTAAGACAAAAAAAAGCTCTTAACCTGACTCCCTTTTCAAAGATGTCTAGAAATGTATATGTTTTGTGCTCTTGTCGGAAGCAATCACTCCCCTATTGCTGACTACAAATGATCTATAACAGGGATACTAATTCACTAACTAGCAAAGGATATGAACACGTGGCTATAAACACAGTCCAGTTTAAATAGAAGGGCAAAGATCCATATGTGGCAATGGTTTATTTGCATATAGGCCTACTGCAGCTCTGAATAGTTATGCTGCACAAGTCTGAGAGTACAGGCTGAGTCATGCGTGTCAATTCAATAGAATCATACTCCGATGAGTTCTGCCTGCAACTAAATATCTTGCAGAGTTTGTTTTGTTGCATTGAAAGTGGCTAATATTGCATTGTTTCGATCACAATTCCCACAGTAAAGAGAAACGTTGATAGTGTTAACTAAGACGGAAAACTTTAGAAAGTTGAATGAAGTTCAATCTCGTGCTTCTCTGCACCGGCTGGTATTTCTTCTGTGCGGCAGTTCCGAGGAGCGTGCCCGCCCGCAGCTTAGAGGGAACATTGGCTGGAGCCCTATTATTATTATTATTATTATTATTATTATTATTATCCAATCTTTGGAGAGCTATAGTTCTTAAATGGTAAGACCTACAGAGACCAAACTAAGTGGGATGGTGTAAGTTGGTGCACAAATACATCTGGTTGCACATGGTGGCGCTATAAACATTTCACATCAAAAGGTCGGCCCCTCCTCCTCCTTTGACCTAGAGTTTCAGAATTTGTTACAGAGGTTCCTCTCTACCCGAGGAACAAATTTGGACCAATGATGTCACTGTGATGGATCATCTGCCATTTTGAAAATTGTGTAAATTCTTTAGCATCCCATCAGACACCATTAAACCAATTTTTCATAAACTTGGTGTACAGCATCTATAGACCAAGATCTTGATATGCAATATAAATGAAGTTGATATCAGGTATGAAGGTAAGACCCAGATGCAGACAACATTTAATTAACAATGGTTTAATGTCTGTGATCCAACAGGGGCAGGCAATAGACCGGTCAAGGCAGGCAGGGGTCAGAAAACCAGAGGTGGGGCAACGATACCGGACAGCAGGCAGGTTCAGGGTAGGCAGAGGTTAATAATCCAGTAAATACACAGGGGAAGATGGGTGACACTTGGAGGCGGTTGGAGACCATCACAACGACAGGTGAAACAGATCAGTGTGTGACAGTTTATGTCTGAAACGTCATGGTTGCTGTGAGCAAATTAAGCCTGACAATTCAAGCTGCTCTGGGAGGGAATGAAGCCCCCTGCTGGCCTTGCATCTCAATACTCTACAGTGTTTCCTGAAGTGTGCACTTGACCACTACCCACATGGATTCAAAAGTATAAAAGTGGTGCGAGTACCAGAGATGAAGACCAGAACCCTTTAGATCCAGACCAAGACTTTCTTATACCTAGATCATGGACCAGGGTATTGAGACAATGACCAGACCAATGACCAGTTGAAATGTGGAAAAACAAGATCCAGTATAGTAAACTCAAGTAGAGTGTTGTTTCATTTAGATTTTTTTTTTAAGCACACATTTAGTAATTAAAATATAAAGCACACATTACTTGAAAAGCCATGAGTAAAATCATTGAGGATAACAATAAAATAAAGTCTGGGACTTACTTCCATTGTGGTCCTCTTGAGTCAAGATCCAACACAGTTCCACACAGTATGACAGGGAGATAGGTAAACAAAGAAGAAAATCTATCTCATCATTTCAGTTGCATCGTAAGGTACATTGAAATGGGCACCGAAGACATCAAACAGTTTTATTTTATTATTATATATTTTTTTTAAGCTGCCCAGAGAGGATGTTGTTTTTATGTGCAGAGACAACACATTCCACTCTGAAGCTCCAGTATACAAGAAAGTACAATTCCCAGCATTATTCCTGAACCTGTATAAGCACACATTAGCAACACCTGATCTGGTGCTGTGATTGTTTGCATCCCTAACATGGGGAAAGTAATCGGTTAGAGATCTGGATGCAGAACCATAAATACTCCTGTAAACCAAACCCAGTCTAATCTGGGACACTTTAGCCTCAACAGGCAGACAGTTTAGTTCCTGAAAGCAGCTCCTGCCTATGTGTGTACATGGACTCACCTTCAATACTACCCTGATCAGCTTATTCTGGGCTATCTGGAGCTTCCCCTTCATATGTTTAGATAAGCCCCCAAACCAGGAAGTACTAGCATAGTCAAAATGGCATTGAATGAGGGCAGAGTCCTTATCAAGCAGCTTGGACTTTCTGGACAAAAACTTAGTCCTTGCATTAACCTTCCCTAGCACCTTATTGACCATGCTCACACCTCCCAAGCTTCCATCAAGGATACATCCCAGGTAGCTAAGAGGTTTTAGTAGTCAGCACCTCACCCCATGACTCCACTGATTTCAGAGGACATACACAATTTAGTTCTGGGCCCAAAAATAATTCCCTCAGTTGTAGTTAGTTGTAGATAGCTTATTATCTCCAAGGTATTTGAGAATGATAGTCAAATACAATACAGTAAGATATAGTGGAGTATAGATCTGTCGAGTATAGTTTCGTAGCAGTGGCGGTCAGCGCCGTTTAAGATGATGGAGGATGATTTTTTTTTTCATGAGCATTGCCATATTTCTATTACAGCAAATTGGATGATTCTATTTCATATTCCATTCACCCAGTTTAATGTAACAGCGATGGGTTTAGGCTACTACATGATACTTAAATTTTCTCTGTACCTAACCATCATGAGGTTGCTACAACCTAGCCTATGAATGAAAGTTTACAACATAGGTGCACACAGGTCGAGAGACACATTTTAGATGACAGACCGTGACATTCAATACTGCCTTGCACAGTCTTGCCTGCATCTAACTGATGTCGGGTCTAATCATCAGTACAACAGTTGCAAATTAGAGTCTCTATTGGACAAATTCAGGTCACCCGTTTTGTTCCATTTCTTTTGGTTTAAGAAATGTTGTTCAGAATCGGCGGAATGAATACACTCCTGATCATGCATAAACACTGTTCACTTTCATAGCAGCCATGTTGTATTCCTTCTCTCTTGCTTCTCCTTCATTTTGGAATAAATACATTTTTTTCAAAACTGTTCAACTATGGTCTTTCTCTCTCTTTGAGTCAACTACTCACCACATATTATACACTGCAGTGATAGCTAACTGTAGTTTATGCTTCCAGTACTAGATTCATTCTCTGATCCTTTGGACAACATGTCAGTTCATGCTGCAAGAGCTCTGATAGGGTGGAGGACATCCTCCAGAAGGTGTCATAATTACTGTGTAAGTCTATGGAAGGGGGTGAGAAACATGAGTTAACTTTTTAAATGTTTTACAATTTTAAGATTTATGAAATTCACTGAAGAGGATTGTCCTCCCCTTCCTCCTATGAGGAGCCTCCACTGTTCCATAGAGTATAGTACAGTACACTTGTATTTGTGAGAGGTATTGACATGTTGAAAGCACCGAGCTGTCTGTTTTTAAGGACTAGCACACAGCTCAGACACCCATGCATACCTCATGAGACATGCCACCAGAGGTCTCTTCACAGTCCCCAAGTCCAGAACAGACTATGGGAGGTGCACAGTACTTCATAGAGCCATGACTACATGGAACTCTATTCCACATCAAGTAACTGATGCAAGCAGTAGAATCAGTAGAATTTAAAAAACAGATAAAATACACCTTATGGAACAGCGGAGACTGTGAAGAGACACAAAAAGGCACAGACACATGCATACACACACATGATAACATACACACACACACACACACACACACACACATGGATATTATTTAGTGGAGTAGGGGCCTAACAGGACACACTTAGTGTGTTGGTAAATATTTTAATGAATGTATTGTAATGTTTTTAAAATTGTATAATTGCTTTAATATTGCCGGACCCCAGGAAGAGTAGCTACTGCCTTGATCAAATCAAATCAAATCAAATTGATTTATATAGCCCTTCATACATCAGCTGATATCTCAAAGTGCTGTACAGAAACCCAGCCTAAAACCCCAAACAGCAAGCAATGCAGGTGTTAAAGCACGTTGGCTAGGAAAAACTCCCTAGAAAGGCCAAAACCTAGGAAGAAACCTAGAGAGGAACCAGGCTATGAGGGGTGGCCAGTCCTCTTCTGGCTGTGCCGGGTGGAGATTATAACAGAACATGGCCAAGATGTTCAAATGTTCATAAATGACCAGCATGGTCTGGGACAGGTAGCACGTCTGGTGAACACTTCAGGATTCCATAGCCGCAGGCAGAACAGTTGAAACTGAAGCAGCAGCACTGCCAGGTGGACTGGGGACAGCAAGGAGTCATCAGGCTAGGTAGTCCTGAGGCATGGTCGTCCGAGAGAGGGAGAGAATTAGAGAGAGCATAAATACTTAAATTCACACCGGACAAGACAGGAGAAGTACTCCTGATATAACAAACTGACCCTAGCCCCCCGACACAAACTACTGCAGCATAAATACTGGAGGCTGAGACAGGAGGGGTCAGGAGACACTGTGGCCCCATCCGATGATATCCCCAGACAGGGCCAAACAGGAAGGATATAACCCCACCCACTTTGCCCCCACACCACTAGAGGGATATCTTCAACCACCAACTTACCATCCTGGGACAAGGCCAAGTATAGCCCACAAAGATCTCCGCCACGGCACAACCCAAGGGTGGGCGCCAACCCAGACAGGAAGATCACATCAGGGACTCAACCCACTCAAGTGATGCACTCCTCCTAGGGACGGCATGAAAGACCACCAGTAAGTCAGTGACTCAGCCCCTGTAATAGGGTTAGAGGCAGAGAATCCCAGTGGAGAGAGGGGAATGGACCAGGCAGAGACAGCAGGGGCGGTTCGTTGCTCCAGTGCCTTTCCGTTCACCTTCACACTCTTGGGCCAGACTACACTCAATCATATGATCCACTGAAGAGATGAGTCTTCAGTAAAGACTTAAAGCTTGAGACCGAGTCTGCGTCTCTCACATGGATAGGCAGACCATTCCATAAAAATGGAGCTCTAGAAGAGAAAGCCCTGCCTCCAGCTGTTTGCTTAGAAATTCTAGGGACAATTAGGAGGCCTGCGTCTTGTGACCGTAGCGTACGTGTAGGTATGTACGGCAGGACCAAGTCAGAGAGAGAGGTAGGAGTAAGCCCATGTAATGCTTTGTCGGTTAGCAGTAAAACCTTGAAATCAGCCCTTGCCTTGACAGGAAGCCAGTGTAGGGAGGCTAGCACTGGAGTAATATGATCACATTTTTTGGTTCTAGTCAGGATTCTAGCAGCCGTATTTAGCACTAACTGAAGTTTATTTAGTGCCTTATCCGGGTAGCCAGAAAGTAGAGCATTGCAGTAGTCTAACCTAGAAGTAACAAAAGCATGGATTAATTTTTCTGCATAATTTTTGGACAGAAGGTTTGAAACAGTCCTTGAAACAGTCTTGATATGTTCGTCAAAAGAGAGATCAGGGTCCAGAGTAACGCCGAGGTCCTTCACAGTTTTATTTGAGACGACTGTACAACCATTAAGATTAATTGTCAGATTCAACAGAAGATCTCTTTGTTTCTTGGGACCTAGAACAAGCATATGTGTTTTGTCCAAGTTTAAAAGTAGAAAGTTTGCAGCCATCCAAATCAAATCAAATCAAATCAAATTTATTTATATAGCCCTTCGTACATCAGCTGATATCTCAAAGTGCTGTACAGAAACCCAGCCTAAAACCCCAAACAGCAAGCAATGCAGGTGTAGATCCACTTCCTTATGTCTGAAACACAAGCTTCTAGCGAGGGCTTCACCATGTTTTATTAAAATGTACAGCTGTGTGTCATCCGCATAGCAGGGAAAGTTAACATTATGTTTTCGAATGACATCCCCAAGAGGTAAAATATACAGTGAAAACAATAGTGGTCATAAAACGGAACCTTGAGGAACACCAAAATGTACATTTGATTTGTCAGAGGACAAGCCATTCACAGAGACAAACTGATATCTTTCCGACAGATAAGATCTAAACCAGGCCAGAACTTGTCCGTGTAGAACAATTTGGGTTTCCAATCTCTCCAAAAGAATGTGGTGATCGATGGTATCAAAAGCAGCACTTAGGTCTAGGAGCACAAGGACAGATGCAGAGCCTCGGTCTGATGCCATTAAAAGGTCATTTACCACCTTAACAAGTGCAGCCTCAGTGCTATGATGGGGTCTAAAACCAGACTGAAGCATTTCTAATACATTGTTTCTCTTCAGGAAGGCAGTGAGTTGCTGCGCAACAGCCTTTTCTAACATTTTTGAGAGGAATGGAAGATTCGACATAGGCCGAAACTTTTTTATATTTTCTGGGTAAAGGTTTGGCTTTTTCAAGAGAGGCTTTATTACTGCCACTTTTAGTGAGTTTGGTACACATCCGGTGGATAGAGAGCCGTTTATTATGTTCAACATAGGAGGGCCAAGCACAGGAAGCAGCTCGTTCAGTATTTTAGTTGGAACAGGGTCCAGCAGCTTGAAGGTTTAGAGGCCATGATTATTTTCATCATTGTGTCCAGAGATATAGTACTAAAACACTTGAGTGTCTCTCTTGATCCTAGGTCCTGGCAGAGTTGTGCAGACTCAGGACAACTGAGCTTTGAAGGAATACGCAGATTTAAAGAGGAGTCCGTAATTTGCTTTCTAATAATCATGATCTTTTCCTCAAAGAAGTTCATAAATTTATTACTGCGGAAGTGAAAGCCATCCTCACTTGGGGAATGCTACTTTTTAGTTAGCTTTGCGACAGTATCAAAAATAAATTTAGGATTTTTCTTATTTTTCTCAATTAAGTAGGAAAAGTAGGATGATCGAGCAGCAGTGAGGTACTGCACGGTACTGTCTTTCCAAGCTAGTCAGAAGACTTCCAGTTTGGTGTGGCGCCATTTCCGTTCCAATTTTCTGGAAGTTTGCTTCAGAGCTCGGGTATTTTCTGTATACCAGGGAGCTAGTTTCTTATGAGAAATGTTTTTAGTTTTTAGGGGTGCAACTGCATCTAGGGTATTGCGCAAGGTTAAATTGAGTTCCTGCCTCCCGGGTGGCGCAGTGGTTAAGGGCGCTGTACTGCAGCGCCAGCTGTGCCACCAGAGACTCGGGGTTCGCGCCCAGGCTCTGTCATAAACGGTCGTGACCGGGAGGTCCGTGGGGCGACGCGCAATTGGCCTAGCGTCGTCTGGGTTAGGGAGGGCGTGGCCGGTAGGGATATCCTTGTCTCATCGCGCACCAGCGCCTCCTATGGCGGGCCGGGCGCTGCTTCCGGGTTGGATGCGCGCTGTGTTAAGAAGCAGTGCAGCTTGGTTGGGTTGTGTATCGGAGGATGCATGACTTTCAACCTTCGTCTCTCCTGAGCCCGTACAGGAGTTGTAGCGATGAGACAAGATAGTAGCTACTAACATTTGGATACCACGAAATTGGGGAGAAAAAGGGCAAAAAAAAAATTGTGTTCCTTATTTAGGTGGTTAACTGTTTTTTTGTCCTCTGACATCCTTGGGTAAGCAGAGGAAGTCTGGAAGGGCATCAAGGAATCTTTGTGTTGTCTGTGAATTTATAGCACGACTTTTGATGCTCCTTGGTTGTGGTCTGAGCAGATTATTTGTTGCAATTGCAAACGTAATAAAATGGTGGTCCGATAGTCCAGGATTATGAGGAAAAACATTAAGATCCACAACATTTATTCTACGGGACAAAACTAGGTCCAGAGTATGACTGTGACAGTGAGTAGGTCTGGAGACATGTTGGACAAAACCCACTGAGTCGATGATGGCTCCGAAAGCCTTTTGGAGTGGGTCTGTGGACTTTTCCATGTGAATATTAAAGTCACCAAAAATTAGAATATTATCTGCTATGACTACAAGGTCTGATAGGAATTCAGGGAACTCAATGAGGAACGCTGTATATGGCCCAGGAGGCCTGTAAACAGTAGCTATAAAAAGTGATTGAGTAGGCTGCATAGATTTCATGACTAGAACTTCAAAAGACTAAAATGTATTTTTTGTGTGTAAATTGATATTTGCTATCGTAAATGTAAGCAACACCTCCGCCTTTGCGGGATGCATGGGGGATATGGTCACTAGTGTAACCAGGAGGTGAGGCCTCATTTAACACAGTAAATTCATCAGGCTTAAACCATGTTTCAGTCAGGCCATTCACATCAAGATCATGATCAGTGATAAGTTCATTGACTATAATTGCCTTTTGAAGTAAGGGATCTAACATTAAGTAGCCCTATTTTGAGATGTGAGGTATCACGATCTCTTTCAATAATGACAGGAATGGAGGAGGACTTTATCCTAGTGAGATTGCTAAGGCGAACACCGCCATGTTTAGTTTTGCCCAACCCAGGTCGAGGCACAGACACGGTCTCAATGGGGATAGCTGAGCTGACTACACTGACTGTGCTAGTGGCAGACTCCACTAAGCTGGCAGGCTGGCTAACAGCCTGCTGCCTGGCCTGCACCCTATTTCCATAATAAATACAAATACACTAGAGGACAGTAGAGTAGAACCAAATATGTGTCTATGTTTGGGTTCTTGGACGGTTGGAGCTCCCGGCCGGCTAATACTCTCAATACTCTATGCTTTTTCCTGAAGTGTGCACTTGTCTACTACACATGTGGTGGCCGGCTGTAACTCAGTTGGTAGAGCATGGCGCTTGCAATGCCAGGATAGTGGGCACAATTCTCGTAATCACCCAGATGTAAAGAATGTATGCACGCATTACTCTAAGTTGCTTTGGATAAAAGTGACCTGCTTAAATGGCATATGTTACATTATTATACTGTATGTTATAATATTTATGTAAGTGAAAGCGATGGAGTCAAGACTGGAACCTTCAATTCATACATGCGTGCTCTTCCATAGTGTGAACTTTTGCCCTGACTTTTGCTTTTATGCGAGAATGGCTCAGAGGCTTAGTGCCTTTGTCTTGTAATACATACCAACCCATAGGAGTCTGGGTTCAAATCCCACCACTGAGGCTTTCAGATAGACATCCCTGGACAGTGAGGTATTGTTGGTGTTGTGCCTGAACCGAATTTGATGTAAAATAAGGGCAGAATATTTGAGCGGGTGAAACAGGCGAAATTACTAGATACCCAAGTTATTGCTGCTTGCAGCTGTATTTCTACTTGTGTTTCCCTGATGCGATATCTCCTCTCCAATGCCATTGCCAAAGGATCAAACTGGTATTTATCAATTGTATGTTGATTAGCTGATTTTTATGGCTTTCCTGCCCCCACCCACCCACTCTTTGGTTCTTATGAGGGACCAACAGAGCCACTCTTTGGTGTGGTGTTGTTTGTGACATGGTTGACACGGAACCCTTTCTGTCCCCCATGTCCCGCTGCATCCCAAATAGCAGCCTATCCCCATTATAGTACACTACTTTTGACCAGGGTCCATAGGGATCTTGTCAAAAATAGGGAATAGGGTGCCACTTGGGATGCATCCCATGTCTGTGCTGTGGGCAGTGCTAATAGAGACGCCACAGGGCAAGATTTACAGCCCTCTGTGACATCACTGGGTTGGAATGTTGTTGGCTGGAGCTTTGGGGCGTTGCCTTGCCTGACTGGACTGTGCAACCACTGTGTCCCTCAGATGGACCGCTGTCACTGTAGTAGAGTTTCTCCCATCTTCGCTTATCTTTGCCCCCTCCTCATCGCTCTCTCCATCACCCCCTCGCTCAGTCAATTCTTTATTTCACTCCTCCCAGATTCTCAATTCCCTACTCACCACCCCTATCCCATCCCACCACCCCTATCCCCCCATCTCTGCAGATTGTTAGATGTTGGAACACGATCCATGCCATAACTTCAGCTTAACTTCAGCTTGACAGCCATTCATATTGATTGGAAGAGAAGGCTGTTGTAGTGCAGGATTTAGCATAGGGATTGGTGAAGAAAGCTGCATAGTCATAATGCCACACATCACCTTCCACACAAATGTACGCATTTGGAGGTGTGCCATATTTGCCATTTTCTCACCGTCCTACGAGCCTCTCTCCTGGCTCGTTTGGACAAGAGGACAGGATGAGCGATAAGTGTATGAAAAAGTGGACCAGCAGAGACAGTCTGCTGAATTCAACAGGGTTTTGTGAGAGGAGAAAATAAGATTCTTACCCAGGTGTGTCATGTCAAGTCCAAAGCATGCTAGAAAGAGAAATGCGGGGTTTAGGGTTGTTTTTTTTTTTACAAGAAATGGCTGTAGCGGTCAAACAGTAATTCTGCTGTGAATCTTCCTACTTATCTTCCATTGAGTATGATGAAGGTTAAATGGATAGTTCACCCAAATTACAAAATTACATATTGGTTTCCCAGTAATTACCTGGACACTTTCTCCAAATGAGAGCTTTTTAGCATTTGTGGCACAGTCAATATCCCCAATGTTAGAATTGTTCATTGTTCATGTCCAAATCTGCAATTGCTTCGTCCATTGCTACATCCATCTAGGTCAGAAATAATATTTGATCGAAGCACAGTTGTCCTCACTGATATCATGTCACAACAAATATATCTATTTTTTTCTTTATTTGCTGCTAAAATGTTTTTCTCTGACTGAAAAATATTTGGGACTGTTATTAATTTGCCTAGCATCTGTTCCTGCATCTTGCTCTGGCTGGTGATCAAACTAATCTTGTGTAACTTTCCGTGATCCGTTTAATTGTATTATTCTCTTACAAGTGAATCCTGTTTTGATGTCCATGCAAATGGCCAACTAGTCTGGCTATGTGTGAATAAAGACAGATGGTTGGTACAAGTATTATTTACCTCAAATCTGAAATCCACAATAGAAGCTAGCCAGAAGCTAGCCAGAAGCTAGCCAGAAGCTAGCCAGAAGCTAGCCAGTTTACTGACTAACGTTAGTATTCAGCTAACCACCGTTTGTGGTCGTCAGCTATCCTTTAGCTTGAAAAACTATTGCCAGTTTTGTACAACACGACTCAGACCAGAGCATACCGGACCTATTTTCTCTCCATATCCCCGGATTTCAACCACACGCTCTGGACATTTACACCTGGATCTCGCAGCTAGCTAGCTGCTATCCGTGTGACTATTGGCTTACGTCGATCCTGGAGCAAACATACATTTTTCCGGAGCTAGCCAGCTGAAGCGTTCCATCAGCAACTCTTGGGCTACAATCACCTATCCGGACCCGTTTTACTGCCGATGCGGAGCCCCACCGGGCCTTCACGACTGGACTACCGACGTTATCTGCCTGAGGGAGTTATCCACCTGCGGCCCGCTAATTGTTAGCTATCTTATCGGCTGCTATCAGAATAGGTCTATCGGACAATTTTTCTTGGGTCACTATAACTATATCTATTTTGCCAATAGGATTGATCCCCTCTACCACATGGAACCCCACTAATCTACCGACGGAAATGCACGAGGTGGCTAAAAACAGACCTCTATCCTATACTAGCTTGTTACCGATGGCCCGGCTAGCTGTCTGAATTGCCGTTACCCCAACCAACCTCACTACTCACTGGACCCTTATGATCACTCGACTAAGCATGCCTCTCTTTAATGGCAATATTCCTTGTCCATTGCTGTTCTGGTTAGTGTTTATTGGCTTATTTCACTGTAGAGCCACTAGCCCTGCTCATTATACCTTATCCAACCTTTCAGTTCCACCACCCACACGTGATGACATCACATGCCCTCTAAATAAACCTCTGCTGTTTTCAACCAAGATCTGAGCGATCACTGACTCATTGCCTGCATCCATAATGGGTCAGCGGTCAAACGAACTCCAAACGATAAATCCACTATAATTGAGAATTTCAGTAATCATTTTTCTACGGCTGGCCATGCTTTCCACCTGGCTACCCCTACCCCGGTCAACAGCACTACACCCCACACAGCAACTCGCCCAAGCCTTCCCCATTTCTCCTTCTCCCAAATCCAGTCAGCTGATGTTCTGAAAGAGCTGGACAGGCTGAACAATCTGGACCCTTTCTTTCTAAAATTATCTGCCGAAATTGTTGCAACCCCTATTATTAGCCTGTTCAACCTCTCTTTCGTGTCGTCTGAGATTCCCACAGATAGTAAGTAACTGCGGTCATCCCCCTCTTCAAAGGGGGGGGACACTCATAACCCAAACTGCTACAACCTATATCAAGCCTACCCTGCCTTTCTTTGAAAGCCAAGTCAACAAACAGATTACCGACCATTTCGAATCCCACCATACCTTCTCCGCTATGCAATCTGGTTTCAGAGCTGGTCATGGGTGCACCTCAGCCACGCTCAAGGTCCTAAATGATATCTTAACCGCCATCGATAAGAAACAGTACTGTGCAGCCTTATTCATTGACCTGGCCAAGGATTTCGACTCTATCAATCACCATATCCTCATCAGCAGACTCGATAGCCTTGGTTTCTCATATGATTGCCTCGCCTGGTTCACCAACTACTTCTCTGATAGAGTTCAGTGTGTCAAATCGGAGGGCCTGTTGTCCGGGCCTCTGGCAGTCTCTATGGGGGTGCCACAGGGTTCAATTCTTTGGTCGACTCTCTTCTCTGTGTACATCAATGATGTCGCTCTTGCTGCTGGTGAGTCTCTGATCCACCTCTACGCAGATGACACCATTCTGTATACTTCTTGCCCTTCTTTGGACACTGTGTTAACAACCCTCCAGACGAGCTTCAATGCCATACAACTCTCCTTCCGTGGCCTCCAATTGCTCTTAAATACAAGTGAAACTAAATGCATGCTCTTCAACCGATCGCGGCCTGCATCTGCCCGCCCGTCCAACATCACTACTCTGGACGGTTCTCACTTAGAATATGTGGACAACTATAAATACCTAGGTGTCTGGTTAGACTGTAAACTCTCCCTCCAGACTCACATCAAACATCTCCAATCCAAAGTTAAATCTAGAATTGGCTTCCTATTTCTTAACAAGGCATCCTTCACTCATGCTGCCAAACATACCCTTGTAAAACTGACCATCCTACCGATCCTCGACTTCGGCGATGTCATTTACAAAAGCCTCCAAGCCTGCAGTCTATCACAGTGCCATCCGTTTTGTCACCAAAGCCCCATATACTACCCACCACTGCGACCTGTACGCTCTCGTTGGCTGGCCCTCGCTTCATACTCGTCGCCAAACCCACTGGCTCCAGGTCATCTACAAGACCCTGCTAGGTAAAGTCCCCCCTTATCTCAGCTCGCTGGACATCATAGCAGCACCCACCTGTAGCACGCGCTCCAGCAGGTATATCTCTCTGGTCACCCCCAAAACCAATTCTTCCTTTGGCCGCCTCTCCTTCCAGTTCTCTGCTGCCAATGACTGGAACAAACTACAAAAATCTCTGAAACTGGAAACACTCATCTCCCTCACTAGCTTTAAGCACCAGCTGTCAGAGCAGCTCACAGATTACTGCACCTGTACATAGCCCATCTATAATTTAGCCCAAACAACTACCTCTCCCCCCTACTGTATTTATTTATTTTGCTCCTTTACACCCCATTATTTTTATCTCTACTCTGCACATTCTTCCACTGGAAAGCTACAATTCCAGTGTTTTACTTGCTATACTTGCTGTATTTACTTTGCCACCATGGCCTTTTTTTGCCTTTACCTCCCTTATCTCACCTCATTTGCTCACATTGTATATAGACTTATTTTTCTACTGTATTATTGACTGTATGTTTGTTTTATTCCATGTGTAACTCTGTGTTGTTGTATGTGTCGAACTGCTTTGCTTTATCTTGGCCAGGTCTCAGTTGTAAATGAGAACTTGTTCTCAACTTGCCTACCTGGTTAAATAAAGATAAAATAAATAAAAACTTACACAGGAAAGCGTAATAGTTTTTTTTATTACGCCCCAAATTACAGCGTGCCGTATAAGGGCACGGGGACGAAGACCAAGCAAACACATATACAACACAGGGTTGAAACCCAAACAAAAGAGTGAGGTGTACCTCAAATAAATACACACAATGATTAACCCACGGGACAAGACCCGTAATCATCTGGCAATCCACAAGGGCACGAAAGCCAAAATACACAGCACAGGTACTGACACGCACCTACGGACATTGTAACAATAATCGACAGACAAGGAAACCAAAGGGCACACTTATACAAGTACTAATCAGTGGGAATAGGGGACAAGTGTGCGTGATAAAAGTTCCAGAGGGATCCGTGACAACATCAAGCAAGGCCATGCAGGTCCAAACCTCAGACAAGCTCACAGCCAAATCAAACAGTCCCTAAACAGCTGTGTTGTTCTGGCTGGGGGATTGTCAGCGTGCACTTGTGTTGGTTTGAGTCTGAGATGGCACCCTTTTCCCTATAAAGTGCACTACCATTGACCAGGGCCCATTTCAGACACACCCATTGACGCCCCCTTATAACTAGTGATGATACATTAATGAACACATACTTCATGCCTGATGAAATCTCAGCATTGGTGCCTACAGTTAGTCGTTGCCTCGAAAGTGCCATCAATCTAATTTCCAACCAGGTTTTGTTGTAATAAAGTGTAACAATGGTATTAACGCAGATTAGCTCGTATGCTAAACTTGTCCCCTAAAGCAGACTCTGAAGCTACTGTATCTATCTGGATGTATTATCTCTGTGGTCACTTGTATCTGTACAGGGTAAACTCTGAATTACCCTATGCAAAGGGCATTTATGGTCCTCTAAGGAATTTTGTCTTTTTGGTATTTCGTATAATTCTGTACATAAATCCGACACAGTCCATTTAGTATGATATGTTTCGTTTTGTACGGTATATATTAATTTGTGGATGTCCATCACCCATTTTGTATGATGTGTTACAAATTACAATTTGTTTTATATGTTACACATTTGCTAAACATACAATGTTAAGAATTAGCTTCATGTATTATTTGTTACAAATTCTAGCTAGGTAGCTAACGTTAGCCAGGCTAGGGGTTAAGGTTAGGGTTATGGGAATGTTTAGCTAAAACGTTTAAAGGTTAGGGGAAGGGTTAGCTAGCATGCTAAGAAATTGCAAAGTAGCTAAAAAGTAGTAGGAAGTTGAAAAGTTGCAGTTACAGAGTTTAATGGCTGTGATAGGAGAACTGAAGAAGGATCAACAACATTGTAGTTAATCCACAATATTAACCTAAATGACAGGTTGAACAGAAGGAAGCCTGTACAGAATATAAAAATTCCAAAACATGCATCCTGCTGGTATCAACACACTAAAGTAATACTGCAAAACTGTGGCAAAGCAATAGTAGTATAGTGATGGCTGCATCATAATTTGGGTATGCTTGTAGTCGTCAAGGACTCGGGAGTTTTTCAGGCTAAAAAATAAAATAAATGGACCTAAGCACAGTGAAAATGCTAGAGGAATACCTGGTTTAGTCAGGGGTTTAAATATTTATGTAAATTAGATATTTGTGCATTGAATTTTCAGATAATATGCCAAAAATGTTGGGCAAACAATTAGCTATCATTATGGGGTATTGTGTATAGATGGGTGCGAAAAAAATATATTTAATCAATTTTGAATTCAGGTTGTAACACAACAAAATGTGGAACTAGTTATGGGGTAGGAATACTTTCTGATGGTGCTGCGTCAGAACACACTCACTAAAAGGTGCTGCGTCAGAACACACTCACTAAAAGGTGCTGCGTCAGAACACACTCACTAAAAGGTGCTGCGTCAGAACACACTCACTAAAAGGTGCTGCGTCAGAACACACTCACTAAAAGGTGTTGCGTCAGAACACACTCACTAAAAGGTGTTGCGTCAGAACACACTCACTAAAAGGTGCTGCGTCAGAACACACTCACTAAAAGGTGCTGCATCATCCTACATTGCTGTAAGTCTGAGCTCCCCGCCCCTCTGCAGCACTGGCATAAAATATAGAGTAGTATTGAGTGACTACACACTTTTCTAGGAGATTCGGATTCTATCGACTCACAACGTCATCCATGTGGGTGCAAGGGAAGGACAGGGTGAAAAAAGACTGCACACTGCAATCTATGCTCCCATGTGATTTATTGGTGACAATTTGTCATCTCACGTCTTCACCAAGTCTCCATTGATAAAGAACAAACCGATTATATATGCTATACAGTATAGGCCTATGTATAGCATATTCATTTTAATCTTTCTCTCTTCCTTTGTCTGTCACTCAGAAGACACTTTTTACTTTTACAGGATCTGCGATGGCTATGCGAAGCCATCCTACACATCTGTGAGATGTGATGGCTGAGCTGTGATTGGTCTGTTAAAAGCATAGGGGATGGAATGGGGTAGAGGGGGGAAGGGGAGGAGGAGGGAAGGAGGGAGGTGTACTTAATTTCTTTCAGTTTGAGGGGGAGAGAGGGAGAGCAATGAGAGAGGTGGAGAGAGAGAGAATCAAAACAGAGCAGCTACGCAGCCCAGACAGCTAGCAGCCGCAACAACTCTGGTACTATAGAGCAAAATCCTCCACCTCCTCCAGCAGTGTGCTGTGTAGCATTAGGCTGACTTTGCAGTTCATAGCCTCCCAGACGGAGCAGGAGCGCTCACTCAGGGGCAGGCAGCTTCACAGCCTGACTGGGACAGAAGGAAGCAGTGGGAGGGAGAGCATGGACACCGCAAGGTCTATCCAGCATGAGATCACCTCTCTCAAAGGTATTCTCCTCTCTGTCTCCCTCTTTATCAAGTGTGATGTTCTGGACAGGACCGCCTCATTTTCCCACAACCCCTTGCAGAGGAGTACCTCATTTTGTGAATCTGTGGAGAAAGTTTGATCAAATGATCTTCCCCTCTCCCTCTCTCTCTGCATTTTGTTGAGAATAAAGGGAGAGAATGGCTTACGTGTTATAGCGTGACTGGAGGGGCTCGGTCGGGGGTGGTGATAGTATTGGTATTGATGATGGTGTAGTTGAGCTGGTATGTTGTAGACCGCTTCATGTTGTGTGTTTTTTGTGCGTGTGTTCATACTATTTGTGTGATTGTGTTCTGAATGCACTGGTGCGAAGGGTGAGTGGTGCGAAGGGTGAGTGGTGCGAGCTTATCGCTGCTGCATGCGGCACACAGTGCGTCTGCGCTACGCTGGGGTCTGCAGAGTGCTGCTGCATCGCCGCGACAACGCTACGATCCGGCCAACCACGACCCTGCCCTTTGGCTGGGGATATCCCTGCCTGCAGCCGGAGAGGATACTTTGGGACACGGGACAAATAACATATAAAACCATTACATTTTGTAAAAATCTACCCTATAATGTATGGAAATGTTTCTTCGGCTCATTTTGACTTGATGCACTGCAGTGTGTCATGGAGCAGCTTACTTCATGCTGCATTTGTTTACATCCTAGAGGTGTTAGTCACTGCACCCCCCTCCCACCCGACTGCTACTCTATGATTATCTCACTGATCATCAACCACTTGCACTAAATGAAACTTTCAAGATTACTGTTAGGAAATGTTTCCATGTGTTATTTTCTTCTGTTTGTAGTAATTGACTAATGATAATTATAGGATACTGACAGTATATAACTCATTTTATTCTCTTTATAATCTCTCAATCTAAAAAGGATGATAATGATAGTTTACATTCGGCTCTTGACAGACTCTCTTGAGTCTCTGCTAGGTTGTAATCAGTCCATCCCTGGTGTAACCTTTTGGGATTTCTTGCTAGCCTAGCACAGCCAACCGATTGCTGTGAGAGCAGAAAATGGTGAACATTCAGCACAACTGGCTTAGTGGGGGTTACAGTAATATTAATTGAACAAGTTCAGATCACAGGTCTAATGTTATCGCCTAGACCTGTTAGTTAGTCGCAAGAAGTAAGTCTGGATTTAGACCTAGTTATGCATTCACTCTGTTTAGGCCATAGTTTCAATAAAAATGCTGAGTGTAATTTGTAATGGCGTCATGGCATCCAAACCCAGCCTTAAGGGTGCATTAGGGAGTTTGTGTCTCAGATTGAACCTTCCAGTGCTTCTTAATTTATTCAGACTCTCTATCTATCTATCTATCTCTCCATTGAAGGGGCAATCTGGGATTGGTACATCCATTTTTGGACTTTTAAATTAATGATATATAGTAATTGATTCTTGAAGAATATAGCTTAATATAAATGAATCATAGGCTTAGTTCAACTGTCGTACCCCAGAATCCAAAGTATACGCTTGTTTACTCCATTGTTTGTAAACTATATAATTATAAACAAACACTGTATAGCTTCAAGACATGGTTTTGAAAACTATAATTTATGAACTATATGAACTATAAACTATGTCTTTGCATCCATAGCTCTGTCCATGAATTGGAGAGTGGATACATTTCTCCACCCCATTCCTCAAAACAAGTGGTTGGACTGCCATTTTGTTGTTTTTCCTGAAATGCTTACTGTAACTTTAAGAAAAGGGTCCCTTAAGAGATCCTCCCTGACATTTGTATTTGTATTTTTATTTAACCTTTATTTTGACAGGGAAGGGATACTGAGGCTAGGGTCTCTTTTACAGATGATCCCTGCATAAATACATAAACGCATACAATATACAAAATGACAAAACATATTAAGAAAAACAGACACATTTTCATGTGGTGTCCCTTTAAATGGATGAATACCAGGCCAGGCTGGCAGAGCTAGCCAGAAGCTGATACTTGTTTTTTTAAACAAAAGGCCTGGTGTGAAAAACCTGGGTAATTTTAGTTTTTTGGGGCAAACAAACTGGCCTAAACTTTGCGGCTGGTCTTTTAAATCACTTTCTGGAAGCCAAGCCACTTAAATGGTGCGGGTGACGGATCTAAAACACTTATGGCAAACTTTATAGAAATTAAGAGCGGGCTGGTATGGTTGAGAGCTTTTCTTGACGTACCAATTTGTTTCATACCCGCGCTCAACACTGCAGATGGTTTTGGGTCGAATTCAGGCATAACTGCAACCTCTTCTGTGTTAAAGAAACCACAAAGTTTATTGCACTTAAAAGGCAAAGAAATAAGTTTCACACACCTGTGAAGCGCGGTAGTTAATGTTTGAAACACTGAATATGATCAGTTTAATGTTTCTCGGTTAACATAACGTTTCTTCAGATTTCATAACTCGCTTAAGGAATCATGAAGAGTCTCCTCATCCCTTAAATAAACCATGAGTTTGAGATAGCGATATTACTGTACAATGTAGATGTTTTATTTCCCCCTGAGATTGCAAAACAATGCGTGTTGATTATGAATGTTATAAATGTTTCAGCCTCTGTGTTGGGAAGTTGTGTTTTTACTGTCAGTTGCTGGTTTCAAAGAGCACCAAAAACTACACTAACCATGAGACTTTTAGCGTTTCTTCCGCCACAGAAACAGACCCTTGGTCTGTTCTAACGTGTCCACCTGAGAATCCGAGGCCATGATTGTGCTTCTGTTGTGGATGTGGTAGCAAAGTGTTGGTGGAATTAAATTCCTCTGTTTTAATACCCAATTAAAATCAAACACTCTGTCAATTCATAAGGATTTGTATGACCCTAATTTGTATAAAATGGACAGAGCCCAGTCTTAAAGTCAACCAGCAGCTTTTATTCACGAGAGTACTGCTCCTTACACATTTTACCACAGGTTATAAACTGAAAATGACGTCATTAGTTTCAGTACTAGCCCGTATCATCTCCGCTCTAGTACAATGGCTGTAATGGTTCTCACATGTTTCTCCCTATTAAGATAATATATGACCGAGCCAAGGTTATAGTGTAGATAAGCCTTCTAGCCAGACTGGCTATAAGTTCATTAATTTCTACCATGGTACAGACAGTCATTGTTCTAATTCTTGATTATATTTACACACATTATATTCAGTACTAGGATTTAAAAAGAAAATTCATACATATACAGTAACATAATAGTGTTCTGATTAGTACATATACAGTAACATAATAGTATTCTGATTAGTCGGTCCTGATTGAAATGTATACATAATTAGTCATCATTGATAAAAATTCCCTTAACACAAAGTCACTTTTATTTGCATGTACTTAACATATATTAATATGCATTACCAGTTTTCCCAACAGTGGTTGGAACTGCTCAATACCGCTGCATGAAACTGAGCTGCGCTTCACCCGCACCACACTGAAAGAGCGGCGGAGGTTGCCAAACTATCGTTAAGTCTGACCAGGCCCACTTCGTGGTTTCAGACGACATTCTATCACCGCTCTTCGAAAGAGAAATTTACTTATTTTTTTTGTTCGGTGTGGCCATGGAACAGTGTTTGAACTAGGGCTAAAGCCTGTCTCATGCTTCCCAGTTGAAACAGTTTGCGCATATATTATGATGACATTTTGTGACTTGTTGTTCATTTTGGTGTTTGGCAGGTTTTTTTTAGACTATTTGAGCACACACATTTTTTTCTTGGGGCAAGTCGAAGTTCGGTTGCCGAAGTCTACGCCCCTTCGTCGGTTATTGTTCAACAGCACTACTCTTACTAGGAGTGGGCCCTATGGACGGGATTCTCCAGTTACAGTTCATTCGGAAAGTATTCAGATCCCTTTACTTTTTTCCACATTTTGTTACGTTACAGACTTATTCTAATATTGATTACATAAAAAATGTAAAAATCCTCATCAATCTAAACACAAAACCCCATAATGACAAAGCAGGTCTTTAGAATGTTTTTTAAATGTATGAAAAATAAAAAACTGAAGTATTCAGACCCTTTGCAATGGGACTTGAAATAGAGCTCAGGTGCATACTGTTTCCAGTCCACCTGTGGTCAATTCAACTGATAAGACATGATTTGGAAAGCCACACACCGGCCTTTGAGGTTCCACAGTTGTCAGAGCAAAAACCAAGCCATGACTGAACAATAGGGGGAGAAGGGCCTTGGTCAGGGAGGTGACCAAGAACCCAATGGTCACTATATGACAGCGCTCCATAGTTCCTCTGTGGAGATGGGTGAACCTTCCAGAAGGACAATACTCTCTGCAGCACTCCATCAATCAGGTCTTCATGGTAGAGTGGCCAGACAGAAGCCACTCCTCAGTAAAAGGCACATGACAACCCATTTAGAGTTTGCCAAGAGGCACCTCTAATGAGACTCAGACCATGAGAAACAAGATTCTCTGGTCTGATGAAACCAAGATGGAACTCTTTGGCCTGAATTCCAAGCATCACTTCTGGAGGAAACTTGGCACCATCCCTGGTGGAAGCATTATGCTGTGGGGATGTTTTTCAGTGGCAGGGAAAACCTGCTCCAGAGCATTCAGGACCTCAGACTGGGGCGAAGGTTCACCTTCCGACAGGACAATGACCCTAAGCACACAGCCAAGACAACGCAGGAGTGGCTTCAGGACAAGTCTCTGAATGTCCTTGATTGGCCCAGCCAGAGCCCGGACTTGAACCCGATCTAACATCTCTAGAGAGACCTGAAAATAGCTGTGCAGCGACGCTCTCTATCCAACCTGACAGAGCTTGAGAGGATCTGCAGAGAATAATAGGAGAAGCTCTCCAAATACAGGTCTGCCAAGCTTGTAGCATAATACCCAAATGTGCAAAAAAGTCTAAAAACCAGTTTTTGCTTTGTTATTATACTGTATTATGTGTATTTATATGTAAAATTGTGTGACTAAGATCTCGGCAAAAACATCAACATCTATTACAGATTTCTTGATTTATCTTCAGACTATTTTGAAGACGTGTATATTGGCTATGTTGTTGCTACGGCATCTCAAGAGGGACAAACGATAATATTGCAGTTTTTCAGATCAGGGTCTGTTACAGAGTATGCGAGGTACAGACATTCACTTTGCCTACTCGAAACTAGTATGTGGGCAGCTTAAGATTTCTCCAGCACTTGGACCTGCTGAGAATGGATGTGTCCCAAATGGCACCATATTTCCTACATGGTGTACTATATAGGGAATAGGGTGCCATTTGGTACGCAGTCAATGTTTTACCAAGAGGAGATGAGACAAAAGCTTACTCACGCTATTGAATACTGCCCATTGGAGTTACTTAATATGTTTGACATTGATTGCTCAGTTGGTTCGTTTGTAAGCATGTCCTCACCAAGGAGAGTTCACCGCATGGCTGCTGGCCTGATGTTCAGCCTTTTAAGGTGTCATGCTACATTACATCCTAAAAATCTGACCATCAGGCCAGCAGCTATGCAGTTTTGAAGATGTTTACCTATATTACCCACCAAATATGTTTTGTAATGGGGAGAGGTGTTCACATTCGTCATAGTGGGGGTTGGCATCACAGAAACTGGGGTTGTGTCCCAAATGGAATCCTATTCCCTATATAGGGAATACGGTGCCATTTGTGACACAGTCTGGCTCTGTCTCCAAGTAGAATAGCATCAGATTCCTCTCAGCTTTGCCCGTCTTATACCACTCTCATGACCAGTTCTGGGTCTTGACCTACATTCTCTGAGCTTAGTGCAGCTCTCTAATCAGCCTAGGTAACAGGCTTTTTAAGGCCAGTGTTTGTATGTGGGTGCCTGCTTTACCTTATAAACTGTGGGAGGGGTACAGGAATTTAGGGTGAAGTTAGTTATTACAGGGTTGACAAATCGGTTCTTTATTAGGTACAACGGCTGTCATTATGTCAGACCACAAACTACTGTGGAAACAAGTGCATAAGGCCTGACATTTCCAGATGAGAGAATGGATGCTTTAATAGGGCTTTTCCACTGCAGCAGTGGTGTCCGCACTGGTGCTCCAAGCACTGGTGCTCCAAACACTGGTGCTCCAAACACTGGTGCTCCAAACACTGGTGCTCCAAACACTGGTGCTCCAAACACTGGTGCTCCAAACACTGGTGCTCCAAACACTGGTGCTCCAAACACTGGTGCTCCAAACACTGGTGCTCCAAACACTGGTGCAAGGCCTGACCATGGAAATGCAGCATAACATACCAAACATAATTATTTACCTGTGCTTTATAAAGGTTTTGTCTACGTCTATGATTGCTCAAGGGCTTTGTCTATCCCAGTGGGTCTGGTGTGAAAAATAAAAACACTCCAGTGTCCAGTCTAGCCTCTTATCAGTTTGTTTTTCCAAACATTACGGTATATTTGGTTTTGATTGACCCATTTTTGAAGGGCTTTGTTTTGGGGGAAATGTTCATGCGTGTCTTTTTCAACATCCGAGTTCATCAGGGTTGCATCCCAAATGGCATCCTATTCCCTATAGTGCACTACTCTTGATAAGGGCCTAAAGGGCTCTGGTCAAAATAAGTACACTATGTAGGGAATAGGGTGCCATTTTGGACATACACCTCATGTGATCCATTGGGATGGCCTCTGGAGAGGAAACTGTGCGATAGCTGATGACACCAGGTCTCCTGTCACGTTCGTTGGAATGATTATTGGACCAAGAAAGTGAAACTAAGCAAAGAGAAAAATAAATGACACAAACTAACAACGAACCGTGACTACAGAGATGCTACATGCACTAACTCAAAACACAGTAACACAAACAATATCCCATAACCCACAGGTGGAAACAATGCTACTTAAGTATGATCCCCAATTAGAGACAACGATTACCAGCTAGCTGCCTCTAATTGGGAATCATACAAATCAACTACATAGAAAATAAACCTTGAACCCCACATGGAAAATATAAACTAGAACAACCCCCCCAGTCACGCCCTGACCTACTCTACCATAGAAAATAAAATCTTTCTATGGTCCGGACATGACATCTCCACAGTATTCTATAGGGCTGTAGTCCTCTCAGCACTCTGGATTCCTATCCATTGTTTGTGATCCAAATGACACCCTATTCCCTATATAGTGCACTACTTTTGACCATAGCCTATGGCCCTGGTCAAAAGTAGTGCCCTGCATAAGGAATATGGTGCCATTTGGAACACAGCCATTGACTCTGTGAGCAGTGGCTATCCAGCCCAGGGCCCAGACACCAGATCTGTATTATAACTACTCCCACCTACCCGCAGGAAAAAACTTAGTTAGATACAGTACTAATGGCCAGCCTCTGAAATGGCACCCTATTCCATAGTGCACTACTTTTGACCAGGGCCTCAACGAAGTGCACTATTAGGGCCCTAGTCAAAAATAGTGCACTGTGTAGGGAATAGGGTTCATTTGGGATGCAGCTTATAAATGATGATGATTAGCATTACATCATTGTTTTGGAGAGGGGTATTTGTGACATCCTCTGTGTTAGACACTCACTTTACTGGAACTCAAAGAACTGCTGCTTTTCTGTTCCTGGAATATTTAGATATTGGTTCTTTAAAATGGGATTGTTTTACCCTCTTGGCATCTGTTTGGAACTCAACTTTGCCTCTCATATCATACCAATATGTCAATTTAAGAAGCTTTCGGACAATTAAAAAATATGTTCTACTTGTCCGAAGGACATGTGGCTAAAAAGGTTCATGTCAAGCCCTGCGAAGTATGAAAAAACAATCATACTTTAGCTCTTGTTATGAGCCGCAATCCTGTTGGCAACATGCAGACAGTCATGGTCACGCTCTGCTTGATCCAGCATATTACACTCAGGTACAGGTTGCTTTCCAAATGGCACCCATAGGGCTCTGGTCAAACGTGTTCCCTACATAGTGCACTAGAGTCCCATTTGGGATGCGGAGACAGTATTTTATCAGCGTTTTCTCTTTTTTTTCTCCCTCGCTGCACTTTTTGGATGCCAAGAAAGGCTGCTTTCCCAGCATAAAATGAGATGAGGACATGAGAGATCAATAGATTTCTGCTGTTGGAGGCCACAGTCGGATCAGAAGGAAGCAACTGTAAATAGCAGCCATGTACGTGTGTGTAGAGATGTAGCTTTTTTTTATTGCAATTATTTATCTTAGTTTATCTTGAGTTTTCAGTCCCAATCATTGAATGTGTCACATGTTCTTCTCCTCCTTTCTAAAGGCTGGAATTCAAATAGCATCTCTGACTAGAGAGAAGGCAATGCAAATACACCCAGTCATCCAGTCTCTGGTTAAAAATCACTTCTTATTTGCTGTGTTCTTTTAGTAACTTTTTGCCTGTTTAAACAGTGGGATGTTGTTTACGTTAGTTACTGATTTATAATTGAATCAGACAAGTAGTCCCACAGCCTGTGAGCAACTTCAGTAGCTGCAGTCAGCTTAAAGAAGTGTCTGTAGTTATCTGAGCCCATAGGGAATTAGATCAGTGATCATGTTGTATGCACGGTTAGGATTCCTTTCCTGTTCTTCTCCAGGGATTTACAGTATGTATCAAGTGTCTAATAGTAGAAATGCTGATCTAAGATCAGGTACCACCTGTTTGTGCAGTCTCATTCATTGTAATCTAAAATGCAAAACTGATCCTAAATCATCACTCCTAATCTGAGACGCTTGATACATAGGAAAAATCAGGAGCCATAGGCCTGTTAGGAACCCCTGTCTAAGCTACTCTCTGCTGCTATCGCCTACTAGCCCCATTTGGGCGGCCCTTGACTTTGACTGATAGGCAGTCCTTCTCCTCTGTGGTAATAAAGTGTTCAAATAATTATCGGTAGGACCAATCATACAGTCTCAAAAGTTTTTTTAAATTTGCTCTAACGAAAAGTCAAACCTATGGACGGGTCATGTAGTACACTATTTTTTATCACACATACAAATAGAATACCTCCTCTATCAGTAGTTTATACTAGCTCCTGAGAGTGGAATCCTTGCTCTAGATATCCATCCACCTCCTCAGGATTCCTGAATGCAGAGTGACATCGATCTATTTTAAGACAGAAGAACTTGCATCTCGCATGACAGCTGCTTGGTGGGACATAGCCCAACTGCATCATGGGTCTTAGGCAGGTGGCAGTGAGGGTTGTGCAAGAGGGATGTGGCGGGTGCCATTTCAGGAACTGACGCATCGTGTAGAGCTATCAACGGCAGCACTTTTAAAAACGTGATTGAAATGGTGCTCTGTGGAGTCGATTTAAGATGATGGATAACTTTAATGTGTTCCAATTGATTGATATGTTAGGGATGAAGACAGGTTTAAATGTTCCAACAAGTCCAAATTTGTCAAAGGCAGTATCCATTTTGCGGCACAATCTTAGAGCTATCATCTAAAATTCAATTGACATCTTGTGCAATTTGTTGCCTTCACCTCTTACTGTATAATTATCTGAAACTCCTCATACAGGTGTTTTGAGAATCTCGATTTTGAGTCATTAATCCTCAGTGGCAATCTGAGTAATCCTGTCAGTGTGTCTGTCTATCAGTGAGACAGCCTGCCACTCATGTTGGTTAAAGGGTTGGTCTGGGCTCTGTCCCAGCTGTGTTATTAGATGTGATTACTACTTAATCTAATCAACTCCAGGTCTGCTGTAACTCCGTAATCCAACACATCCCCCGCAATTATCCACTCCTTCTTCTAATTCGTGACCCATTGGGATGTAATCGCATTGCTCACACTGTATTTTGTCAAGGAGTAGGGGGGTATGGTGAAGTTGCCCCTAATGCTGATCTTGGGTCAGTTTTGTATTTGCTGGTCCTAGACCAGTACAAAGGGGATACTTTACCCCGGAGCTCACAAAACAGACTGTAACGGATTGCCATGCCTCTCAGCAAACGTGATCTTAAACCAACCAGAAGGTGGCACTGTTACTAAAGCTACTGCAGACCGTTCTGGTTTGCAACACAGCTCACCATGTGATACCCCCCCCCCCCCCCCCTCAGCCGAGGCCTCTCTTTAAGATTCTACATCATTTTTTTTGTTGAACTGGTATGATGTGGATTGCCATTCCCTGTCTAACTTCTCCATGGTACATTTACTGCAACTTCCTCCTGAGGTGTATTTGTCTTTTGTTTGATCCTTCCTCTATTTTTTTAAATAATAGTTTGCAGATTGCGTGGGTGTGTACTCCTGTCTCATGTCGTAAAATAACACTTTCCCCCCCTATAAACCTGTCAGCTTTTAATTCATTAACACTCAACATTTGGGACGAGGTGTTTTTGTTCTTAGTTTTTTTATGCCCTTGCTTGGGCTGTGGTCGTAAAGACGCGACAATGATTTGATTCTATCTCAATACTGTAATGTTAGCATTGTGTCTAAAATCTTGTTTACATTGGCAGTGTGAAATGTCAAAACATAGGATTCGAGTCACTCTAACCGCATGGCTACCCTGCCGCCCCGTAATGGCTGTCTGAACACACAAATTTGATTTGGTCACTTGTAACTTGCTGTTTGGACAGGCAGTATTCAAAACCGATTAGAAGAAAAACAACCCGAGGCCTGCGGTGTGAACAAGGCCTAACAACGTGTGTGCTCTTGTTTATTTTCATTTGCAGGTAAGCTGCTGTTCCAGTGCTGTTGTATGACTTTGGGTGTGGGAAGGTCAACATGGAACAAGGTAATGAATGGGGGTCAGAGAGAGGGTAAAGTGCAGCAGTGTTTAAAACTGTGGAAATGCACACGTCCCAAAGTGTTTCATGAGAAACGGACAATGTTCCAGGGGCGCCGTACTACTATGGCTGACCCTGTAAAACAACACACTGGATAGGTGCAGTGAAATGTATGTGACAACGAAACATGAAGTGGCCAGACTTGCAGAAGTGTACTTTGAGAAAGATTACCACAACTGCCTGTCTCTCGAATATAGAAATGAAGAACGTATGTCAGGTTTTTCCTCTCTCACCCAGAGGCAGGGAGGAGTGATCTTTATGTGGTCTGGTCGGACAGAATGATTCCACTTATTTCTCAAGATCGTTACACACACTATATACTCTCTTACCCGCTGGTTGATATGTGCACACAGATTGGTCTTGTTTTCAACTCTGAGAAACCAATGGCGTGTCTTCCATCCTCTTTATTTGTGTATTTATTGCACTGTCAGCCTCCTTACGGCTGCATCCCAGATGAAATAGGGTGATACTGAGTGAAGGGTGCAGGATAACTCAAGTCACTGCTGACACTCGTGAGCCATTCAGGTGATCACTGGGTCAGTTTGAAGCTGAAAGGTTTGAAACATTGTCTGCGTCCCAAATGACACCATAGGGCTCTGGTCAATAGAATGGCACTATGAGACAAAGTGACAATTTGAAGACTTCTACTGCGTATTTTAGATGTGCCATCTGCTCTTGTGTAAGGCTGTTTTTCACTTCTGCCTCCACTTAGTTGCAGTAACTCACATTTGTTTTCAGTTTTTCTCCCACTGACATTAACATTTAACTTGTCAGTTTTGAGTTATATAGCCTTCAACCCTGTGCCATTCTCAGCCCTGATGCTCCCCTGGCATGAGCTGATTGTTATAAAAAAAACCTCAGAGACACTTTGTTTGCCAAGCCTTTACCACATGGACCACTGCCCAGGGAGGCGCCTCACTCAGAGTACAAAAAATGGGCAATCTACCAATGAGGCCCTTCTCACTCCTCTCCTATGTTATGGAACGCAGATCATCGCGGATATCCAGGATTTCTCTCATAGGGGTGTCAAGTCTAGGAGTACTGTGCAAATGCAACTCAGACCGTGAAGGGGGTGGGTTGTGGGTCCATGGGGTCTGGTAGGCGGGGTTTAGACTGAAAGGGGTCTTTTAAAGGAGTGGGCTCTCACACTGTCAAAAGCTGGGTTCACAAGGAGGGAAAGGTGTTATATATGACCCTGCTAATGGCCATCTATCAATGAAGAGCCAAGAAAAAGACCACATCACATGTCTATGGCTTTGGTGAGGTGGGTTGTAAGTCAGGGACTGTTGTTTTGGACAGCAATACTGTCCCTTGGTTGTTTATTTAGCATCAGTCTCAAGCACCATAGTCCCACCAAGTATCGCCCCAAGACTGGGCAGTGGCAGCTCCAAAACATCCTCTGACTGAGGGGTTGTCCCAAATGGCACCCTATTCCCTATATAGTTCATTACTTTTGACCAGGGCCCCCATGGCACTTGATAGGGAATAAGGTGCCATTTGGGATGCAGGTTGAGTGGATAAAACATACCTTTGTCCTTTGCTTTGTGTGCCAGATGGTGCTCCTGAGTGATGGTGTCCATCCCACCACAAAAAGTGATGATATCCATCTTCTTTAATGGGTCATGACTAGGCGCTGCATTCCCAGCGGCGAGAGCAGAGAGAGGATGTTGGTGTGGGAGGCCCCAGAACAGTCATGGAGAAATGGAGTACCAAGTTTAACTATGTGAAAAAAGTTAAACATTGACCGTCCCATAGATAAACAAAAGCTTAGTGGAAGCCAGCAGAACTTGACAACTACTGTACTCCCTCATTTGTATGTACGAATGGGTTCTTCAGTCTCAAATCAATCAAATCTAATCAAATGTTATTTGTCACTTGCTTCGTAAACAACAGGTGTAGACTAACAGCGAAATGCTTACTTGGGTCATTTCCAACAATGTAGAGTTTAAAGATAAAATGTGCAATAAAAATATATAAATAGTGACCTGAGGAATAAATACACGGTGAATAAGGAATAGCTATAACGAGTAAAAACAGCATGGTTATATACAGGGAGCACCAGTACCGAGTCGATGTGCAGGGGTACCAGGTAATTGAGGTAGCTATGTACATATAGGTTGGGGTAAAGTGCCAAAGCAACAGGATAGAGAGTAGACAGTCACTTTACATAGCTACCTCAACGAATGAATGGTTTTTCTCAGCCTGTTACCGTGACTCTGTTGGAATCTTGCCAAGCGCAGTCATGTTGTGATTGAAGGTGTTGTGCTTCAAGTCTGCTTCATTTTTAGGGCAACTCAGTCAGGGTCTCAACTTACTGTTGAGAGTTACAATAATACAATACACAAGGTGCAATTTCGAAATCAGTCAGCCAATGTCAGCAAACATTTTTTTAATTTGCATGTTAGTCTTGCGGGCAGCTATCAAAACTGGTAGTAAGCACGGTCAAATTACCGACCGGGGTGGGACCCATTTATCATCAGTTATCATATTGAAAACTGCCACCATTTGCCTCCACCCAATGGCGGGAGGGGGGGGGGGGGTACGCAAACTCACGAGCCACTGAGTCCCCTCGTGGTAAGTTCAGTTATTTTGTGGCCCCCACCCATATCAAAGTTGCCCATCCCTGCTCTAGAGTCTAGACAGACGGGTTGCCTCCCACAATGTAACCAATGTTCCAGCATAGGTCTGGGATTTCCAAGACTACTTTGAGAGGCATAGCTAATGTTGTGCTATCTTCAGTCACAAGGAAGCAACAGACCAAGGCTTTTAGGAAAATGCTCTCGACCACAGCTCAGGGTGCACGCACATCACATTGCAGAAGTAAAGAATTGTTATTTTCATAACCGTCATTAATCCAGACTGTATGTGCCAGACCCTGTTGGCACTGCCAGTCTACCAACCCTCTAGCTTTTATGATCTGATCTATCTCAATAAAAGTACAGAGATGGCTATTCATATTTATGTTATGATCACATCACATGATGAGCTCTTGAGCCACTCTCACTTCCAGGATTGTCCAGTGTCTATTTTTTATGTTACCGATAACAACCACACTATTTCTGAACACTGCCCTGGCCAGGCCTTGTATTTATTTACTCATATTTCGGAGGGTAAGGATGATGAGTCATGTTGCCAGGGCAACAACAGGGGATTTTTGACTAACCACACCCTGCTGAGGGTTTGATGTTGACTCACTCTAGATGTGTGAACAGTGTCCGAGTGAGCAGTGTCTGTTAGAGGAAGGAATTATACAGTTTCTCCCACTCTGTCGTGCCCTGTGGGACCAGAGGGCAGGTCTGGCAACAAGCCGCCATTTTCTGTCTGTCTGTCTGGTCAGCCATTTTGGCAAAAATGTACTGGTGCTGCTTTCATCTGACTTTCAGTAGTTAGGTTATGCTAGGAATGTTGATATCTGTTCCCTTGTCTTTCTGGAGACTTGTCTAACCCTCTTCTCAAATCTGTGCCATGCAAGTTTATTAAGGTTTTTCTTTCTTGCAAATTGTCTACATTTCCTGCCCTGAGCTTTTCTCCTGAAGAAGTTCCTTTCGTTAAACTGAAACTTTATTTAATTTGATTTAATCTATGGTTAAATGCACTGATTCCTGACTCATTCTTATCAAATCAAGTGTTATTGGTCACATACACATGTTTAGCAGATGTTATTGCGAGTGTAGCGAAATGCTGTGCTCCTAGTTCTGACAGTGCAGTAATATCGAACAAGTAATCAAACAATTCCACAACAAATACCTAATACTCACAAATCTAAGCAAAGAAATGGAATACGAATATATATATATATATATACAAATAAATATATATATATATATATATATATATATATACAAATAAATATATGGATGAGTAATGACCGAGCGGCATAGGCAAGATGGTATAAAATACAGTATATACATATGAGATGAGTAATACAAGACATGTAAACAATCTTCTGTTGTTTGTAAGAACATCCAATCGTAGCATTTTTCCCACTGCTCATTCTCCACATGTCAACATGCCAAGCTTGTTTTAATGACTTGGAATACAACCATGCGGCATAAATTGCACTCTTTAAACTGAGAGCTGGAATGCTAGAAAATAAGTTGTATTTGGTTTGAATGTCAAGCTTGTTCAATGCAGCCAATCGGAACAAACTTGTATACAAGTAGAGTCTACACTATGAATATTAAAGTATGTGTAGCTTTGTTGGTCACTGTATATTTGCCTCTGTATGTGTATATGGGGTTTTGTGCACGTCACAACCTAGTAGATATTTGACAGGGGTTGAGATTGATTCTGTTTGCTACATCTGGGAGTCAGTTGGTATATGCAAACAAAAGGCCTTTGTTGCTCTACTCCCATTTAAATTGGATCCATAGGAGAGGCAATGGGTAGCAGATGGAAACGGATTCTCTGGCATGGTCTGCAGTACACTCTGTGACAGAGAAGCCTCTGGCATCCGTGTTGAGTTTGCTCAATCGTTATGGATGGGTTCACAACCTTCTTTTGAGTTGAAAAAGTTGCATTTTAGTTTGTGTCAGATTAAACTGGCATTCTACTGTATATTTTAAATCCTAATCTGAAAAGGCATATCCAGTTAAGACTATCCCAGTAATGACTTCTGATTTGTCTTTTAAGTTTTGACTTGACGAAAGGCTTGTGAAGAAGTGTCTCTGTACGTTTGATTGGTCGTTTGAAATGGAACGAGATGCATTGGAGTCCTCCAGGTTGTAATAAATAATTAAAATCTGCTAGAGAAGGCATAATGCCTCTCTGGCACGCTGCTTGATGTGGTGTCTAAGTCTGATATACCACTCCCAGTGGATACAAGGGCCTGTTTTGTATTCACAGAGGAGAGGTTACGTCCCAAATGGCATCCTATTCCCTATGTAGTGCAGTACTTTTGACCATGGCCCTGGTTAAAAGTAGTGCAGCTATATACTTTAGGGGATCATTTGGGACCTAGTCCAAGAACTCAAATGAGCCCTGTCTTGTGTTGTTTATGACATTTTAAATGTGATTTACAATATGATAAATTATGAAAGGGCTTCAATGTATAAATGGTTAGGGCCAGATGTTTTCCTTGTTCATGTGAAATTTGCTGTGGAAAAGGTGTTGTTGTGCCCTCTTCACGAATCAAATCAAATCAAATGTATTTATAAAGCCCTTCTTACATCAGCTGATATCTCAAAGTGCTGTACAGAAGCCCAGCCTAAACCCCCAAACAGCAAGCAATGCAGATGTAGAAGCACAGTGGCTAGGAAAAACTCCCTAGGAAGGCCAGAACCTAGGAAGAAACCTAGAGCGGAACCAGGCTATGAGGGGTGGCCAGTCCTCTTCTGGCTGTGCCGGGTGGAGATTATAACAGAACATGGCCAAGATGTTCAAATGTTCATAAATGACCAGCATGGTTAAATAATAATAATCATAGTAGTTGTTGCGGGTGCAGCAAGTCAGCACCCTAGGAGTAAAGTCAGTTGGCTTTTCATAGCCAATCATTCTGCTGTCTCTAGAGAGTTGAAAACAGCAGGTCCGGGACAAGGTAGCACGTCCAGTGAACAGGTCAGGGTTCCATAGCCGTAGGCAGAACAGTTGAAACTGGAGCAGCAGCACGGCCAGGTGGACTGGGGACAGCAAGGAGTCATCAGGCCAGGTAGTTCTGAGGCATGATCCTAGGGCTCAGGTCCTCCGAGAGAGAAGAGAAAGAGGGAAAGAGAGAGAGAATTAGAGAGAGCATACTTAAATTCACACAGGACACCGGATAAGACAGGAGAAATACTCCAGATATAACAGACTGACCCTAGCCTCCTGACACAAACTACTGCAGCATAAATACTGGAGGCTAAGACAGGGGGGGGGGTCGGGAGACACTGTGGCCCAATCCGCCGATACCCCCGGACAGGGCCAAACAGGCAGGATATAACCCCACCCACTTTGCCAAAGCACAGCCCCCACACCAGTAGAGGGATATCTTCAACCCACAAAGATCTCCGCCACGGCACAACCCAAGGGGGGGGCGCCAACCCCGACCAGGAAGATCACGTCAGTGACTCAACCCACTCAAGTGACATGTAACAGTATAACTTTAGACCGTCCCCTCGCCCATACCCGGGCGTGAACCAGGGACCCTCTGCACACATCAACAACAGTCACCCACGAAGCATCGTTACCCATCGCTCCACAAAAGCCGCGGCCCTTGCAGAGCAAGGGGAACCACTACTTCAAGGTCTCAGAGCAAGTGATGTCACCGACGTCAAAGCACTTCATGGCTACCGACGTGAGTGCTACGGGGCGGTAATCATTTAGGCAGGTTACTTTCACTTTCTGCACAGGGACTATGGTGGTCTGCTTGAAACATTACAGACTCAGTCAGGGAGAGGTTGAAAATGTCAGTGACATATGCCAGTTGGTCCGCGCATGCTCTGAGTACACGTCCGGGTAATCCGCCTGGCCGCGTGGCCTTGTGAATGTTGACCTATACAAAGGTCTTGCTCACATTGGCTACGGAGAGCGTGATCACACAGTCGTCCGGAACAGCTGGTGCTCTCAGGCATGCTTCAGTGTTATCTGCCTCGAAGCGAGCATAAAAGTGATTTAGCTCGTCTGGTAGGCTCGCACCACTGGGCAGCTCCAAGCGAGGTTTCTCTTTGTAGTCCGTAATAGTTTTCAGCATCCGATCACTTCCGTATTGAGCGAGTCACTGGTACTTCCTGCTTTAGTCTTTGCTTGTAAACAGGAATCAGGAGTATAGAATTATGGTCAGATTTGCCAAATGGAGGGTGAGGGAGAGCTTTGTACGCATCTCTGTTTGTGGAGTAAAGGTGGTCTAGAGTTTTTTTTTTCTGGTTGCACATGTGACATGCTGGTAGAATTTGTATTTATTTTTAAACAGCTAAATGTATACTATCCCTGTTGTCATTCAGCCACGACTCTGTGAAACAAGACATTAGAGTTTTGAATGTCCCTTTGGTAGGATCGTCCCGAACGGAGATCATCCAGTTTATTTTCCAGTGATTGCACATTGGCCAATAGAATGGATGGTAGAGGCAGGTTACCCACTCGCTGTCGAATTCTAACAAGGTACCCCAATCTCCGCCTCTTGTATTTCCATCTTTTCTTCACGAGAATGACGAGGATTTGGGCCTGGTCTCGGGGAAGCAGTATATCCTTCGTATATGACTCATTAAAGAAAAAATAATCCAGTTTGAAGTGAGTAATTGCTGTTCTGATATCCAGAAGCTCTTTTCGGTCATAAGAGACGGTAGCAGCAACATTATGTACAAAATAACTAACCAACAATGTGGAGAAACACACAAAATAGCACCGTTGGTTAGGAGCCGATAAAACCGCACCATTGGTGCCATTGTTAGGACCTCATATTGAAGCTTATAGAGACCCCATCTGATGTATAGAACAATACTTCAAATGATCTACGTTGATTTAGATACAAGCATCGTGAAACCTCTAACACAATAAATCATTTTGATTTGGTGAAAATTATTTTTCTGTACCTGACTTGATTACCTCTTTTTCCATGTGGTTTCTTCCTTGACAAAATCCATGAAATTAAGAAATATTTGGTAAAATTATACATTTTGTGTATGAATTCCTAGAAACAAGAGTTCCATGTGGTTTCTTCCTTGACAAAATCCATGAAATTAAGAAATATTTGGTAAAATTATACATTTTGTGTATGAATTCCTAGAAACAAGGGTGGCTCAACTTACCCCTTTGGCTCAACTAACCCACTCTCCTCTACCCTATTAACTATATAGTGCACTACTTTTGACCAAAACCCTCTCGTCAAAAGTAGTGGACTACATAGGGAATAGGCTGCCATTTGGAATTGGAACACATTCTAGGACCTTTATACTTGTTGGGCGCTTTGTTGTGTTGTGTTGTCACCTGAACCCCAGAGTGCTTTGGGTCTTGTCCCCACTAGGGTCCTGTCTCCAATAGAGGGCAGTGTGAGTTGACATGTAGGCTACTGGTACACCACACTATACTGCACCACACTCTACTGATGGTTTTGTCCACTCCGCTCTACAGACTTGTAATTGGTGGAATAGCAGTAGAGAAGCACTTCATGAGTCAGAGGAAGGCACAATTCTGCCATCTAACTCTCAGAAAATAGGAAAACTCATCGTTTATCATTCCCCTGCTGCATAGTTTTAGCCCTACAATGGGGGTCCATAGTGTGCCTGCTTGGGCTCCATATTTCTTTCCACATTCGCTGCTCTCTCAGGGGAGGCATGGATGACGGGTGACTCATGTTGAATGGAACACAGACACAATTGACCTTCTAAAGGCAAAGAAATCACTTTGTGGCTTTTCCATTAAGGTTCGCACAGTTGAAGTGTTTTGTGACCCCTGAGGAAAAGGGAGTGAGAACTGCAGGATTATGGACTTTCTCAGGACTTTCTCAGGTGTCAGTACTCTGCAGGAGTTTGTTTTGTTCTGAACCAAACCTTTCTTTTTTCGTTCGGTTCCACTGTTCTGAACTGCAAAATAAAGTTTTGAACCTTTTCCATCCCCCAAAAAAGTAGCTGTTTGTATCGTTCCTTTTTAAACCTCTGAAATATATTTTTTTTGTAGATTTAGCTCAAAAATAACTTACTTCACCAAGCTATAGTTGTTTACATGCGCGATGGCCAGACAAGTGTAGGGATGCAAGATGCGTTTGAAATTTTGCAGGTGGAGAGACCGCAAGAGAGGGTGGAGTGGGAGGCTTGGCTTGAAGCACTGGGCATCTTGTTATGACATGCAATATCTGAATTAGGCCCACAGAATTATACCTACGGAGGAGCAGCTTCTATGGAGGAACTTTGAATGTCTTTGAACTTCCAACAGGCTTAATGTTGGACCCGTGCTAGCTAGCTAGGTAACAAGCTTGTGTGTGCAGAGAGGCACCAGAATTAAAAACACACCTTTAGTAGTTAATAAATCTAATGTGAAATGTCATATCTATAGTATCCTTAACTAGCATTGAAAAAGTGTCTCCATTATTCTGTAATTAAAAAACTCTCCTTAATTTCTGAATCACGCCTGTAACTTCAGTAGGCTATGCTTCAGAGGGGGAGAGGCAGGTACCATACACACGTAAAAATGAAAGAGTGCCGCACACTCTAGGAGCTCAGATGCAAAAATTGAATTACCAACGTTTCGACAGCCAAGCTGTCTTCATCAGGGTATAATCCCTACACACGTACACACACACTGGCAAAGATTTTCAGCTGGCAGGCAGACACTGGAATAAGTTTCTGAGTGACAGACTGAAGGCTTTGCATAGGCACTTTGTTTTACGTTTTTTGGTGGGACTGAAAAAAAGCCTGGAATGTAAAATAACATTATTAACCGGTTCCCATACTCCCATAAAATAATGTTTCTGTTCCGGAACATTATATGATCACTTTCGTTCCTGCTTCTGATTCTGTTCCCCGAAAAATGTCTGTTTTTGGTTCTGTTTCCCGAATCAGTTCCAACTCCTGGTGCTCTTTTTTTTTTCTTTTTTTTTTTACCTGTGTTTTATACGGTCTGCAATAGGCGTTAAGAACAGTGTGACATACGCATCTGTCTTTGGTATGTAATTCATATTTGGAATGGGTTTTTCCTGACCAGGTGTCTGTTATAACTCTCTTTTTCCTGACCAGGTCACATGGTCTATAATCAACAAAATCTTAATGTTTTTCAATTGTGTTAAAAGCCAAAAGACACTGCCCCTTTTGTGTGTCTGTGCTGTTTCTCAGGGACTGGTTCCCCCCAGGCTAGGTCTGTTTTGGCAGTTGAATGTAGATGGCATGTGGTTCCTGGCACCACTATTCTGGAACTCCCCGATTATCTGTCAGCTACTATCATCTCCTTCAGTGGGCCCTTTGCCTCTCTCACCCAACTTGGTTACTCCTCATTTACCTAACAGCTCAGCGGTTAGCTATGCCAACTTTCTCTTTTAAACATTTGAGGCAGATATTTTCTATTTCAAATCCCAGCTGTGTTCCAAATGTCTGTGGTTCTCAGAGTCCCAAAGATAAGTGCATTATTAATTCAAAACTGTCATTACATTACATTTATTGAGAAATGGTGAGCCTTCCTTTGCATCGTCTTCACCATGGTAGGGCTTGTGTCTGCACTGATCATGCGTAAATGAGAGACTAGTGCTTCATCCCAAATGGTACCCTATTCCCTACATAGTGCACTACATAGGGCACTACTTTTGACCAGAGCCCTATGGGCCCATCAAAAGTAGTGCCCTATTTAGGGAATAGGGTGCCACTTGGGTCGCTACCTAGCGATGTTGTTATGCAATCTTATGCAATTATATAGGGAATATAGTGCCAATTGAGACACAGACACTGTCCTCCTTTAGAATAGGTACTAAATCAAGCTGTACTACTGTTACTATGTCTCATTAAGTGGCATGCTACACCTCTGTGAAATGTTTCACTGGTACAAAACCAAGCTCACTGAAAACCACACAGACATTCACTAATCTGCACCATATATGCAGTCTGGTCAGTCCCAACTTGAAGTATGTGGCCCTATCATCCCCATAATTGATATTTACCAGATTTCGCTTTGCAGAAAACCTGATTTGATGACTAGTTTGTGAGGAGAAGTGTCATTTCAGTGCAATGAAAAAAGGATTAAACATGTTTTGTTATGAACAAACAATTTCATGAAAGTCTCCTCCACCAGCAGGCTCTCGGAAGCAATTGGGACGAGGTTACGAAAGTACAAGTGACAACAAAAATGTACCTACAGTACACTCTAACAACCCTTGGTTACACTATAGGTGTGCCAGACCCCACAGCTAAGCGGTTCTGAGAATGGAGGAGGAGAATATCAGGAAGATGATGGGACAGGTCATTAATCAGAGTAGATATCTCCTTTTGCTTTCACTCAGGCCGCATCCCAAATGTCACCCTCTTCCCTATAGTGCACTAATTTTGACCATGGCAACACCCTGAAGTGGTTCTAACAGAATGTCTGCATTTTTGAAGGATGTAGGCCTAGGTCTGTTTCAAATGGTATAAACCTACAGTATACAGTGAGGGGAAAAAAGTATTTGATCCCCTGCTGATTTTGTATGTTTTCCCACTGACAAAGAAATGATCAGTCTATAATTTTAATGGTAGGTTTATTTGAACAGTGAGAGACAAAATAACAACAACAAAATCCAGACAAACGCATGTCAAAAATGTTATAAATTGATTTGCATTTGCATGAGGGAAATAAGTATTTGACCCCCTCTCAATCAGAAAGATTTCTGGCTCCCTGGTGTCTTTTATACATGTAACGAGCTGAGATTAAGAGCACACTCTTAAAGGGATTGCTCCTAATCTCAGCTTGTTACCTGTATAAAAGACACCTGTCCAGAGAAGCAATCAATCAATCAGATTCCAAACTCTCCACCATGGCCAAGACCAAAGAGCTCTCCAAGGATGTCAGGGACAAGATTGTAGACCTACACAAGGCTGGAATGGGCTACAAGACCATCACCAAGCAGCTTGGTGAGAAGGTGACAACAGTTGGTGCGATTATTCGCAAATGGAAGAAACACAAAAGAACTGTCAATCTCCACTCGGCCTGGGGCTCCATGCAAGATCTCACCTCATGGAGTTGCAATGATCATGAGAACAGTGAGGAATCAGGCCAGAACTACACGGGAGGATCTTGTCAATGATCTCAAGGCAGCTGGGACCATAGTCACCAAGAAAACAATTGGTAACACACTACGCCGTGAAGGACTGAAATTCTGCAATGCCCGCAAGGTCCCCCTGCTCAAGAAAGCACATATACATGCCCGTCTGAAGTTTGCCAATGAACATCTGAATGATTCAGAGGACAACTGGGTGAAAGTGTTGTGGTCAGCTGAGACCAAAATGGAGCTCTTTGGCATCAACTCAACTCGCCATGTTTGGAGGAGGAGGAATGCTGCCTATGACCCCAAGAACACCATCCCCACCGTCAAACATGGAGGTGGAAACATTATGCTATGGGGGTGTTTTTCTGCTAAGGGGACAGAACAACTTCACCGCATCAAAGGGACGATGGACGGGGCCATGTACCGTCAAATTTTGGGTGAGAACCTCCTTCCCTCAGCCAAGGCATTGAAAATGGGTCGTGGATTGGTATTCCAGCATGACAATGACCCAAAACACACGGCCAAGGCAACAAAGGAGTGGCTCAAGAAGAAGCACATTAAGGTCCTGGTGTGGCCTAGCCAGTCTCCAGACCTTAATCAAATAGAAAATCTGTGGAGGGAGCTGAAGGTTCGAGTTGCCAAACATCAGCCTCGAAACCTTAATGCCTTGGAGAAGATCTGCAAAGAGGAGTGGGACAAAATCCCTCCTGAGATGTGTGCAAACCTGGTGGCCAACTACAAGAAACGTCTGACCTCTGATTGCCAACAAGGGATTTGCCACCAAGTACTAAGTCATGTTTTGCAGAGGGGTCAAATACTTATTTCCCTCATTAAAATGCAAATCAATTTATAACATTTTTGACATGCGTTTTTCTGTATTTTTTTGTTGTTATTCTGTCTCTCACCGTTCAAATAAACCTACCGTTAAAATTATAGACTGATCATTTCTTTGTCAGTGGGCAAACATACAAAATCAGCAGGGGATCAAATACTTTTCTCTCTCACTGTATGAACTGTAACTACACATGGCTGCCTGTGTTTTCTAATGCTATCTGAGTGACTCAAACATTATAATAAAATAATTTGGGCCCCATGCCATGCCATTTATTTTTGGGGGATTCTCCCTGATTTTACAGTTTTTATTTTGTTGGTTGTTAGTGCTCTAACATGATCTTATAAAGCTCCATTATTTTTTTTCTACATACTTTGTCAGATTTTAGTCATCATTCACATTTGACCTTCACTTAAAATGTATTATTTTCTTAATCATATTTTTTTGTCATGGCGGCAATTATTTAGCAGTGGCGGCCCACCGTGACCGGTGGTATAAACTTCATCCATCCTCCTCTGAGTACGGTTGCCAAGTGCCCCTCATCCCCCGCTGACATTGCTATTTTGGGTGGTGGTGGATGGAAGCAACAGGGCTGAAAGGGTGTACCCAGGCGTTGCTCAGGGGATCCACTAGGCCAGTGGTGTCAAACTCATTTTGCCCCTGGGGGCCGAATTCGGTCTTCAACGAGGTCTGAAAATGTGCTATATTTCCTCTGTCGAAAAGTGCATCAAAAAAATGTCTTCTATCCAAATATGATCTGTGGCTACATGTTTACGAAGGTTTTGGTGGACCACATAGGAGAAAGTCATAGCTTTTGGTCGATTCTCAGATGATTTTTCAAAACGCATTGCTCCAGTGCCTGCTGTAGGGCTGTACAGTATATTGTACTGTTTTGATGAAAAGTAATACAATCCAATAGACCTGATTTAATAATGTACATTTACTGCAGTTGTGTGCATGTCCAAGTCTAGGCTGAATAGGGTGTCCTATCTCTCCATCCTGTCCTGAAAGAGGAAAATCTTAGCACTCAATGGTTCCGTGATGGTTCTAACTTGGCCACAAGCTCTCTTGCATGCCAGTCTGGCTGTAGCCGGGAATCATGAACACGGTGAAGAGATCCACTGCGATAGGTTGTTAGAGACTCCTTTGTTTGTAATCAGTGCGTGAAATCCTCCCTCTGGCAGCAGCACCATCCCTGGTGGTTGTTCATTAGCATCAGGCATCTGCATCACTGGGCTGTGTTCATCCGAAATGACACCCTATTTCGACCAAGGCCCATAGGGCTCTGATCAAAAGTAGTGCACTTTGTAGGAAACATAGTACCATTTTTGGGACACATGCACTGTGCCAGAGTCCTGGGACTGGTGTGTTGTGCGAGACAAGAGTTGATAAAAGAATGGGGAGATGTGTAGGTACTATAGTATAGTGATAACTAATCAAGTGTGACAGATCTACGTCCCAAATGACACCCTATTCCCTACATGGTGCACTACTTTTGATAAGGGCCCATAGGGAATAGGTTGCCATTTGGGATGCAGAAAGAGTTGATAAAATAATGTGGAGATGGATATACAGGGTTGAAGATGTACAGTGCCTTGCGAAAGTATTCGGCCCCCTTGAACTTTGCGACCTTTTGCCACATTTCAGGCTTCAAACATAAAGATATAAAACAATTTTTTTGTGAAGAATCAACAACAAGTGGGACACAATCATGAAGTGGAACGACATTTATTGGATATTTCAAACTTTTTTAACAAATCAAAAACTGAAAAATTGGGCGTGCAAAATTATTCAGCCCCCTTAAGTTAATACTTTGTAGCGCCACCTTTTGCTGCGATTACAGCTGTAAGTCGCTTTGGGTATGTCTCTATCAGTTTTGCACATCGAGAGACTGACATTTTTTCCCATTCCACCTTGCAAAACAGCTCGAGCTCAGTGAGGTTGGATGGAGAGCATTTGTGAAGAGCAGTTTTCAGTTCTTTCCACAGATTCTCGATTGGATTCAGGTCTGGACTTTGACTTGGCCATTCTAACACCTGGATATGTTTATTTTTGAACCATTCCATTGTAGATTTTGCTTTATGTTTTGGATCATTGTCTTGTTGGAAGACAAATCTCCGTCCCAGTCTCAGGTCTTTTGCAGACTCCATCAGGTTTTCTTCCAGAATGGTCCTGTATTTGGCTCCATCCATCTTCCCATCAATTTGAACCATCTTCCCTGTCCCTGCTGAAGAAAAGCAGGCCCAAACCATGATGCTGCCACCACCATGTTTGACAGTGGGGATGGTGTGTTGCTTTTACGCCAAACATAACATTTTGCATTGTTGCCAAAAAGTTCAATTTTGGTTTAATCTGACCAGAGCACCTTCTTCCACATGTTTGGTGTGTCTCCCAGGTGGCTTGTGGCAAACTTTAAACAACACTTTTTATGGATATCTTTAAGAAATGGCTTTCTTCTTGCCACTCTTCCATAAAGGCCAGATTTGTGCAATATACGACTGATTGTTGTCCTATGGACAGAGTCTCCCACCTCAGCTGTAGATCTCTGCAGTTCATCCAGAGTGATCATGGGCCTCTTGGCTGCATCTCTGATCAGTCTTCTCCTTGTATGAGCTGAAAGTTTAGAGGGACGGCCAGGTCTTGGTAGATTTGCAGTGGTCTGATACTCCTTCCATTTCAATATTATCGCTTGCACAGTGCTCCTTGGGATGTTTAAAGCTTGGGAAATCTTTTTGTATCCAAATCCGGCTTTAAACTTCTTCACAACAGTATCTCGGACCTGCCTGGTGTGTTCCTTGTTCTTCACGATGCTCTCTGCGCTTTTAACGGACCTCTGAGGCTATCACAGTGCAGGTGCATTTATACGGAGACTTGATTACACACACGTGGATTGTATTTATCATCATTAGTCATTTAGGTCAACATTGGATCATTCAGAGATCCTCACTGAACTTCAGGAGAGAGTTTGCTGCACTGAAAGTTTTTGATGTTGTTAAAAAAGTTTGAAATATCCAATAAATGTCGTTCCACTTCATGATTGTGTCCCACTTGTTGTTGATTCTTTAAAACAAAATACAGTTTTATATCTTTATGTTTGAAGCCTGAAATGTGGCAAAAGGTCGCAAAGTTCAAGGGGGCCGAATACTTTCTCAAGGCACTGTAGGTACTGTGGAATGTATCCAATGACTCATGAAGGGTGTGATGTGATTTACACAGGTGATCGTGTACAGTTTAGGAATTTGCGTCATATCTTACTGATTAGGCTACATCATTCCATGTCATGGCTAGAATAATGAAGCAGTGTGTTTTAGTAGTTTGATACTGTAGTTCAGTGTTTTGTCAGGATGACTGCCTATAGATACTTTACAGTTGTTGCACTATGTGGACATCTGTTTAGCAGAGGGTTTCTTTACTGTCCATTCAAAAGATCTGTGTGTCTTGTTCATCCCCGACAAGAGTGTATAGCTTAGATGACTGGCTTACTCTATAGCCTCTCCCTCCCCTGTTAGAAGATGAACTCTGAGACACTATTGTTAATGGAGTCTGGTGTTGCATTAGTGTGATTGTACATCCCCGCCTCCCTCCTCACAACTACCACTGCTGTTAAGATGCATCCCTAATGGCACCTTATTTCGGTATAGTGCACTACTTTGGACCAGGGACCATAGGGACATATTTGACTTCCTTCTTTGCTCCTATGAGTACCCATTATGCCAACATGGACTTGAATGGGGACGCCCGTTCTATTCATTCTATGTCAAATCATATCAAATCAAATGTTATTAGTCATATGCGCCGAATACAACAGGTGTAGAACTTACAGTGAAATGCTTACTTACAAGCCCCTAACCAACAATGCCATTTAAAAAAAAAACTAACAAGAAATAAAGGTAACAAGTAGTTAAAGAGCAGCAGTAAAATAACAATAGCGAGACTATATACAGAGGGTATCATTACAGAGTCAATGTGCGGGGGCACCGGTTAGTCAAGATAATTGAGGTAATATGCATAGATGCGTAGATAATAACAGGGATTAGCAGTGGTGTAAAAGAGGGGGAAGGGCAATGCAAATAGTCTGGGTAGCCATTTGATTAGATGTTCAGGAGTCTTATGACTTGGGGGTTGGGGGTAGAAGCTGTTTAGAAGCCTCTTGGACCGGACTTGGCGTTCCGATACCACTTGCCATGCGGTAGCAGAGAGAACAGTCTATGACTATGGTGGCTGGAATCTTTGACAATTTTTAGGGCCTTCCTCTGACACCGCCTGGTATCGAGGTCCTGGATGGCAGGAAGCTTGGCCCAAGTGATGTACTGGGCCGTACGCACTAACCTCTGTAGTGCCTTGCGGTCGGAGGCCGAGCAGTTGCCATACCAGGCAAAGATGCAACCATTCAGGATGCTCTCAATGGTGAAGCTGTAGAACCTTTTGAGGATCTGAGGAACCATTCCAAATATTTTCAGTCTCCTGAGGGGGAATAGGTTTTGTCATGCCTGCTTCATGACTGTCATGGTGTGTTTGGACCATGATAGTTTGTTGGTGATGTGGACACAAAGGAAGTTGAAGCTCTAAACCTGCTCCACTGCAGCCCTGTCGATGAGAATGTGGGTGTGCTCGGTCCACCTTTTCATTTAGTCCACAATCATCATCTCTTGATCATTTTGAGGGAGATGTTGTTGTCCTGGCACCACACGGCCAGGTCTCTGACCTCCTCCCTATAGGTTGTCTCGTTGTTGTCGGTGATCAGGCCTACCACTGTTGTGTCATCGGCAAACTTAATGATGGTGTTGGAGTCGTACCTGGCCTTGCAGTCATGAGTGAACAGGGAGTACAGGAGGGGGCTGAGCATGCCCCTGTGTTGAGGATCAGTGGGGTGAATGTGTTGTTACCTACCCTCACCACCTGGGGCCGGCCCATCAGGAAGTCCAGGATCCAGTTTCAGAGGGAGGTGTGTAGTCCCAGGGTCCTTAGCTTAGTGATGAGCTTTGAGGGCACTGTGGTGTTGAACACTGAGCTGTTGTCAATGAATAGCATTCTCACATAGGTGTTCCTTTTGTCCAGGTGGGAAAGGGCAGTGTGGAGTGCAATATAGATTGCATCGTCTGTGCATCTGTTAGGGCGGTATGCAAATTGGAGTGGGTCTAGCGTTTCTGGGATAATGGTGTTGATGTGAGCCATGACCAGCCTTTCAAAGCACTTGATGTCTGCAGACGTGAGTGCTACGGATCGGTAGTTGTTTCGGCAGGTTACCTTAGTGTTCTTGGACACAGGCACTATGGTGGTCTGCTTAAAACATGTTGGTATTACAGACTTGGACAGGGAGAGGCTGAAAATGTCAGTGAAGACACTTGTCAGTTGGTCAGCGCATGCTCGCAGCACACATCCTAGTAATCTGTCTGGCACTGCGAATGTTGACCTGTTTTAAAGATCTTACATTGGCTGCGGAGAGCGTGATCACAGTCTTCCAGAACAGCTGGTGCTCTCATGCATGTTTCAGTGTCTTTGTAGTCTGTAATGGTTTGCAAGCCTTGCCACATCCGACGAGCATCGGAGCCGGTGTAGTACAATTCGATCTTAGTCCTGCATTAACACTTGGCTTGTTTGATGGTTCGTCGGAGGGCATATCGGGATTTCTTATAAGCTTCCGGGTTAGAGTCCCACTCCTTGAAAGCTGCAGCTCTAGCCTTTCGCTTGGTGAGGATGTTATCTGTAATCCATGGCTTCTGGTTGTGGTATGTACGTATGGTCACTGTGTGGGTGACGTCATCGATGCACTTATTGATGAAGGCAGTGACTGATGTGGTGTACTCCTAAGGTAGCACGTGGTCAGGAGCAGAGGAGAGGAGAAAGTGTGTGTAAAAAATTATTAAGTACAACTTTTGGAGGGCTATTCGAATGGTTATTATGGTGACCACGGTCATTTGGCCAATTACCTTCATCCAAAATTCCATGACCGTCACAGCTCTAAGTCTGAGACCCCATTTAGACCAGTTTAACAGGTAACACTCAGACCCTCTCCAGCTCTTCCATATACCCTGCAACCACAAAGTGAGCTGCACATGCGCACATGCATAGACAGATACATGTGATCTTCACATGCATTAGATATTAAATGTGGTGTTCCTGGCTGCTGACTCAATTGGGGAAAAAGAGGGTATTCTTGTTCAGTACAGCAGTTTATACCTGGTTAGCGGTAGTTAGCCGTTTGATTTCACTAGATTTGCACCATTTGATCTAGTGAAAGTGTGCAACACAGCAACAGATCGAGAATGCGTTCTCATCATTCTTTCTACGAGCACCGCATAGTCAGCACAATTCCCTATTGTTAAATCACTAGTAGCCTAAGGGTTTTGAATACACTTTTGACTTTTAAGACTACAATAATGGCTTTCAAAAACATGCTCAGCATTTTGGCTAGTAATGAGAAACGAACCACTAATTGCAATCATGGTGTTTTATGAACACAAGATAAATAAATGAAAGATTAAGCAGTTTTAAAGTCCCAATGCAGTCAAAGCTCTGTTTTGCCTGTGTGGTAGAACAGCTGTCCAACAGCCGATGAAAACATTTGATGAGTCTTATTTCCTGATAGTTGCTGGTTGAAAATCCAATCTACGCAGGAACTTCTAATCAGAAGGTTTTCAGCTTTCCATGGTGACATCAACATGTGGTAAATTAGTTAATAGACCAATAGCAAGTTTATCAAGGATTGCAGTGTTGAAAATTCAGTAGAGAGTGCTGGAGCAAAGAACCAATAATAATTCCTCCTCCTTAAAGTGCTCTGAGGGACATACTGTTCCCCTACTAGACTTGCATGTGCGTACGCAGACACATGTGCTCCATGTATGTTCAACATGCTTGCTCAGTTTTGTGAAACAACACCTGGAGTTTGGACGGTCAATATGTCATTTTCTCTCTCTCTTTAAGCAGTAGGTTGCCCCCCTCTTTGGATATTCAAATGTGAGTGTGTAAGCTTCAGAAAAAATATACTGTAAGTGAAAACAGGGGGAATACTGTGTAACTCCCCCCATATGCCCCAGGGAAAAGGGTTTGACTTGGGTATTACTTACAGGGGTGGGAGTGCAAAGTATAGGCTACACCTAAATGTCACTGAGTGCAAGAGATGTGCTCTGGATTGGCTGTAGAGGTTTGCACTAAGATGAGTGAATGTCTGGCTGTTGCGGACTGTACAGGACAGGGTGTCTCCTATGTGTTCTTTTGTTCATGCGTTGGAGCCCAGCCCACTCTGCCTAGATCTCTGCTTCCAGCAGCCAAAGGGGGAGTGGCAGAGCTCTGGTGGGGGTGTTCCCTTTAGGCACACAGTGTACAAACACATGTGCTATGGTGCGGCAGAGGTGTGTCACTCCTGGCTCTCTTGCTAGCTTGCCTGCTTAGCTTCCTTCCTTTTTTCCCTGCATCCCGCGTGTGCACACACCCCCTTCGCTTTTCCCCATTTCTTCCCTACTCGCCTCGGCCAGGCTGTTTCTCCATCGACCAGAGAGAAGGTAGGAGGGGTTGTGGGCTTGCTTTTTGTGCCACACTGACTCAGGCACTTCGGTAGATCAGTGCCTTTTTACTTCCAAGGGAAACTGATTCATAGGGAACATTTCCTGTGTTCTGTGGGACTGAAATATATATATTTTTTCCCCCAACACAATAGAAGAAATAAGGAAATACACAAGACTGTAAGACTTTGTTAAAACATTTTAAGTCTTAATACTTGGCAGCCGGTCCTGCTGTTGTATAACCAGAAGTGACTGCATTCAGTTTCCTCTGCATTAAACAAAATAAGTTCATTAGGCCTTAAAAGAAAACCCAAGAAGTCAAAATGGTTGCTGGCATGGTAATGCCCCTGGCAGATCTGAGGGCCATTTATGAGCTCCTCTTTCGGGATGGCGTCATGGTGGCCAAGAAGGACAGGCGTCCCCAGTGCATGCACCCTGAGATCCAGGGGGTTGCTAACCTGAAGGTGATAAGGGCCATGGGCTCCCTCAAATCCAAAGGCTTTGTGCGGGAGACCTTTGCATGGAAGCATTCCTACTGGTACCTCACCAACGAGGGTATCGTGTACCTTCGGGACTACTTGCGTCTGCCACCTGAGATCGTGCCCTCCTCCCTGCAGCGCGTGCGTCGCCCCGCGTCCACCCTGAACATGATGCGTCGGGCCAGCCGTGGAGTGGTCCAGACCGTGGAGGGCACCCCCTTCTACGCCCCCAAACCCAGGGTCGGACAGGAGAGCCAGCAGGGTATGATAGACCGCCAGGGCTACCGCCACAAGAGGGGACTCCCCGGTGAGGAGGAGGCCTCGGGTGAGAGGCTCGCAATGAGGTTTAGGGGCTCCTACCAGGGCCACGGACGCGGAGCTGTAGGGGAGCCTGGAGCTGAGACCCAGACTTTCTTCAGAAGAGGCCAAGGTTTCCACAGAGTGCAACAGCGTGTGCCAGAAGAGGGCCAGAGGAGAGGCTTTGCTCCACGTGGCCCTGCTTATCCTCCTCTGGAGGCTAGGCCTGTCAGATCCCCTGCCCCAGCTGGAGATGTCAAACCATTTGTGCCTGAAGTTCCTGCCCCTGCTCCTATTAAGCAAGAGAAGACCAAGGAAGTTGCTGTGCTCGTGCCTTTTGCAGAGATCATTGAACCAGCATTCATCCCTGCAGTGGAACCAGAGGCCCAAGCCCCAGTCCTAGAATTGGAGAAAGTGATGGAGGAGGTGACAGTTGAGGAAGTGTCATTTGAGGCCCCCATGCCTGTTGAAGAGGCTGAGCCTCAAAAGGAAGAGATCACCGCTGTGGAAGCTGCAGAGCTGCTCTCAGATGTGTGGGAACAGGAGGAGCCAAAGCCAGTTGTGGAGGAGATAGAAGAAGCAGCTGAAAAGGCCCCAGAGCCTGAGGTGTTTGAGGTGGGTGAGGCCATTAAGGAGGAGGTCCTTGAGGCCACCGCACCTGTTGAAGAGTTTGAAGAAGAGCCCAAACAATCCACTGAAGGGTCTGCTGAAGAGTCCATCCAAGAGTCTTCTGAAGAGTCCACTGAAGAGGTGGAAGATGTTGTTGAGAAAGTGACTGCCACGGAGATGGTGGTTGTTGAAGAAGCCGCTGCCATTCAGGCGGTGGTTGTCAGGGATGCCCCTGAAGTTCCTCCCGAAGACCTCCCACATGATACTGATATTGAGATACTCGAAGAGCCCAAAGAAGTTGAGGAGGAACCATCCACTCATGAGGAGCCTGAGGCCTCTTCGACTGAGGCTTCTTCTGATTCTGAGGCCTCTGAGCCTGAACCAATCACAGCTGCAGTTGCTACTGAAGCCGAGAGTGAACCAGTTACAATCACAGAAAACATTGAAGCTGAGAGTGAGCCAGCTACAACCACAGAAAACATTGAAGCTGAGAGTGAGCTAGCTACAACCACAGAAAACATTGAAGCTGAGAGTGAGCCATCTACAACAACAGAAGGCGCCGTAGAGGCCAACAGTAAACCAGTTACAATTACAGAAGCCATACCGGAGGTTAAGGCCTCCGTCCCATTGACCAAAGCTGATTCCACTGAGCCAGACTCTGACACTGACCTTCCCACCCCTCTACCCCCAGTCACAGAGGACTTCACAGACCTCACAGAGTACCATCAGCAGACAGTGCTAGAGCACATCAGTCAAGAAATACCCGCTGGTATGGCAACCTTCAGATCTGAGATGCCACTTGAGGTAACCTCCCAGGTAGTAAGCTCCACAGTGTATTCCACAGTGTTTGAGAACCAAATCTCCCAGTCTGAGGCCTTCATGGAACACCCCTCCATTGGAATGGCAGGCACTGTCTCACAGCTTGGACTTGAGCAAGAGGCTAGTCCTCTCTTTGGGGCTGAGTGTACTGCCCCTGTCATCCCCTCTGAGTGTCCCATCACCCCCTCTGAGTGCCCCGTTGCCGCTCTGAAAGGTTCCCTTCCCCAGGATGACTGGGCCTTTCTCACAGAGGAACCTGATGAGAAGGAGGAGGTGAAGAAGATCTGGCCTGATGCTCTACAAGGTTTGAGCTCTTTCTAGTTATTAACCCTTCTTCGACTACAGTCTTTTCCTGCATCAGTGACATCACAGACATTTCTATGGGTACTGTTTGTTTGTGAATGTGTGGGAGGGTGATCTGTGGTTAATTAGATCCAATAATGATACAAGTAATGCACTTGTCATTTTCCATAAGGCGAAACAATAACCAGACTCTCTAAATCATACGTCACTTGCAGGATGCATGATATAATAGTCTGATACTGCATGGTTGTGGCTTGCTTGCTTTGCACTTAACTAAATGTAGTTCTTCTTGTAACATGAAATGTATTTCTCAGAACACATACACTACCGGTCAAATTTTTAGAACACCTACTCATTCAAGTGTTTTCCATTATTTTTACTATTATTCTACATTGTAGAATAATAGTGAAGACATCAAAACTATGAAATAACAAATGGAATCATGTAGTAACCAAAAAAGTGTTCCAAATATATTTTATATTTGAGATTCTTCAAATAGCCACCCTTTGTCTTGATGACAGCTTTGCACACTCTTGGCATTCTCTCTATAGGATTCATGAGGTAGTCATGAAATGGAATGCATTTCAATTAACAGGTGTGCCTTGTTAAAAGTTAATTTGTTGTTGATTTCTTTCCTTTTTAATGTGTTTGAGCCAATCAGTTGTGTTGTGACACGGTTGGGGTGGAATACAGAAGATAGCCCTTTTTGGTAAAAGAACAAGTTCATAGTATGGCAAGAACATCTTCAAATAAGCAAAGAGAGACAACAGTCCATCATTACTTTAAGACATGAAGGTGTGGTGTGGAGGTGGTTTTGCTGGTGACACTGTCTGTGATTTATTTAGAATACAAGGCACACGTAACCAGCATGGCTACCACAGCATTCTGCAGCGATACGCCATCCCATCTGGTTTGGGCTTAGTGGGACTATCATTTGTTTTTCAACAGGACAATGACCCAACACATCTCCAGACTGTGTAAGGGCTATTTGACCAATAAGGAGAGTGATGGAGGGCTGTTTCAGATGACCTGGCCTCCACAATCACCCGACCTCAACCAAATTGAGATGGTTTGGGAGGAGTCGGATCACAGAGTGAAGGAAAAGCAGCCAACAAGTTCTCAGCATACGTGGGAATTCCTTCAATACTGTTGTAAAAGCATTCCAGGTGAAGCACATTGAGAGAATGCCAAGTGTGCAAAGTTGTCATTGGGGCAACGGGTGGCTATTTGAAGTATCTCAAATATAAAATATATTTAGATTTTTGTTTAACACTTTTTTGGTTACTACATGATTCCATATGTGTTATTTCATAGTGTTGATGTCTTCACTATTATTATACAATGTAGTAAATAGTCCAAATAAAGGGAAACCCTTGAATGAACAGGTGTTTTAAGACCTTTGACCGGTAGTGTATATGTTGCATTTAATTTTTCAATGTTATATTCCTGACCTGTTGCATGATTTGAATCATCTTTTGTGAATTTGTTTTCACTGTGTGAAATGATGTGCCATTGTACAGAGGACTGCCAAAATGCTGGAGGAATACATATTTAAAACACACAAGGATAAAACCACACACCACAACATTCACTCCTAGTTGAAAAGATCCACTGAAAACACCACTGATTATTAGACACTATTATCAGACTAGTAGGTAAAAACCACAGTCTATGAAGGGTTTGCACAGAGCTCAGTATCCTTACATTAGATAATTAGCCAGTGTGGCTTTGGTGCTGTTTTTGTTGCCAGCTGTGTTCAAATAAGGATTGGAGCTGAGGACTGACCCTGTACTGTACTGTGCGTGCCTATGCCCCTTTGTCCTCTTGCTCAGTTGTGCACCGGGGCCTCCCACTCCTCTTTCTATTCTGGTTAGAGGCAGTTTGTGCTGTTCTGTGAAGAAAGTAGCACACAGCATTGTATGAGATCTTCAGTTTCTTGGCAATTTCTCGCAATGAATATTCTTCATTTCTCAGAACAAGAATAGACTGACAAGTTTCAGAAGAAATGTCTTTGTTTCTGGCTATTTTGAGCCTATAATCGAACCCACAAATGCTGATGCCCCAGATACTCAAGTAGTCTAAAGAAGGACAGTTTTATTGCTTCTTTAATCAGAACAGTTTTCAGATGTGCTAACATAATTGCAAAAGGGTTTTCTAATAGTCAATTAGCCCTTAGCTAACACAATGTGCCATTTGGACACAGGCGTGATGGTTGCTGATAATGGGCCTCTGTAAGCCTATGTAGATATTCCATAGAAATCAGCCATTTCCAGCTACAATAGTAAATTACAACATTAACAATGTCTGCACTGTATTTCTGATCAATTTGACATAATTTTAATGGAGTTTTTTTTTTTTTTTTCTTTGATAAGCAAGGACAAACTTTTTACGGACACAATGTATTTTTCAATAGTTTTCTTTCCTCCCCTCTATTTTGGAAGAGCATCCCGTTTTGATTTCTATTTGCCAATATATTTTTAACTGTGCTGTTTCATAAAATTTCTGAACCTTTATAATCTCATAGTTTCTACAGATTGTAAATTAAAGATATTTTTTTTTTGCTAATAGTGTTATATTTTTGATTTGACTATGACTTTTCAATCCAGCAGTACTATTTGCTGTGCTATTTAACGTGAAATGCTTACTTACAAGCCCTTTCCCAATAATGCAGAGTTAAATAGTACGGAAAATGTGCAAATAAGGGAAAAAAGGATATAGTAGCGCAATAAAATAATAATAATGCGGCTATATACAAGAAATACCGGTACCTAGCCAATGTGCAAGGGTACGAGGTAGTTGGGGTAATTGAGGTAATATGTACATGTAGGAAGGGGTAAAGTGACTAGTCAATCAGGATAGATAATAAACAGAGTAACAGCAGTGTTGGTAGTAGGGTAGGTAATATGTACATGTAGGAAGGGGTAAAGTGACTTGTCAATCAGGATAGATAATAAACAGAGTAACAGCAGTGTTGGTAGTAGGGTAGGTAATATGTACATGTAGGAAGGGGTAAAGTGACTAGTCAATCAGGATAGATAATAAACAGAGTAACAGCAGTGTTGGTAGTAGGGTAGGTAATATGTACATGTAGGAAGGGGTAAAGTGACTAGTCAATCAGGATAGATAATAAACAGAGTAACAGCAGTGTTGGTAGTAGGGTAGGTAATATGTACATGTAGGAAGGGGTAAAGTGACTAGTCAATCAGGATAGATAATAAACAGAGTAACAGCAGTGTTGGTAGTAGGGTAGGTAATATGTACATGTAGGAAGGGGTAAAGTGACTAGTCAATCAGGATAGATAATAAACAGAGTAACAGCAGTGTTGGTAGTAGGGTAGGTAATATGTACATGTAGGAAGGGGTAAAGTGACTTGTCAATCAGGATAGATAATAAACAGAGTAGCAGCAGTGTTGGTAATTGAGGTAATATGTACATGTAGGTAGGGGTAAAGTGACTAGGCAACCAGTATAGATAATAAACAGAGTAGCAGCAGTGTTGGTAATTGAGGTAATATGTACATGTAGGTAGGGGTAAAGTGACTAGGCAACCAGTATAGATAATAAACAGAGTAGCAGCAGTGTTGGTAATTGAGGTAATATGTACATGTAGGTAGGGGTAAAGTGACTAGGCAACCAGTATAGATAATAAACAGAGTAGCAGCAGTGTTGGTAGTTGAGGTAATATGTACATGTAGGTAGTGGTAAAGTGACTAGGCAACCAGTATAGATAATAAACAGAGTAGCAGCAGTGTTGGTAGTTGAGGTAATATGTACATGTAGGTAGTGGTAAAGTGACTAGGCAACCAGGATCGATAATAAACAGAGTAGCAGCAATGTTGGTAATTGAGGTAATATGTACATGTAGGTAAGGGTAAAGTGACTAGGCAACCAGGATCGATAATAAACAGAGTAGCAGCAGCGTATGTGAAGAGTGTGAAAGTGTGTCTTTGTGTGAGTCCAGTGAGTGTGCATAAAGCCAGTGCAAAAAAAAAGGTGGTCAATGCAAATTGTCCAGGTATCCATTTGCTGAACTTTTCAGCAGTCTTATGGCTTGGGGGTAGAAGCTGTTCGGGAGCTTTTCGGTCCCCGACTTGGCGATCTGGTACCGGTCGTGTAGTATAAGATGTCCTGGATGACAGGGGGCTCAACCCTTTGTATCGTCTTGCGGTAAGATGCCAAGCAGTTTCCATACCAAGCGGTGATAAAGCCAGTCAAGATGCTCTCAATGGTGCAACAGTCAAACTTTTTGAGGATCTGAGAGCCCATGCCAAAACCTTTCAGCTTCCTGAGGGGGAAAGAGGCATTGTCGTGCCCTCTTCACGACTGTGTTGGTGTGTTTGGACCATGATAGGTCCTTAGTGATGTGGACACCGATGAAGTTGAAGCTCTCAACCCGCCCCACTACAGCCCCATCGATGTGGGTGTGCCCGGACCTCCGTTTCCTGTAGTCCACGATCAGCTCCGTTGTCTAGTTGACATTGAGAGAGAGGTTGTTGTCCTGGCACCATCGTCGGTGATCAGGCCTGCCACCATCGTGTCGTCGGCAAACTTAATTATGTTGTTTGAGACATGCGCGGCCACGCAGTCATGGGTGATCAGGGAGTACAGGAAGAGAATAAGCACGCTCCCCTGGGGGGCCCCCGTGTTGAGGGTCAGCGTGGCAGATGTGTTGTTACCTACCCTCACCACCTGGGGGCGGCCCATCAGGAAGTCTAGGATCCAGTTGCAGAGGGAGGTGTTTAGTCCCAGGGTCCTGAGCTTAGTGATGAGCTTGTAGGGCACTATGGTGTTGAACGCTGAGCTGTTGTCAATGAACAGCATTCTCACGTAGGTGTTCCTTTTGTCCAGGTGGAAAAGGGCAATGTGCAATAGAAATGGCATCATCTGTGGATCTTTTTGGACAGTATGCACATAGGAGTGGGTCCCGGGTGTCTGGGATGATGGTGTTGAGCAATGTTTCCTCTAAGCGGCATGCGTGAGGCAGAAGAAATATGAGCCTGCGCAGAGAATCACAAGATTAAAGCTATACAATTGCATTGTGTAATTGAACACCTTTTTTCTTTATGATTAAGGCAAATACAGAGCTGGAGAATTGTCACTTCTAACTTGATCACCTACGTTGTTTGCTTTACACCTACGTTGTTTGCTTTATTGCCAGACAATAAACGAGGCACTCACCTGAAACCGATGATCCTGTGTGTGAATCCTGCCAGTAGTGACAATTATATGTTACAATGCATTTATAGGACAATTAATGCATTGTTGTTAAAATGTAGTTCAGAAGATAGATGCCTCAAAAAAAGGCAATTGCATGGGACAACTGCATCAATATGCATCCACACACGACAAGTCCACACTCACACCCAGCGTCCACGAGCTGTAAAACTCGCTGGACTTGCTGCTGCCATCTGCTGGGTAACAGCTCTTCTCCCCATCTGTGTACAGTATGGATAAAGTTGTAATAATACCCACATAGTTGTCATAGACACTGAAATACATGGATATTACATTGATAAATAGAGAACAAAACATTCAAGTGAAAAACATGACATATTGTACATTCATGTTTAACTACTCAACTACTCAAGTAGTTGTGTTTATTAAGTGGGAAAAGTAAGGTGACTGTTTTTTGTTTGTTTCAGTCCTGGCCTGTGGATGCTTCCTCCACATGGCCTGTTTCAGCCCCCCTGAGAACTTTCCATTCTCTGCAGGCTGATAAATGACTCAGCAAGAATGACTCAGCAAGATTGTATTGGACCAGGTCTCTCTTGGAAAAGGGATATTATCTCAATCAGAAAAAAACCCTGTATAAATAAAGGTAAAAATAAAAAGATATTGGGAAATGTGAGTCCAATTAGTGAACACTGCTTTTTCTGCCATTTTTCCTGCTAAATGGGGCGAAGCCTCAGCTCCTACACGATGGAGCTCAAATGGGAACATGTGGCAGCCACCTTTTTAATCTGACCTCAACTCCCTGTTTCAGTTCAGGCTGTTGCTGCTGGAGATATTCAATTCTAACAGTAGGGAGATGAGTGTAGAAAGAGTAAATGCACACAGAGACTAGACTCTAGTAGCTAGTGGTATCATTTTCTCTCTGTTGTTTTGTGAATATATATATATGTTTTTATTAGCTATTATGAAGATTGATTATGGTAGATCCTTCATGGAAGATCTGATTCAACAGGGCCAAGGTAGGACGTTTTAACTACAGGTACAGTACAGTATTCTTACCAAGAGGTGTCAGCATTAGGTTTGCATTGCTAAAGCTGGGATCTAATGCTGCTAGTGTATCACATAACAGTAGTGGCATTCCATCTCTTTGTGATAAACCTGTAGCATATGGTTCACATTTAAGCTACAATATATATACAAAAGTAGGTGGACATCCCTTCAAATTTGTGGTTTTGGCTATTTCATCCACACCCTTTGCTGACAGGTGTATAATATTGAGCACACAACCATAAAATCTCCATAGACAAACATTGCCAGTAGAATGGCCTTACAGAAGAGCTCAGTGACTTTCAACGGGGCACAGTCATAGAATGCCACCTTTCTAACAAGTCAGTTCGTCAAATGTCTGCCCTGCTAGAGCTGCCCAGGTCAACTGTAAGTGCTGTTTTTGTGAAGAGGAAACGTCAAGGAGCAACAACTGTTCACCTGCAAAGTGGTAGGCCTCACAAGTTCACAGAACGGGACCGCTGAAGCGCGTAGCACCTTTAAATTCTCTGTCCTTGGTTGCAACACTCACTACCGAGTTCAAAACTACCTCTCGAAGCAACGTTAGCACAAGAAGTGTTAGTCGGGAGCTTCATGAAATGTGTTTCCATGGCTGAGCAGCCGCACACAAGCCTAAGATCACAATGCGCAATGCCAAGCGTCATATGGAATAAAGCTCACCGCCATTGGACTCTGAAATCTGGGTTTGGCGGATGCCAGGAGAACGCTACCTGCGCCAATGCATAGTGCCAACTGTAAAGTTTGGTGGAGGAGGAATAATGGTCTGGAGCTGTTTTTCATGGTTCCGGCTAGGCCCCTTAGTTCCAGTGAAGGGAAATATTAACGCTACGGCATACAATTACATTGTAGACGATTCGGTGCTCCCAACTGTGTGGCAACAATGGTTTTTCGAGATGGGTGTGGAAGAACTTGACTGGCATGCACAGAACCTTGACCTCAACCCCATTGAACGCTGACTGCGAGCCTGACCTAATCGCCCAACATTAGTGCCCGACCTCAGTAATGCTCTTGTGGCTGATTGGAAGCAAGTACCCACAACAATGTTCCAACATCTAGTGGAAAGCCTTCCCAGAAGAGTGGAGGCTGTTATAGCAGCAACGAAGGGCCAACTCCAAATTAATGCCAATGATTTTGGAATGAGATGTTCGACGAGCAGGTCAAATCAAATCAAATTGATTTATATAGCCCTTTGTACATCAGCTGATATCTCAGTGCTGTACAGAAACCCAGCCTAAAACCCCAAACAGCAAGCAATGCAGGTGTAGAAGCATGGTGGCTAGGAAAAACTCCCTAGAAAGGCCAAAACCTAGGAAGAAACCTAGAGAGGAACCAGGCTATGTGGGGTGGCCAGTCCTCTTCTGGCTGTGCCGGGTGGAGATTATAACAGAACATGGCCAAGATGTTCAAATGTTCATAAATGACCAGCATGGTCAAATAATAACAATCACAGGCAGAACAGTTGAAACTGGAGCAGCAGCATGGCCAGGTGGACTGGGGACAGCAAGGAGTCATCATGCCCGGTAGTCCTGAGGCATGGTCCTAGGGCTCAGGTCCTCCGAGAGAAAGAGAGAATTAGAGAGGGCATACTTAAATTCAGACAGGACACTGGATAGGACAGGAGAAGTACTCCAGATATAACAAACTGACCCTGGCCCCCCGAAACATAAACTACTGCAGCATAAATACTGGAGGCTGACACAGGAGGGGTCAGGAGACACTGTGGCCCCATCCGATGACACACCCGGTCAGGGCCAAACAGGAAGGATATAACCCCACCCACTTTGCCAAAGCACAGCCCCTACACCACTAGAGGGATATCTTCAACCACCTACTTACCATCCTGAGACAAGGACGAGTATAGCCCACAAAGATCTCCGCCACGGCACAACCCAAGGTGTCCACATACTTATGGTCATATTATGTATTTAGCTAGATTCCATTTGTTTTTGATGCGATTGTGTGGTAAACTAGTTTCACTAGTGAAAGTTGAGATTTGTGGTCTATAAATTGCCAGCCAACGACACCGTCTACGTTCCATCTATTTGGATTTGCTGATTTATCTTGACAATAAGTATTAACTGTGAAGCAGAGTTGTAGCACAAACTTTATGGTAAGACCAAGAGCTGTAGGGCAGGCTCCTCCCACTCACACAGTCTGGTTCTGCCAGGGATCAGGTTCCCCCAGAGCTGGCTAAATCCAGGGGGTGTGAGCCGGATGAACTCCTCTGAGTGGCTACTCTCTGTCCTGTTTTTTTCCCCAATGAGGGGCAGTGTGTGCGTCCCAAATGGCACCCTATTCTCTATCCAGAGTGGCTGCGGATCCCACTTTTCCCTGACCTTTTTCTCAAAAGTATCTCTAGCACTAAATTACCTGAAGGTTCTGCGCAATCATGTTCTGCACATGTCTTTCTTTACCTCTACCTTACGCGCACATGTTTGTGGTCCCCTTCTCTTCTCAATCAGTTTAATGGGGATATGCATTTGGGCAAATCTACGGTAACAGAATGACACAGCCTCTGACATTTTTTCACTTTAAAAGTATGCCAAACAAAAACCATTAACTGCAAAGTTAAATGAACCATACAACTCTGCATATGTACTACCTTTAACAATTTCATAAAAACGCATTTACTCGAAGAACAACGCAGATGTCAGGTTTGGTAACAGAACGGCAGTAAAATGTCCCTCAGTTTTTATTAGATCTCATTGTTCCAAAAACTCTGTTAAATGTCTACTCCAAATTAAGTTTTAATGATGTCTTCGGAAAGAATGGGCTGTCAGCTGACACCTTGAGTTTGAAAAAAATAATCTATTTCGGTAAGTGAATTGGATTGGACCCGATATCAGAATGATTGTAACAGAATGACACCATGGGTCCCTGATCTGTACTATACATAATTATGAATGTCATTCTCTTCATGGTGATGTATCCTGAATAGGTACACAAAAGGCTCTAGAGATCATCATAATACCAACCAACTATCTGCTGATAAGCAACTGCTTGCTAAGGTTACGGTTAGGGTTAGAATAAGGGTTAGGGTTAGGGTTACAGTAATGTTATACTATGCTATTATATTCGGTTCTGTTATGCACAATAGCCTACTATCATTACGTGATCTTGCAGAAATGGATTCAGCTTTGATCTAACTTTATTAAACGATCACCATTCGCCAGAGTAGCCTGTTCCCTAAGAGTAGAGCAGACTGTGTGTAAAGTAGAGAATAAACACATGTGCAGAACGTGATCTGCACATGCGCTAAAGCTTTGGGACCTTTAGCACTAGAGATACTTTTGAGAAAAAGGTCTGTGAAAAGGTCTATTTACTGCATTACTTTTGACCAGGGCCCATAGGGCAGTGGTGTAAAGAACTTAAGTAAAAAATACTTTAAAGTATTAAGTCGTTTCTTGGGGTATCTGTACATTACTTTTCCATTTATATTTTTGGCTACTTTTACTTCACTACATTCCTTATGAAAATATTGTACTTTTTACTTCGTACATTTTCCTTGACACCCAAAAGTACTTTTAATGCTTAGCAGGATAGGAAAATAGTCAAATTCACGCACTTGTACTCTATTCCCTATATGTGACCGACCGGCTCAATTCGGTCTTATGTAGCAACATTTCAAATTGTGTTTTTTTCCCGTTGGATAAAAGTAGAAACTCAGAGCTAGAAAATTGTATATCATAAATTGCAGGAGGAACAATGGGAAAGTAATTCTGCTTTGAAAGTTGGTCAACTTGTTACCCTACTTTTGAGAAAATGGCCCTTCAATGTTTGGTACACCTACTGGAAAGCTCTTCTTTGTCTACACCCATTCAGCATCGTTCACACCCTCTTAAGCCTTAGCCCCACCCATCTCTTTAAGGATTCACATGTACTAAACCAAAGATTTCAAGACCAAAGGCTGGTTTATAATACGTCTATCGACAGTTGTCGCCGTTAGAATGAACATTTTATTGTCGTCCGTCATCAAACTTGCCGTTATGAAAAAGTATGAACACAAAAACGACAGGCTGCATGACATCAGCAGCCTAGTGGTCCAAAATAGCATAACTGGTGTATTTAAAAAAAAATTATGTATTACGTATATATCAATCTATCAAACCAGGCAACTAAAAGCAACTTTCTAAACAATGTTTTGGTTTATTTCTAGCTTTTTAGCTAGCTAGCTTACGTTAAGTTAGCTAGCTAGCCAGTTCAATTAATGACCATATCATATACAGTAGCTGACAATGTCTTCACTTTAGCTAATTTGTATTCATTATTGCAGGAAAATAAACTCACAACAACATCATTATTTACAAGTTTGATGGCGAGCCAATTACAGAAAATAGCTTATGGATGTGAGTGTGACAAAATAAAATCAGGGCATTCTAACCGTTAAACTTTGACACTGTCTCGTTTGCCTAAAGTTATATCCTAATTTGACTTTGGTGCAGGTCATGTTGTTCTTCACATTACCGTCTCTGGTAAACACATACAGTGCCTTGTAAAAGTATTCAACCCCCTTTACGTTTTTCCTATTCCAACCTGTAATTTAAATGGTTTTTAACAACATCAAAAAAATCTAGTTTCAAAAAATTCAAAAAAATGGAAAAGTGGTGCATGCATATGTATCCCCCCCCCTTGCTATGAAGCCCCTAAATAAGACCTGGTGCAACCAATTACCTTTAGAAGTGACATCATTAATTAAATAATGTCCACCTCTGTGCAATCTAAGTGTCACATGATCTGTCATATGATCTCAGTATATATACACCTGTTCTGAAAGGCATCAGAGTCTGCAACACCACTAAGCAAGGGGCACCACCAAGCAAGCAGCACTATGAAGACCAATGAGTTCTCCAAACAGGTCAGGGACAACGTTGTGGAGAAGTACAGATCAGGGTTGGGTTATAAAAAAATATCTGAAACTTTGAGCATCCCACGGAGCACCATTAAATCCATTATTAAAACATGGAAAGAATATGGCTCCACAACAAACCTGCCAAAACTCTCAGACCAGACAAGGAGGGCATTAATCAGAGAGGCAACAAAGAGACAAAGATGACCCTGAAGGAGCTGCAAAGCTCCACAGCGTAGATTGGGGTATCTGTCCATAGGACCACTTTAAGCCGTACACTCCACAGAGCTGGGCTTTACAGAAGAGTGGCCAGAAAAAAACCATTGCTTAAAGAAAAAATAAGCAAACATGTTTGGTGTTAGTGTAACCGATGTGAAATAGCTAGCTAGTTGGTGGTGGTGGTGCACGCTAATAGTGTTTCAATCGGTGACATCACTCGCTCTGAGACCTTAAAGTAGTGGTTCCCCTTGCTCTCTGCAAGGGGCGCGGCTTTTGTGGCGCGATGGGTAACGATGCTTCGTGGGTGACTGTTGTCTGTGTGCAGAGAATCCCTGGTTCGAGCACAGGTCGGGGCGAGGGGACAGAAGTTAAACACTCAAGTGGTTTAAGGGGAAACATTTAAATGTCTTGGAATGGCCTAGCCAAAGCTCAGAACTGAATCCAATTGAGAATCTGTGGTATGACTTAAAGATTGCTGTACACCAGTGGAACCCATCCAACTTGAAGGAGCTGGAGCAGTGTTGCCTTGAAGAATGGGCAAAAATCCCAGTGGCTAGATGTGCCAAGCTTATAGAGACATACCCCAAGAGACTTGCAGCTGTAATTGCTGCAAAAGGTGGGTCTACAAAGTATTGACTTTGGGGGGTGAATAGTTATGCATGCTCAAGTTTTCTTTCTTATTTCTTGTTTGTTTCACAATAAAAAAATATTTTGTATCTTCAAAGTGGTAGGCATTTTGTGATCAACTGATACTGATATTTTGTGATCAACTGATATTTTTGATCAAATCAACTGATACAAACCCCCCAAAAATCCATGTTAATTACATGTTATAAGGCAACAGAATTGGAAAAATGCCAAGGGGGGTGAATACTTTCGCAAGCCACTGTATTATATAAAATAAAATCACAGTTTATTTGTTACATGCACAAGATACAGAAAGTGTAAATGGTACAGTGAAATGGTTACTTGCATAGTGGAGTCTTTTGTTTAGACATGCACCTAGCTAGCTAAACAATGAACCATAATCCCAACTCATAACATTACTACCCTGCATGAATCTGCAGATAGCTAACCAACCTGGTTCGATGTTAGCTAGCTAGCTAATATTGGGCTATAACTAGCAATGCAAATGACTCTGAGATATGATTAATATTACTACACAGATCATACACGTAACGTTAGCTAGCGAGCCAGCCATCTAACATTAGCTAGCTAGCTAACAATACACTTGCAATGAATTTACTTTTCCAAAATTTGATACATATATAATATCTGAAAATATAGCTAGCTAGACTCTTGCCTGTATACATGGATTAACTCTGTCACGGATGCCACGGTTGCCTTTAGTTTGAAGATGTAATCTGGGGACAGGCCTTCTTTGTGTTCTCTTTTCTGCATATTTGCAATCAAACACCAGCATTTTCTCCACCTCTTTTGCTACCATACTTTCATTCCATCGGGCATTCCACTGATTTCAAAACTCAGTCCTCCAGAAAGTGGAGAGCAACACTTTTGCAGTTCTACGTGATATCTTTCAAAAGAGCTATTCTAGAAAGGATTACCTGCACATAGTGACCAGCTCATGTTATAGACAGATGGTGCAACATGGCAGACCATGTCCAGCCCATCCATTATCTCAGCCAATCATGGATAGCGGGAAGGTTCCTGTCTTTTTACTTGGCTAAACCAACTATGCCCCCCCCCCAACACAGACCAGGGGTAGCTTGCTACTCAATGTAATAAAGTAATGACTTTTCAAATAAGTTACCTTACACGTTATGTTGGCTGACAATTTGTTAGCTACGCTGTCCTTACGAACCACATAGCATATCATTACAGCAGTATGTACCGGTATGTTAGCTAGCTACCTAACATTAGTAGTTATACATCTTGCCAGTATATTAACTATAGGCTATCTAACTACCCAATGTTTATTGACTTGATTATTCTCGTCATTCTTAGTTTAGCTAAATGGTATAGTCGTTGTGCTTTCTCAATGGACATTTTGGGTGCTTTTGTAAATTTGCTTAGGCTATCTATAGGCTGGACAATGGAACGAGTCAAAACGGCTTAAGAACGTTGGCTAAACAGGAACGCTAGCGGAAGCCCAAAGCAAATTAATGGAAACTAATGTTCGCAGAGCCTGTTTTGACTAGAGTGAGGCTTAGAATTCCATTAAATGTGTCCCTTTTCATTTTACCACTACAGTTTGTTCTTCAGACGAAACTGGAAAAAAAAACTTGTGTAGAAAGTAAACAACCGCACCTCGATGGTGTCAACTGTGCTTATGTCCGTGTAATGACAAAGTAGGGAAAAAATTAAAATTCGGACTATTTCTGGTCTAGCGATCGATGACAAACGAGCTCGCGGCCCAGACCTACATAATTACAAAGAGGAGATTCTCCTGATTAAAATGGTGCCCGTGTAACAGTTTTGCTTCCATTCCTCTCCTCGCCCTTATTGGGCTCGAACCAGGGACCCTCTACACTCAGACAACAGCCACCATCAAAGCATCGTTAGGACCTCAACTACTTCAAGGTCTCAGAGCGAGTGATGTCACCGATTGAAACGCTATTGGCGTGCACCCGGCTAACTAGCTATCCATTTCACACCAGTTACATCCGATTTGAAAAAAAATCTAAATATACACATTGCGATACATTTGGCGAAATAGACACATGCCTATATTTCCCCCATAGGAAACAATGGGAATACCGCAGAGTTCCAAAATTATTTTTGTTGTTTACATTTTAACTATAAAACAACATGAGCAGGTCTCATTGCCAACAATAGCGAAGCAAGCATTTTGACATTGAACAATAAGCTGGGAATAGAACATTCAGAAGGCGAGTTGGTGCCACGGTGCTCAATTGAACTAAAAGGAGCTGGCAGGGTGTAAAATGCACAAAATCAGGCCTGTTTTTTTGCAATTAGTTCAAAACAACGGCAAGCAGCTGGGAAATATGGTCATATTATGAAACTGGGCTCCACAACGGATGCAATTAACTCATTTTTATCTGAAAAGAACGTTGTTAAAAATGTCATGTGTCCAGCCTACACATGACAACAATTAAATTTTTCCAGCACCACATTTACAGTCACCAAAGCTCTGGTTAACATGAAAACTGCCTTACCAGCTCTGCTAGGGTGAGTAAAATGGTCAGAGTGGTCTCATTTGTGTCTGTAAGTAGCGAGCAAATATTAGCTTGACTGCCGCTGTAAAGCTAAATCAACCCTACTCCTCGGCCCGAACGTCCAGTGTGCGCTCCAAGAGTGAAACAGTCTGAATTTACAAACTGACCATTTTTTTCTGAATGGAAACACCATAATATTAATCAAATTAATTAATCCAAAGTTCTTAAAATCAATCCCATATACTATGTTATTACAAAAAAGGTTTAAAATTCTCTGGTAATGCCAATATGGAATACTATCAAATGCTTCTCAAAAGATGCCCTCTGGTGGTTAAACTAGCAATAACTTGCAGTAACAGAAGAAATGGCTGACAAATAGATAACGTGCCACAGAATGCTGCAGCAGCATGCAGGGTGTGCCGCAGTATGACACAACTTTTAAAGGAGGAACCATTGTATAAGGTCCCACAGTTGACAGTGCATGTCGGAGCAAAAACCAAGCCATTGTGTCAAGGCACATGACAGCCCACTTGCAGTTTGCCAAAAGGCTCCTAAAAGACTCTCAGACCATGAGAAACAGGATTCTCTGGTTTGATTTAATCAAGATTGAACTCTTTGGCCTGAATGCCAAGAGACAAGTCTGGAGAAAACCTGGCACCATCACTACATGGTGGTGGCAGCATCATGCTGTGGGTATGCTTTTCAACAGCAGGGACTGGGAGACTAGTCAGGATCGAGGGAAAGATGAACAGAGCAAAGTATTATTTTCTTGATGAAAACCTTCCCCAGGGCACTCAGTACCTCAGACTGGGGTGAAGTCACATTCCATCAAGACAACGACCCTAAGCACACAGCCAAGACAATGCAGGAGTGTCTTTGGGACAAGTGGCCCAACCAGAGCCCGGACTTGAACCTGATCGAATGACCTTTCAATAGCTGTGCAGCGACACTCCCCATCCAACCTGACAGAGCTTGAGAAGATCTGCAGAGAAGAATGGGAGAAACTCCCCAAATACAGGTGTGCCAAGCTTGTAGTGTCAATACACAATAAGACTCAAGGCTGTAATTACTGCCAAAGGTTCTTCAACAAAATACTGAGTAAAGGGTCTCTGAATATGTCAGTTTATTTTATTTTACACATTTGCTGAAGTTCATACAAACCTGTTTTTGCTTTGTCATTATGGGGTATTGTGTGTAGATTGGTGAGGGTCAATAAAAAAAAAAATATATATTTTAGAATAAGGCTGTAATGTAACAGAATGCACTGTATATATTGATAATAAATACATTGATGGAAACCACAATCTACCCACACACACACAATTTTATTTTTTAATCGGAAAGGGGTCAAATACTTTTTCACAACACTGTAGTTGAGGCCTGTTGTTGAGATGTATTTCTTATGAGTCACTCTTGTCTACGTGGTTTAAATGTGGTAAACATTGGGGCAGACTCCACCTATGTCGTTGGGAGTGTTGATGTGACATCACGAAGCTAGAAGAATATTTTCAGTGCATGTCAGGTTCCTAGCTTGTCATCATGACCATATTGCCCATTCAGTGTCCACTTTTAACTTAAATGTGTAGGCCTATTCCATATCCCCTTGACAATAGTTTTGGTCACTATGGTTTTGGTTGACATTTACCAGCAGAGGTAAAATAGACAACCCTCAAATTAGCATGAAAGGGACACCCCTCATAATAGAGTTATCAGACAGAGATACGAGAGAAACCACCTCTCTGTCTCTTCAGACCAGGTCTGTCTTTGACATCCTGAATATCTCCTCTTAGGCTAAATATCCCTCTTGCGGTATCTTCTATAGATGAAGATCATACCTGGTAGGTTGATAAAAGTGTGTCTGTGTGTTGCTTATCGTTACTGGTAAACTAGCCTCGGTTCCAGGCTTCGCACCTTTGACAGAGGCGTAACCGACCGGAAGGCTTGCTAATTTGGCTAGAGCATACTGTATGTAGTTCAGTTTGCTTCCAGTGGTTTTAGGCTACAATACTCTCACTTATTTTGCCCACAGAATGAAACTTTTGATGTTGTATTTTGGGGTGTGTCATGTGAAGTGTGTCTGCGGGTTTTATTTGTGTGTTTTGTGGCTTTGGGACGGTTACAAGTCATAGTTTGTTTTGTGATGAGGGATACGTTCCAATGTCAAGGACTTATGCATTGTGTGGCTCTGTAAAGAGAGCACCTTCACAAAGAGACAGCCATGAAAACAGGATCTGTGTTTTAAGGAACATTCCCACTCCGGGGTTGGCTTTTCTCTAAGATATTTCACCTTCAGGTCTTTAATGACGTTATTTGTCCAGAAAGAATGGGGTAGGTGTTTGGATTGACAGGCAGAAGGCTTAAACAGTGAGTTGGTATTTGGAGGTTGGGGGATTTTTATTTGTTAGTGGTCAAGAAACAATACCCAGTTCTTTAGGCTTCTGGAAAGCCTATGGACATGAATATGGAGTTAAGACATAGCTTCTAGGAAAATGAATTATATATTTTTTTAAATAGGAACATAAACATTTGGAGAAAAAAAGTGAGATCCTTGGTTTGTATGACTCATGGGGAGGATGGAAAATAATGAGTAGCTTACTGCTAGAGGTTTGTGAGCCTTCCCATGGAGCAAACCAGTTGGAGTAGCAACAGCAAATAGGAGATCACTTTACACCACACTACTTTGACGACAGAAACTAGGTCCAGGAGAGATACTTGTGTAAGTAAAGAGAGATCTAGATCAACATCTCACTTCATGAGATGTCTCCCACACTACCTTCAGAGATAGTGTTTTATTTTTTTATTCATCCTTTATTTAATCAGAAGTCACATTAAAATGTACATCTCTTTTACAAGAAAGACAAGAAAAAACCATACATAGTAAACACAACATATTGGGGCGGCAGTGTAGCCTAGTGGTTAGAGCGTTGGACTAGTAACCAAAAGGTTGCAAGTTCGAATCCCCGAGCTGACAAGGTACACATCTGTCGTTCTGCCCCGAAACAGGCAGTTAACCCAATGTTCCTAGGCCGTCATTGAAAATAAGAATTTGTTCTTAACTGACTTGCCTAGTTAAATAAAGGTCAAATTAAATATAAAAAAATAGATAAAACATAATGAATGGAAGTTAAAATGGTGCATAGTGCAAAAGTAAGCTATAACTTTAGGTTTAAAAACATTATCATTATTGCGTTTGTCTATATAGTATGGTATTTACGGTATGCTAATAGTTACTCTCACACATGAAGCAGGAATGTGGCTTTGGCCACACCACATCCAACTAAGGCTATTGTAAACAGAGAAGTTGAAGAGATAGATCTGACTAGACATATTTTACTAATGTCAATCTATGTAATCTTTACTGTGTTACCTGAAGGCTACAATCAATAGACTTAAATATACCTGGCTAAGTAAAGAAGCAAAATCATGCAAGTCTGAGTGGATGAACGAGAAGCAGAGTGATTGTTGAAGGAAGGGAGCGAGGGAACGAGCAAGAGAGAGTGGGTGGGAGCTCGGCCACTTTTGCCAGCAGTCTGAGTCAGAAGGAGAAAAAAAGGTGGGAGCGGTGCTCTTTCGCTCTGCTCTCTCGTAAGTTGCAAGCATGTTGGCTTCCTCTTTGGTTTGAAGTCCAGGACGGCGGCACCACACCCCTGGCTGGCCCCCCCTTCCTCCACACACTCTCACCTTTCACCCGGGCTCTCCCAGCTGTCTCTGGATCCTGCGAGACCCCACTCGGTCCCAGGCCTGATGCCGGAAAGGCCCCCTGGAAGCGTGTTCCCAACCCTGGTGGTTGTAGGACATATTGTCACTTTGATCGCTGTTTGGCAGTGGAGGCAACGTAGGAGGCAGTTAAGAGAAGGTAAGACCAGCTGGAAAAAAAAACTTGTTACGAGGCTTACTGTACTTCAGTAAATATGTCCTTGGGGCACATGAATAGAGATCAGAAGGTCTCTAGTCGTCACCATTTGTCTTAAATGGTCTGCTCTCTCTTCCCTCTCTACTCTCTGTGCTTTTGTGGTGCATGCTGCTCCCCCTCTTCTTCTCCCTCTCATCTCAAATTTCCTGACTGTAAAGTTGGTGGTGTTAACCCTGTAAATGCTGGCTGTAATATGATGCTGTGGTATTTTGTTGACTGACGTTGCTTCACAGTTGGATTCACGACTTGTAGTTCCGCCTCAGTCTTGTCTCACTTATCTGAAGTTGTTATGAAGGTACATGCACTAAGGAGAAATAAATTATTCCCTATCATTGAAAAATAACCTCTAGACAGATATGATCATTTTGTTTCACGTGAAGATCATTTGTTCTATTTGTGAGAGTGGAACATTTATGTGTTGTGGTGTGATATGGGATAGAGAGTTCTGATCAAATAATAACGTTTCATCTATTACATGGTAAATTTGAATGGTCTTGTGTAGTATAGACTTGCATACAAGGCGATTGCAGTATAGACTTGCATACAAGGTGATTGCAAAAAGCCCTGAATTGTGATTTTTGTTTTCTTCTTCGAACGACTCCTTTTGTTTATGAACATGTTCAACATGCTGTCACATTGGTCCTATATGGAATGTTCACAATGTTAATGGTTATAGACATGGGCTATTATCAGGCCTTCTGGTCTCTGAAGAAATATCACACACACGATTTGGCTCCGTCAACCTCGTAAAGTTTAGCTTGCTACGTCCCTATACCTGTGGCACAGACACCTCTTTCAAATGTAATGTATTGTTGACACAGCTTGTCACAGTGAGCCTGTCAGGCTTTCCTCTGCAGAACAGTGGAACAACAACCACACCCTTAGGCAAATTACAGGATGCCTGAGTTTAAGGCTGCAGATGTCGCGCGTGCGAGAGAGGGGATAATTACCTGCACTTGTGAAATGAGAAACACCTGTACACTAAATCGATGAGACAATAAAGTAAAGTTGTAATGCAGCCAGCTAGCCATAAGAGGATGCTAAAATCGGCACTAGTCTGAGTAGCTCTTTATCTGATGCACAATCTTCTTTAAATTACATTTTGGGGTCTAATTTGTTGTTTTCCTGAACCTTGGCCAGGTACCGTACCTTGGCTGGTAATGACTCTTGACCCTAAGCGACTCTGTCCAGATTGACGAGTCTCACAGGAAGTCACTAGAGGACCCACCTATTTAGATAAGGGATTTCTACAGCGTTGTACTTTATTTAACCAGGGAAGTCACATTGACATTGACATCCCTTTTTTCAAGTGAGCCCTACTTGTTTTGTTAAGTAATATCCTTACTGTATGACCCAAATCGTATTAAGTTCACACGTTATTCTATTGAATCCACAACTAGACATGCTAACTGATAATATGTTGGCTTGACTGTGAAATGTCAGGCAAACATTTCTTTGCACAACTAGACTGTGGGTTATCTCTACCTCTGCGTGTTAATATTTAGCTGCTTTGCATTCGGCCTGGTCAACTTTCAGCACTGCACTGCAGACTATGCATAGGGAAGGGCAGAAGTCTATTACATTTGTGGTTTCATTGCTAATGCTACCTTAGTAATAATTAATGCTACTGTTTTCACTGTTGTCATGCCATATTGGACTTCTTTTAGCAGATTATTGGATGGCTCCTGTGTTTGATGAACATATTACACATTCGAAATAAATACTTACAGTTGAAGTCAGAAGTTTACATGCACTTAGGGTGGTGTCATTAAAACTCATTTTTCAACCTCTCCACACATTTCTTGATGCCAAAACTATAGTTTGTTATCAATAAAATTTGTCAGTTAGGACATCTACTTTGTGCATGATGACACAAGTAATTTTTCCAACAATTGTTTACAGACCGATTATATCACTTTATCATAATTCACTGTATCACAATTCCAGTGGGTCAGCTTGGAAAATTCCAGAAAATGATGTCATAGCTTTAGAAGCTTCTGATCGGCTAATTGACATAATTTGATTCAATTGGAGGTGTACCTGTGGATGTATTTCAAGCCCTACCTTCAAACTCAGTGGCTCTTTGCTCGACATCATGGGAAAATCTGAAGAAATCAGCCAAGCATACTATCTGTACAAACAATAGTATGCAAGTATAAACACCATGGGACCACGCAGCCGTCATACCGCTCAGAAAGGAGGCGCGTTCTGTCTCCTAGAGATGAACGTACTTTGGTGTGAAAAGCGCAAATCTATCCCAGAAATACAGCAAAGGTCCTTGTGAAGTTACTGGAGGAAACGGGTACAAAAGTATCTAAATCCACAGTTAAACGAGTCCTATACTGACATAATCTGAAAGGGTGCTCAGCAAGGAAGAAGCCACTGCTCCAAAACCGCCATAAAAAAAGCCAGACTATGGTTTGCAACTGCACATAGGGACAAAGATCGTACTTTTTGGAGAAATGTCCTCTGGTCTGATGAAACCAAAAACATAACTGCTTGGCCATCATGACCATCGTTATGTTTGGAGGAAAAAGGGAGAGGCTTGCAAGCCAAAGAACACCATCCCAACAGTGAAGCATGGGGGTGGCAGCATCATGTTGTGGGGGTGCTTTGCTGCAGGAGGGACTGGTGCAGTTCACAAAATAGATGGCATCATGAGGGAGGAAAATGATGTGGATATATTGAAGCAACATCTCAAGACATCAGTTAAAGCTTGGTCGCAAATGGATCTTCCAAATTGACAATGACCCCAAGCATACTTCCAAATTTGTGGCAAAATGACTTAAGGACAACAAAGTCAAGGTATTGGAGTGGCCATCACAAAGCCCTGACCTCAATCCTATAGAAAATTTGTGGGCAGAACTGAAAAAGCGTGTGCGAGCAAGGAGGCCTACAAACCTGACTCAGTTACACTAGTGCTGTCTGGAGGAATGGGCTAAATATCCCCCAACGTTTGAAGGACAATGGTACCAAATACTAATTGAGTGTATGTAAACTTCTGACCCACTGGGAATGTGATGAAAGAAATAAAAGCTGAAATAAATCACTCTCTACTATTATTCTGACATTTCACATTCTTAAAATAAAGTGGTGATTCTAACTTACCTAAGACAGGGAATTTTTACTAGGATCAAATGTCAGGAATTGTGAAAAACTGAGTTTAAATGTATTTGGCTACGGTGTATGTAAACTTCCGACTTCAACTGTATATTGGTCACATTTTGGATGACGGTTGAGGGACAACCATGGCCTCCCTGGCACTTCTATAAGGCAGTGCTTTGATTGACAAGGGTGCCTTTGACATAGTTCAGTTATAGGGGAGGTGAGTGTGCAGCAGGCGAAGGGCGTTTACCCGCCCCAAACAATGAAATAAAACTGGCCAACTCACACACACACAGCAGAGGTTGTGCCTTACTCAATCCCGTGCACATGATGTGTGTGGTGTGTGTGTGTATCCTGGATACCACCATAACAGACTGGAAGTTCCCCAGACTGGCTCTGTGGGTCTGTAGGCATGTGTGCTATTCAGTGGCTGTGTCCCAAATGGCACCCTATCCCTACATAGTGCACAGCCATATAGGGAATAGGGTGCAATTTAGACACACCCAGTGTGTGTGCTTTAATAATCAAAGAACCATTAGCATTGCCACAGTGCAAGATCTTAGCGTCACTGCTGATTGAATGTGTGTATTTGTACAGCTTTTACTGTACCTTGCACAGACCAAGAAAACAGTATTTATGTATCAATCTTTGGCCACATTGAAGAGCTTTGGTGTGGGCTTTGAGTTGATCTTGGCAATGGCTTCTCCTAATAGTAATAGTGGGTAATAAAGCAGTCTGTTCATGCAGCCAAAGCGTTAGACTGTCTTTGTTTACGAGTTCCATTGAGATGAGAAATACTTCCTGTTGTGTTCTTTTCTCAGATGTTATTCTTTTACTGCACCTTTATCCTTGATTACTTTGGTATTGTACTTTTCATCAGTTCTTGATCAGTTCTTATAAGCAGTTCTTGATTGAATCTTTATCTAATCCAGGGGTGTCAAACATATGTCCTATGGGTGGTTTGAGTAAAAACTCTAACTCAATATATGTTAAAATGACTAGAACCAAATTGAAACTGTGTAGAAATGATAATGGACCTATACTCATAGTTTCTTGACTGTCTAGCTCGCTAATAATCACAGTGCACAGTCAATGGTCCTACATTCAAACAGTTTCTTGACTGTCTAGCTTGCTAATAATCCCTAGACAGTCAGGGAGCATTGAAAAATCCAAAAATGATGGATAGAGAAACATGTTTTGCACATTTTGACAGCAAGGAAATAACCAATTTCCAGTACGACCTTCTGGACCTCGATCAATGCGACACCCCTGATCTAATGTAACAAATGACACACCCTGGCAATATCTAATGCGATTTAGGTCTCGAAAAATACACACAATTCTACCAATACAATGTACTCCACCAATATTCAAGATTCAACCAATACTAAATACTCCACCGAATACACAGTACTCCAATTCCAGAGTTTCATATGCACATGTGTGCGCAAAGATGTGCCTACATCTTTGTCCCTCTCCAGCATCTTGGCATGTCCTCAACCTCGCTCATTTTCCGCATGTCCTTGCTGATGGGATGGCACTGTTTCATGTCCGGGTGGCACCGCCTCTCTGAGCACTGTCTAATTGTGTTTCATAGGATGAAGATCCGGCCTGCCTCAACCCTCATAGAGCAAAACTGTCTCACTCTTTTCAGCGAAATGCCATCAACTACCTCTGCGAAGCACTTGACTCACAGCTTCCAACAAAACGTCCCTTAAAGTTTAGAAAGATGAAAAAAAGAGTATGCCAAATACATGGATTAATAGATTTATAGTCCGCATTGACAATAAGTGCCTACATTATGTGACTAGTCATTAGGAATGTTTTGAAATGTGAAACGTATAATCTTATCGCCTTAAACATAGTTTGTAGTTTTCTATTAAAGTTTGAATTCTATTTTATAGCACACGATATCTTGATCCTATCAGATTGTCCATACGTACATTAGGGCATTAGGTGACCTGAAAGGGGCGGGTTCTAATACATTCTTTACATCCTTCTCTCTCTATGTGTAAGCGGTTCAGTCAGATATTTTCATAATTGAATGCAGCCAAACATTCTTTATGGCTCAAAAAGTACATGAACCCTAAATATGCATTTTGTTATCATCTTTTTCTTTCTTTTTCATATTCTCTGTTAGTTCATTTATTAGTTAAAAATGCTATAAAATAGTTGAATGACATGGATGATGACAAATCTAAAAAGGAAAAAGAGCCAATTTATTCAACATTTTGTGCAATGCTCAGTCTAGCAACCATGATCTAATCCTGGCTGATTTAGCTGCTGAGTCTAAAACCAACCAACAACTCACAATGCGTGTACACCTAATGTTTCAGTCGGTTACGGCAATATTACACTGAATGCATTGAGTAAGCATAATAAGGTTTGGAAAATGAACTGACTCCTAGTGGGTTTTATCCATTTAAAATGGTTTTGAATTAATGTGTTTGGGAATGGCTTATTCTCACAGGAAATGTACCCCTTTTTGTTTGTCTTATTTTTAACATCATTAAAAGACACTGGAAAATAAATGATGCATTGCTGTTGTCCTTAACCAACACAGTGAGGAAGAAATGAACACATCATCACACCTTCTATTATCTGTCAAACAATGCCCTTGTCAACATGATGAAAACCGGTGGAGAGTAATACCGTACATGAACGAACCTGGTTGGAAGAATGCCAAGAGTGTGCAAAGCTGTCATCAAGGGGTGGCTACTTTGAAAGAATGGAAAATATATATATATATATATATTTGTTTAACCCTTTTTTTGGTTACTGGATGGTTCATTATGTGTCATTTCAAAGTTGTGATGTTTTCACTATTATTCTAAAACCTGGAAAATAGTAAAAAATAAAGAAAGACCCTGGAATGAATAGGTATGTACAAACCTTTGACTTGTACTGTATGTAAAAAATAGATGTAGTACATTTGACTAATTTAGCACAGTGGCTCCCAACCAGGGGTACTAGGACCTTGGCATATCTACAGATGGTACTTGAGAAGACTTGTGAGACCATAGGCCTACTGGTAAAATGCTGAGCAAAATGCATTTGGAGGTACGGTACAGTAACCGAAAAGGTTGGGAAGAGAAATAGTGCCAAAATATATGAATATAGTGTCTAATATATAAATAGTGTCTAATATATATGAAATTACCAATGAAAATGTGAGATGTTTAACAAGCATCTCACCTGTGACAACATCATATGCGCATTGGTGACTAGTAGTGCTATTGACACCATTCCTTCAGGGATCATTATGTCAAAGTTGAAATGAAACACCCTCTAGCAGCTAGTAAAAGAGACATCGCGTGTCGGGCTGAAACCGTTTAAAGTGAAACAGTCCAGACAGATTGTTATATTGGGGATGGCCTTTAGTATCGCATTTCAATAGCACCGATTAAGAACGCATTGTCCCGCAGAGGCGAGCGCGTGTAGAATGAAGCTACGGGGAGACTGCGCTCACTGGGTAATTTCCTAAACAAAATAATGTGGGCTGGGCTTGAGAACGTGAAGATTTGACTCATTGTAACTTAATACGACAGCCCCTTGTTTTTTCATTGTATGTTGAAGAGATAGAAAATAAAGACACCGTTCGTTTCGAACGCCGCGTAGTTCCACGGGCACTTCTTTCGACAAAAGCAGAGTGCGCGCGCGACACAACTTTCTGGGTGCTCCGTTTTGGTATGGCGAACGCTCAAGATACTCGTACCGCCGCTGTGTCTTTTCGGTATGGCGGTTTCGAACAGGACATTATTTATGGACGTGCAAATTACATCAATGAAATGAGCTGTGGAGAAGTGGGGTCCCATTTGTACAGCAGAATGTGTTGCGCAGGTAAGCAGTGTCCAACACTCCGTCAATACAGCACTACTGGACTGGAGAGGAGGAGATCTGGCAGGGAAGCGTTGGTTCGGGCAGATAACGTTAACCTATTCCATGCCATCATTAGTAAACAAGACTGTAAAGGACTGTTGGCTCAGGGTAGCACAACTGTAAAATGAGACTTCTCAGAATAACCTTATAAGTAACTTATAAGTAATCTCTGCAGTAATATTAAAATACAAGTTATATAGAGTGTATTGTTATAATTGCGGTGTTACTATATGACAAAGTGCTTTATTATTTTTGTGAAAAACCAGTCAGCCTCTTATCTAGACCTACAGTGTGTGTTGTTCATGGTATGTAACTTTCACTAGTGTGTCTGAAATAGTATGTTGATTATATGATTCCCGTGCAAGTCGACCAATGCATAACAGTACAACCTGGACTCTGGGGTAGAGGTAACATAGTAAATGTCAGTCTGAGACACTCCAATTAGTATGGTATGTTACATTTCGTGTGGTATGTAGTAGTTTGTGAATGTCCATCATCCATTTCGTATGATATGTTACAAATTACAATTCGTATGATATGTTATGAATCGCAATCCGTACAATATTTGCTAAATATATGAGACGGTGGCTAACATTAGCTAAGCTAGGGGTTAGGGGAAGGGTTAGCTAACATGATAAGTAGTTGCAAAGTTGAAAAATATGTCCGGAATGTGTTTCGAACACGCAGCCTTTGGGTTGCTAGACATCCGCGCTATATGCCCACCCATCCAACCTACTTTTGTTTTTGCCTTATATGCCCCCCCCATCCCCACGGACTCAGGCTCTATCAGACTCAGGCTTTCTGGTGCTCCAGAGGTTTTTGGACAAAACCACACATCTATAAATCTAGTTAAGGGGCTCCCGGCTCCTGTGTGTTTTGGTCTGTTGTCCTGGAAACAGCTCTCACATTTCATTTTTCCACAGTCTTGCATGACTGTCGGATAAGGATAAACTGTCTTTGGACGACTCAATAAAAAGTATTGAAATAAAGTTAAGGGGAACTTAGTTCAAGTTTAATTCACCCTGATTAGCTTGATGATTTTTTTTGTTGTTGAAATTCTTCATTGTGTCAATAAACATTTCTGATCAACAGGGCATGTTTCTGTAGTGCCTTGTTTTCAACAGAAGAGGGAGACAGCTAATTCCACTCACTTATGCCTGGGATACAATTTGGTCTCATCATTCTTGAAATATGAGAGAGTAGAGAGATTATAGTAGAGTAGAGAGTTTTACTTTATTAATCTCAATTTGGGAAATTGCTTTAACACAGCGTGCATCATCAATGACAGGACATGCAACAATAACCACCACATATATATATTTTTTAAACACATTAAGAGACACAAAGGCACATGCACCAACCATAGTATCCCTAAAAGGAATAGTCTGTTTCAGGTGCTGTATTCTATCCTACTCGGGGAAAACAGGCAACAACATTTTCCAACAAAACGACCTCATAAAACAGTCAATCAATTACACTCATTAAAAATGACCGTCCTAAATAGACCTCTTCCAAACTAATGCTCTTCCATACTAATATACTGGTATTTGAGATCTGTTCCTTGCAGTATATTTGAAGAAGGATGCATTTAGGAAGTGTGCAGTTTTTACACATGATTAAAATTAAACATTAATAAATAAAATATGCAACACATCAGATTTTTGTATACAGCATACAACCATGTTTAAACATTTTTTTGTGTGTGGGCCGATCAATGTCACAGGTGGCTTTTTTGAGTCACAGGATTGTGTGGTAGTTTTGGATACAATAATGCATGTATAATATACGAGATGAGAATATAGTTTGGGTACTGGAGTTTTTTTTTTCTCATGAAAAACCAGGGGCACATATATGCTCTAAGATTCAATTCCAACTCAAATATTGCGTAGCCAAGAGACTGTGCTGCAGCAATAACAATGACAGTAGTGAATTTTACTAGCTAGTATTTTCTGCCCTCCGATGCCCACGGGCTTCAATACCTTGGCCTTGTTTAGAGAGCTCCCCAAGATTCATAGCATTCCTACATCATAAATCAGAACCAGCTGTGTGTGAGCCATATTATCTCTTGTGTTTTCTTAAAATTCCCATCCTCATTATTGATGGCCATCGCATGCAGAGAGATTTGGTGGGTCGGTGGAGTTGAGATGGAGCCATTGGTGTGTTATCATGGAAAGGAGGCTCCCCATCTGTAGGGAGGGTGGGTACCGCACACCTACACCCTGAGCAGGAATGTACTATCGAGTGTCAGGCATCTCCTCCCGCCTAAGCAGTCATAATAAAACTGCTATCACATCTCAATGTCTTGGCATTGTATCTGCATGCAGGGGAGGGTTTGTCTGTTCATATTCAATAGTTACATTTCCTTTTTGAATTCTCATATATATATAAATACAGGTGATCCTAACTGACCTAAGACAGGGAATTTTTACTAGGATTAAATGTCAGGAATTGTGAAAAACTGAGTTTAAATGTATTTGGCTTAGGTGTATACAGTTGAAGTCGGAAGTTTACATACAGTTGGGCAAAAAAATATTTAGTCAGCCACCAATTGTGCAAGTTCTCCCACTTAAAAAGATGAGAGGCCTGTAATTTTCATCACAGGTACACTTCAACTATGACAGACAAAATGAGAGAAAAAAATCCAGAAAATCACATTGTAGGATTTTTAATGAATTAATTTGCAAATTATGGTGGAAAATAAGTATTTGGTCACCTACAAACAAGCAAGATTTCTGGCTCTCACAGACCTGTAACTTCTTCTTTAAGAGTCCTCCACTCGTTACCTGTATTAATGGCACCTGTTTGAACTTGTTATCAGTATAAAAGACACCTGTCCACAACCTCAAACAGTCACACTCCAAACTCCACTATGGCCAAGACCAAAGAGCTGTCAAAGGACACCATAAACAAAATTGTAGACCTGCACTAGGCTGGGAAGACTGAATCTGCAAATGGTAAGCAGCTTGGTTTGAAGAAATCAACTGTGGGAGCAATTATTAGGAAATGGAAGACATACAAGACCACTGATAATCTCCCTCGATCTGGGGCTCCACGCAAGATCTCACCCCGTGGGGTCAAAATGATCACAAGAACGGTGAGCAAAGTAACAAAGCCTACCATCAGTAACACACTACGCCGCCAGGGACTCAAATCCTGCAGTGCCAGACGTGTCCCCCTGCTTAAGCCAGTACATGTCCAGGCCCGTCTGAAGTTTGCTAGAGAGCATTTGGATGACCCAGAAGAAGATTGGGAGAATGTCATATGGTCAGATGAAACCAAAATATAACTTTTTAGTAAAAACTAAACTCGTCGTGTTTGGAGGACAAAGAATGCTGAATTGCATCCAAAGAACACCATACCTACTGTGAAGCATGGGGGTGGAAACATCATGCTTTGGGGCTGTTTTTCTGCAAAGGGACCAGGACGACTGATCCGTGTAAAGGAAAGAATGAATGGGGCCATGTATCCTGAGATTTTGAGTGAAAACCTCCTTCCATCAGCAAGGGCATTGAAGATGAAACGTGGCTGGGTCTTTCAGCATGACAATGATCAAAAAACACCGCCTGGGCAACGAAGGAGTAGCTTTGTAAGAAGCATTTCAAGGTCCTGGAGTGGCCTAGCCAGTCTCCAGATCTCAACCCCATAGAAAATCTTTGGAGGGAGTTGAAAGTCCGTGTTGCCCAGCAACAGCCCCAAAACATCACTGCTAAAGAGGAGATCTGCATGGAGGAATGGGCCAAAATACCAGCAACAGTGTGTGAAAACCTTGTGAAGACTTACAGAAAACGTTTGACCTCTGTCATTGCCAACAAAGGGTATATAACAAAGTATTGACAAACTTTTGTTATTGACCAAATACTTATTTGCCACCATAATTTGCAAATAAATTCATTAAAAATCCTACAATGTGATTTTCTGGAGTTTTTTTTTCTCAGTTGTCTGTCATAGTTGAAGTGTACCTATGATGAAGATTACAGGCCTCTCTCATGTTTTTAAGTGGGAGAACATTCACAATTGGTGGCTGACTAAATACTTTTTTGCCCCACTGTACACCTTAGCCAAATACATTTCAACTCAGTTTTTCACAATTCCTGATATTTAATCAGAGTAAAAATTCCCTGTCTTAGTTAGGATCACCACTTTATTTTAACAATGTGAAATGTCAGAATAATAGTAGAGATAATGATTTATTTCAGCTTTAATTTCTTTCATCACATTCTCAGTGGTCAGAAGTTTATATACACTCAATTAGTATTTGGTAGCATTGCCTTTAAATTGTTTAACTTGGGTCAAATGTTTCGGGTAGCCTTCCACAAGCTTTCCACAATAAGTTGGATGAATTTTGGCCCATTTCCCCTGACAGAGCTGGTGTGACTGAGTCAGGTTTGTAGGCCTAGCTCGCAAACGCTTTTTCAGTTCTACCCACACATTTTCTATGGGATTGAGGTCAAGGCTTTGTGATGGCCACTCTAATATCTTGACTTTGCCCATTTGGAAGACCCATTTGTGACCAAGCTTTAAGTTTTTTAAAGTTCTTGTGATGTTGCTTCAATATATCCACATCATTTTCCTACCTCATGACGCCATCTATTTTGTGAACTGCACCAGTCCCTCCTGCAGCAAAGCACCCCCACAAACATGAATCTGCCACCCCCATGCTTCACAGTTGGGATGGTGTTTTTCGGCTTGCAAGCCTCCCCCTTTTTCCTCCAAATATAACAATGGTCATTATGGCCAAACAGTTCAATTTTTGTTTCATCAGACCAGAGGACATTTCTCCAAAAAGTACGATCTTTGTCCCCATGTGCAGTTGCAAACTGTAGTCTGGCTTTTTTTGGCGGTTTTGGAGCAGTGGCTTCTTCCTTGCTGAGCGGCCTTTCAGGTTATGTCGATGTAGGACTCGTTTTACTGTGGATATAGATACATTTGTACCTGTTTCCTCCAGCATCTTCACAAGGACCTTTGCTGTTGTTCTGGGATTGATTTGCACTTTTCGCACCAAAGTACGTTCATCTCTAGGTGACAGAATGTGTCTCCTTCCTGAACGGTATAACGAATGCTTGGTCCCATGGTGCTTATTCTTGCATACTATTGTTTGTACAGATGAACGTGGTACCTTCAGGCGTTTTGGAAATTTCTCACAAGGATGAACCAGACTTGTGGACGTCTACAATTTCTATGTCTGAAGTCTTGGCTGATTTATTTTGTTTTTCCTATGATGTCAAGCAAAAAGGCACTGAGTTTGAAGGTAGGCCTTGAAATACATCCACAGGTACACCTCCAATTGACTCAGGCTAATTGACATAATTTATCAGAAGATTCTAAAGCCATGACATCATATTCTGGAATTTTCCAAACTGTTTAAAGGCAGTCAACTTAGTGTATGTAAACTTCTGACCCACTGGAATTGTGATACAGTGAATTATAAGTGAAATAATTACTTGTGTCGTGCTCAAAGTAGATGTCCTAACCGACTTGCCAAAACTATAGTTTGTTAACAAGAAACTTGTGAAGTGTTTGAAAAACGAGTTTTAATGACTCCAACCTAAGTGGATGTAAACTTCCGACTTCAACGGTATATGCTCTTTTCATGCTTTCTAAGTTTACCTGCCCTGCGGAGATACAGGACTTGGCAGAAGAGCAGTGTCATCACTTCCCACTACTCAAGCCCAAACAAGCCAGTGTCTTAAGCAGGCATCCAAAGTATTCTCTCTGCTCTTCTTCATGATCATGAATGTCCCCTTTGAAAGATAAATATGTATGGTCTAGAGGGTTGAAGGTGTAAGAGGTATTTGGGTGCTATGCAACACACCTGTGGAGAACTGAGAAGGGGGCTTTCTGCCGCCCGCTAGCATGTCTGCCTGGACTTGTGCTATGGCCTTGACCCCTCCAAATCATCAGAACTGTCTTCTGAGTGAAGTCCATGTCCAGTTTCAACTTTCACCAGATATATACATTTGTTAGTTATGGACATATGGGATGTTTTTATCTAGTGAGGCACACTCACAGCACCAAAACACTATTGTTTTGATGTCCTCCATTAAATTCAGACACTTGCTTCCTTATATAAGGAATAGGGTGGTATTTGGGACACAGACTTGGAGTCTGCTCCGAGTCAACCCTCCACTGTGTACTGACTCCTTGATGAAAACATTTCTTGATGGAGGTTTCCCTCTAATTCTGTACTGATGGAAACAGACCGTTCATAATTAAGGGTTCCCTTGTGATTGTGCCATTTGATGTATTGCCTGATGACTTATTTCCATTGCCTTGTACTATACCCTGGTCTGGTCTGCTATAATACAGGCCTTTCATTCAGCGTGGGCTGTGGTAGTTTTAGTTGCATGTACACTCTTCCTCTCTCTCACCACACACTTACCACTGGCCAGAACACATGGAGCCCTGAGTGGCTATAGCAGATTCTAGTGGACTGTTACTATATGGTTGTATGGCCAAATCAAAGTTTATTTGTCACGTGCTCCGAATACAACAGGTGTAGTTCACCTTACAGTGAAATGCTTACTTACAGGCTCTAGCCAATGGTGCGAAAAAGGTGTTAGGTGAACAATAGGTAGGTGAAGAAATAAAACGACAGTAAAAAGACAGTGAAAAATAGTAGTAGCGAGGCTACATACAGACACCGGTTAGTCAGGCTGATTTGGGTAGTATGTACCTGTAGATATGGTTAGTGACTATGCATATACAATATGATGAACAGAGAGTAGCAGTAGCATAAAAGAGGGGTTGGGGGGAGACACAATGCAAATAGTCCTGGTAGCCATTTGATTACCTGTTCAGGAGTCTTATGGCTTGGGTGTAAAAACAGTTGAGAAGCCTTTTCATCCTAGACTTGGCACTCCGGTACCACTTGCCATGTGGTAGTAGAGAGAACAATCTATGACTGGGGTGGCTGGGGTCTTTGACAATTTTTTGGGCCTGCCTCTGACACTGCCTGGTATAGAGGTCCTGGATGGCAGACAGCTTAGCCCCAGTGATGTACTGGACAGTACACACTACTCTCTGTAGTTCCTTGCGGTCGGAGGCCAAGCAATTGCCATACCAGGTAGTGATGCAACCAGTCAGGATGCTCTCGATGTTGCAGCTGTAGAACCTTTTGAGGATCTGAGGACCCATGCCAAATATTTTCAGTTTCCTGAGGGGAAACTGCCTTGGTGTGTTTGGAACATTCTAGTTAGTTGGTGAGGTGTTTAGTCCCAGGATCGTCAGCTTAGTGATGAGCTTTGAGGGTATTGTTGTGTTGAACGCTGAGCTGTAGTCATTGAATAGCATTCAATCCTAAACCTTTCCTTCATGAGTAAGAGTAGGGGAACGTCCACTCATCTAGGATTGTTTTTCTTCCGTTGACTGTTTGCTGTTTTTCTGCTCCTGTTTGCAAACTTAGAAAATCAAATGCTCTTTTGGCTGTCCTGTGAAAGTTTGTCAAGTCGTTGGAATAGGATTAAGCAGAATACACTGTCTAGCAGGTGAAGCGCATCAGTATTTTCATGAAAACTGTGTATGGATACGAAACCTTCACAATTATTTATATGGCGCTTTTAACAAAAACATTTCTTCCAGGGGGAAACCTGTGGTTCTGTATTTTTGTCTAGTAAATCTGACTAGCTGTAAGCCTCATCTGTTCCCTCAGGGAGGTGCCCAGCTAGGCAGAGGTTTGGCCAGAGTGGGCTGGGCTGGAAGGATATGGGATGTTCCCTTTCAGTACACACAACACAGAGCAGTGAATGACGGGCCCTGACATTGTAGCCTGCAGGCATGCATTTTGCAAAAGCAAAAGGAAAAAAAAGTCTCGAGAGTGAGAACAGAGAGGGGAAAGAGAGAGGGATAAAGGGGAGAGAAGGCATGTGCAGGGACAGTCTTGAGCTAGAACACACCCACTTGACTACACGCTCTTTATGAAGCGGCGTTTTGAGCAGTAAGGAGAAGCAGAAGTCTCAGAGACTAGACAGAGTAACCTTACAAACTGTATTTGTTACTGTTACTTCTCTGAGTTAACTGCACCTACCTGACAGTGGGATGTCAATGCAGCCGGTTTACAGAACCTACTCCAGTGACAGTGTGGGAAGTGACAGGGTCTTCACTGACGGATACTACTACCAGGGGATGCTCAAGGCCACCGATGGAAGGAAAGGTAGAATTATCATGGTGTCTAATAGTTTTGACTAGTCTAGTTGGAGTTTTCATTTTTATCAAAAAAGAAAGACAGAACTTTGCTTGGTTTCATCTGGTCGAAATGCTTCACTTTATTGAGCTTTTATTTGATTGAGTAACTAATGTTTTTTCCAGAGTTATGATTTCCTCAAATTATGTGACTGTGTTGAAATATTTAGCTTTCGCTTGTTAGATTGTATTGCGTAGGATTACCTGCGATTACCCAACTGTCGGCAGATATGACAGTTTATGTCTATGTAATTATAAACAACTAGTCCAAGTTAGTTTGTTTCATGTAAGTAAAATATACAAACAGAGGCATTGTCCATTACTGTCACAGCACTGCCATGTTATGTCACACCCCTTTATGTGTCACTGGCTTTGTCCAGCCTTATTGGTTTATTAAAGTGTCACTCAAGTTTTCTTTAGCGAATTACTTTAGGACAAGTCAATTAAAACATAAGGTTGTGGACCATAACTAAATACCAGTGGTGTAAAGTACTTAAGTAAATATATATATTTTTTTGTGGTATCTTTACTATTTATATTTTTGACAATTTTTACTTTTACTTCACTACATTCCCAAAGAAAACAATGTACTTTTTACTTCATACATTTTCACTGAACACCAAAAGTTGCGGGACAGGAAAATGGTCCAAATTACGCACTTATCAAGAGAACATATCTGGTCAGCCATACTGCCTCTGATCTGGTTAGATTAATTAAACACACACACTTCATTTGTAAATTATGTGATGGAATGTGCCCCTGGCTATCTGTAAATAAAACATTCATATAAAATGATGCCGTCTGGTTTGCTTAATATAAGCAATTAGAAATTATTTATAATTTTACTTTTGATACTTAAGTATATTTTAGCAATTACATTTACTATTGATACTTAAGTATATTTAAAACCAAATACTTGTAGACTTTTATTCAAGTAGTATTTTACTGGGTGACTTTCACTTTTACTTGAGTCATTTTCTATTAAGGTATCTTTACTTTTACTCAAGTATGACAATTGTATACTTTTTCCACCACTGCTAAATACATGTTTGCTGAGAGAATAGACCAATAAAAATAGTCTGGCTGTTTTTGAGAGCACTATTTATTACTATGGCAGTAGGAGTAGACTATGAAGGTTTTGAAGGAGATCGGATACCTCCCCAATTAATCTAACCTCAGTCTGTTTCTCAGACAAGGAAAGGCTAACCCTTTAACCCTTGTTTCAGTTTCTCAGACTAGGAAAGGCTAACCCTTAACTTTAAGCCTTGTTTCAGTATCTCAGACTAGGAAAGGCTAACCCTTAACTTTAAGCCTTGTTTCAGTATCTCAGACTAGGAAAGGCTAACCCTTAACTTTAAGCCTTGTTTCAGTATCTCAGACTAGGAAAGGCTAACCCTTAACTTTAAGCCTTGTTTCAGTATCTCAGACTAGGAAAGGCTAACCCTTAACTTTAAGCCTTGTTTCAGTATCTCAGACTAGGAAAGGCTAACCCTTAACTTTATGCCTTGTTTCAGTTTCTCAGACTAGGAAAGGGTATAGCCATGTCTCGGAGTAAAGTGTTCCAGACTGTGTATGAGCTTTTCAACCAAGAACACACAATCAGGATAAATGGATTTAAGTTCCCATTGCTATTTTTTGAACTGGAATGTTTTTTGTTTTTTTTCAGTTACACCTTGACCTTTGCTTCTGTAGATCATAGTCGGTGTCACAGCAGTGGAACTCTTAGTCTGTGTCGCAAATTCCCTGTATAGTGCACTACCGTTGACCAGATTCCTATGGGTCCTGGTCAAAAGTAGTGCACTATATAGGGAATAGAGTGCCAATTGGGTGTAGCCTTACTGTTAAAAACATAACTGAGGGGGATTTGACTTGGCTGCCTACCATGGGGATGCTGCATTGGCACGACAGGAAAGCTTGTGTGTGGTGCCTCACGATGCCACTTCTGTGTTGGTGCAGTTTTTCCAAGACGCCATGCATGTGTGACTCACAGGCAGTACCAGTAAAGGGATTTGGCATTGGTGGGGCACATCCTCTCCTCTGTTTCCCTGCCCCATGACTCACCAGTCCCTGACATTGTTCTGTTCTTTCTCATTGTCACACAACATCTGCTTTGATCTAAGAGCTTATCCTGAGGATGAAATCAAACTCTGTTTCTCAAGTCACAGATGGCTTATGAAGGAATTATAGCTTAAATTCCCATGCTAGGCTGTGTTTTGATACAGTTGAGTTGTACTCCATGTTTACTTTCTCAAGCCGTCTCTATAGTTCAACCATAGATACTGTATTATACTGTATAATCTTAATGCTGCGTTACTGTACAGAATGAGACTGAATAGGGAAGTGAGAGTTGGGTTGCTTTGGCATTGGACTTGCCAGGCTTGGATCAGGTGCCTTGTTAGGCTGCGTGGAAAACATTATACAAATCAAATCAAATGTATTTGTCACATACACATGGTTAGCAGATGTTAATGCAAGTGTAGCAAAATGCTTGTGCTTCTAGTTCAGACAATGCAGTAATAACCAACGAGTAATCTAACCTAACAATTCCAAACTACCACCTTATACACACAAGTGTAAAGGGATAAAGAATATGCACATAAAGATATATGAATGAGTGATGGTACAGAACGGCATAGGCAAGATGCAGTAGATGGTATCGAGTACAGTATATACATATGAGATGAGTAATGTAGGGTATGTAAACAAAGTGGCATAGTTTAAAGTGGCTAGTGATACATGTATTACATAAAGATGCAGTAGATGATATAGGGTACAGTATATATGTATACAGTACAGAATTTTTTCAGCCTCCTGAGGTTGAAGAGGCGCTGCTGCGCCTTCTTCACGACGCTGTCTGTGCGGGTGGACCAATTCAGTTTGTCTGTGATGTGTACACCGAGGAACTTAAAGCCTACTACCCTCTCCACTACTGTCCCGTCGATGTGGATAGGGTGGTGCTCCCTCTGCTGTTTCCTGAAGTCCACAATCATCTCCTTCGTTTTGTTGACGTTGAGTGAGAGGTTATTTTCCTGACACCACACTCCGAGGGTCCTCACCTTCTCCCTGTAGGCCATCTCGTCGTTGTTGGTAATCAAGCCTACCACTGTAGTGTTGTCCGCAAACTTGATGATTGAGTTGGAGGCGTGCATGGCCACGCAGTCATGGGTGAACAGAGAGTGCAGGAGAGGGCTCAGAATGCACCCTTGTGGGGCCCCAGTGTTGAGGATCAGCGGGGTGGAGATGTTGTTACCTACCCTCACCACCTGGGGGCGGCCCGTCATGAAGTCCAGTACCCAGTTGCACAGCGCGGGGTCGAGACCCAGGTTCTCGAGCTTGATGACGAGTTTGGAGGGTACTATGGTGTTAAATGCTGAGCTGTTGTCGATGAACAGCATTCTCACATAGGTATTCCTCTTGTTCAGATGGGTTAGGGCAGTGTGGTTGAGATTGCATCGTCTGTGGACCTATTTGGGCGGTAAGCAAATTGGAGTGGGTCTAGGGTGTCAGGTAGGGTGGAGGTGATATGGTCCTTGACTAGTCTCTCAAAGCACTTCATGATGACGGAAGTGAGTTCTACGGAGCGGTAGTCGTTTAGCTCAGTTACGTTAGCTTTCTTGGGAACAGGGACAATGTGGGCCCTCTTTAAGCATGTGGGAACAGCAGACTGGGATAAGGATTGATTGAATATGTCCGTAAACACACCAGCCAGCTGGTCTGCGCATGCTCTGAGGACGCGGCTGGGGATGCCGTCTGGGCCTGCAGCCTTGCAAGGGTTAGCACGTTTAAATGTTTTCCTCATGTCGGCTGCAGTGAAGGTGAGTCCGCCGGTTTTGGTTGCGGGCCGTGTCAGTGGCACTGTATTGTCCTCAAAGCGAGCAAAAATTTTTTTGGGGTCTGCCTGGGAGCAAGACATCCTGGTCCGTGACGGGGCTGGTTTTCTTTTTGTAATCCGTGATTGACTGTAGACCCTGCCACATACCTCTTGTGTCTGAGCCGTTGAATTGTGACTCTACTTTGTCTCTATACTGACGCTTAGCTTGTTTGATTGCCTTGCGGAGAGAATAGCTACACTGTTTGTATTCGGTCATGTTTCCGGTCACCTTTCCCTGGTTAAAAGCAGTGGTTCGCACTTTCAGTTTCACGCAAATGCTGCCATCAATCCACGGTTTCTGGTTTGGGAATGTTTTAATCGTTGCTATGGGAACGACATCATCAATGCACTTTCTAATGAACTCGCTCACCGAATCAGCGTATTCGTTAATGTTGTTGTTGGACACAATGCGGAACATATCCCAGTCTGCGTGATCGAAGCAGTCTTGAAGCGTGGAATCAGATTGGTCGGACCAGCGTTGAACAGACCTGAGCACGGGAGCTTCTTGTTTTAGTTTCTGTCTGTAGGCAGGAAGTAACAAAATGGAGTCGTGGTCAGCTTTTCCGAAAGGAGGGCGGGGGAGGGCCTTATATGCATCGCGGAAGTTAGAATAGCAATGATCCAAGGTTTTACCAATCGATTTTTGCAATCGATATGCTGATACAATTTAGGGAGTCTTGTTTTCAGATTAGCCTTGTTAAAATCCCCAGCTACAATGAATGCAGCCTCAGGATATGTGGGTTCCAGTGTGCAAAGAGTCAAATAAAGTTTGTTCAGGGCCATCAATGTGTCTGCTTGGGGGGGGGAAATATACGGCTATGATTATAATCGAAGTCAGGTGAACAGAAGGACTTGAGTTCCTGTATGTTGTTGTGGTCACGTCTCGTTAATCATAAGGCATACGCCCCCGCCCCTCTTCTTACCAGAAAGATGTTTGTTTCTATCGGTGCGATGCGTGAAGAAACCAGCTGGCTGCACCGATTCCGTTAGCGTCTCTCGATTGAGCCATGTTTCCGTGAAGCAACAAACGTTACAGTCTCTGATGTTCCTCTGGAATGCTACCCTTGCTCGGATTTCATCAACCTTGTTGTCAAGAGACTGGACATTGGCGAGTAGTATGCTAGGGAGTGGTGCACGATGTGCCCGTCTCCGCAGCTTGACCAGAAGACCGCTACGTTTCCCTCTTTTACGACGTCTTCGTTTTGGGTCGCAGGCTGGGATCCATTCCGTTGTCCTGGGTCCGCTTCGGGAAGGATCCTCTTCGGAAAAGTCATATTCCTGGTCGTACTGATCCGAGAGTGGACGTTGCTCTTATATTCAGTAGTTCTTCCCGACTGTATGTAATGAAACCTAAGATTACCTGGGGTACCAATGTAAGAAATAACACGTAAAAGAACAAAAAACTGCATAGTTTCCTAGGAACGCGAAGCGAAGCGGCCATCTCTGTCGGCGCCGGAAGGTACTGATACTACTCATGTCTGCTGCTGGTAGATGTGGATAGTGATAGCAGGACAGTTTTCACTCTTGCCCATAATCAGACATGCGTTGACAGTCCCCTAGAGTTAGTAATCACACGGTGGAATCAAACACAGACCTGAGAATGGTATTACTCAGGGAGGATGCTCTTCCCAGTTGAGCAGCAAATGGTAACACTGTAAAGTACTCCCCCTCACCCATCTTATGTTAAAAAAAAAAGTTATATTATTGTCCTCTCTGATCCAGCACTTGGGACAAATGTGTTATGAATGTGAGCATACCACCCCACTTAACTGTATGAACTATCCACACTTTTTGTGATCCCCCATAGACATTACCTCACAGACGACAGAATTCTGTAGCTATATAACTCTTGGTCTCTTAGTTGAAGTTGAGTCTCTGTATGCTGTTGATATAGACCATCACTTTCTCTCTGTCCCATAGATGAACGGGACCGGGTACAGAAGAAGACCTTCACAAAATGGGTCAACAAGCACTTGATGAAGGTAAGATGAGGACAAATAACACCTCACTTGAGCTCATCCCACATCTACTCTAAACTTGACAATACCCGAAGCTGTAATGGGGTGTTCCCCAAAAAACATGTACAACTAGATTCAGCTCATTGATATTCAATGTAGTCATCTCATCCGTGTATTTTATAGGGGTCCATAATTCATTGAGCTACACGGGAGTTATAACATTGCAGTGCACATACATATGTGATTACACAGGACAACATACCAGTTTAGAGGCTCATTGAGGAAATCACTTGCAACTAAGTGATTGTGTTCTGTGGCTCTGATCTGGATAGATTAATTACATTCTCAACTGGAATAGGATATGCTGGTAAAATATTAGAGAAGGTTTACTCATTACAAGGTAAATGGCCAACTGGCACCATATTCCCTATACAGTGCATTCAGAAACATTTTGTTATGTTAGAGCCCTATTCTAATATTGATTAAATTGTTTTCCCCCTCATCAACCTACACACAATACCCCATAATAACAAAGCAAAAAAAGATTTGTGATTTATTTATTTTTTGCTAATTATTTTTTTTAAAACTGAAATATCACATTTAGAGTACCAGTTAAAAGTTTGGACACACCTACTCATTCAAGAGTTTTTCTTTATTTTTACTATTTTCTACATTGTAGAATAATAGTGAAGAAATCAAAACTATGAAATAACATGTACAGTCGTGGCCAAAAGTTTCGAGAATGACACAAATATACATTTTTCACAAAGTCTGCTACCGCAGTTTGTATGATGGCAATTTGCATATACTCCAGAAAGCTATGGAGAGTGATCAGATGAATTGCAAGCTGACATCAGGTCAGTGATTCTCTCGTTAACACAGGTGTGAGTGTTGACGAGGACAAGGCTGGAGATCACTCTGTCATGCTGATTGAGTTCGAATAACAGACTGGAAGCTTCAAAAGGAGGGTGCTTGGAATCATTGTTCTACCTCTGTCAACCATGGTTACCTGCAAGGAAACACGTGCCGTCATCATTGCTTTGCACAAAAAGGGCTTCACAGGCAAGGATATTGCTAACAGTAAGATTACACCTAAATCAACCATTTATCAGATCATCAAGAACTTCAAGGAGAGCGGTTCAAATGTTGTGAAGAAGGCTTCAGGGCGCCCAAGAAAGTCCAGCAAGCGCCAGGACCGTCTCCTAAAGTTGATTCAGCTGCAGGATCAGGGCACCACCAGTTCAGAGCTTGCTCAGGAATGGCAACAGGCAGGTGTGAGTGCATCTGCACGCACAGTGAGACGAAGACTTTTGGAGAATGGCCTGGTGTCAAGAAAGGCAGCAAAGAAGCTAATTCTCTCCAGGAAAAACATCAGAAACCGACTGATATTCTACAAAAGGTACAGGGATTGGACTGCTGAGGACTGGGGTAAAGTCATTTTCTCTGATGACTCCCCTTTCCGATTGTTTGGGGCATCCGGAAAAAAGCTTGTCCGGAGAAGACAAGGTGAGCTCTACCAGCAGTCCTGTTTCATGCCAACAGTAAAGCATCCTGAGACCATTCATGTGTGGGGTTGCATCTCAGCCAAGGGAGTGGGCTCACTCACAATTTTGCCTAAGAACACAGCCATGAATAAAGAATGGTACCAACACATCCTCCGAGAGCAACTTCTCCCAGCCATCCAGGAACAATGACAAACAGTGCCTTTTCCAGCATGACGGAGCACCTTGCCAAAAGGCAAAAGTGATAACTAAGTGGCTCGGGGAACAAAACATCCATGGCCAGGAAACTCCCCAGACCTTAATCCTGTTGAGAACTTGTGGTCAATCGGGTGGACAAACAATAACGCACAAATTCTGACAAACTCCTAACATTGATTATGCATGAATGGGCTGCCATCAGTCAGGATGTGGCCCAGAAGTTAATTGACAGCATGCCAGGGTGGATTGCAGAGGTCTTGAAAAAGAAGGGTCAACACTGCAAATATTGACTCTTTGCATCAACTTCATGTAATTGTCAATAAAAGCCTTTGACACTTATGAAATGCTTGTAATTATACTTCAGTATTCCATAATAACATCTGACAAAAAATATCTAAAGACACTGAAGCAGCAAATCATGAGGTAGTCATCTGGAATGCTTTTCAAACAGTTCCCACATATGCTCAGCACTTGTTGGTTCCTTTTCCTTCACTCTGCGGTCCAAATCATCCCAAACCATCTTAATTTGGTTTAGGTCAGATGATTGTAGAGGCCAGGTCATCTGATGCAGCATTCCATCACTCTCCTCCTTGGTCAAATAGCCCTTACACAGCCTGGAGGTGTCTTTTTGATCATTGTCCTGTTGGAATACAAATTATAGTCCCACTAAGCGCAAACCAGATCCAGATCTGGCGTATTGCTGCAGAATGCTGTGGTAGCCATGCTGGTTAAGTGTGCCTTGAATTCTAAATAAATCACAGACCGTGTCACCAGCAAAGCACCCCCACACCATCACAGCTGCTCCTTCATGCTTCACAGAGGGAACCACACATGCAGAGATCATCCGTTGTCCTACTCTGTGTCTCACAAAGACACGGCAGGTGGTACACAAATTTCAAAGTTGGACTCATCAGACCAAAGGATAGATTTCCACCTGCTCGTGTGTCTTGGCCCAAGCAAGTCTCTTCTTGTTATTGGTGTCCTTTAGTAGTGATTTCTTTGCAGCAATTCGACCATGAAGGCCTGATTCACACAGTCTCCTCTGAATAGTTAACGTTGAGATTTGTCTGTTACTTGAACTCTGTGAAGCATTTATTTGACCAGCAATTTCTGAGGCTGGCAACTCTAATGAACTTATCCTCTGCAGCAGAGGTAACTCTGGGTCTTCCTTTCCTGTTGCGTTTCTCATGAGAGACTGTTTCATCATAGCGCTTGATATGGTTTTTGCGACTGCACTTGAAGAAACTTTCAAAGTTCTTGAAATTGTCTGATTGACTGACCTTCATGTCTTAAAGTAATGATGGATTGTCATTTCTCTTTGCTTATGTGAGCTGTTCTTGCCATAATATGGACTTGGTCTTTTACCAAATAGGGCTATCTTCTGTATACCACCTCTACCTTGTCACAATCCAACGCATTAAGAAGGAAATAAATTCCACAAATTAACTTTTAACAAGGCACACCTGTTAATTGAAATGCAATCCAGGTGACTACCTCATGAAGCTGGTTAAGAGAATGCCAAGAGTGTGCAAAGCTGTCATCAAGGCAAAGGGTGGCTAGTTTAAAGAATCTCAAATATAAAATATTTTTTAGGTTTAACACATTTTTGGTTACTACAGGTTTCCATATGTGTTATTTCATAGTTTTGATGTCTTCACTATTACTCTACAATGTAGACATTTTTTTTAAATAAAGAAAAATGTGTGTGTGTCCAAACTTTTGACTGGTACTGTGCATAAGTATTCAGACCATTTGTTGAAGCTCCTTTGGCAGCGCTTACAGCCTTGAGTCTTCTTGGGAATGACACTACAAGATTGGCACACCTGTATTTGGGGAGTCTCCCATTCTTCTCTGCAGATCCTCTAAAGCTCTGTCAGGTTGGATGGGGAGCGTCGCTGCACAGCTATTTTCAGGTCTTTCCAGAGGTGTTCAATTGGGTTCAAGTCCGGGCTCTGGGTGGGCCACTCAAGGACATTGAGACTTGTCCTGAAGCTACTCTTGCGCTGTCTTGGCTGTGTGCTTACGGCCATTGTCCTGTTGGAAGGAGAACCTTTGCCCCAGTCTGAATTCCTGAGCGCTCTGGAACAGGTATTCATCAAGGACCTCTCTGTACTTTGCTCTGTTCATCTTTCCCTTGATCCTGACAAGTCTCCCAGTCCCTGCCACTGAAAAACATCCCCACAGCATGATGCTGCCACCACCATGCTTCACCATAGGGATGGTACCAGGTTTCCTCCAGACGTGATGCTTGGCATTCAGGCCAAAGAGTTCAATCTTGGTTTCATTAGACCAAAGAATTTTGTTTCTCATAGTCTGAGTCCTTTAGGTGCCGGTTGGCAAACTTTAAGTGGGCTGTCATGTGCCTTTTACTGAGGAGTGGTTTCTGTCTGGCCACTCTACCATAAAGGCCTGATTGGTGGAGTGCTGCAGAGATGGTTGTCCTTCTGGTAGGTTCTCCCATCTCCACAGAGGAACTCTGGAGCTCCGTCAGAGTGACCACCGGGTTCTTGGTCACCTCCCTGACCAAGGACCTTCTCCCCCAGGTCAAGGATGAGTCTTGGTGTTTTAAACTTCTTCCATTTAAGAATGATGGAGGCCACTGTGTTCTTGGGGACCTTCGATGCTGCAGATACGTTTTGGAACCCTTCACCAGATCATGGCTTGGTTTTTGCTCTGACATGCACTGTCAACTGTGGGATCTTATATAGACAGGTGTGTACCTTTCCAAATCATGTCCAATCAATTGAATTTACCACAGGTGGACTCCATTCAAGTTTTAGAAACATCTCAAGAATGATCAATGGAAACAGGATGCACCTGAGCTCAATTTTGAGTCTCATTGCAAAGGGTCTGAATACTTCTGAAAATAAGGTACTTCTGTTTGTTATTTTTAATACATTTGCAAACATTTCTAAAATAGCTGTTTTAACGTCATCATTATGTGGTGTTGTGTGTAGATTGATGAGAAAATACATAATTGAATCCATTTTAGAATAAGACTGTAACGTAACAAAATGTGGAAAAAGTCAGGGTGTCTGAATACTTTACGAATGCCCTAGTCAAAAGTAGAGCATTATATAGGTAATAGGGTGCCATTTGGGACGTAGCCAGAGGGCCTTGTTTTCTGTCAGTGGCCGCAGATTAATGTTTCTGTTATGAGTCGCTACTCTGACTGACTGGAGGGCACGCGGTGCAAAGCTTCTTGCTAATGCATGCTCTCTGCCTCTTGGCAAACTGTTGAACAAAAGCTTTTGAAAATGCATCAATTGATCATATGAGCAGGAAATAGTTTTTTTAGTTTCATTGCTGCAATTACAGCATGTTTTTTGACTCATCTTGGTTCACTCAAAGCCCACAGCTGTTCACATGATAGCGACTTTGAAAACGGCAAGATAGGAAAAAAAACTAATGTTGACCATTCGGTTGATTAGAAGCAAATTTGGTCAAATATTTGATGTTCTGTCCAACCGTCCATCTCTGAATCTACTTTTGATGTAGACGGTACCATAATGATACTGTATAACGATGCCAATGGCCAAATTACTGCATCCATCCGTTACTACAATTATCACTGCTTGAGCAGTTTGTTAAGTGCAGACTATTAGGGGTCTACTTAACGATAACTGTTGATAAGTGAAAGGACCTCAGATGGCCTGAGATGTCCTAGAGAGCCTGTACAATGGTTCCCATGCAGGCCACTGTCATATTTCTATAGTGGCAGTCATAAAAACATATTTTTGGTTGCCTGTTGTTGTAGTGTCTATGGCAAGAAGAGGAAAACACAGGCCTGTGGCGCTGTATTAATAGTATGAATCATCAGGCATTCCTCAAACAGAAGCTTGGTTTACATAAAAAAGACTTGGGAAACCACTGTACTTTTACTGGAAAATATGGATATGCACCATACATTTCCATTGTGACTCACATCGGCTCCCAAATAAGATTTGGAGCTGCGTGGAAAATAAACACCCTACTTCTCAGTGCAATGGCAGTACGTACACGCATGCTATTTCTGTGCTATGTGTGGGAATGAGTCACAAGCATCTGGTCTCGCTTTAGCTCTATGAAGGAGAGCGAGGCGGGCTGGAGTTTTGGGCATGGGTCATGTTCCGCACACATCTGGCCCACAGACAGTCTGGCTTCTGGGGCTGTTATGTGCGTCCCAAATGGCACCCTGTTCCCTATATAGTGCGCTACTTTGGACCAGGACCCATAGAGCACAGCTCAAAAGTAGTGCACAATATAGAGAATAGGGTGGTATTTGGGACGTAGCCCTGCAGTGGGCAGACTGAGCGAGAGAGCACCAGGGTGGATAGTGATGGACCCCTGAGGGTTTCTGGCTAGTGGGACACATTACAGAGTTTTCAATTAGTTTCTCTTGGAGAGATGTTTATGTTACTCTCAGTAAATGCTGAGGTCCCTAGCAAGGGACTCTATGGGCCTCGTACAGTATGGATGGACAGTTGCTGCTGCTATCCCACCCTCCTCAGAAGAGGGTGGATTATACTGTTTATAGGGACTGCGTAAGTGTCAGTGAACAGAAAATGTGAGACTTCACATATTTAAAACAATGTGGAATCAACCAACTAACTAAACCATCCCAGCAGTCTGCTGTACTGCATGTCATTGCTGAACCAGAGAAGTCAAAGTAAGGAATCTCTATTTCCTTCTTCTTTTTGTTTTTCACCTGTGAACTCAAGTGTGTCAAACTCTGTGTGAAATGTCTGTGCGATTCATGCGATAGGGGTGTAGATATCCTCTGGCACGGGGACGGTTGTCCTGAGTCGGTACTCCATTGTAAAGGAAATCCGTCTCATGTATATGCAGTGGACCTGTGTGGTTCAGGGCTTTGGCTGACCCCGGGCTGTTTGGGCCTTGTTCAGAAAAGGACCATGGGATTAACTGGGAGGGAGATACACAGGTCTAGTTGTGGATCATTGCCTGTCAGACACTCCTGAGGGCTGTTGTTCATGCAAAGTCAAATGGGACATCGCACTCTTCTTATGGTCTTTTTCACTATGGTGAAATATAGATTCAAGTTCAGTGCATACATCTTACTCTGACAAACTATTTTACATATGATTGGCATTGATACGAAAACAAAAGCATTCAGCAATACTGTGTTTTACCCAAACAGTCTGTCTTTTTTAACATCTTTCCAACTGTCAGTCAAATGAACGTCCACCTTTTTGCTCATTCTACTTTCCTCTCCTCCGTTTCTCATCCTGTCTTTCCATCCTTCCATCAGCACTGGAGAGCAGAGGTAGGTGCAGACGGTCTGTGAGCCTGTTCAGAGTGCTGAGTGGACGTGCATTCTTTTCTGCATGGGTTTCTTTTGCTGCTCTTCTCCTTAGACGTTCTAGCCGGGCACCTAAATCTCTAACCTCTGTCCTGTCTGTGTCTCTTTCCCTCCTCTCTTAACTTCCTAATGTAATCACTGCTTCAGCCTCTCTGCAGAGTAAAGTGGCTGACCAGAGCATGTCCCATCAAACCAATCTGGCAATTGCTTAGGTCTAAGTGCAATTTTATTAGGAGGCATATGAAAGATACCCTATTATCAAATTAACTCTCAAAAACATTGAAACGTTTGACTTTGGACAAAGTTACTGTAATTGCTACAGCAGGAGGTCATGTGACCCTTTTATAAGTTGCATAGCTATTAGTTTATATCAAATTAGGATAAGAGGATAAACAAGTAGTTTTATTTTTACCTTTATTTAACTAGGCAAGTCAGTTAAGACTTACAATGACGGCCTAGGAACAGTGGGTTAACTGCCTTGTTCAGGGGGAGAAGGACAGGTTTTTACCTTGTCAGCTCAGGGATTCGATCTTGGAACCTTTTGGTTACTAGTCCAACGCTCTAACCACTAGGTTACCTGCCGCCCCAAATCAATCAATCTGTAAATCAAAATGTTTAAAGTAAACTATTCAGGTCATTCATCTAAGGCAGTGGTTCCCAACCAGGGATACTAGGACCCCTAGGGGTACTTGGCCTATCCACAGGGGGTACTTGAGAAGCCTCATGAGAACATAGAACATGTAAAATGCACATGAGGGGGTACTTTAAGGGTACTCCAGGCAGAGCAAATATCACTTAGTGGTACAGTAACCAAAAAAGTTGGCAACCACTGACCTAAGCAATGCATCTTCAGATTCTCAGACAAACTGGCTGTGTGTGAGTAGTATAGTGTGAATACAATCAAGATATACTAACTGATACAGACAGAGATACTGTTACATTACTAGAGGTTTCTTTAGTTTCAAATACAATGGGGACTCCAGTCTGCCAAAATAGTGATTGCTGGAGTGTCTTTAGCCTGAATGACTTAGAAATAACAAACGTCTTGGTTATTAGTTATTATGGAAAATTGCAGGGCTCTCAGTTTGATTCCTAATCCCTGATTATATTGTCAAGAACAGTGTTGTTTCTTCACGAACAGAGCTTTTCTAAGCACCGGTCTTGTTAGATCACGAGTATTTACAGTACGTAAGCAGTATTCATTCCTCATCCTCACAGCTGATCAGCTTATAGATAACAGAGAAACCCTTCAAGTGCATTGAACCATAATGAATCCACTGTGTCTCTCTGTGAATAGTCTCTAACTGTCTCTCTTGACCGTTCCCCTCCCCAGGCACAGCGGCATATCACTGACCTGTACGAGGACCTCCGAGATGGACACAACCTCATCTCCCTGCTGGAGGTGCTCTCTGGAGAGACACTGGTGAGTCCCTGTAACCTTTGCCCTCTGGCTGGAAGGAGGACCTCTGTTTCTGCTATAACCTTCTTTCCCAACCTCTCATTTCCTTCTGTCCCTTTCCCCCATCCTACTCACATCAGTTGCTTTTCAGTCCATTATACTATAATATTTTAATTAGTCATGATGATGCATTAGATCTTTTGTAGTCTTTCCTATACTTGATGTAATACACAACCTGGGCTGGTAGGTTTTGTTTTCACCACCTTCTTGCATGTGTTGAAACTTGCTGGGATACAGTGTGTGGTCCACAAACAACACAGTACATGCTTAAGAATGCCTCACGATTAGACTTAACCTATCCATGGCACTGATTTGAAGTTGTTTTTGGTATAAGTAATATCTCATAGCATTAATTTAACACAAATTTCATCATTTGCTTCTCTAACCTTTTCACACTTGTTTGACCCCTGTTTTTCCTTTTCTAATTCCTTTCTTGCCCTGACCTTTGCCCCCTTTGCTTCTGCCTCTTCTCTTGCTATGGTCTTGCTGTGATAGCCGAGGGAGCGTGACGTTGTCAGGAACTCGCGGTTGGTGAGTGGGCCTGGACTGTATAGCGCCTCCTCGGGCGTGGCATCTGTCACTCCCCCAGGTGGCTGCCGGGTTGTGCATGTTGATGTCACCTCCTTGTCTCTGTGTCCGCAACGTCGTCGTCCTCTTCCATCTGTTGAAGAGCGTTCAGAGACTTGGGATGTGTCCCAAATTGCACCCTATTCCCTACATAATGCACTATTTTTAACCAGAACCCTATGGGCCATGTTCATAAGTAGTACACTATATAGGGAATAGGGTGCCATTTGGGTCATTAAGTAGGGAATGCAGATGTAAGATGATCGTTTTTGTGTTTTCCAATGGATTTGGGGATATTGAGTGGTAAATTACTGGTAGTGCCTAGTCATTGTGTGTTGATAACCTATGAGTGGAGTAGGTGCTTTAGAAGGCATTTAGTCATCTTTAGTTACTTATTAGAAACATGATGAATAAAGCTGGGATATTTCCTTCAGTTTCAGCACTAGATCATTTCATGTCCAGTCTGCTAGTTCCATCTGTGTCTGCTAGTTCCATCCAAGTCTTAGCATATTAGTCTGAGGTCTCAGAAAGAGATGCAGGCATCCGGTTATTTGACCCAACTTACTGTAAACCAAGCCAATAAGAGATCGACCTGTATGGTCGATGAGCTTGTGATTGGATGAGAGCTTGTGACTTGCTGCACCTGTGCATGTAATGGTGGACCAGATATGTCTCCTGAACACTTGACCATTATCTCTCGAGATTGAGAAGCATAAAGACTCTAATCACTGCTGCTTGGCTCCAGGTATCTGCTTGGTAAGAGTGGATTGTGTTGTAGATCAAAGTGTGATCATGTCATTTAGGTATCATTTCTCTACAAAAAAATAATATACTGTATATAGGACCAAGACTGCTGCTTGTAATCCATATAAAATGTTTTCTCAGTCAGAAATACCTTGTCTCCAGTCATGGGGCCTGCTCTTCCCTGTCCTATTGGTACTGAATGTGTGTTTTCATCTCCCTCTAAAGTTAAATTTCTTCTCACATCTCACAGCCCAGGGAGAAGGGGCGCATGCGCTTCCACAAACTGCAGAATGTACAGATCGCACTGGACTTCCTCAAACACAGACAGGTACAGTGTGATGATTAAATGGATCAATATATCTATTGATATCTTATAATGTATTCTTATAATGTAATCCCAATACAGTCCCAATACCTTATAACAGAGGTGGGACCAAGTCATTGTTTTACAAGTCATAAGTAAGTCTCAATTCTTAGCACTCAAGTCCTAAGTCAAGTCCCAAGTCAAGACCGTCAAGTATCAAGTCGAGTCTCAAGTCCTAAACTTTGAGTTTCGAGTCCTAAACAAGTCATAATGTGCTCTTCACCAAATGTAATACCATTTCAGATTTTTAACAAGAGTCATAGTTAGTATATTACATTTAAAAATATCTCTAGATTTATTACTTTCCAAATAAACATATTTCCATGGAATAACGTGGGTAGCCATTTAGAAAGATCCCCCCCCCCAATAGGGATCGACTATCGAGGATCGCTATGGGGCGCAATCGGGCGATGTAGGCTTGTACATAATCGCCCAATCTTAACACACACACACACTCTGTGTGGTTACATTAGGCTAACGTATGTCAATGGTTTCAGGAACAGCAGTAACATCAGGCAGGATTTAGGCTACCAACTGCCTAGCCAGTTGTAGCTCAATCTTGGGTGCAATGATTACGTTCCCGCACTGACTGACTGTGTGGAAGCTCATTGATTTAACGTTAGGTTAGCCAACATGCTACACTAGTAAAGTTATAAACAATATAGCTGTCGGCTATATTAGCCACGACTTACCGTTCTTTGTGCAGCTTCAAATGTCGAACGAAGTTGGAAATTGTTGTGCCTCTGTCTGTCATTTTCTTCCCGCATGTTTTGCAAGTTGCAATCAGTTTTTTGTTGATACAGCATAATAATTTTGGGGATCATCTTTCCAAGGGCTCCACCTGAATTCACCCGCCGACGTTCCTCTGCAATGCAACGCACAACATTTTCTCAGCTGACACAATGTGATTGGCTGCTGTCCGATTCAAACTGTAATCCGTTAAATGAAGAGTTTATGCGCTGCACACGTTTTTAAATAGCATCATTTTTAATATTTGGGCTTGGGGATGGTCGAGTCATAAGTCTCAAATCCAAGTCAAGTCACGAGTCATTGGTGTTAAAGTCAAAGTTGAGTTGCAAGTCATCATATTTGTGACTCGAGTCTGACTCGAGTCCAAGTCATGTGACTCGAGTCCACACCTCTGCCTTATAATTCATTAGCTAACCATTTAGATATAAATGAATCTAGAGGGCCATAAGATAGTTGTACATAATTGTGTCCCATTTGTGACAGGTCAAACTGGTCAACATCAGAAATGATGATATCGCTGATGGAAACCCCAAGCTGACCCTGGGCCTGATATGGACCATCATCCTTCACTTCCAGGTATGTCATGCTTCACTCATAACATAAAACAAACCAATATGTTTATTATTATTCAAATGATAGGCCTAGGCCAGGGTGATGCGATCTAAGTAAAACATCCTATAACCAGTTTGTTACACAACATGGTGTAACAAAGTACTACAAAGTATGTGGACACCTGCTTGTCGAACATCTCATTCCAATATCATGGGCATTAATAATGAGTTGGTCCCCTTTTGCTGCTATAATAGCCTCCACTCTTATGGGAAGGCTTTCCACTAGATGTTGGAACATTGCTGCGGGGACTTGCTTCCATTCAGCCACAAGAGCATTACTGAGGTCGGGCACTGAGGTCAGGCACTGATGTTGGGCGATTAGGCCTGGCTCGCAGTCGGCGTTCCAATCAATCAAATTTCAATCAAATGTATTTATAAAGCCCTAATTACATCAGCTGATGTCACAAAGAGGTATACAGAAACCCAACCTAAAACCTCAAACAGCAAGCAATGCAGATGTAGAAGCACGGTGGCTGTGAAAAACTCCCTAGAAGAGAGGAACCAGGCACTGAGGGTGGCCAGTCCTCTTCTGGCTGTGCCGGGTGGAGATTATAACAGTACCAAGATGTTCAAATGTTCATAGATGACCAGCAGGGTCAAATAATAATAACAGTGGTTTTAGAGTGTGCAACAGGTCAGCACCTCAGGAGTAAATGTCAGTTGGCTTTTCATAGCCGATCATTCAGAGTTAGAGACAGCAGGTGCGGTAGAGCGAGAGAGTCGAAATCCGCAGGTCCGGGACAAGGTAGCACGTCCCTTGAACAGGTCAGGGTTCCCTAGCCACAGGCAGAACAGTTGAAACTGGAGCAGCAGCACGACCAGGTGAACTGGGGACAGCAAGGAGTCATCAGGCCAGGTAGTCCTGAGGCATGATCCTCTAGGGCTCAGGTCCTCCGAGAGAAGAGAAAGAGAGAGAATTAGAGGGAGAGCATACTTAAATTCACACAGGACACCGGATAAGACAGGAGAACTACTCCAGATATAACATACCGAGCCAAGCCCCCCGACACAAACTATTGCAGCATAGTTACTGGAGTCTGAAACAGGAGGGGTCGGGAGACACTGTGGCCCCGTCCGACTATACCCCCGGACAGGGCCAACAGGCAGGATATAACCCCACCCACTTTGCCAAGCACAGCCCCCACACCACTAGAGGGATATCTTCAACCACCAACTTACTACCCTGAGACAAGGTCGAGTATAGCCCACGAAGATCTCCCCCACGGCACGAACCCGAGGGAGGCGCAAATCCGGACAGGAAGGTCATGTCAGGGACTAAACCCACTCAAGTGACGCATCCCTCGTAGGGACGGCATGGAAGAGCACTAGTAGGACAGTGACTCAGCCCCCGTAATAGGGTTAGAGGCAGAGAATCCCAGTGGAGAGAGGGGAACCGGCCAGGCAGAGACAGCAAAGGTGGTTTGTTACTCCAGTGCCTTTCCATTCACCTTCACACCCCTGGGCCAGACTAAACTCAATCATAGGACTTACTGAAGAGATGAGTCTTCAATAAAGACTTAAAGGTGGGCAGGGTAGCCTAGTGGTTAGAGCGTTGGACTAGTAACCGAAAGGTTGCAATTTGCAATTTCGAATCCCCGAGCTGACAAGGTACAAATCTGTTGTTCTGCCCCTGAACAGGCAGTTAACCCACTGTTCCTAGGCCGTCATTGAAAATAAGAATTTGTTCTTAACTGACTTGCCTAGTAAAATAAAGGTTAAAAAAAAGAAGGTCTCTCAGGCAGAACATTCCATAAAAATTGAGTTCTATAGGAGAAAGCCCTGTCTCCAGCTGTTTGCTTAGAAATTCTAGGGAAAATAAGGAGGCCGTGTACATGTAGGTATCTACGGCGGGACCAAATCGGAAAGATGGGTAGGAGCAAGCCTATGTAATGCTTTGTAGGTTATCAGTAAAACCTTGAAATCAGCCCTAGCCTAACCAGGAAGCCAGTGTAGAGAGGCTAGCACTGGAGCAAAATGATCAAATTTGTGGGTTCTAGTCAAGATTCTAGCAGCCATGTTTAGCACTAACTGAAGTTTATTTAGTGCTTTATCCAGGTAGCTGGAAAGTAGAGCATTGCAGAAGTCTAATCTAAAAAAAGAAACGTCCCTTTGTCAGGACCCTGTCTTTCAAAGATAATTCGTAAAAATCCATATAACTTCACAGATCTTCATTGTAAAGGGTTTAAACACTGTTTCCCATGCTTGTTCAATGAACCATGAACAATTAATGAACATGCACCTGTGGAACGGTCGTTAATACACTAACAGCTTACAGACAGTAGGCAATTAAGGTCACCGTTATGAAAACTTAGGACACTAAAGAGGACTTTCTACTGACTCTGAAAAACACCAGAAGAAAGATGCCCAGGGTCCCTGCTCATCTGCGTGAACGTGCCTTAGGAATGCTGCAAGGAGGCATGAGTACTGCAGATGTGGCCAGGGCAATAAATTGCATGTCTGTACTGTGAGACACCTAAGACAGCGCTACAGGCAGACAGGACGGACAGCTGATCGTCCTCACGGTGGCAGACCACGTGTAACGACACCTGCACAGGATCGGCACATCCGAACATCACACCTGCAGGACAGGTACAGTATGGCAACAACAACTGCCCGAGTTACACCAGGAATGCACAATCCCTCCATCAGTGCTCAGACTGTCCGCAATAGGCTGAGAGAGGCTGGTCTGAGGCCTTGTAGGCCTGTTGTAAGGCAGGTCCTCACCAGACATCACCGGCAACAACGTCGCCTATGGGCACAAACCCACCGTCGCTGGACCAGACAGGACTGGCAAAAAGTGCTCTTCACTGATGAGTCGTGGTTTTGTCTCACCAGGGTTGATGGTCGGATTCGCTTTTATTGTCGAAGGAATGAGCGTTACACCGAGGCCTGTACTCTGGAGCGGGATCAATTTGGAGGTGTAGGGTCCGTCATGTTCTGAGGCGGTGTGTCACAGCATCATCGGACTGAGCTTGTTGTCATTGCAGGGAATCTCAACACTGTGCGTTGCAGGGAAGACATCCTCCTCCCTCATTTGGGTACCCTTCCTCCAGGCTCATCCTGACATAACACTCCAGCATAATAATGCCACCAGCCGTACTGTTCGTTCTGTGCGTGATTTCCTGCAAGACAGGAATGTCAGTGTTCTGCCATGGCCAGCGAAGAGCCCGGATGTCAATCCCATTGAGCACGTCTGGGACCTGTTGGATCGGAGGGTGAGGGCTAGGGCCATTCCCCCAGAAATATCCTGGAACTTGCAGGTGCCTTGGTGGAAGAGTCAGGTAACATCTCACCTCAAGAACTGGCAAATCTGGTGCAGTCCATGAGGAGGACTTAATGCAGCTGGTGGCCACACCAGCTACTGACTGTTACTTTTGATTTTCACCCCCCCTTTGTTCAGGGACACATTATTCCATTTCTGTTAGTCACATGTTTGTGGAACTTGTTCAGTTTATGTCTCAGAGTTTCAATCTTGTTATGTTCATACAAATATTTACACATGTTAAGTTTCCTGAATATAAACGCAGTTGGCAGTGAGAAGACATTTATTTTAGTTTAGAGTTTAGAGGTGACAAAAGCATGGATACATTTTTCTGCATCATTTTTGGACAGAACGTTTTTGATTTTTGCAATGTTATGTAAATGGAAAATTCATCCCAAAGATGTTCAATGGAGTTGAGGTCGAGGCTCAGTGCAGGCCAGTCAAGTTCTTCCACGTCAAACTCGTCAAACCTTTTCTGTTTGAACCTTGCTTTGTGCACAGGGGCATTGTCATGCTGAAACAGTAAAGGGGCTCCTCCAAACTGTTTCCACAAAGTTGGAAGCATAGAATCGTCTTGAATGTCATTGTACTGTGCATTTGGAAAGTATTCAGAGTCCTCTGAATACTTATGTAAGTTATTTCATTTAAAAATGTCTTTTAAATTTGCAAAGATTTCTAAAAACCTGTTTTTCCTTTGTCATTATGGGGTATTGTGTGTAGATTGATGAGGGGGAAAACAATTTAATCTGTTTTAGAATAAGGCTGTAACTTAACAAAATGTGGAAAAAGTCAAGGGGTCTGAATTCTTTCCGAATGCGCTGTATACTGTAGCGTTAATATTTCCCTTCAATGGAACTAAGGGCCCCAGCCTGAATCATGAAAAACAGCCCCAGACCATTATTCCTCCTCCACCAAACTTTACAGTTTGCACTGCATTCGGGCAGGCAGCGTTCTCCTGGCATCCGCCAAACCCATATTAGTCCGTAAGACTGCCAGATGGTGAAGCGTGATTCATCACTTCAGACAAGGTATTTCCACTGCTCCAGAGTCCAATGGCGGGAGCTTTACACCACTCCAGCCGACACTTGGCATTGCGCATGGTGATCTTAGGCTTGTGTGCGGCTGCTCGGCCATGGAAACCTATTTCATAAAGCTCCTGACGAACAGTTCTTGTGCTGACACTGCTTCCCGAGGCTATTTGGAACTCAGTAGTGTGTGTTGCAACCAAGGACAGTCAATGTTTGCGTGCTACGCGCTACAGCACTCGGCGGTCCCATTCTGTGAGCTTGTGTGGCCTACCACTTCGCAGCTGAGCCGTTGTTACTCCTAGACATTTCCGTTTCACAATAGCAGCACTTACAGTTGACCTGGGCAGCTCTAGCAGGGCAGAAATTGGATGAACTGTCTTTTTGGAAAGGTGGCATCCTATTACATTGCCACGTTGAAAGTCACTGAGCTCTTCAGTAAGGCTATTCTACTGTCAATGCTTGTCTATGGAGATTGCATGAATGCGTGCTCGATTCTATACACCAGTCAGCAACACGTGTGGCTTATATAGCGGAATCCACTAATTTGAAGGGGTGTCCACATACTTTTTACCATGTAGTGTATATTTCACCTGGAAGGATCATTTCTGATCCTTGCCTGCAGTAGTAGGGAAAGCTACAATAGTACATTATGACTTTTCTGGGCCAACTAATCAACTCCAAGCCCACCGCTTCTGTTGATAGAGCAGATATGGGTCCAATTAAATTATTTTAAAAAAATCTGCCTCTTTTGGCATTTGGCACCCGCTGTCTATACATAATTCAGCTACTCATTATTCCCATATGTCTGAAGAATTTCAGACTAAACATCGTAAAAACATATTGAAACTCTCATACCATGTGAGGTTTTCATCCTCAATATAACTCAATAAAGGATGGAAATGATTTCTCCCCAAATGGGAGATGCTTGGGAGTATTTGGTTATTTGTTTAGCAGTTGAGAGTATTTTGAAATATGGAAAAAGAAGGGCAAGGAGATTCTTTGATTCTATAATGGATATACTGGTTATACTGGGATTACCATCATGTGGAATTCCGTCCACTCCAGGGTGACTCAGTGTTTCCCGCGGGGAGGCAAGAAAGAGAGTTGGGTGTGGCAGGTAGCGGATATAAGCATTTCAACGAGTCCCACCATTGGCTATACTTTTTTTCGATGAGAGGAATCTGACTTCGTCCCAAATGGCACCCTATTCCCTATGTAGTTCACTACTTAGGCCCACAGGCACAACATGATTATCCTATTGTTTACGGTTGGATGCCTTGATGAAGTGGAAGGAAGCATGAATCTCTAGATTCTCATAAAGGCAAATTGATGTTTCCGTGTGGTGTGTGTGAGTCACATCATGAGTACCTACATAGAAGTGTGGTTCCCCCACTTCAGAGAAGAAGGGAGAGGGATGGTAAGGCCTACATTTTTCCTCTCTCCACCCTTTCCTTCAAAAAAGCCTGAAAGGGATATTAGAACCACTGACAGTGTTCCACCACCGGCCAAACATTGAAAGTCACATTGGTCATAAAGCAATCTTTCTTGTTCCAATAAGGCTCTATAAAGTGTCCTTTTTATGACTAAAAGTAACCACTACTCCATGGATCATCCATTTTTCATTTGGTTGTTTCATTTTTGGTGGTTGAGAGGGGAGGCTATACATTCATTATTTAACAATGCATTGAACAAACACAGTATGCAATGCACACATAGTATTAAGCATCGAGTAACAGCAACAAAACACTAAAGTAAACACAGCTTCACCATTTATCTTAAGTTACCTCAGTATTGTTCAAGCTTCCTGTAGATGCAGTAGTTATCATCTCGCTCTCCAGAAGGAAATAGACTGCTGAGAGATTCTCAAGGCTGTACCTGTGACTAATAGCTTTATCTTCCAACCTCGTTTAAACAGGAATTCGCTGCAGGAATTCACTGCACCTTATTCAATTCTGTGCCCCATGGATGTTTTCACTCTCACAACTTGGATTCTGCAACCAGGAACATAAAGCTGTTTGGGGTGTTTTCACAGCAGCAAACTGCAATGGATTTGATAATAATTTTGCATCTGACTGTTTGTTTTTGAGGTTGAAAATGTGAGTCATCTTAAGCCTGGATCAAGTCAAGTTGCTTATTGGAAAAAGGTTTCCCTGCCTTTGAAATCAATGCATTATGATTATACCAAAGCAGGCAGAGTTCTCTTCCATTATGTTCCCTTTATACACAGCCCATAACCCTTTTTTCCAACCCACCACACCTTGAACCATCTATAACACTGTTATTCAGTCCTGGGGACCTATAAGGTGTGCAAGCTTTTGTTTAAGCCCAGTTCTAACACACCTGATTCAAATAATTAACTAATCGTCAAATTAGTTAAATCAGTTCCAGGCTGTATCACAGCCGCTGTGATTGGGAGTCCCATAAGGCGGTGCACAATTGGCCCAGCACCGTCCGAGTTAAGGTTTGTCCGGGGTAGGTCGTCAGTTTAAATACGAATTTGACTGACTTGCCTAGTTAAATAAAGGTTCAACAACAACAAAAAATAAAGATGTGTTAGTACTACTAGAATTGAACAAAAGCCTGTATACCGTATGGATCCTCAGGACCATGATTAAAGAACACTTTATAGCCTGCCTCACCAATACCCCCCGCCCCCAGATCTCCGACATCCAGGTGAATGGCCAGTCAGACGACATGACAGCCAAGGAGAAGCTGCTGCTGTGGTCCCAGCGCATGGTGGAGGGATACCAGGGGATGCGCTGCGACAACTTCACCACCAGCTGGAGGGACGGCAAGCTCTTCAACGCCGTCATACACAAACACAGGTGAGATGCAGCCTTGAAGCATTGAGGTGATCTGACTGTGATCTAATATATGTCCTTGGGACATAGTGAACCCCTGTGCTCCTCGTAAGGCTCCACCTACATGTTACATTTGACATGTATTACTGTACATAGAAATGTGAATTTCATATTCACTGTCACGCTGCAGAAAGCCTGACCTCTTCAGATAGTTATGCAATCAGTCGTCAATCAAATTCAGTCAAACATTACAAGTACTTCTCATGATTTTATTTGGAAGCAGTTTCACTGATGAAAACATTTTATTTGCTGTAGCATTCCCGCATATCCAGGTAAGCATTCAAGCACATAGCAATAATACACTGAGTGTACAAAACATTATGAACACCTGCTCTTTCCCTGATATAGACTGACCAGGTGAATCCAGGTGAATTACCCCCTTATTGATGTCACTTGTTAAATCCACTTCAATCAGTGTAGATGAAGGGGAAGAGACAGGTTAAAGAAGGAATTTTAAGCCTTGAGACACTTGGAACATGGATTGTGTATGTGTGCCATTCAGAGGGTGGTTGGGCAAGACGAAAGATTGAAGTGACTTTGAACAGGGAGGGTATGGTAGTAGGTGCCAGGCGCACCGGTTCGTGTCAAGAACTGCAATGCTGTTGGGTTTTCACGCTCAACAGTTTCCCGTGTGTATCAAGAATGGTCCACCACCCAATGGACATCCAGCCAACTTGACACAACTGTGGGGAGCATTGGAGTCAACATGGGCCAGCATCCCTGTGGAATGCTTTCGACACCTTGTAGAGTCCATGGCCCGATTAATTGAGGCTGTTCTGAGGGCAAAAGGGGGTGCAACTCCATATTAGGAAGGTGTTCTTAATAATATAATAATGATAATAATAGATTGAATTTGTATAGCGCTTTTTATTATAGCAAGAATCTCAGACTCTTAAAACAACAAAACCATTTCAGTTAGCCTGTTGACAGTTCTGGGTGGAAGATCTTCCTCAGTCATCCATAGAGGCAGGGACAAGTCCAACAGGTCACATATCAGTCACTCAACACGGAAAGAGTTAGCTAAACGCCTGTGTAAAAAGAATAGACATATCAACTACCATAAGAGGTCAGGGTAGATTTTGACAACAGACTTTTCATGTTTGCACATACTGTATAAACACACACCCTGTAGGCTCACACACACACACACACAAGACTCAGGAGAAAGGCACAGGTGGTGGCGAGGCAGCTTTGAGGTAGTATTTAGTTTTTTTCATTTGTGTCCCATGAATTTGAAAATAAGATGCCCACAGGGCTGTGCTTTTAAGTGTCAGCAGATAGCAGCACAGCTCAGGTACGCCCAGGTGTCTTAGGTGTGTCTGCCATACAAACTCCACACAGACGAAGAGCAAGACAGAAACACACCGCAGAACGACAAATCAACAAAGTAGTCTGGGCTCACACACAACAAATTGAATTTGGGAAAAGCATGAGAAAGTAATCTCTCAATTCTATGACCGTCAACGCTCAAGGCTTGCACATTATCTAGCTGTGGAAAGGGGATGCTTAATCAAAGGCAATGTGGATACATGAGACCCTGAACTGAAAAAGGACTGGAAAGCTTGAACGATAGTTCTGTTTTGGGGGAGTGACTGCCGCTACAGTATGAACGTCTATTTACTTGTATCTGGAGGGTGAGAATGCATCATAAACCTTGTAAAATCTTGAAAACATCTGTCACAGTCTCATACGCGGATGGATTTGTAAGACTGTAATGAAAAACTGCAAGGGGAGCATTTGAACACTGTTTGGACACTGTTGCAGTTGAGGACACCCACACACACCCTCACCATGATGCACAGTCTGAAGAAGAAGTTCCGCTCCTCCAAGAGACGGTTGAACAGCACCTCCAGCAGCACCCAGGGCTCCGTCAGTGACCTGGAGGACCGGGTGGTCATGCTGTGTGAGGACATCCCAGCTGAGAGCAGCTCCTTTGACTCGGGTCAGGGGTCCCAGAGCCCGGGGAAGTCCTCCTCCAGCCGAGGCTCCCAGAACAGGGAGCAGGAGGCAGGGTCAGAACTTTGCATAGTGCACCTGAGCAGGGACAGACACTCCTACAGACACTCTGATATGGAGCACCAGCCCACTGGCCATGGAGACTACAATGTGCAAAGAGTTGTGCAAGGGTATGGAGGGTTTATGCGATTTTTTTTTCCATTAAGGTGGTGGTTGGGATTAACTTTGATAGCCGCTTCCTTTTTTTCTACTTCTAGACATTAGTTCCTTTCTAATAGGGAATATAACAATTTATGCAATTTATGCCTTTTTATAATTTGTTTACAAAACCCCTGTATTTTGTCTAACCATGCCAGACTAAATCCCTTGGCAAATATGAGATGCCCTGTGCTCATTCCAAGCAGTCAAAGCTTGTATCTGCATGTTATTTGACTGCAATTACCTTTATTGGCAGTGTACATGGAATTACTTGCAAGTTTTGTGCATGAAACGGTGGGGGAATTTCTAAATTACTGGTTGGTAGGAGCTCTTGTTTTTTCCTGCCCTCCTCCTGTCTGTATTCACATTCCTCTGAGAGAGGCATGTCGATCAGGATCTAATGCAGTCATTCCATCATGATTAAACTGCCTTGAGCAGGGTTCCCCAACTTATTTTGTTCTTCATCATTGTTGGACATAAAACACTAAAAACACCAGGAAATCGAGTGATTTTAATTTGGGAAATCTGTTCACAAGTGTTCTCACGCATCATAGAGAGACGCGTGATCATATACTAATGTAAGCCATGTTTGAAATGGTTATGTTTTAGTCAAATATTATATCTGTTTGGACTTCTTGTGGTCAATTTGTAATCTTGTTTTCAGACCCCCCGACCATTTGCCAAAAAAAAGGATTTTAGAAAAGGAACTCTTATTTAATGGTTTTACCTAAATGTTTTGGGGTTGCAAAGATGAATATAATACATCCATTTGCACTATGTTCTATAAGAAAATACAGTGTCTGAGATTCAATTTCATAGTTTTAACAGTCTTCTCTATGCTCTGTCCCCAGGCCTACTCTGATTGACATGAGTAAGGTGTACCGACAGACCCATGTAGAGAACCTGGAGCAGGCCTTCAGTGTGGCAGAGAGAGACCTAGGTGTCACTCGGCTGCTCGACCCAGAAGGTAACGGAACGTGCGAGTATTGTTTTCTCCATGACTGTCAATACTATTCTCAGGTATCTGTATTTGTATGAATACTTGCATTTATCTTTTTCTAAAATCAGTTTTGAACTGTTGTGTTCATTGTCATTGTCTCCGCTCTATTAAGATGTGGATGTGCCACACCCAGACGAGAAGTCCATCATCACATACGTGTCCTCCCTGTATGACGTCATGCCCCGTGTACCTGACGTCCAGGATGGGGTGAAAGCCAATGTGAGTGTTGTCTTCTTGGAACCGTATAGGTCATCACCACTAAGGGCTTCCTCCTGGTCTCACCTATGAGGTCACATCTTCCCAAACTTTAAGATGTCTTTGATGCTCCAGAGGGAATTTTCCCTTATGTACAGGTATAGGATCAGCTTCCCCTCCCCCAATTCTAACATTAACCAATAGTGGGGGAAATGCAAAACTGAACCAAGATTAGCATCTAGAGGGAACTTCACCCAACACCATGTTTGACCAGTGGAATGATTTTTAATGCAGTGGTATGGAGACTCCCGGATTTGTTTTATACTGAACAAAAAATACAAATGCAACATGTAACAATTTCAATAATTTTTTGTTAGTTACAGTTACTAGAAAGAAATCAGTCAGTTGAAATAAATTCATTAAGCCATAATCTATGGTTGGGCATAAGCCCACCCACTTGGGAGCCAGGCCCAGCTAATGACATTCAACTCTCTGGCAACAGCTCTGGTGGACATTCCTGCAGTTAGCATGCCAATTGCAGGCTCAAGAGACATCTCTGGCATTGTGTTGTGTGACAAAACTGCACATTTTAGAGTGGTCTTTTATTGTTTCCAGCACAAGGTGTAATGATCATGCTGTTTAATCAACTTCTTGATATGCCACACCTGTCAGGTGGATTGATTATCTTGGCAAAAGAGAAATGCTCACTAACAGGGATGTAAACATATTTGTCCACAACATTTGAGAGAAATTAGCTTTTTGTGCATATGGAAAACTTCTGGTACCAACACTTTACATGTTGCGTTTATATTTTTGTTCAATATAGTTTCATTAACCTTTTCTCTAATGAACCTTCTCCTGTCTCCTGTGTGTACCCCAGGAGCTGGAGCTGCGCTGGCAGGAGTACTATGAGCTGGTGACCCTGCTGCTGCAGTGGATCAGACACCACATCATCGTGTTTGAGGAGAGGAAGTTCCCTACCAGCTATGAGGAGATTGAGGTAAGTCTCCTCACCTATTGGGGAAATCTTTTGCTTGATACATGTAAGTGAATATTTAAATTGTCTGTTTATTTAATTGTCTATAATAATTGTCTTAGAGACTTGATGCTGTATATGACAAAAGCTATGTTCAGTTGTGACAGTGAATTAAACATGTTTATTTTTCATATTGGGGCGACTGTGGAGTAGCAGTTATGGAAGTGGTACTAGCCTCCATAATACCTTATGTCTCGCTTGATGAGGAAATACTCTAACTGTTTGTCTCTGATTTCTGAAAATTGTCTGAGGGATGGGATGAAACGAGAACTATGTTCAGTTGTCATGTTGAATTAATTCAGCAACGTTTTAAATATTCAGGTTCTTTGGCGCCAGTTTCTGAAGTTCAAGGAGACAGAGCTGCCGGCAAAGGAAGCTGACAAGAATCGATCCAAACATGTCTACAAGTCATTTGAGGTTCGTAAATAATCCTCTAAAAAGAGAAGCCGAAACACCCAGAGTGAATAGTTAAATCAACTAACTGTATCAAATAGATGCTGGCCTTTTTTTTGAACGTTTTCCTGACTGTGCCTGTCTGTGTCTGTCCTTGCAGGGTGCAGTTCAGGTGGGTCATGTCAAGGTGCCCCCTGGATACCACCCTATCGATGTGGAGAAGGAGTGGGGTCGTCTGCATGTAGCCATATTGGAGAGAGAGCGTCTTCTAAGGACAGAATTTGAGAGGTGGGTCAGCCATTATACAGACGCACAAAACTGTGGTCGGAGGGCCTATGGTGTTTGAGATTATACCTTCATCTTTGAGATGAGGCTGAAATCTGTTGCACGTGTTTTTGTTAGATGCAGTTTTCAAGAGAAATTCTGGATTTAGGGACTCTGTCACATGGTGTTTCTGTTGTGTTTCAGTTGTTAAAGCAAACTCAATGTTTACTAGAAGTAATCAATTAAACAAGACATAAAACATTGGAGAAAATAGCATTTAAACCCTAAAGGCGTCTGTAACTATGTGGTTGCTGTAACTATGTGGATTATAACCAGTTTGGTAGATGTGAGAAGACATTGTCAGATAAAGATAGCTAGACAACCCGACCATGACTCACTGAAAGATCCATGCACTGCCGTTGCCATGGCAAAGAGTTCAAAACCTTTCAATAATGTGATTATTTGTGTCCTAAGCAAGTTATTATAGGACAATCCTTTCCAAATCACAAGCAGGGCGTATGTAGTTTTTGGTAAGGGTTGGTCTCTCATCACAAGACTTCCAGTCTTGAAGTAAGCAGTCAGGGCAGCGGTCGGAGAAGCTACTGTGGTCTGTGAGTCACGCAACAGCCAACCACCCAACACCTTATCGCCTTACAACATCCTGTGGACTGTCATCATATCTACTGGGGAGGACAAGCTGTCAGTGATTCCATCATGGCCTTTGCCAGTCAGAGCTATGGTTTAGAGTATTTACTTCGCAAGAAGATCGAGAAGGAGTGAGTGTTTTACCATGCATGCATAACGTTTCTGAGAAGATTGTTGGATGTTTTTTTTTCTCCAGATATTTTATCGAAGCTATTGAAATGAATTCATACCCCCATAATTTTTTAATTTGTATTATTTATTTATATTATTATATCTTTATTCAACCAGGTTGTCCCTTTGAGGTCAAAATGCTTGTTTCACAAGGGATCTGGTCAAGGGGCCAGTGTTGTCTTTGAGTAGAGTATTGTCGGTCATGATTTACAGTTCCATCATTGAGTTAAATCGTTACCTCATTAGACAATACCTCAGCCTAAGAGCCAAGTTATGAGAGACTGTGGAACATGTCTCAACTGATGTGTTGACCTTTGACCCTCAGGCTGGAGCGGCTGCAGAGGATTGTCAGTAAGGTCCAGATGGAGTCTGGGGTGTGTGAGGAGCAGCTCAACCAGGTTGAGGGCCTGCTACAGATGGTGAGTCTCATACCCTGCTGGGGCAGACAGTCACTAGCCAATATAGATAATATATGTATAATGTACAGTCTGTGGCCCTACAGATTTGTAACCACAAGCCCATGCTAGACTGAGTCTAGTCAATGATACAGTGAAATAATACCCTGCAGATTGGATGTGTTCTGATGTTCAAAAGCATTCTCACGCTGATGGATTGATGCCTACTGATGCTGTATTCAAGATGGAACACATGGCGTCATGGTGTTTATACTGTAATCTATGTTCTAGGATGTCCGTTTGCTGAACTCAGGAAAGCCTGCTAAGCACACAGCAGAGATAGAGACAGACCTGGACAAGGCCGAGGGCATGATCCGGTACCTCTTCAACGATGTGCAGCTGCTGAAGGATGGACGCCACCTACAAGCTGAACAGATGTACCGCAGGTCAGAACAACCACGGAGTAAAACCATTTCAGTGCCACGTCATTCACTCAGAGCATTACTGTGTTATTGTGAGGCCTTGTGCGACACGTGATGACACCTAAGCCTCTTACTGTATTGTAACTATTATATTATTACTATGTCTTTACATATTTATGACAAGTGGGTTTGTTGTCATTGAACAAGTCATCATTGTTTCTCCTGTTTTACCTCCAGAGTGTACCGTCTCCACGAGCGGCTGGTGAACCTGCGCAGTGAGTACAATCTGCGCCTGAAGTCCGGGGTAACCATCACCCAGATGTCCCAGATGCAAACCCTTCAGCAGGCACCCATGAGGGTGCGTCCCGAGCTGGATGAGGTGACCCTGCGCTACATCCAGGACCTGCTGGCCTGGGTGGAGGAGAACCAGAGGCGGGTGGACCGGGGGGAATGGGGCTCGGACCTGCCCACCGTGGAGTCCCAGCTGGGCAGCCACCGCGGCCTTCACCAGTCAGTGGAGGAGTTCCATGCTAAGATTGGCAGGGCAAAGGCAGACGAGGTACTTTGGAAAAACTACCTGGGATGGGATTGGAGTTGGACTGATTCAGTCATACCATCATTGATCCTCTTTGGTTAATGCTCAAAGTAGTCTGACTGTTTCTTTTTTTTAACCCTGCTTCTTCTCTAATCTTTAGTCTCTTTTTCTATTCCCCTTCAGAGTCAGCTCTCCCCTGTCAGCAAAGGTGCCTACAGAGACAACTTATCCAAGCTAGAGTTGCATTATGGCAAGCTTCTGGTATGTTCTGGACTCAAGATATTAACGTGCAACAACAACTTTTCAACTATCTGACATTTATCTAATGTGTCTTCTCCAATCTCATTTATATTATTTTCTCCCCAGAGTTCTTCCAAGGCTCGTCTGCACAGCCTGGACGGGCTTCATGCCTTTGTCACTGCAGCCACCAAGGAGTTGATGTGGCTGAATGAAAAGGAAGAGGAGGAGGTTAACTATGACTGGAGCGAACGCAACACCAACATGACAGCCAAGAAAGACAACTACTCGGTATGGCTGTTCTCATCCTCACCATACCTGGAAAGTTCAACTTAATTTAAATATGAAAAGAGTTAAGAATAGTACGGTATCTTGTAGAGTAAAGTAAAAAGCTATTGCACTTTACAGAACAGTAAAATGCCATCTTTAATTAGCTTTTGATCAGATTCTGTAAAAAAAAAAATTGAAGTATTTATGAATGGTCCCCATTAGCTGCTTCCAAGGCAGCAGCTACTCTTCCTGGGGTCCAAAAACATCAATCAAAAGAGAAAACGCTACATATAACATTATGTATAACATTATTACACCACTACAAATCAACAATACAAAAATGTATAATACCACCATACAACTATATTACAATGTACGTGTGTGTGTAGAATGTGTGTGCTAGCGTATGTGTGTGTCTGTTCCTGTGTATCTCTTCACAGTCCCCGCTGTGTGTATTTATCTGGGTTTTTTTTCAATCTGATTCTACTGCTTGCATAAGTTACTTGATGTGGAGTAGAGTTCCATGTAGTCATGGCTCTATGTGGTATTGTGCACCTCCCATAGTCTGTTCTGGACTTGGGGACTGTGAAGAGACCTCTGGTGGCATGTCTTGTGGGGTATGAATGGGTGTCTGGGTTGTGTGTTAGTAGTTTAAACAGACCTCTGGTGGCGTGTCTTGTGGGGTATGGATGGGTGTCTGAGCTGTGTGTTAGTAGTTTAAACAGACCTCTGGTGGCATGTCTTGTGGGGTATGGATGGGTGTCTGAGCTGTGTGTTAGTAGTTTAAACAGACCTCTGGTGGCATTTCTTGTGGGGTATGAATGGGTGTCTGAGCTGTGTGCTAGTAGTTTAAACAGACACCTTAGTACATTCAGGATGTCAACACTTCTTACAAACCAAGTTGTGATGAAGTCAATCTCACCTCCACTTTGAGCCATGAGAGATTTACATGCATATCATTCATGTTAGCATGTTAGTGTACATTTAAGGGCCAGCCGTGCTGCCCTGTTCTGAGCCAATTGTATTTCTCTGACATCGCTCTTTGTGGCACCTGACCACATGACAGAACAGTAGTTCTGCCTGTAGAACCTGCCTTGTTAATAGTTTTGTTAAGGCAGAGTAACATATTATTAAGGACAGACTTCTCTCCATCTTAGCTACTGTTGTATCAACATGTTTTGACCATGACCGTTTACATTCCAGGGTTACTCCAAGCAGTTTAGGCACCTCAACTTGAACAATTTCCACATTGTTCATTACAAGATTTAGTTCAGGTTTAGGGTTTGGTGAATGATTTGTCCCAAATACAAGGCTTTTAGGTTTTTAAATATTTAGGACTCATTTATTCCTTGCCACCCATTCTGAAACTAACTGCAGCTCTTTGTTAAGTATTGCAGTCATTTCACTCGCTGTAGTAGCTGACGTGTATAGTGTTGAGCCATCCGCCAACATAGACACACTGGTTTTACCCAAAGCTAGTGGCATGTCATGTCAAAATTTTATAAAGTAGCCTAGACAGCTACCCTGGGGAATTCCTGATTCTACCTAGATTATGTTTGAGAGGATTCCATTAAAGATCACCCTCTGTGTTCTGTTAGACAGGAAACTCTTTATCCACAATATTGCAGGGGGTGTAAATCCATAACAAATACATTTTTCCAGCAAGAGCTATGATCAATCATGTCAAAAGCTGTGCTGAAGTCTAACAAAACAGCTCCCACAATATTTTTATCATCAATTTCTCTCAGCCAATCCCTCATTTGTGTAAGTGCTGTGCTTGTTGAATGTCCTTCCCTATAAGCGTGTTGAAAGTCTGTTGTCAATTTGTTTACTGTAAATTAGCATTGTATCTGGTCAAACACCATTTTTTTCAAGAAGTTTACTAAGGGTTGGTATCGGATTGGTTAGCTATTTGAGCCAGTAAAGGGGGCTGTGCTATTGTTCAGTAGTGGAATAACTATTGCTTCCCTCCAGGCCTGAGGGCACACACCTTATAGTAGGCTTAGATTGAAGATATGGCAACTAGGTGTAGCAATATCGTCCACTATTATCCTCAGTAATTTTCCATCCAAGTTGTCAGACCCCGGTGGCTTGTCAATGTTTATAGACAACAATAATTTTTTCACATCTTCCAAACTCACTTAACGGAATTCAAAATGACAATGCTTGTCTTTCATAATTTGATCAGTTATACTTGGATGTGTAGTGTCAGCGTTTGTTGCTGGCATGTCATGCCTAAGTTTGCTAATGTTGCCAATGAATAAAAATAATTAAAGTAATTAGTTTATTATGATTAGGGATGCACTTGCATATCTAGTAATATCCCCCCTCTTGCCGTAACTCATGTGTTTTCTTTGGTTTATCTCAGGGGTTGATGAAAGAGCTGGAGCACAGGGAGAAGAGGGTCAACAGTGTCCAGGTCCAAGGAGACAAACTACTGAAGGAGGGTCACCCTGCCAAGACGACTGTAGAGGTGAGAAAAAAATACATTTATATCACCAGGAATTCAGCTAAAATTAATTGAGTAATTATGTTCACGTATTCCCATGAATAAAGATTTGTGATTGTGTCTCAATGTATTAAAGGTACGAAATTAGCATGTTATCTTTAAATACAATCTCTTTTTGGGCTTACTTGTGTTTAATTTACAGCGTTCAAATTATGTTCCGGCCCCCTGACCATATACTCAGACAAAAATCATCCTGTGGCTAAATCTAGTGGCCTACCCCTGCATTACAGTATCTATTTAACAGGGATTTGTGTTTCATGCCTAAAAAGCAGAGGACATGAGGAGGGTGGGTTGTTAAAGCTCTTTTTTAAAGAGGCCAATGGTTGTCTCACACCCATCTCTCTCTCTCTCCACCAAAGGCCTTCACTGCAGCACTGCAGACCCAGTGGAGCTGGATCCTGCAGCTCTGCTGTTGCATCGAGTCCCACCTCAAAGAGAACACTGCCTACTTCCAAGTATGCCCGACTCATATATCCCCCTCAGATGGTCCAATGAGCATAAAAACACTTCTTAAAATACATCATCCTATCTTAAAATGGCTTGTGCTCCTCCTTTTCTACCCATTGTAGTTTTTCTCCGACGTGAAAGAGGCAGAGGAGACGATGAAAAAGATGCAGAAGACAATGAAGAAGAAATACACATGCAACCGTAACATCACTGTGACACGACTCGAGGACTTGTTACAGGACGCAGCTGTAGGTTGACTTACTCTACTTGAAGAAGTGAAATTCAGCAACTCTACTTCAGTGACATTACAATAGCAATAGCACCTGTCATTGTTTGTTTTATTAAATACAATGTGATATTTCCTATAGGATGAGAAGGAGCAACTGAAAGAGTTTAAGACCCATTTGGATGGGCTGAACCGGAGGGCCAAGACCATTGTCCAGCTGAAGCCACGTAACCCAGCAACACCAGTTAAGGGCAAATTGCCTGTCCAGGCCGTCTGCGACTTCAAACAGATGGAGGTGAGGAGATATTAATGTTCATGTGACCAGCTTTCCAGTGGAGAAGCAAACATTCTTAGGCTACTAGTTAGTACACTCTAACTCAAATACTTCTAGTAAGTTATACTTAGTCAATGAAAAGTAATTATTACTTAAAATGTTTATGTGGTACTGACTCAAAACTAAATGAGAAGTTACACCAACTCAGTTTTTTAAAGATATGATAACAAATGGACATTTTCCCAGCATGCTCTACTGCAGGTTAAAAAATATATATACACTACCGTTCAAAAGTTTGAGGTCACTTAGAAATGTCCTTGTTTTTGACAGAAAAGCACATTTTTTGTCCATTAAAATAATATCAAATTGATCAGAAATACAGTGTAGACATTGTTAATGTTGTAAATGTCTATTGTAGCTGGAAACGGCTGATTTTTAATGGAATACCTACATAGGCGTACAGAGGCCCATTATCAGCAACCATCACTCCTGTGTTCCAATGGCATGTTGTGTTAGCTAATCCAAATTTATAATTTTAAAAGGCTAATTGATGAGATCATGACATCAATTGCAATTATGTTAGCACAGCTAACATAGCTGTTAGCACAGCTGTTGTCCTGATTAAAGAAGCAATAAAACTGTCCTTCTTTAGACTAGTTGAGTATCTGGAGCATCAGCATTTGTGGATTCGATTACAGGCTCAAAATGGCCAGAAACAAATAACTTTCTTCTGAAACTTGTCAGTCTATGCTTGTTCTGAGAAATGAAGGCTATTCCATGCAAGAAATTGCCAATAAACTGAAGATCTGGTACAGCGCTGTGCTGTGTACTACTCCCTTCACAGAACAGCGCAAACTGTCTCTAACCAGAATAGAAAGAGGAGTGGGAGGCCCGGTGCACAACTGAGCAAGAGGACAAGTACATTCGTGTCTAGTTTGAGAAAGACGCCTCACAAGTCCTCAACTGGCAGCTTCATTAAATAGTACCCGCAAAACACCCGTCTCAATGTCAACAGCGAGGAGGCGACTCCGGGATGCTGGCCTTCTAGGCAGAGTTCCTATGTTCAGTGTCTGTGTTCTTTTTCCCATCTTAATCTTTTTGTTTTTATTGGCCAGTGTGAGATATGGCTTTTTCTTTGCAACTCTGCCTAGTTTGAAAGTAGGCCTTGAAATACACTGCTCAAAAAAATAAAGGGAACACTTAAAGTCAATCACACTTCTGTGAAATCAAACTGTCCACTTAGGAAGCAACACTGATTGGCAATAAATTTCCCATGCTGTTGTGCAAATGGAATAGACAACAGGTGAAAATTATAGGCAATTAGCAAGACACCCCCAATAAAGGAGTGGTTCTGCAGGTGGGGACCACAGACCACTTCTCAGTTCCTATGCTTCCTGGCTGATGTTTTGGTCACTTTTGAATGCTGGCGGTGCTTTCACTCTAGTGGTAGCATGAGACGGAGTCTACAACCCACACAAGTGGCTCAGGTAGTGCAGCTCATCCAGGATGGCACATTAATGCGAGCTGTGGCTAGAAGGTTTGCTGTGTCTGTCAGCGTAGTGTCCAGAGCATGGAGGCGCTACCAGGAGACAGGCCAGTACATCAGGAGACGTGGAGGAGGCCGTAGGAGGGCAACAACCCAGCAGCAGGACCGCTACCTCTGCCTTTGTGCAAGGAGGAGCACTGCCAGAGCCCTGCAAAATGACCCCAGCAGGCCACAAATGTGCATGTGTCTGCTCATACGGTCAGAAACAGACTCCATGAGGGTGGTATGAGGGCCCGACGTCCACAGGTGGGGGTTGTGCTTACAGCCCAACACCGTGCAGGACGTTTGGCATTTGCCAGAGATCACCAAGATTGGCAAATTCGCCACTGGCGCCCTGTGCTCTTCACAGATGAAAGCAGGTTCACACTGAGCACGTGACAGACGTGACAGAGTCTGGAGACGCCGTGGAGAACGTTCTGCTGCCTGCAACATCCTCCAGCATGACCGGTTTGGCGGTGGGTCAGTCATGGTGTGGGGTGGCATTTCTTTGGGGGGCCGCACAGCCCTCCATGTGCTCGCCAGAGGTAGCCTGACTGCCATTAGGTACCGAGATGAGATCCTCAGACCCCTTGTGAGACCATATGCTGGTGCGGTTGGCCCTGGGTTCCTCCTAATGCAAGACAATGCTAGACCTCATGTGGCTGGAGTGTGTCAGCAGTTCCTGCAAGAGGAAGGCATTGATGCTATGGACTGGCCCGCCCGTTCCCCAGACCTGAATCCAATTGAGCACATCTGGTACATCATGTCTCGCTCCATCCAGCAACGCCACATTGCACCACAGACTGTCCAGGAGTAGGCGGATGCTTTAGTCCAGGTCTGGGAGGAGATCCCTCAGGAGACCATCCGCCACCTCATCAGGAGCATGCCCAGGCGTTGTAGGGAGGTCATACAGGCACGTGGAGGCCACACACACTACTGAGCCTCATTTAGACTTGTTTTAAGGACATTACATCAAAGTTGGATCAGCCTGTAGTGTGGTTTTCCACTTTCATTTTGAGTGTGACTCCAAATCCAGACCTCCATGGGTTGATAAATTTGATTTTCATTGATAATTTTTGTGTGATTTTGTTGTCAGCACATTCAACTATGTAAAGAAAAAAGTATTTAATAAGAATATTTCATTCATTCAGATCTAGTATGTGTTATTTTAGTGTTCCCTTTATTTTTTTGAGCAGTGTACATCCACAGGTACACCTCCAATTGACTCAAATTATGTCAATTAGCAGAAGCTTCTAAAGCCATGACATCATTTTCTGGAATTTTCCAAGCTGTTTAAAGGCACAGTTAACTTAGTGTATGTAAACTTCTGGCCCACTGGAATTGTGATACAGTGAATTATAAGTTAAATAGTCTGTCTATAAACAATTGTTGGAATAAAGACTTGTGTCATGTCATGCACAAAGTAGATGCCCTAACTGACTTGCCAAAACTATAGTTTGTTAACAAGAAATGTGTGGAATGGTTGAAAAAGTCGTTTAGGACATCTTCTTGTGCATAACACAAGTCATTTTCCCAACAATTGTTTACAGATGGATTATTTCACTTATAATTCACTCTATCACAATTCCAGCAGGTCAAAAGACGCGTTCTGTCTCCTAGAGCTGAACGTACTTTGGTGCGAAAAGTGCAAATCAAACCCAGAACAACAGCAACGGACCTTCTGAAGATGCTGGAGGAAACAGGTACAAAAGTATCTATAGCCACAGGAAAACGAGTCCTATATCGACATAACCTGACAGGCTGCTCAGCAAGGAAGAAGCCAGTGCTCCAAAACCGCCATAAAAAAGCCAGACTAAGGTTTGCAACTGCACATGGGAACAAAGATCGTACTTTTTGAAGAAATGTCCTCTGGTCTGATGAAACAAAAATAGAACTGTTTGGCCATAATGACCATCATTATGTTTGGAGGAAAAAGGGGGAGGCTTGCAAGCCAAAGAACACCATCCCAACGTGAAGCACGGGGGTGGCAGCATCATGTTGTGGGGGTGCTTTGCTGCAGGAGGGACTGGTGCACTTCACAAAATAGATGGCATCATAAGGTAGGAAAATCATGTGGATATATTGAAGCAACATCTCAAGACATCAGTCAGGAAGTTAAAGCTTGGTCGCAAATGGATCTTCCAAATGGACAATGACCGTAAGCATACTTACAAAGTCGTGGGAGAATGGCTTAAGGACAACAAAGTCAAGGTATTGGAGTAGCTATCACAAAGCCCTGACCTCAATCCTGTAGAAAATGTGTGGTCAGAACTGAAAAAGCATATGCGAGCAAGGAGGCCTACAAACCTGACTCAGTTACACTAGCTCTGTCAGGAGGAATGGGACAAAACTTATTGTGGGAAGCTTGTGGAAGGCAACCCGAAACTCTTGACCGAAATTAAACAAACAATTTAAAGGCAATGCTACCAAATACTAATTGACTGTATGTAAACTTCTGACCCACTGGGAATGTGATGAAAGAAATTAAAGCTGAAATAAATCATTCTCTACTATTATTCTGACATTTCACATTGTTAAAATAAAGTGCTGATCCTAAGACAGGTAATTTTTACTAGGATTAAATGTCAGGAATTGTGAAAAAAAATCTATTTGGCTAAGGTGTATGTAAACTTCCGACAACTGTAATTGTATGTAAACTTCCGACTTCAACTATATCAGTGTTGTTGCATGTACATTGAGGTATTGATTGATTAAATGTTATGCTACACAAAGATAAATAGCATTTTTCTAAGCGAATCCAATCATTACATCTGTTACTGAAATGATTGTTCCAGTTTAAAAGCTTAGGTAGTCTCCTAAGTGATGCTGGTGAATACAAATGTAAATTCTTGCATAGCCTAATGCTGGCTAGATCCCAATAGGAATTACACAACACTTTGCAAGCCAGCATAATGTTATTTACAATTCGTTTTGGGAAAGTTTGTAATTTTGCAACCCTACTTACTGTATAAGGCCTTATGTATATGCAATATTCGACTAGGAACTCACTTGGTGAAGGACACTTGACTGAAAATGAATGAATTCATCAACCATGTCTCTGTCACTAACAAATACGGTCATGGGTGGTAACTCTACAATTCAATTGAAGAGCCAAGGCACACGGGAAATGATTAGAGGCGCTGGCTTAGTGGGGGTTGTTAAATTTAAGTATACCTTACTTTAAAAAACTGCATTTGTATTACTAATATGAAGGTAGTACTGCTCATTTGAGGTGATCGGTTTCCTCATAAATGTTTGAGCAGCCAGGACTTATCCGGTTTTACGTGTATAAGCACATTCTATCAGAATCGGTGGAAATGTAGTGTTTATTCAAAGCATACACTGAGTGTACAAAACATTGCTCTTTCCATGATACAGACTGACCAGGTGACAGGTGAAAGCTATGATCCCTTATTGATGTCACTTGTTAAATGCACTTCAATCAGTGTAGATGAAGGGGAGGAGACAGGTAAAAAACAATATTTGTAAGCCTTGAGACAATTGAAACATGGATTGTGTATGTGTGCCATTCAGAGGGTGAATGAGCAAGATAAGAATATTTAAGTGCCTTTGAACTGGGTATGGTAGTAGGTGCCAGGTGCACCGGTTCGTGTCAAGAACTGCAATGCTGTTGTGTTTTTCATGCTCAACAGTTTTCCGTGTGTATCAAGAATGGTCCAATGTATCAAAGGACATCCAGCCAACTTGACACAACTGTGGGAAGCATTTTAGTCAACATGGAATCCTTTTCGACACCTTGTAGAGTCCATGCCCCGACTAATTGAAGCTGTTCTGAGGGCAGAAGGTTGTTCCTAATGTTTTGTACACTCAGCGTAGACACTTAGAAGTAGAAAAGCAGTAGTATATGTTTTAGTTTTTTCTCTCTATTTATCTTATTAGTCATGCTTGAAGGCTTGTCATTAGAACTGGTCAGATACAGTACAATGTGGGCATCCATTTTGTACCTATTTCCAGCTCACAGTTCACAGAGGGGAGGAGTGTGTACTGCTGGACAACTCTCAGCCGTACAAGTGGAAGGTGCAGAACCCCAAAGGCAGCAAGGCCACCATGCCCTCCATCTGTTTCCTGGTTCCTCCCACCAATAATGACGCAGTGAGCGGCGTCTCAGGGTGAGGCAACCAATCATCTCCTTGCAATAAAACACCATGGCAAAAGCCTTTGATTCAGCCTTACCATGAAACAAAATGGACAAAACTTTTGATTTAGCCTTACCATTAACAACATTAGCCTGGTCCCAAGTCTTTTTGTGCTCTTGCGTTTGACCCCAGCACCTTTATGGTTCACTAACCTCTAACCTCCCCCCACAGTCTGGACACTAGTCACCAGAACCTGCTGGTCCTGTGGCAGATGCTGTACGTGGACATGAAGAGCCTCATGTCCTGGCAGTACCTGACGAGAGACATCCACCTCATCAGCTCATGGAACATCACCGCGGTGAGCTCAGTTTCACACAGACTGTGTCTCAAAACGGAACCCTATTCCATATGTAGTGCAGCCTGGTCAAAGGTAGTGCACTACACAGGGAATAGGATGCCATTTGGGATGTGCACACATACTTTTTGGAGACAACAATTCTTTGTTGTAGAATTGAATTAGGCCCACAGAATGATTTATTCTTACCTATACAATTCCAAAGGTCCTGGAATGGGGAGGGGGGGGGGAATCGGATGGAATTTAGCCAAGAGAATTTAACACTCTTCCTAACCACACTCACCTTTCCTATCTTTCTTCCCCATCACTACAGTTTAAGACCCTGAGGGTGGAGGAGTACAGGCTAGCTTTGAGGAACCTGGAACTCCACTACCAAGAGTTCCTAAGAGACAGCCAGGACTCCCAGCTGTTTGGTGCAGACGACCGCATGCAGGTGGAGAGTAGCTACAACAAGGCTAGCCAGCACTACGAAGGACTGCTGCACTCTCTGGAGAAAGGTGAGTGTTGGACATCTGGGCAGGTAGAGGGTCTATATAGTACACGAAGTAGCATCAAACCATGTTATTTTTTTTATGACATCAGTGTTGCACATTTTATTTCACACTTTGTTGCACTGCACACCTTATGAGTTGCCGTTGCATTTTCCGTTCATGAACATCATGATTTCAATATTCGTTGTTGTAAATGTTGAAATTCATCACAGGCCCATTTGTCTAGAAATAGTGGTTAACTGTTAAATTCACATTACAGGCTATGTGTCACCCTCTGGAGGTAAGGTGTCCCAGTTGCAGTGTCAGATTGAGCACATTTCTTGACTGGCTTAGCTTTTTCTCTGATAGTTCTGATTCGTTTCACTCCATTAACTTCACTCAACCTATCCATCATTCAAGATTTTCTCTAACTTCTCTGTTCATTGCATTAGCCACCTTGTCCAATCGCATGAGTTTGCATGTGTTGTATAATCATGTTGTTTAATCATTTCTCCTGCATGAAGCTGGCAGTGGATTGAGTTTGATTTTGAAACTATTTGTTGATGAGCAAAAGCTTGAGTGATTATATATATATATATATATATATATTATTATTATTATTTTTTTTTTTTTAACCTTTATTTAACCAGGCAAGTCAGTTAAGAACATATTCTTATTTTCAATGACGGCCTGTATGGATTTATGGATTTCATGAGACATATAGTTCCAGAAAATTACAATAATTATGTGGGCATAAATAATGAATTCATGATCGAAATGACCAAGAACAAAATCAGACTGTTAAATAGCCACAACTAGCCGGCTACCACCCATTACCCTGCCCTGAACTTACCCACTGGCACTAGCCGGCTTCCACCCATTACCCTGCCCTGAACTTACTCACTGGCACTATCCAGCTACCACCCATTACCCTGCCCTGAACTTACTCACTGGCACTAGCCGGCTACCACCCATTACCCTGCCCTGAACAGACACACTTACACACTGGCACTACCCGGCTTCCACCCATTACCCTGCCCTGAACTTACTCACTTGCACTAGCCGGCTTCCACCCATTACCCTGCCCTGAACATACTCACTGGCACTAGCCGGCTTCCACCCATTACCCTGCCCTGAACTTACTCACTGGCACTAGCCGGCTACCACCCATTACCCTGCCCTGAACAGACACACTTACACACTGGCACTACCCGGCTTCCACCCATTACCCTGCCCTGAACTTACTCACTTGCACTAGCCGGCTACCACCCATTACCCTGCCCTGAACTTACTCACTGGCACTAGCCGGCTTCCACCCATTACCCTGCCCTGAACTTACTCACTGGCACTATCCAGCTACCACCCATTACCCTGCCCTGAACTTACTCACTGGCACTAGCCGGCTACCACCCATTACCCTGCCCTGAACTTACCCACTGGCACTAGCCGGCTTCCACCCATTACCCTGCCCTGAACTTACTCACTGGCACTATCCAGCTACCACCCATTACCCTGCCCTGAACTTACTCACTGGCACTAGCCGGCTACCACCCATTACCCTGCCCTGAACAGACACACTTACACACTGGCACTACCCGGCTTCCACCCATTACCCTGCCCTGAACTTACTCACTTGCACTAGCCGGCTTCCACCCATTACCCTGCCCTGAACATACTCACTGGCACTAGCCGGCTTCCACCCATTACCCTGCCCTGAACTTACTCACTGGCACTAGCCGGCTACCACCCATTACCCTGCCCTGAACAGACACACTTACACACTGGCACTACCCGGCTTCCACCCATTACCCTGCCCTGAACTTACTCACTGGCACTAGCCGGCTTCCACCCATTACCTTGCCCTGAACTTACTCACTGGCACTAGCCGGCTTCCACCCATTACCCTGCCCTGAACATACTCACTGGCACTAGCCGGCTACCACCCATTACCCTGCCCTGAACTTACTCACTGGCACTAGCCGGCTACCACCCATTACCCTGCCCTGCCCTGAACTTACTCACTGGCACTAGCCGGCTACCACCCATTACCCTGCCCTGCTCTGAACTTACTCACTGGCACTAGCCGGCTACCATCCATTACCCTGCCCTGAACTTACTCACTGGCACTAGCCGGCTACCATCCATTACCCTGCCCTGAACTTACTCACTGGCACTAGCCGACTACCACCCGGTTACATCCCTGCACCTTAGAGGCTGCTGCCCTTTGTACATAGAAACATGGAACACTGGTCACTTTAATGTTTACATGCTGTTTTACACATTTCATATGTACAGTGCATTCCTGAAAGTATTCAGACCCCTTGACTTTTTTCACATTATGTTACGTTACAGCCTTATTCTAAAATTGATTAAATAATTTCCTATTGTACAATAACCGTGGATGCATCCCAAATGCCACCCTGTTTCCTACATAGTGCGTTACTTTTGACCACATCCCTATGAGCCCTGGTCAAAAGTAATGCACTGTATAGGGAATAGGATACCATTTGGGATAATTTTAAGCAAATACATAGCTATATGCTCTTTGTATCATTCAATATTAATCAGGGAACAGTGCACTATTTTCTGATCCAGAATTCTAGTCCTATTGATCTGTAAATTCATCTTCTTCTGTTCTGTTCAGGTGAGCAAGATGAATCTGAGTGCCGAAGCTACCTGACCAAGATCAAGGACCTGTGTCTGAAGCTGGAGGGCTGTGAGACTCGCACCGTCGCACATCTGCGACAGCCCGTGGACAAGGAACCGCTCAAGGCTTGCGCCCAGAGGACCGCTGAGCAGAAGGTACTGCAGTGACGTCACCCCTCAGTGACATTTTTTTTGTTTAGTTTATAAGGATCACCATTAGCTGTTGCACATGCAGCAGCTAGTCGTCCTGGGGTCCACACAAAATAGATGACACAGTGCATAACAGTTACAGACAAGAACAACACAAAGACAATACAACAATACATTATAGGGGCACCTTGGGAGTTTTAGGGAACTTCACTAAGGGTCTAACGGCAATGGAGGAAGATACATTTGCTGTTGTAGCTGTTTCTCGACCGAGACAGAAATAAATCAGTATCTATGTCATTTAGACTCAGGGGTAGCCAGGCCACTGGTAAATGGTTGCTATAAATCACACATCCAATCCCAAAGCAAACAGAGTTAATGGTAGATCTGTAATGAAGTTTGAGCCCAAATTAGATAACATGCCTAATTTGAAACAGACCCAGGCCAAATTCAACATGGGGTTATTGTTTAGGAAGCTATTTAAACAGAGCCAGGTCGCATTTAACATGGGGTTATTGTTTAGGAAGCTATTTAAAGTTCTTGTGTGTCAAGTAGATTAAGTTAGACAGTAGAAGAGACAAACTAACATTTTTAGATCAGTCATGCTGTTTAGTATGTTCCATCTGCTCGTTTCTGATCGTAAGAAGTTTCAGAAGACCTTTGTGTCCCTATTTCACTTTACAGTACATTGCTGGTTAGCTTGTTAACAACTCCATGACTGCTTGGATGCCCAGGTGGAATAGCCAGTTATGGTCCATTATTCCCTTTTCTGCTCATAGAAAGTCCAGTCAGAGTTGGAGGGCTTGAAGAAAGACCTGACCAATGTGGCTGAGAAGACAGAGGAGGTGCTGGCATCTCCTCAGCAGTCCGGCTCCACCCCAGTACTGCGCTCTGAGCTGGATATTACGCTGAAGAAGATGGAGCACATCTACAGCCTGTCGTCCGTGTACCTGGACAAGTGAGTTCCTCCTGACTCTGATTGTTACGACATGCATATCAAAACCATAGGACCAATAAGTGACATCTTCAATCTAAATAGTAGATCTGAGTCATGTTACATATACAGCTAACACTATACACCATTCCTTGTTCAGACTGAAGACCATCGACATAGTGATCCGCAGCACAAAGGGAGCAGAGGACACCCTCAAAAAGTATGAAGCCCGTTTACGAGACGTAAACAAGATGCCAACAGATGAAAAAGAGGTGGAGAACTACCACACCCAGCTAAAGGTACAGTGTCTCTGTTAGAATGAACTGTATTCTATCCGTTGGTGAATAGACAATGCTTTTACATGAACTGGTTATCCGACAGTAACTTAATGATTTCTATGCATTTGTAGTGATGTTCCTCTCTCTCCCACTCTTTCTTTCTCTATCTCTCTCTCTCTCTCCTTCTCTCTCTCCTTCTCTCTTCCTCTCTCTCTCTCTTTGTCTCCCTCTTTCACTCTGGTAGACAATGCGTGGCGAGGCAGAGGATGACCAGAAGACGTTCGACAATCTCCAGGTGGAACTGAAAAAGGCGGCGGCCGTGAATGAGCGGATTAAGCTGGTCCACAGCGAGCACAACTCCGAGCTGGAACACTACCGCCAACTAGTGGCCGGGCTAGAGGAGCGCTGGCAGGTCGTGTTTGCCCAGATAGACCTGCGCCAACAGGAACTGGACTTGCTGGGGAGGCAGATGTGCGCCTACCACGAGAGCTATGACTGGCTCATCAGATGGCTCGGTGATGCCAAGCAAAGGCAGGAGAAGATCCAGGCCATACCCATCGGCGACAGCAAGGCCCTTATGCAACAGTTGGCACAGGAGAAGGTACTCTACGACTAATAATAATATTTGATTGGATTTATATAGTGCTTTTCTACCTAGATGCTCAAAGTGCTTTCCATAGTAAAGGGGAAACTCACCTCATCCACCACCAATGTGAGGCACCCAGGACAAGGTAGCAGGAGGCTTCCATTACAAATAGTGGAGATGAAGCTTCTTTGCTCGATGATGGAATATAATGTTACATTATCATGACAGTCAGTGTTCCAATCTTTTATCATTGTAGAAACTCCTAGAAGAGATCGAGAAGAACAAAGATAAGGTTGAGGAGTGTCAAAAACATGCAAGGGCATATATTGATGCGGTCAAGGTGCGTATGCAAATCACTTAAAACAAGATCATGCATATGGAGATTTGTTGCATTAATAAAATCATTATATTATGTCCATGTGTTTTCCCCAGGACTATGAGCTTCAGGTGGTGACGTACAAAGCTCTGGTGGAGCCCCTGGCTTCGCCCCTTAGGAAAACCAAAATGGAGTGTGCATCTGACAATATCATCCAAGAGGTCGGTCATATAGACACGATGGGGAATTTATTTAATAGTATTTTACAGCTACAGTAGCTTTAAAGTTGATAACAATTATATGGGATTACTAAACATCTGAAATTGTCTTTCAGTATGTGACTCTGAGAACCCGCTACAGTGAGCTAATGACTCTGACCAGCCAGTACATCAAGTTTATCACGGAGACACAGCGCCGACTTGAGGACGAGGAGGTAATTGAGGGACACATTGAAGGCAGGCAGCAGCTCCCTGCTCCTGACAACTTTAATTAAACCCACCAACCATAATAACAATCGCCTGGTCCGAGATCTGTTTGTGCGCCCATGTCAACTATTTAGATGTTTGGCATGTCAAGGAGTGACATGATGGCACAAACAGACTTGAATACCCAGGCGATAACAACAATTACTATAAAACACTCTCTTTATGTATTAATGTATTAATTAAAGGGTTCAATATATTTTAGCTGATGTGGTCTATGAGGAAATGAATTAGTTTTAGTATAGCTCATCGCAGTATGGAAGGTGAGTAATAAAAAAGAGTCATTTCAAATTCTGGTGCTGCAGCACATCCCTAACGCGTCACTAACAGTATCTGTCTCTCATTCTCCCTATACTGTGGTTCATGGTTGTGTAATAAGTCTTTAAATTACACTTGCAAGTTAGTTTTCCTACAGTATCCACTCAAATGTGAAGCAAACATCCGGCTCCCCATTCAACCCCAGCCTTTTTTTCTTCTGCAATTGAATTTGTTGTTTCACTCTTGAAACAAAATATTTCTACATACTCCATTTTCTCTGATCTGGTGATTAGGACTCTGTCCTCTGACTAACTACCACCTCAGAATGATTATTTCAAGTGACCAGTTTTGTTTGCCCCTTTATTTACCAACCTAACTCAATCTAAGCATATTCTCTATGGGTAATACACTCTTTGCAAATTATTATTTTTCAGCTTCTTGTCCTTTCAAGTTTAGTTCCAATTTTAGTCCAAGGTAATACAATCTTAGTCCAAGGTAAAGTTGAAGAGTAGTAGCCAAGTCAGTACATTGAAAAGTGTTATTTGATTGATTCATATTTTATCTTAGTAATGAAAGATTAAATGGCTACTTCAAAAGACCCAAGGTAAAATACCTAATTGGCATGATATACCATTCAAGATCCCAATAGTGTTGTGAAAATGTCTCATTATATGTGCCATACATTAAGTAAATGTGACGAGACATGTGTGATTATTTCCCTAAAGCAAATAACAAACATTTCTCTCAGTAGATAACAAATGTTTTTTCATTTGAAGTAATGTTTTGTTCTACAATGGGATCCGAAATGATTGACACCCTTGATAAAGATGAGCAGAAATTACTGTATAAAATACATCATTCAAATACTGAGCTATATTGTATGTTCAAAAACAATTGGAACTTTTTAAATTATTTATTTATTAAGTCAGTTTTGCTCATCTTTATCATGAGTGTCAATCATTTCGGACCCCACTGTATGTGTACCTACATGTACTTAAACGTTTGACTTTTTTTGAGTAATTCAATCAACTCAAACATTTATATTCTAACACTGTAATACTTAACATTGTTTTTCCCTTTACTTTTTGCTTCCACTAATACAGAAAGCTACTGAAATACTAAAGAAGGAGGAGAGAAAAAAGCTGTCTGAGATGCAGGCTGAATTAGACAAACAAAGACAGTTAGCTGAGGCACACGCAAAAGCTATCGCTAAAGCGGAACAAGAAGCCCAGGAGCTCAAGTTGAAAATGAAAGAAGAGGTCAGCAGGAGGGAGGTTGTGAAAGTGGATTCTGAGAAACAGAAGCACAACATACAGCAGCAGCTGCACGAACTCAAGAACCTGTCAGAGCAAGAGATCCAATCCAAGAGCCAGCAGGTTGAGGAGGCACTGTACAGTCACACCAAGATAGAAGAGGAGATCCACATCATCAGAATCCAATTAGAGACCACCATAAAGCAGAAGGCCACTGCTGAGGCCCAAGTTCAGCAGCTCAGGGACATGGCTGTCGAGGCTGAGAGACTGAGAAAAGTTACTCAGGAGGAGGCAGAGAAGCTTCGCAAGCAGGTGAATGAAGAGACTCAGAAAAAGCGCAACGCGGAGGAGGAGCTGAAACACAAAGCGGAGGCAGAACAAGAGGCTGCCAAGCAAAAGCAGAAGGCCCTGGATGAGGTGCAGAAGTTCAAGATGCAAGCTGAAGAGGCAGAGAGGCGCATGAAACAGGCAGAGGAGGAGAAGCAGAGGCAGGTCATGGTTGCAGAGGAGGTGGCACAGAAGAGTGCCGCCACCGAGCTGCAAACCAAACGCATGTCCTTTAACGAGAAGGCAGTAAAGCTTGAGGCATCACTGAAACAAGAACAGGACACTGTTATTCAGTTGCAGGAACAGGCAGAGCGCCTCAAGAAGCAACAAGAGGAAGCCAACAAAGCCAGGGAGGAAGCAGAGAAGGAACTTGAGAAGTGGAGGCAGAAAGCCAACGAGGCACTCCGTTTGAGACTCCAGGCTGAGGAAGATGCTCATAAGAAGAGCCAGGCTCAGGAGGAAGCAGAGAAGCAGAAAGAGAACGCTCAGCGAGAGGCAAAGAAAAGGGCTAAGGCTGAAGAGGCTGCTCTTAAGCAAAAGGAAATGGCAGAGAAGGAGCTGGAGAAACAGAGGAAATTGGCAGAGGGAATGGCCCAGCAGAAACTCTCTGCAGAGCAAGAGCTAATTCGCCTAAGGGCTGACTTTGACCATGGTAAGCAACAGAGGTCTCTATTGGATGAAGAGCTCCAGCGCCTGAAAAATGAGGTGAATGCTGCTGTAAAACAAAGGAAAGAGCTAGAAGATGAACTGGCCAAAGTAAGATGTGAAATGGAAGTTCTTCTTCAGATGAAGTCCAAAGCTGAGAATGAGACCATGTCTACAACAGAGAAAAGCAGAAATCTCCTTGAGTCTGAGGCATTGAAAATGAGGCAACTAGCTGAAGAGGCAACTAAGCTGAGATCAATTGCTGAAGACGCAAAGAAGCAGAGGCAGGTAGCAGAGGATGAGGCAGCTCGGCAAAGAGGAGAGGCTGAGAAGATACTCAAGGAAAAACTGGTAGCCATTAATGAAGCAACTTGTCTGAAAACTGAAGCTGAGATTGCCCTGAAGGATAAAGAGGCAGAAAATGAGCGACTTAGGAGAAAAGCCGAAGATGAGGCTTATCAGAGAAAGGTCCTGGAAGACCAAGCAAAACAGCACAAGCAAGACATTGATGAAAAGATCACCCAGCTTAAGAAAACTTCTGATTCTGAATTGGAGAGGCAGAAGAAGATTGTAGAGGAAACTCTTAAGCAGAGGAGGGTGGTCGAAGAGGAGATTCGCATACTAAAACTAAACTTTGAGGAGGCATCAACAGGCAAGTTGGATCTTGAGTTGGAGTTGAACAAGCTTAAAGGCATTGCAGATGAGACGCATAAGAACAAAGTCAAGGCGGAGGAAGAATCAGAGAAACTCAGAAAGCATGCTTTAGAGGAGGAGAACAAAAGGAAGCAAGCTGAAGAGAAAGTAAAAAAGATCACTGCAGCAGAGGAAGAGGCAGCGCGACAATGCCAGGCAGCTCAGAAAGAAGTGGAGCGCCTTAAAAAGATTGCTGCTGATGCTAACAAGCAAAAGGAGGATGCTGACAAAGAAACAGAGAAACAGATTAGTCTAGCCAAAGAGGCTGCACAGAAATGTAGTGCTGCAGAAAAGAGAGCACAGGCTGTTCTGGTCAAGCAGAAAGAGGACAATCTTTTCCAGGGCAAGCTCAAAGAGGAGTTTGAAAAGGCTAAGAATCTTGTACAAGAAGCTGAGAAGGCGAAGGAAAAAGCTGAGAAAGAGGCTGCTTTACTCCGTCAAAAAGCAGAGGATGCTGAGAAGCAGAAGAAAGCAGCTGAAGCTGAGGCTGCCAAACAGGCCAAGGCTCAGGGGGATGCTGAGAGACTGAGGATGGAAGCAGAGCAGGAGGCTGCAAAGCAAGCAGAAGCTGAGGCTGCTGCTCTGAAACAGAAACAGCAGGCAGATGCAGAGATGGCCAAGCACAAAAAGCTAGCTGAACAAACATTGAAGCAGAAGAAACAAGTTGAGCAGGAGCTGACAAAGGTGAAACTACGACTGGATGAGACTGATAAGCAGAAATCTGTTTTGGATGAAGAGCTTCAGCGCCAGAAGGATGAAGTTAGCAATGCTGTCAAGCAGAAAGCTCAAGTGGAGGATGAGCTATTCAAGATCAAGGTCCAGATGGAGGAGCTGATCAAACTTAAGCTTAGAATTGAGAATGAAAACCAGCGTCTCATGAGTAAAGACAAAGATAATACTCAGAAATTCCTGGAAGAGGAAGCTGAGAACATGAAGAAGCTTGCGGAGGATGCTGCCAGGCTAAGCTTAGAAGCTCAGGAGGCAGCCCGAGAGAGACAGATTACAGAGTCCGAGCTTGAAGAACAGAAGGCTCTTGCTGACAAAATGCTGAAGGAGAAAATGCAAGCTATCCAAGAAGCAGCTAAACTGAAAGCTGAGGCAGAGAATCTCCAGAAACAAAAGGACAAGGCTCAGAAGCAGGCCCAAAAACTGCTGGAGGACAAGCAGCAGATGCAGCAACGTTTTGAGGAGGAGACAGAGGGCTTCCAAAAATCTCTAGAGGCTGAGCGCAAGAGGCAGCATGAAGCTACGGTGGAGGCAGAAAAACTGAAGCTTAGGGTGACACAGCTTAGTGATGCTCAGTCTAAAGCAGAAGAGGAGGCCAAGAAATTCAAGAAACAAGCAGATGAGATCAGGGTTTGTCTCCAAGAGAAAGAGCAACATGCTTCAGAAAAAGTAATTGTAGAGAAACTGGAGGTGCAGAGATTACAGAGCAGCAAAGAGTCTGATGACCTACGCAAAGCCATAGCTGACCTTCAGAAAGAAAATGAGAAATTACAAAAAGAGGCTGCAGATCTACAGAACAATTCTAAAGAGGTATTGCAGAATGTGAAATAATCCTGTGAAATAAAAAGTACAAACCCCTTTGCAAATATCCATAACCTTCTCAAAAACACTAACACATAAAGGAGGTCCAAAGTTACTATTCATGTGAATTGCAGAGACTGTCAACAATACTAAGTGTCCAGCAATTTCTCATGAATTACCAAATGTTGCTGCATTTTGTAAATCCAATTATGTTTTCTAGCAAATGTTTATAATTGCATTTCAAAATTAAACCGATTTCAAATAAATTTCCAATCATAGAATACAGAATACAGTTATATGCTGTATATACAATACCATTTATATATAAATATATTGATTATATTATTTAGAAGTTATAATCTGTGTAATAGAATGTTAAGAACATGTGAAGAAGGTATGTTTGGAATTGTATTAATTTGGTCTTTTTTTTTCTCCAAATTAGATGGCCAATGCCCAACAGGAACAAATTAAAAAGGAAAAGATCGTTCTTGAGCAGACTTTCCTGACAGAAAAACAATTGTTGTTGAAAAAAGAAAAGCTCATTGAAGAAGAAAAAAATAAGCTTGAGAAACAGTTTGAGGATGAGGTTAAGAAGGCCAAAGATCTCAAAGATGAGCAGGATCGTCAAAGGAAGCAGATGGAACAGGAGAAGAAGAAACTCCATGCTACAATGGATGCCGCTGTTAAAAAGCAGAAGGATGCTGAGGAGGAGATGAGCAACAAGCAGAAAGAGATGCAGGATCTTGAAAAGAAAAGGCTTGAACAAGAGAAATTGTTGGGTGAGGAGAATGAAAAGCTTCGAGAGAAGCTGCAGCAACTTTCTACATTAAAAACATCAGCAAAATCCCACACTAAAGAAATGGAGATGCAAACGGATGAGGTCCCTGAAGATCAGCTGATTGCAATGACAATGGTGGGAACAACAAAGAAAGTATTCGATGGGTCTGCAGTAGTTGATGGTGAGAAGAAAAACGAAGAATTACCATTTTCTTTCGATGGGATTAGGGAGAAGGTTCCTGCCAGCAGGCTCCATGACATTGGTATACTGAACAAGAAGGACTTTGATAAGCTGAAAAAAGGCAAAACCACAGTGAAAGACCTGAGCAAGACTGAGAAAGTGAAAACATGTCTCAAAGGCAAGAATAGTGTTGGCGGAGTCTTGACTGCAGCCAAGCAAAAAATGAGTGTGTATCAGGCCATGAAAGAGAATAAACTTTCTCCTGGCGCTGCCACAATGCTTCTTGAAGCTCAGGCAGCATCTGGGTTCATCATCGATCCAGTGAAAAACAGAATGCTCACTGTGGATGAAGCTGTAAAGGAGGAATTAATAGGTCCAGAACTCCATAACAAAATGCTTTCTGCAGAAAAAGCAGCTACTGGTTACAAAGATCCTTACACTGGAGACAAAATCTCACTCTTTGAGGCCATGAAAAAAGGTCTGATTGAACAAGACCAGGCCGTTAGACTTCTGGATGCTCAGATTGCAACTGGTGGAATAATTGACCCTGTCAATAGTCACCGTGTGCCTCTCCAGACAGCCTATAAGCAGGGCCAATTGGATGCTGAGATGAGCAAAACTCTATCAAACCCTACTGATGACTCAAAGTTATTCATTGACCCAAGCTCTCAGGAGAGCCTCACTTATCAGCAACTATTGGAGAAATGCACCCCAGATGCAGAGACAGGCCTACTTATGTTACCAATCACAGAGAAAGCTACACAAAGTGACAAGACCTACACAACTGAAGAAACTAAAGAGGTACTCACTAAAGCGAATATCTCTGTACCATTTGGAAGATTCCAAGGAAAGACTGTGACCATTTGGGAAATCATTAACTCAGAGTATTTCACAGAGGCACAGAGGAAGGATCTGATTCGCCAGTACAAGACCGGAAAAATTACAGTGGAAAAAATTATCAAAATTGTCATTAGCGTTGTGGAAGACAAAGAGAAGAGGAATGAAATTGTGTTTGACGGTCTGAGGATTCCTGTCACTGCAGCTGAACTTCTAGAATCTAAGATCCTCAATAAAGACCTGTTCAACAAATTGCATAATGGTAAAACAACTGTCAAAGAAATCTCTGAGATGGACCCTGTTAAGAAAGCCTTAAGGGGTACACATAGCATTGCTGGAGTGATCATTGAGTCAACAAATGAGAAAATACCATTCTATCAAGCTGTAAAGGAACAGATGCTCTCTCCCCAGACTGCATTGACTCTTCTTGAAGCTCAAGCTGGGACTGGATTTGTAATTGACCCTGTCAAAAATCAGAAGCTCACTGTGGATGAGGCTGTTAAATCAGGTCTTGTTGGCCCAGAGATGCATGAAATACTTATGTCTGCAGAGAGAGCTGTTAATGGGTACAAAGATCCCTACACTGGAAAGAATCTATCCCTATTTGAGGCAATGATGAAAGACCTCATTAAGAAAGACCAGGGTATCCGTCTGCTAGAGGCTCAGCTTGCAACTGGAGGTATAATTGATCCAGTTAAAAGTTATCACATCCCACATGATGTTGCCTGCAAACGTGGATATTTTAACGATGAAACAAACAAGACCTTGAGCAGCAACACTGATGAAACTAAAGTTTTCTTTGACCCTAACATGTGGGAGAATGCATCTTATGTACAACTCATGAAAAAATGTGTCACTGACAAAGAGACTGGTTTTCCATTTCTTCCGCTCTCAGAGAAAGCAATTCAAAAGTCAAAAGAGGGACATTATAAGTCAAAAGAGGAACATCAAATCACTGAGGTCCAGATCAAAGATGCCCTGAACCAGGCAACTATGGATCTGCCGTATGGACCTTTCAAAGGAAGGAAAGTCACTATTTGGGAGATCATAAACTCTGAATATATTACAGAGGAACAAAGAATCGAGTTGATTCGACAGTACAGAACTGGAACAGTGACTATTGAAAGAATGATTACAATCATTGTCACAATGGTTGATGAAAAGGAGGCTAAGAAACAGGAAAAGGAACAGGCCAGCTTTGAAGGGCTTAGGTCATCTGTCACTGCCAGCTCATTGTTTGAATCCAAAATAATTGATAAAGCTACATATGATCAACTCCAACAGGGTAAAAAGAAACCCAAAGAAATCAGTGACATTGACTCAGTCAGAAAGTACTTGCAAGGAACAGATGGACAGATTGTAGGCATCTATATGGGCGAATCAAAGGAAAAGGTTAGCATTTATCAAGCAATGAAGAAGAACATATTGAGACAAAATACAGGTCTTTCATTGCTTATGGCACAAGCAGCAACCGGTTTCATTATCGATCCTGTCAAAAACCAGAGGTACACTGTGGATGATGCTGTGAAAGCAGGAGTTGTTGGTCCTGAGGTTCACGAGAAACTTCTGTCAGCAGAGAAAGCAGTGACTGGCTACAGAGATCCATACACGGGCAACACGATTTCCCTCTTCCAAGCCATGAAGAAGGAGCTTGTGCTACGAGAACATGCTATTCCCCTGTTGGAAGCTCAGGTGGCCACAGGAGGGATTATTGATCCAGTCAGCAGCCACTGTGTTCCAAATGATGTGGCCTTCCAACGTGGCTATTTCAATAAGCAAATGGCTAATAACTTCACTGACCCCTCAGGGGATATCAAAGCTTTCATTGATCCCAACAATAATGAAAGTTCCACCTACAAACAACTGCAAGAGAAATGCATAAGAGATGCAGATACCGGTCTGTGCTTCCTGCCGCTATCAAAGGCTGAAGCTCAAAGTCCCGTGGAAAAGTCATACATATACACTGAAGAAATGGCACAGACAGACTTGACTAACACTCAAGTGGATATCCCTCATCAGAGCTATGCCGGGAAGGTAATGACCCTATGGGATGTCATGGGGTCAAACCTTCTCCCTGAGGAGGAAAAGCTAAGGCTCCTGGAGCAGTATCGCCTCGGGCAAATCACAAAGGAGAGAATGATCATCATCGTCATTGAAATCATTGAACAAAGGGAGATACTGAAAGGAGAGCAGAGCATGTCCTGTGATGTGATCAGACGAAGAGTCACTATTGAGGAGCTCTATAGTTCTCGCATTATCGACCTTCAAACATACAACATGTTGAAGCAAGAGAAGAAAACTATCCGGGAGGTAATGGAAATGCCATCTGTAAAGCAGTATTTGTTTGGCACAGGCAGTATTGCTGGAATCCTCTCAGACTCCCCCTCTAAGGTTAGTATTTACCAGGCCATGAAGAGAGGTCTCATTAAGCCTGATTTTGCTATCAGTCTCCTGGAGGCCCAAGCGGCAACAGGATTCATCATTGACCCTGTGAAAGAAGAATTGCTAACAGTTGACGAAGCTGTGCGCAAAGGGCTAGTCGGCCCTGAAATCCATGACAAACTTCTCTCTGCCGAGAGGGCAGTCACTGGCTACAAGGATCCTTACAGTGGAAAAGTAATCTCTCTCTTCCAAGCGATGAAAAAAGACCTTGTTCCTGAGGACTATGCCCTGAGGCTCCTTGAAGCCCAGGCTTCCACTGGGGGACTTATGGATCCAGAATACTACTTTCACCTTCCCACAGATGTTGCCATGCAACGCGGATACATCAATAAGGAAACGCATGACAGGATCACTGATCCAAACAGTGATGTACAAGGTTATGTTGATCCAACCACAGAGGAGAGACAGACCTATGCCCAGCTGCTGAAGAGATGCAAAGCTGATAAAGAGAGTGGTCTGCGATTACTTTCACTGGCCGACAGAAGGTTGCTTTTCAAGGGTCTCAGAAAGCAAATCACCTTAGATGAGCTGCTTCGCTCACAGATTATTGACCAAAAGACATACAATGATCTCACTGAAGGCCTTATCTCAGTAGAGGAGGTCAGCAGAGCAGTGAAGAAGTACCTTGAGGGCACAAGCTGCATTGCCGGAGTATATGTAGAATCCAGCAAAGACCGTCTCTCCATCTACCAAGCAATGAAAAAGAACATGATAAGACCCGGGACAGCCTTTGAACTTCTTGAGGCTCAAGCAGCAACAGGATATATAATTGACCCAATAAAGAACCTGAAGCTGAATGTTGGTGAAGCTGTTAAAATGGGAGTTGTTGGTCCAGAGTTCAAAGACAAGCTCATCTCTGCTGAGCGTGCCGTTACAGGCTACAGGGATCCGTACTCTGGCAAGATCATCTCTCTATTCCAGGCCATGAAAAAGGGTCTCATTCTGAAAGACCACGGCATTCGCCTATTGGAAGCCCAAATTGCCACTGGTGGGATCATTGACCCAGAAGAGAGTCACCGCTTGCCAGTCGAGATGGCCTACACACGTGGCCTGTTTGATGAGGAGATGAATGGCATTCTTACAGACCCATCTGATGACACTAAAGGCTTCTTTGACCCTAACACTGAGGAGAACCTCACTTACCTGCAACTGATGGAGCGATGTATGATTGACCCGGAAACTGGATTAGCACTTTTACTGTTGAAAGAAAAGAAACGTGAGAGGAAGACATCCTCTAAATCGTCTGTGCGTAAACGCAGGGTAGTCATTGTTGACCCAGAGACAGGCAAAGAGATGTCTGTATATGAGGCATATCGCAAAGGACTTATAGATCAACAGACCTACATGGAGCTTGCAGAGCAAGAGTGTGAGTGGGAGGAGATTACTATAACCTCATCTGATGGTGTTGTGAAGTCCATGATCATTGATAGGAGGTCTGGCCGACAGTATGACATTGATGATGCAATCACAAAGGGCCTCATTGACCAGTCTGCTCTGGATCAATACCGTGCTGGAACTCTGTCCATCACAGAGTTTGCAGACATGTTGTCCGGAAACATAACTGGCACCAGATCCAGGTCATCCTCTTTCGGGTCCACATCATCTTACTCCAGTAGCCCAGCTCCCTCTATCAAACCCCCAGCAACAATATGGAATGACCCAACAGAAGAAACCGTGCCTGTGGCTGGAATACTGGATACTGACACATTGGAAAAGGTGTCTGTCACAGAAGCCATGCACAGAAATCTTGTGGACAATATCACAGGTCAAAGATTGCTGGAGGCTCAGGCTTGCGTTGGTGGCATCATTGATCCAAACACTGGAGAGAAGTTCTCAGTTTCAGATGCAATGAACATGGGACTTGTGGATAAGATCATGGTTGACCGAATCAACCTGGCACAGAAGGCCTTCAATGGATTTGAGGATCCCAGAACCAAAAAAAAAATGTCTGCTGCACAAGCATTAAAAAAAGGGTGGTTGTACTATGAGGCGGGTCAGAGATTCCTGGAAGTACAATATCTAACTGGTGGTTTGATCGAACCAGAGGTCACTGGCAGAGTTCCACTAGACGTTGCAGTCAACAAGGGCACCCTAGATGCACGTACTGCACAAAAGCTACGAGATGTCAGTGGATACTCCAAATACCTCACCTGTCCAAAGACAAAGCTTAAGATCTCATACAAGGATGCCATGGATAGAAGCATGATTGAGGAGGGTTCTGGTCTGCGTCTGTTGGAAGCCTCTTCTCAATCAAGTAAAGGCCTTTACAGTCCCTACAGTGTTAGTGGTTCTGGGTCAGCATCCGGTTCCCGGCCCGACTCAAGAACTGGCTCCAGGTCAGGCTCCAGACGAGGGAGCTTTGATGCCACAGGCTCTGGTTTCTCCACTAACTTTTCCCCCTCCTCCTTCAGCTCGACGAGCTATGGGCGCAGATATAATGCAGGATTACAAAGCGGACTTAGCATGGATGAGCTAGCACAGGCCCTGACATCATTAGCAATGGGCAGGAACTGCAGTTCTGAAGAGAGAATATTCACCACAATACAACCCAATTACTCACCAGTTGCCTAATTCTTATTAGAAAAATAGACTACCTTTATTCTGCTCTGCATGTCGTTATTATGGGGCTTTTCTGCAGTATATACATCTTTTTGCTGGCTTTACATTTTGTCCCTAGTTTATTCAGTTAAATCTTTTTGAAGTACATTTTTGGTTGCTCTCTTTTGTTTTGTGTAGTCTGGCAATGTTGCCATTATTTATATGCTTACATACAGAAGAGCTGTATTTTTAGCAACTACAATTATATTGATAATAACGTTTTCAGTGTTAGACATATTGACATATTTTTTTCATTTTTAAGCCAGCTTGTTATTAGTTCTAATTCATTATACTTCTATAGTTACATTTTCAGACATTTGAGTAAAAATTATATTTTGATTCTTGATATATTTCTGTTAAAGAACAATATCTATTATAAAGTATACCTTTAGATGTAAAATCTGTTAAACGGATGTCTGTCATTACAAATATATAGAAAGGAAAGCATCCAATCTGCAGAGTAGAAGAAGGAGTCACTGGAAGAAATGCTTAAACAAAAACCAAGCTTCAAGATCTTTTCTCATCTCGGCTACAGTGCCGCTAATACTTTGCTAATGTTTGGATTCTACCTATCCCCTTCTTGTAATATACAATGGACTACCAATCAGTTAAAACTATGCAGTCTTTATACAGTCAAGCACCTTATGGAGAGAGCATTCCAAGGATGGCAATCCCAACATAATATAACCTGGACAAACTCACTTGAAGTGAAAGATGCCCCAAATCACCATGAAACAGCTCGGTCTCATCTCAAGCTGAAATAACTTCTCAGCAGAACCATTGCTTCTCTGGAGACTTTTGAAAGGTGAGTCTCTAAATCCTTTCTTTGATTTTATATTTTTTTGCTAGAAGTGAATCTTAAATAAATGCTGTATCTTCAAGTATTTTTTTCTTCATTTTGTTGAAATCTAAGTTTTGTCTGTATTTGACTCCCTTAGCCATCTCCACTCCTCCTCTTGTGTGCTGATGCTTTGATGTCTTCCAATATCCTGAGAACCTCAAGTCAAAAAGAAGATCACCGGCAATGTTCAAGACTGCACCGACATACATGTCCATCATTTGTTTTAGACTTTTTATTTTTCAGCCATTTATTCCAAAAATAAAGGATGATGTTGTTAACTGAGCAAAATAGAATGAATCACTGCTTTGACCGTCTTCAACCTTGCGTCTAACTTTGACCCTCTGCCTGCTCACCTCCACCTGATCTCAGTAACAGTCTTAACCACCTCCACACAAACCACAACCTTGCGTCTAACTTTGACCCTCTGCCTGCTCACCTACACCTGATCGCAGTAACAGTCTTTAACCACCTCCACACAAACCACAATTGCTGTATTGAAATGTTTTTGTAAGTGCCTGCATATTCAATGCATCAAAGGGTTGCGTCGATTATAAGGTGTGAATTGTACTGTAAATTGAGTGATTCACAACTGGAGAAAAAAACTGACACAGTTCCCATAGTTCAAATTATATATTATCATTATTATCAGGTATTTCCCAAGTTCATGACACAATTTATGCATCATACAGTATTCATACCGCATCAAAACCCTTTTATTTCTATATAATACAACTAAGAACATTTGTACAGGGCTAATATTTAAATTAATGTTTAGAGCTAAAAATAATTATAACATTTGAAATGTACTGACAAGCTATGTACTGTACACTGTATTATACACTGAATGTACAAAACATTATGCACACCTTCCTAATATTGAGTTGCATCCCATTTTGCCCTCAGAACAGCCTCATTTCGTCGGAGCATGGACTACAAGGTGTTGAAAGCGTTCCACAGTGATGCTGGCCCATGTTGACTCTTAATGCTTCCCACAGTTGTGTCAAGTCAGCTGGATATCTTTTGGGTGGTGGACCATTCTTGATACACATGGGAAACTGTTGAGCGTGAAAAACCCAGCAGGGTTGCAGTTCTTGACACACTCAAACTGGTGCACCTGGCACCTGCTACCATACCACGTTCAAAAGCAGATACATCTTTTGTCTTGCCCATTCACTCTCTGAATGGCACACAAAATCCATGTCTCAATTGTCTCAAGGCTAAAAAATACTTCTTTAACCTGTCTCCTCCCCTTCATCTACACAGATTTAAGTGGATTTAACAGGTGACATCAATAAGGGATCGTAGCTTTCACCTGTCACCTGGTCAGTTTATCATGGAAAGAGTAATGTTCCTAATGTTTTGTACAGTCAGTGTAAATTTGAAAAATATCTTTAAGCTTAATCACTTGTTGCCTCCTAAACCAGTGTTCATATTTTCCACCACAATTGTTTGTTTTATTGTTCCTTAAAAGTGCTTTCCTTTGTAAAAAAAAAAATCTAAATTTCCATAATATTGTCATACATATTTTATTATTGCTTTGCATGTTTGATCCCCCTTTAAATGACATTCAGCTTATCTTATGAAGGCTTCATAAATCCTTCATAAGCACTACATAAATGTGTTACAAAGTATCTAGCACTGTATGTCATGCTTTGTAAATGGTTCATAAATGTGTCATAATCACCCATGTCAAATGTGACATAACCCTCTATGTGGAATATGATAGCAACATGTGCTTTATAAAAGGGAGACATGTTGGGTCAAGGGATTGGAATACGCTCTAAAGTGAAGTCATGTTAGTCACATTACACCTAATCTCATTCCCAGACACTTCCGCCCAAATATGCGGAAGGTCTGCTTGACCAACACAAACTTGGCCTTCATTAGTTAGGGTTAGGTTTAAAATCTTATTTTAAGAAGATCAATTGTGGAAATGGGCAGGGTTTAGCAATAATTATGACTTTTTAACTGTGTTAACTAGTGATGATGACAAGTACTTTATTCTGTAAGGTCACTCCACTAAGGCCAGCTTTGAATGGTTGATATCACAGGCTTAAATGTTTTGGTGTGTTCAATAGTCTAGGGACGACATTACACCAAGAAACACTGACCTTTATGAAAGCCCCCAACCTAAAAACATTGAAAATGGCTGTTTTCTGGCGCCAATTTACATGTTCCTCAGTACAAGCCATACCGTGCGTTGTTGGGCCCATCAGGTCTTTGCAAGTCCATCAGCCCATTTAAATTCCTCTTACATCCTACTTTTGGATCATGATAGAACCTGCATAATTCAGTCGAACGTTAATAACCTATTTATTGACACTGTAGTGTCCTGTAATACTTGCATAGTCCTGTAAAGACTATTTTGCATGACGCTGTACTCAAGTCAGACCCCTTTGGTGATTTATAACACATACATAAATGCCTTGTATCATATGAAGCTGTACTGACGAAAAAGTCAGACACCTATGGTCATTCATAACAGACCCATAAAGGCTTAATGATGTAAACACAAATGTATTAACACTTAAGAAATTATCACTAAAAGCTAAAACAAACATTAAAGACACATACATTAAGTTTCAAAAAGCCCAGCAAAGCATTTATATTGAACATTACACTGGACTGTGAATACTGTAGCCTGTCCCTGAGCTAGTGGATTGATGGTTCTTGCCTCTCTGCCTGCTGGGAGGTACTGCATGTTGGTTCCAACCTTAAAAGTAACAACAAAGAAAGTTAGCATGTCTGTTTTTCTGTGCAGCGCCAGAAACTCTAAATGGGGAGATGGGAAACTCCATTTGATTCGTATTATTCTATCATTTAATGTACAAATGTGATGACATGACTATGAGACATGTCTGTATCTAAGGGGATTTTTATTTAGCAGAGCCTGCTAGCTAGGAACATTTTGGCTAGCTAGCAATTGCTGTGAAGTTACCGAAATTATTTGAAATAACGACTGAGGTAGCTACAGTATGGAATTTAACTCAACTCTAGTCATTTAAATTACAATGAATAAAGGTTAACTTGTTTATCACTGTCCAGTGGCACGACAATTGGGCATTTTGATTTGCAAACTCATCACATGATCAGCATCTTGTCGGTAACGCTAAAAAAAAATACTTCCGGGTCACGGAATTGAGGAATTCTTCCAAATAAAAGTACGTCATGTATTTAATTCATAGTATAAAAGTGTCAATAATCTGTATTCATGATATGAAAAATAGTTGTCTAAACATTAACAATGATTCATATATGTTCATATATAAGTGACATTTGTATTACATTTGGAATGCGAATCACTTTACAGTGTACGGTACGGAGTGTTGCCGGCCTTTTACTCCACCCATTCCATTGGTGGTCATAATGCTAATCACTGCACATAATCATCACATGTGCGATTGTTCCGTGCGTTTGTTCTAACCAAACAACAATGCAGGGCATGAGCACTGAATTCAAGGGCAACTACACTCAAAATATATGTTTCTTAGATTTTTCACATACCTCAAAAGTCATCCCCTGATGCGGCTTAAGCTTTGTGGTGAAGACAGAAAATCAAATGTTGTAGTTTTTCAATTAAAAATGTGAAAAAAAATGGAGAACCTGAAACAATTGGGAAAATCTGAAACCTGGAAAAACAAAACTGAGAACATTTTATTTGGGTAAAGAAAACATAAGTAGGCAAAAAAACGTTGGCGAGGCATTTTAAATGGATTTTAAAATGCCTCGCCAACGTGTTTTGCTGTGCATGACTGCACAGAGTGTGTCAACCTGCAGCACGGTATTTTGGGGAAAGTTGAGGTCTGGTCCAATATTGACTATGCACACAAGAGGGAAATAACTTGTGCCATCCTAGAAATGTTTTTAAATAATATCAAATTTAGCAGACGCTTTTATCAAAAGTGACTCACAGGCATGCGTGAATATATTTTTATGTATGAGTGTTTTCAGGAACCCACTTTCCTGGCATTGCAATGCTCTACCAAGATGCATGACAGGGTTATAAATGCTTTGTGAACCTTCAATTTAATATGATTTATAAAGCCTTTATTAAGCTGTGCTTATGCCATCGTTTATAAAGTACAGGTGTATGTCATATTTGACATCGTGGGTTATGTCACATGTGAGATTGGTGGTTATGTCACACAGTTATGCCACATTTATGAACCCTTTATAAAGCATGACATATGCTTGTAGATGATTTGTAACACATGTATGTGTTTATGAAGCCTTTATAAGCTGCACGTCATTTAAAGCAGGACATTTAACTTGGTTGAAAATATAGTTGTATCCATTTGAGAATACATTTTTGATTGTGAAGCCTTTTAAAAAATGTTTGAAGGATTTACTTTAAAGTTGGGTTTTCAAGCATGCTTACAATGGCGTTTTGAAAGGGTGACATTGTATTTTAATGTAACACCTAACAGAATGTAAATAAACTTATGAGGCATCAACACAAAAGTCCATGCAATGTCTTGAGTAATTAAATGTTTTTCCTGATGCAAATATGTTCGCATGTAGATAAATTACACTCAAACAATATCACATTTCAGGGAAGACCCAGATGGAGACAGTGTTGAAGTAACAAAAGTTTATTACTAGAACAGGGGGCAGGAAAAACGACAGGTCAAGAGCAGGCAGAGGTCAGTAATCCAGATCAGAGTCCATAAAGTACAGAATGGCAGGCAGTCTCAGGGCAGGCTGAGGATAAATAACCCAGTGTGGTGGGGCAAGGTACAGGACAGCAGGAAGGTACAGGGCAGGCTGAGGATCAATAATCCAGTGTGGTGGGGCAAGGTACAGGACAGCAGGAAGGATCAGGGCAGGCTGAGGATCAATAATCCAGTGTGGTGGGGCAAGGTACAGGACAGCAGGAAGCATCAGGGCAGGCTGAGGATCAATAATCCAGTGTGGTGGGGCAAGGTACAGGACAGCAGGAAGGATCAGGGCAGGCTGAGGATCAATAACCCAGTGTGGTGGGGCAAGGTACAGGACAGCAGGAAGGATCAGGGCAGGTAGAGGTCAATAATCCAGTGTGGTGGCGCAAGGTACAGGACGGCAGGAAGGATCAGGATCAGGGCAGGCAGAATAGTCAAAACCGGGAAAACTAGAAAACAGGAACTAGAAAAAGACAGGAGCAAGAGGGAAAACGCTGGTAGGCTTGACGAACCAAACGAACTGGGTGAAAAGCTTTAAGTTCCTCACCGTGCACATCACTGACAACCTGAAATGGTCCCTTCAAACAGACAGCGTGGTGAAGAACCTCAAGACGCTGAAGAAATTCTACAGATGCACCATTGAGAGCATCCTGTCGGGGTGTATCCTCGCCTGGTACGGCAATTGCACCATCCACAACCACAGGGCTCTCCAGACGATGGTGCGGTCTGCACAACGCATCACCGGGGGCACACTGCCTGCCTTCCAGGACATCTACAGCACCCGATGTCAGAGGAAGGCCAAAAAGATCATCAAGAACAACAACAACCACCCGAGCCATGGCCTGTTCACCCCTCTACCATCTAGAAGGCGGAGACAGTACAGGGGCATCAAAGCAGGGACCGAGAACCTGACAAACGGCTTCTAACAGCAAGCCATCAGACTGCCTAAATAGGCATCGTTTTCAACACAGACTCCTTTTGTTGTACAGTATTCCATATAAGGAATCCAGACCTTATGAAAGTTGCACAGTTTACCCTTAATGTTGTAATAAATTAAATATAGTAATACATAACTTGACATTTCTTCCATCCATTGTTGGTGGATAACCAACCTTCCAATTAATGTCACTCTATTTCTTAGCCGCTATAAATGCTAGGTTACACAGTTTCTTCTGATAACGGTCTCCACTATTAACATTTCCACGCAAACAAAAACAGGGAGAAGGGAGGAATCTGCATACTGAGATGATAAAAGAACAGTCTTTGCCAGGATTCAGCCAGCCTTCACAAGACCAGAACATGTGCAAATATGTCCCCTTTTTGTGTTTTACACCTCCAGCAGAAGAATACAATTTCTGAGTGAATGATATTCAGTTTAACTGGCATATAGTATGTTCTATGGATGGTTTTAAACTGCAGTAATTTATGTCTGAGATGATATGAACATGACTGGGCATTCTAACATCTGTATCCATTCATGATCATCAATAGTGACTCCCAGGTCTTCTTCACATTTTTATTTGACATGTTTTGTGTCATTGGGAAAAGCCTCTATCAACCCTTGATACATTTTGGAGAAGCAACTTTAAAAGGTTGTCAGACTGCCTTAAAATAGTTTCAGACTTTGCTTGTTTAGTGATTGCTTCAACAGAGAGAATAAAGTGTTGAATCGGCAAAAGTTCACCACTGCGCTGTCACAGACTGGTCTTCCCTGGCTGCCTGACCCTGATGAGACCTCTGTTACCACCTGATCCTGCTCAGATGATGCATGACAAATACTTACCTTGGTGTACAGTTGAAGTCAGAAGTTTATATACACTTCGGTTGGAGTCACTAAAACTCGTTTTTCAACCATACCACAAATCTCCACAAGTCTGGTTCATCCTTGGGAGCAATTTCCAAACGCCTGAAGGTACCACGTTCGTCTGTACAAACAATAGTACGCAAGTATAAACACCATGGGACCACGCAGCCGTCATACCGCTCAGGAAGGAGACGCATTCTGTCTCCTAGAGATGAACGTACTTTGGTGCGAAAAGTGCAAATCAATCCCAGAACAACAGCAAAGGACCTTGTGAAGATGCTGGAGGAAACAGGTACAAAAGTATCTATATCCACAGTAAAATAACTCCCCTATATCGACATAACCTGAAAGGTCGCTTAGCAAGGAAGAAGCCACTGTTCCAAAACCGCCATGAGAAAAGCCAGTCTACGGTTTGCAACTGCACATGGGGACAAATATCTTACTTTTTGGTCTTCAAATGTCCTCTGATGAAAAAAAGACAGAACTGTTTGGCCATAATGCCATAGTTAAGTTTGGAAGAAAAAGAGGAAGGCTTGCAAGCTGAAGAACTGGGGTGGCAGCATCATGTTGTGGGAGTACTGCAGGAGGGACTGCTGCACTTCACAAAATAGATGGCATCAGGAGGGGGAAAATTACGTGGATATATTGAAGCAACATCTCAAGACATCACTCAGGAAGTTAAAGCTTGAACACAAATGGGTCTTCCAAATGGACAACGACCCCAAGCATACTTGCAAAATGGCTTAAGGACAGCAATGTCAAGGTATTGGAGTGACCATCACAAATCCCTGACCTCAAATCTATAGAAAATTTGTGGGCAGAACTGAAAAAGCGTGGCCTACAAACCTGACTCCGTTACACCAGCTGTGTAAGGAGGAAGTGGCCAAAATTCACCCAACTTAATGTGGAAAGCTTGTGGAAGGTTACCCGAAATGTTTGACCCAAGTTAAACAATTTAAAGGCAATGCTACCAAATAGTGATAGAGTTTATGTAAACTTCTGACCCACTGGGAATGTGATGAAAGAAATAAAAGCTGAAATAAATCATTCTCCCAACCATTATTCTGACATTTCACATTCTTAAAATAAAGTGGTGATCCTAACTGACCTAAGACAGGGAATTTTTACTCTGATTAAACGTCAGGAATTGTGAAAAACTGATTTTAAATGTATTTGGCTAAGGTGTATGTAATCTTCTCACTTCAATCCTACTTCTGATAAAGTGTAGGCTTGACGCAATGTTTTGGAATAAAGTATACCTCAATCACTAAACTCCTAATGGCATTGTATAACTGTGTTTCACATATGCTTTACACGTACCCAGACAGTGCCACGAATCTAGGCAATAACACCAGCCTGGTGCTAATTTCTTTCGAAATGAAAGACTTCGATTGGCTCATAAGTGTTGTCACGAACCGGTCTTTCACATTGCAAGTGAACACCTGGTTCCACCTGTTCCTCCCACACACCCATGTGGGATGGAACTCTCTCTCCATTGTGCCAGGTAATCAATCACAACCTTTATCACTGTCAACTGCTGTTAAAACATTCCACAAGTGATTACAGTGGGGCAAAAAAAGTATTTAGTCAGCCACCAATTGTGCAAGAAAGACACACGGTGATAGAATCGTAAAATGTAAGTTAAGTATCAAGTTTGTATCCATACATTTTTGACAAACTGATCATACCGAAAAAATTAAATACTTTAGCATTTCCGGCTGTGTAAATGCATTGCAAATAGGCTCAGGATAACGCTTGATAAAGTTGGGTAGCTGATATTCAGAGCTTAACTAGCCAAATTGATTAGTCATAGGAATCAGGACTAAATAATCCACGGCAACAGCCTGTTTTACAAATGGATGGGCATTCATATAAACAAGAAACATCCTCTCACTGTCAACTGCGTTTATTTTCAGCAAAATTAACGTGTCAATATTTGTATGAACATAAGAAGATTCAAAAACTGAGACATAAACTGAACAAGTTCCACAGACATGTGACTAACAGCAATGGAATAATGTGTCCCTGAATAAAGGGGGTTCCAAATCAAAAATAAGTCAGTACCTGGTGTGGCCACCAGCTGCATTAAGTATTGCAGTGCATCTCCTCCTCATGGACTTGCCAGTTCTTGCTGTGAGATGTTACCCCACTCTTCCATGGACATTTCTGGGGGGAATGGCCCTAGTCCTCACCCTCCGATTCAACAGGTCCCAGATGTGCTCAATGGGATTAAGATCCGGGCTCTTCGCTGGCCATGGCAGAACACTGACATTCCTGTCTTGCAGGAAATCACGCACGGAACGAGCAGTATGGCTCGTGGCATTGTCATGCTGGAGGATCATGTCAGGATGAGCCTGCAGGAAGGGTAGCACGAGGGAGGAGGATGTCTTCCCTGTAACGCACAGCGTTGAAATTGCCTGCAATGACAACAAGCTCAGTCCGATGATGTTGTGACACACGCACCAGACAACGTCGGACCCTCCACCTCCAAATCGATCCCGCTCCAGAGTACAGGCCTCGGTGTAACACTCATTCCTTCGTCAAAAAAAGCGAATCCGACCATCACCCCTGGTGAGACAAAATCGCGACTCGTCAGTGAAGAGCACCTTTTGCCAGTCCTGTCTGGTCCTGCGACAGTGGGTTTGTAACGATAGGCGAAGTTGTTGTTGGTGTCTGGTGAGGACCTGCCTTACAACAAGCCTACAAAGCCCTCAGTCCAGCCTCTCTCAGCCTATTGCGGACAGTCTGAGCACTGATGGAGGGATTGTGCGTTCAAGGTGTGACGCAGTTGTTGTTGCCATCCTGTACCTGTCCCGCAGGTGTGATGTTTGGATGTACCGATCCTGTGCAGGTGTTCTACACGTGGACTGCCACTGCGAGTACGAGCAGCTGTCCGTTCTGTCTCCCTGTAGCGCTGTCTTAGGCGTCTCACAGTACGGACATTGCAATTTATTGCCCTGGCCACATCTGTAGTCTTCATGCCTCCTTGCAGCATGCCTAAGGAACGTTCACGCAGATGAGCAGGGACCCTGGACATCTTTCTTTTGGTGTTTTTCCAGAGTCAGAAGAAAGGCCTCTTTAGTGTCCTAAGATTTCATAACTGTGACCTTAATTGCCTAACGTCTGTAAGCTGTTAGTGTCTTAACGACCGTTCCACAGGTGCATGTTCATTAAATGTTTATGATTTATCTTTGAAAGACAGGGTCCTGAAAAAGGGACTTCTTTTTATATATCCATATACACACACATATATACATACGCTTACATAAACATTCAAACATATATACGTACATACAACATAGATACAGTTGAAGTCAGAAGTTTACATACACCTTAGCCAAAGACATTTAATTATTTCTTACCCAAATGGGCGGCAGTTCGAAGCAAAGTACTAAGATTACTGTGAGCATAGTTACAAATGTATAAGTGTTGTCTCCCTTTAACTCCACTCTTCCCTCTTTTTATAAACAAGCAGTCATGTTGTCGGTAGTCCACTAGGGACCGGTATTCACCGTATGAAGTTTCTAATCAATAACCTATGCCATGTGTGTATCCTGTGCTATCATTTCATTAGTTAGTAAATAAATAATTAAATACATTTGTGTGGTACGGAATGATCAGTAAGACTGGGATGTGTATAGATGCAAGAAGTATGTAACGTTCAGAATTATGAGACTGATATGAGGTAATGATTAATAAATTATATATATCTTATATCATCTAGAGTTTAATGTGGGAGATGGTAACTGGTTAAACAAATTCTTCCGTGGTGCCTCAAATCCTAATGAGTTAATTGTTACATGATTAATTTGAGTAACAATTAAACATAGTTGATTCGATACATAAGTCATCATATTAATGAAAGGTATGTCGCAACATATTGGAGCCCCAGTGAGAGTAATCTAAAATAAAACAAGGCCTTACTGTTGAATTCAGTCTATATGAATTGTGTAGAAAATTACGTAATACGCCAAAAGCACTGTAGGCAGGATTATTGTTGAGAGTGGGGTGTGTGTGTTTCCTTTTCATCCAGATACTAGGGAGAGATTGACTCTTGTGTTGTACATCTGACAAAAAGTCAGTGTGTAGGGTAAGTGAATCCTGAATGCCTATGAGCCTATGCCTATGGGCTGGCCGATTTAGGAATTCTGAGAAATAGACTCGTTGGGCCAAAAGCGAAGTACTATTTCTGTCGTTCGCGTTTCAGGCGCGATCAGACTTGGTTGTTATTAATTTCTTAAGGACATATGAGCCAGGCTGGCCAATTAAAGAAATTTGAGTGGATATATTAGTTTGACCGAAGCAAAATTATTATCTCTCCATCTCTCGCGTTTCAGTAGCGTGAGTAGATCAAGGCGAGTATTTCTTTATGTTACCACATGTTCCGGTAAATCATTGCTAGCAAAGAAACACTGATTGGGTTGAACATGAGACGTTGTTAGTTCCCGTATTGAAGGGAACCCTGTTGTGCTTGAAAGTGATATTCCTGTACAAGAAGGGCTAGCTTTGCACTAGATGCTAAGCTATCAAAGGGAGAATAACCATTTTTCCTTTGTTCACAGTGAAATCCCGCGCTGTGCGGTAATCCCGTTGATTTCAGCTTTCAGGGATAAATTGTGAAGGTTCGCCAGTAATTTTTTAAAGAAATAATTAATGTGAAGGCACATGCCTTCTCACATTTGTTACAACGGGTTACACTGTATGATATCCAACCAATCTCAACTATTTGCAGCAAGCTGAGTAAGTTATTGAAAATTAAACATGAACTTTCCAGTGACCAACTGCCATTAAGCCCCTGGAAAATGCACAGTAACCTCTTGAAGGGTAGGTAGCATAAACTTAACCACATGTAACATATGGATTTGCATTAGTACAATGACAAGAAAAAGTTTGTGAACCTTTTGGAATTACCTGGATTTCTGTATAAATAAGTCATCAAATTTGATCTGATATTCATCTAAGTCACAACAATAGACTAACACGGTGTGCTTAAACTAATAACACACAAATTATTGTATTTTTCTTGTCTATATTGAATACACATTTTTAACATTCACAGTGTAGGTTGGAAAAAGTATGTGAACACCTAGGCTAATGACTTCTCCAAAAGCAAATTGGAGTCAGGAGTCAGCTAACCTGGAGTCCAATCGATGAGACGAGATTGGAGATGTTGGTTTTAGCTGCCTTGTCCTATACAAAATACTCATAACATTTGAGTTTGCTATTTACAAGAAGCATTGCCTGATGTGAACCATGCCTCGAACAAAAGAGTTCTCAGAAGACCTCAGATGAAGAATTGTTGACTTGCATAAAGCTGGAAAGGGTTATAAAAGTGCCTCTAAAATCCTTTACGTTCATCAGTCCACGGTAAGACAAATTGTCTATAAATGGATAAAGTTCAGCACTGTTGCTACTCTCCCTAGGAGTGACCATCCTGCAAAGATGACTGCAAGAGCACAGGGCAGAATGCTGAATGAGGTTAAGAAGAATCCTAGTGTCAGCTAAAGACTTACAGAAATCTCTGGAAGATGCTAACATATCTGTTGACGAGTCTACAATACGTATAACACTAAACAAGAATGGTGTTCATGGGAGGACACCACGGAAGAAGCCACTGCTGTCCAAAAAAGACATTGCTGCACGTCTGAAGTAAACGTGCACCTGGATGTTCCACAGTGCTACTGGCAAAATATTCTGTGGACAGATGAAACTACAGTTGAGTTGTTTGGAAGGAACACACAACACTATGTGTGGAGAAAAAAGGGCACAGCACACCAACATCAAAACCTTATCCCAACTGTAAAGTATGGTGAGGGAGTTTTTGCTGCCTCAGGGCCTGGACAGCTTGCTATCATGGACGGGAAAATGAACTCCCAAGTTTATCAAGACATTTTGCAGGAGAATGTTAAGCTCTGTCCTCCAATTGAAACTCAACAGAAGTTGGATGATGCAACAGGACAACGACCCAAAACAGAAAAGTAAATCAACAGCAGAATGGCTTCAACAGAAGAAAATACACATTCTGGAGTGGCCCAGTCAAAGTCCTGACCTCAACCTGATTGAGATGCTGTGGCATTACCTCAAGAGAGCAGTTCACACCAAACATCCCAAGAATATTGCTGAACTGAAACAGTTTTGTGAAGAGGATTGGTCCAAATTCCTTCTGAGAATAGAGAAAACGTTTGGTTGAAGTTATTGCTGCCAAAGGAAGGTCAACCAGTTATTAAATCCAAGGGTTCAAATACTTTTTTCACCATGCACTGTGAATGTTTACACGGTGTGTTCAATAAATACATGAAAACGTATAATTGTTGTGTGTTGTTAGTTTAAGCAGACTGTGTTTGTCTATTGTTGTGACCTAGTTGAAGTTTTTGTAGCCAATTTATGCAGAAATCCAGGTATTTCCAAACGGTTCACATACTTTTTCTTGACACTGTATATGCATCACTTAAGGCTATATAAGGCTATACTCGGCCTTATCTCAGGATGGTAAGTTGGTGGTTGAAGCTATCCCTCTAGTGGTGTGGGGGCTGTGCTTTGGCAAAGTGGGTGGGGTTATATCCTGCCTGTTTGGCCCTGTCCGGGGGTATCGTCGGATGGGGCCACAGTGTCTCCCGACCCCTCTTGTCTCAGTATTTATGCTGCAGTAGTTTGTGTCGGGAGGGGGGTCAGTCTGTTATATCTGGAGTATTTCTCCTGTCTTATCTGGTGTCCTGTGTGAATTTAAGTATGCTCTCTCTCTCTTTTTTTCTCTCTCTCTCGGAGGACCTGAGCCCTAGGATCATGCCTCAGGACGACCTGGCCTGAGGACTCCTTGCTGTTCCCAGTCCACCTGGCCCGTGCTGCTGCTCCAGTCTCAACTGTTCTGCCTGCGGCTATGGAACCCTGACCTGTTCACAGGACGTGCTACCTGTCCCAGACCTGCTGTTTTCAACTCTCTAGAGACAGCAGGAGCGGTAGAGGTACTCTGAATGAACGGCTATGAAAAGCCAACTGACATTTACTCCTGAGATGCTGACCTGACAACAACTGTGATTATTATTTGACCCTGCTGGTCATCTATGAACATTTGAACATCTTGGCCTTGTTCTGTTATAATCTCCACCCGGCACAGCCAGTAGAGGACTGGCCACCCCTCATAGCCTGGTTCCTCTCTAGGTTTCTTCCTAGACTCCAGCCTTTCTAGGGAGTTTTTCCTAGCCACCGTGCTTCTACACCTGCATTGCTTCCTGTTTGGGGTTTTAGCCTGGATTTCTGTACAGCACTTTGAGATATCAGCTGATGTAAGAAGGGCTTTATAAATACATTTGATTTGATCAAAAGTCCCAATGCAAAGTTACACCTCGAGAATGCGTACAGGAGCTTGCAGGGATTTATAGTCTTGCATGTCTACTTTGATGCTAATAATTAGAATTTTCGAATCTGAGAGTAAATAGAGCCGAATACATTGATAAAAGTAACTTTGTCCGAGAGATATTTCCCTCAGTTATCAAAATGTAATGCCAGCGAAAGCCAATGAAAGTGGTTCTGAAAAAAATAGTAGAATAAATTATTGAAACCATTTCTGTGTTTAACTGCTAGGTTTTATAGGTATTATGATGCTTCTACTGTGGGGCTCTATTCTCACCAAAGTGAAAATGTCTTCAATGATGTTGGCAGCAACCAGGACTAAAAGTTGACACTGACAAAAGCGGCAATTCTGTGGCTAATGATGGTTGTTGCAATTGAGATCAGCTGTGCGGGTGATTTTAGCTCGCATTGATATGTTTATGAGAGATTGCCTTGAGATAGTATGCTGTCCAGTACTCATTGCAATACACCCTTCGTTTCCAGAGGGTTAAGAAAATATTCTCTGTCTTTACACAGATTTGAAAGTCAAGATGGAGTTGATCACTAAAGATATGGAAGGGAAGGAAAATGGCCATGCACAAGGCACCGGTGCAGTAGCTGGAGTCTTCCTGGAGAAGACAAAGCATAATATAGCAATATATCAAACCTTGAGGAAACGTCTACTGAAGCCTGGCAGAGCATTGGCCCTGTTGGAGGCCCAGGCTGCCACTGAGGGAATCATAGACCCAATCAACAACTGGAAAGTTCCAGTAGAAGAAGATGTCAAGGAAGGAATTGTTGGACCTGAGATGAGAGAAACTCCTTGCTGCAGAGAGAGCCGTTGATGGTTACACAGATCCCTACACCAATGAAAAAATATCTGTATTCCAAGCCATGTGATTCCAAAATATTATGGATCCCGGTTGCTTGAGGTACAGGTATCCACAAAAGGCCTATTTGACCCTATTGGAAATAAATGTTTTAGTGGACTCAGCAATTGAGAAAGGCCACTATGAAAAAGGCTTACTCTCTGACCAGATTGAGGTCGTCAAAGTGTTCTATGATCTAAACTCATAAGAAAATCTCAGCTACCCACATCTGATAGAGAAATGCATGGTGGATCCTGACACTGGCTTGCTGCTCCCAGTATGTATCACCTTCAAAGGGGGGTGTCCTCCACTGAGCTCCTGGCGGCAAACATCATTGACAAAGAGACCTATGATGACTTGCAGGAAGGAAAAACAACCACTCAGAATGTGATGCTCATGGAGACTGTGAAAGAGTACCTGGGAGGTAAAGAGAGTATCTCTGGTGTAGCTATACTCTCATCCAATCAGAGAATGAGCATCTATCATGCCATCAAGCAGGGCATTCTAATGCCTGGAACAGCACTGGTTCTTCTTGAGGCACAGGCCACTGGATTCATGATTGACCCTGTTCAAAACAAGAAATTCAGTGTGGACGAGGCTATCAAAAACAACCCTGTGGGCCCTGACTACCATGCCAAGTTGCTCTCGGCCGAGCGAGCAGTCACAGGATACAAAGACCCCTACACAAGTGAAACAAGTGAAATATCCCTGTTTCAGTCACTGTCAAAGGCCCTAATCGTGAAAGAGCAAAGGATTCGCTTACTGGCAGCTCAAATCGCCACAGGATGAGTAATTGATCCCATCAACAATCAGACTTCCTGTAGTTGTGGCCTACAAGCAAGGTTGATTTGATAAGGACATGAATGCAATACTTGAAGACTCAGGAGACGTCTCCAAAGGATTCTTTGATCCAAACACAAAGGAAACTCTGACGTACCTTGAGCTGATTGGACGATGCGTCATCGACCCAGCCACTGGACTCTGCTTCATCTTCAAGAACAGTCAGGTGGGCTGAATCATAAGTTTAGTTTGATAGTCGATGAAATTAACTTCAAAGAAGTGAGGGTGAGGGAGACTTTTGGCAAATACATGGGAAAGACTGTATCCCTTTGAGAATGGCTGATGTCAGAATACTTCGACGAATACATCAGAGGAAAGACATAAATCGGCAATACACGCAGGGACACCTTACAATGAAGACGATCATCATAATTCTGGAGGTTATAGAGCAATCAGTGAAAACAACCAATGTCGTTTTTGAAGGTATCCGGGAGACTGTCACAGCAATGCAGCTGGTGGAGGCAGATATCATTAGCGAGGATGTCCTGCAGGAACGCAACAGTGGGAAGAAGACAGTGAAGGAGGTCACAGAGGATAAACCTGTTAAAATATACTTACATGGGTAAGTTAGCGTTGCAGGTGTTTTGCTTCCTCATTCTCAGATCATAACAATCGAGCATGCCAGATGAAAGGGAAAACTGATGCCAGGAACTGCACTGATTCTACTGGAATAGAACGTTTTCAGTGGATGAGGCAGTGAAGGTAAACATAGTGGGGCCTGACCGTCATGGAACACTGTGTTCAGCAGAGGAAGCAGTGACTGGTTACAAAGATCCATAACTGGCGAAACCATCTCTCTGTTCCAAGACTTACAAGACCATGGAATTTGTCTGCTGGAGGCACAGATTGCCACTGGAGGAATCATTGACCCTGTTAACAGCCATCATATTCTTGTCCATGTAGCCTTCAAGAGGGGCTATTTCGATGAGGAAATGGATCCGATTCTTTATGATCCCGGTAATGACACTAAGGGATTCTTTGACCCCAACACTCATGAGAACCTTTCATACCTGCAGCTTATGGCCAGGTGTGTCACTGATCCCAGCACAGGGATTTGTCATCTTCTCCTCAAAAGCAACAAGAGTCAACCTACAAGATCACATAAAGGAGACATTCCAAGCTACAAATGTCACTGTTATGCATGGCAGGTTCAGCTGCAACCATGCAACACTGGGATCACATCAACTCTGAATATCTGTGTGAGGACAAAAGGCAGGAGTTATTAAAACTGTACAAGTCAAGGATGATAAGTCGAGGAAATCATTGTAATTATCCTGGAAATCATTGAAAGCAAGGAGATAAAATGATCAGAAAATGGTCAGAAAATGCCGGTGTGATACTCCAACCAAAAACTGAGCATCTATGAGGCCAAGAAAAAGGGCAGCCTGACTGCTGGTAGTGACCTCTCTCTTCTGGAAGAACAAGCTGCCACAGGCTTTATCATTGACCCTCTTCAGAAACTGACTGTGGACTAGGCTCTGAAATAGAAGGTAATTGGCCCAGAACTGTACAAAAAGCTCTTATCAGCAGAGAAGGCAGTAACTGGCTACAAAGACCCCTAGTTGGTTGGCATCATCGACCCATTGAAGTGTCTTCATTTTCCCCTTGAAGTTGCATAGAGAGGGATACTTTGATGCAGAGCTTAATCAAAACCTGACAGTCATCATCTTAGTGATGACACCAAGGGATTCTTTGACCCAAGGACACAAGCAAACCTGACCTACATGGGAATGATGGAACAGTGTATAAAGGATCTGTTTCTTCTGCCACTGATGGACAAAACTAAAACACAGGAGAAACCGGAGAAAATGTACTCAGACGCTGAGATAAAACAGTTTGAAAAGACAACGGTTAGCATTTTAGTGGGGTGTTATTCAGGAATGATAGTCTCTCTTTGGGATTTAATTCACTCTGGATACTTTACTGATGATCAGAGACTCCAGTTCCTTGATAAATACAGAACAAAGACAACCATACAAGTAATCATCACTTTGGTAAATTTCACTATTACAAAACTGGAGAAGAATCCAACTCTGAAAACAGCAGGTCTGAGAAAGCCGGTCTCTGCAAAACAACTCTTGGAATCAAGCATAATTGAAGCCAGTACCTTCAAGAGTTTGGAGGAAGGAAAAGTAACTACTGAACAAGTGGACCAACTGGAATCTGTGAACAAATACATAAGGGGTACAGGAAGTGTTGCTGGCATCTGGATTCTTCCAGAGCTTTTATGAGGCAAAGACACAAGATTTGCTAACACCTGGTATTGCACTGGTACTGCTTGAGGCTCAGGCTGCAACAGGGTTTTTTATCGATCCAATCAAGAATAAATAACTATCTGTTGATGAGGCCGCAAGAGAACGGCTAATTGGAGTAGAAATACATGAAAAACTACTTTCAGCTGAACAGTCACTGGATATGCAGATCCATTCACATACGCCACAATATCTTTATTTGAAGCTATAAACGGGATGCATCTGCTAGAAGCACAAATTGTAAAAGGGGGAATAATTGAGCCAGTCAACAGCCACAGGATACCTGTTCATGTTGCCAAGAAAAAAGGCTACTTTTAAGAAACAAATGGAATAATGTCCAATCCAAACGATGGCAGGAAATGATTATTTGACCCCAATACCAAGGAAAACACAAACATACCTTCAGAGTGAAAAGGATTCTCAGACAGGACTGTTACTTCTCCCACTAGATGGAGAAGGTGGAGGCAAGTTTCACAGATTAACAGAGAAGGCAAAGACAAAACTGTGGTCATCAATGCAGGTCAATTAGAAGGCAAACAAGTGTGTTACTCTCTGAAAATATTTCAAAACTAAAGAGAGATCAGCAATAGAAGATCATTGACAATGGGTGAGATAATATAGTCACCCTAATACCAGAGAGGATACTTTGATGAGGAAATTAACCAGATCCTTGATGACCCTGACACCTACCTGCTGCTTGTGGAGGTGTGTGAGAGACCCAGACACTGGTCTTAGCTTACTGTCCCTGAAAAAAATGATCTTCTTATGATTTGTGCAGAAAACCTAGTTGTAATTAAAACTGTGGATATAATTCAAAACTATTTTCAAATCATTTTGAATCTACTACATTATATTTTACTAAATATAATTCATTTCAGTGTTGTTAGGACCAAATTAATCTGAAATTAATATTATTAAAAAATGTTGAACTGAATTTCATAATTGTAAAATAATCCACAGGTATACTGTATCTGAGATACTGTGTACATGCAATAAATACTGACACTAATGTTAGCAAAAAGGTTAAAAACTGTTATGCTTATTGATATCAATATAACACACACAAGATTGTTTTGCTTAGCTCTGTACCCTTAAACAGGAATAATGACAGAGTAAAAATAAGAGTGGGGTGTGCATAAAATATACAATTGGACCCGATTCCAGCACATTTTGTCCTCGTCTGTCAGACTGATGTCTTTTCACTTGAAATGAAACAAAGCCATTAGCAAAGACAAGTCATCCACTTAAGCAGCAAGATACAGTATATACTGGTATACTCATTTGAACAGACTATCCCTCCTTCTTGTGGATAACTTGGCACTACTAGAAATAGGAGAAACCCCTGTAATACATTCACAATTATATACACTCTGGGTTTTTGTTACAGATTAGCCCAAGTTTATATTCAGCTCTAAAGTTTACAAATAAGTGCACAACGTTCATTTTCTTAATAGTAACACGGGATTTGAGACATATTTAGCAAGGTAATTGAAACCACATTTTATTCAACATATTTACACATCAGCTTAGAGCATTCCAGTTATGTTGAGAGAGTCAAGAATAAAACCAACATACAGATAAAAAATATGACAAAAATGACAAATTGTGGATTGAGTGGTCATGGTAAAACATTTTAAAAAATGATTCAATAGTATCCATGTGTAACGGATGTGAAATGGCTAGCTTAGTTAGCGGTGCGCGCTAAATAGCGTTTCAATCAGTGACGTCACTTGCTCTGAGACCTTGAAGTAGTAGTTCCCTTTGCTCTGCAAGTTTTGTGGAGCGATGGGTAACGATGCTTCGTGGGTGACTGTTGTTGATGTGTGCAGAGGGTCCCTGGTTCGAGCCCGGGTATGGGCGAGGGGACGGTCTAAAGTTATACTGTTACACATGTTTTAAAGCTAAGCTATTGGGGGGGATTCATATTCACTTTTATGATTGGTTTGAAGACAATGTCCTTTTGCAGGCATTCTTAGAACAAATAACTGGACCAATAGATTACTCTAATTTGTCCAGCAGCTGGTGGATTTCTTCTTGGCCACGATACAGTTTCTTCAGACCTCTTGGAAGGTAACGGCAGGAAGACAAGTTTAAGTAATTGAGTGCTGTAGACTGGCCTATAACTAACCTGCAAAACAACAAAAATAAAATGTGATCTCCAGTTCAAGCCAATCTAGGTCAATCATATACTGCAGTGATGTAGTGGTAAAAAAAGTGGGTAAACACTGATCATGGTTCGCGGTGAGTAAAGTAACACTCCCTATACTTAGTTTCAATATATTTGTCCACAAAAGGTGGGTGAACACTCACGCAAAATAAAAAAATGTGCACAGCGTTGACGTGCGCTTAACCTCCAGTACACCACTGATGTGCTGCCCCTACTTGTGACCTGTTTTAACTAGGTAGTGAAATTCAAATACTTTATAACAGAAATTCATGCATCTGTTCTGATAAAAAAAAATTTTTTAAAGGTATTCTGCAAACAATAGATAAAGCGTAATGTATTGACTATTGCATTTCATAGTGAATTTTATGTTGAAAAGAAGACCAATGTGTTGCCTACCGGAGGGCAGGTGTTGTGACCTTGGTCCCGCTAAGATTGAGCGAACGTAGGGGGTTTTCTCCAGTTCTCTGAGCTAGATGGCCCATGGCAATCTCCATGTCTTCTTCAGAGAAGAGCTGGTTGGCAAGGTCTAGCTCCTGCAAGGTACCACTCCATTTCTGGGTCAGCAGGTGAATTCCCTTCTTGGACAACGATACTGTGACATTGCTGCTGAAGTACAGTCCCCAGTACAGACACTCAAGCTCTAAGAAAAAAACACAGCAGAGAATATAGTAGCATAAATCATTATCAATGTTATCATGAACCTATATAATCATTGATATTTGAAGCATGAGTTTACAACATTGACATGAACCAATGTAATTATTGAAACAGTGGGGAGAACAGGTATTTGATACACTGCCGATTTTGCAGGTTTTCCAACTTACAAAGCATGTAGGAGGTCTTATTTTTTTATCATAGGTACACTTCAACTGTGAGAGACGGAATCTAAAACAAAAATCCAGAAAATCACGTATGATTTTTAAGTATTTGATACATCAGAAAAGGAGAACTTAATATTTGGTACAAAAACCTTTTCAGAGATCATACGTTTCCTGTAGTTCTTGACCAGGTTTGCACATACTGCAGCAGGGATTTTGGCCCACTCCTCCATACAGACCTTCTCAAGAACCTTCAGGTTTCAGGGCTGTCACTGGACAATACAGACTTTCAGCTCCCTCCAAAGATGTTCTATTGGGTTCAGGTCTGGAGACTGGCTAGGCCACTCCAGGACCTTGAGATGCTTCATACAGAGCCACTCCTTAGTTGCCCTGGCTGTGTTTCGGGTCGTTGTCATGCTCGAAGACCTAGCCACGACCCATCTTCAATGCTCTTACTGAGGGAAGGAGGTTGTTGGCCAAGATCTCGCAATACATGGCCGCATCCATCCTCCCCTCAATACGGTGCAGTCGTCATGTTCCCTTTGCATAAAAGCATCCCCAAAGAATGATGTTTCCACCTCCATGCTTCACGGTTGGGATGGTGTTCTTGGGGTTGTACTCATCCTTCTTCCTCCAAACACAGTGAGTGGAGTTCAGACCAAAAAGCTATATTTTTGTCTTATCAGACCACATGACCTTCTCCCATTCCTCCTCTGGATCATCCAGATTGTCATTGGCAAACTTCAGACGGGCCTGGACATGCGCTGGCTTGAGCAGGGGGACCTTGCGTGCGCTGCAGGATTTTAATCCATGACTGCATAGTGTGTTACTAATGGTTTTCTTTGAGACGGTGGTCCCAGCTCTCTTCAGGTCATTGACCAGGTCCTGCCGTGTAGTTCTGGGCTGATCCCTCACCTTCCTCATGATCATTGACGCCCCACGAGGTGAGATCTTGCATGGAGCCCCAGACCGAGGGTGATTGACAGTCATCTTGAACTTCTTCCATTTTCTAATAATTGCGCCAACAGTTGTTGCCTTCTCACCAAGCTGCTTGCCTGTTGTCCTGTAGCCCATCCCAGCCTTGTGCAGGACTACAATTTTATCCCTGATGTCCTTACACAGCTCTCTGGTCTTTGCCATTGTGGAGAGGTTGGAGTCTGTTGATTGAGTGTATGGACAGGTGTCTTTTATACAGGTAACGAGTTCAAACAGGTGCAGTAAATACAGGTAATGAGTGGAGAACAGGAGGGCTTCTTAAAGAAAAACTAACAGGTCTGTGAGAGCCAGAATTCTTACTGGTTGGTAGGTGATCAAATACTTATGTCATGCAATAAAATGCAAATTAATTACTTCAAAATCATACAATGTGATTTTCTGGATTTCTGTTTTAGATTCCGTCTCTCACAGTTCAAGTGTATCTATGATAAAAAATTACAGACCTCTACATGCTTTGTAAGTAGGAAAACCTGCAAAATCGGCAGTGTATCAAATACTTGTTCTCCCCACTGTAACTAACCAAGAGGGTAGCAACAGACTTGGCCAAATTCTAATTTGATTGATTGCACAAACAAAGGCCATCCACAGCATCAACAATGGATGGGTTTGTCTGGATATACTGTACCTTCACATGGTAGAGAAGAGAGCCCGGCTGCTGTGATCCGGGAACAACCTCTCAAGTCCAGCACACGCAGTTTAGGAGAGTCGTAGACAATCTTAGTCAAGTCTTGGTCAGTCATAAAGGAAACAGCTGTAGTGGCCATACACAGCTCCTCCAGTAAAGGGAAGCCAGATGTGGAACCCGACCCATTACGAGTCATTTTAGGCATCGGAATGACATTCAGCATCCGAAAAGTCTGAGCCACAAGAGAAAACAAATCAAAAAAAGGTCTACAATGTGTTTGTCCCTTTACACAAGAAATAAAAAGCCATTCAATAAGATAAACCACCCCCTCTCTGACTTTGCTGATATCTAATTTATTGAGGAAAAGTATATTTACTATGCCTGTGATATATGGTTGTCCCATTTTAAGATGAATCCATTAAGTTGCTCTGGATAAGAGCGTCTGCTAAATGACTAAATAAAAAGATGTAATCATAATAAGCAACTGGGTAAAGAATAAATACCTGCAGTTTAGGACAGCCATTTTGCAAAGCTTGGATGCAAATTGGAAGCTGGCAATATCCACTGTCCAGCTTTGTGTTAATTTCCAGCAATTGCAACTCAGGACAGCATCCTCTCTAGTAAAATGACATACAGTATGGGACATATATTTCAAATATTAATTGAGTAATTGAGGGCAGCAATAATTTAAATCCATTGCTTTCAGAAAGTATTCACACCTCTTGACTTTTTCCACCTTTTGTGTTACAAGGTGGGATTAAAATGGATTGAATTCTCTTTCTTTTGTCAACGCTCAAAAATTCTAAAAACATTGAGTAAAACCTTGAGGAGAAATTTAAAAAAAACACACATCTTAATTACATAACTATTCATCCTCCTGAGTGCAATACATGGTAGAATCACATTTGGCAGTAACTATAGATGTGAGTCTTTCTGGTTAAGTCTAAGAGCTTTGCACAATTGATTGTTGATTATTTAAGGCTTGCCATAGATTTAAGCCGATTTAACTCAAAACTGTAACTAGGCCACTCAGGAAAAGTCATCTTGGTAAGCAACTTGTGTAGACCGAGTGTCAAAAATATTAAGAACACCTTCCTAATATTGAGTTAATTTCCCCAAAGTATCCTCTCGGTTACTTCACTTTTCAAATCTTTTTTTTTTTTTTTTACATTACAGCCTTATTCTAAAATGGATTAAATCATCCCCCCCCCCCTCAATCTACACACACAATAACAATACAAAAACTGGTTGCGACATTTTTGTAAATGGATTAAAAATAAAACTGAAATATCACATTTACTCAGGAATTCAGACCCTTTAAAATCAGTACTTTGTTGAAGCAACTTTGGCAGTGATCACAGCCTTGAGTCTTCTTGGGTATGAAGCTACAAGCTTGGCACACCTGTATTTGGAGAGTTTCTCACGTTCTTCTTTACAGAGCCTCTCGAGCTCGGTCAGGTTGGACGGGGAGCGACGCTGCAAAGCTATTTTCAGAGATGTTCGATCGGGTTCAAGTCCAAGCTCTGGCTGGGCCCCTCAAGGACATTCAGAGACTTGTCCGGAAGCCACACCTGCATTGTCTCGGCTGTGTGTTTAGGGTCATTGTCCTGATGCTGCCACCACCACGCTTCACCGTATCGACGGTATTGGTCAGGTGATGAGCGGTGTAAGTTTTCCTCCAGAGATGGCGCTTGGCATTCAAGCTAAAGATTTCCATCTTGGTTTCATCAGATCAGAGAATCCTGTTTCTCATGGTCAGAGTCCTAGAGTCCCTAGGTGCCTTTTGGAAAACTCCAAGTGGGCTGTCATGTCCCTTTTAAGGAGTGGCTGGCTTCTGTCTGGCCACTACCATAAAGGCCTGATTGGTGGAGTGCTGCAGAGATGGTTGTCCTTCTGGAAGGTTTTCCCATCTCCACTGAGGAACTCTAGAGCCCTGTCAGAGTGACCATCGGGTTCTTGCTCACCTCCCTGACCAAGGCCCTTCTACCCCGATTGCTCAGTTTGGCCCGGGCGGCGAGCTCTAGGAAGAGTCCTGGTGGTTCCAAACTTCTTCCATTTAGGAAAGATGGAGGCCAATGTGTTCTTGTGGACATTCAATGCTGCAGAAATGGTACCCTTCCCTAGATCTGTGCCTCGACACAATCCTGCCTCGGAGCTCTATGGACAATTCCTTCGACTTCTTGGCTTGGTTTTTGCTCTGACATGCACTGTCAACTGTGGGACCTTATATAGACAGGTGTGTGCCTGTCCAAATCATGTCCAATCAATTGAATTTACCACAAGTGGACCCTCATCAAGTTGTAGAAACATAAAGGATGATCGATGGAAACACGATGCACCTGAGCTCTATTTCAAGTCTCATAGCAAAGGGTCTGAATACTTATGGAAATAAGGTGTTTATTTTTTTTTTTAATAAATTTGCAAACATTATGGGGTAGTGTGTAGATTGCTTAGGATTTATTTATTTATTTAATCCAATTTAGAATACGGCTGTAACGACCAAATGTGGAAAAAGTTAAGTGTCTGAATACTTTCCGAATGCAATGTAGCAAGGAACATCAATAAGGGATCATAGCTTTCACCTGGTCTGTGAATGTCATGGAAAGAGCAGGTGTTCATAATGTTTTGTGCACTCAGTGTATATTTGGCCTTGTGTTTTAGGTTACTGTCCTATTGAAAGATTAATTTGTATGCCAGTGTCTGTTGGAAAGCAAACTGAACCAGGGTTCTCTCTGAATACAAAACACAAGATAGCATACACACTATACACACACGTACACATGGATTTTGTTGTAGATATATGGTAGTAGAGTAGGGGCTTTTCGGCACACACTTAATGTTGTGAAATCTGTTGTGAATCTATTGTAATGTTTTTTTAAATGTCTAACTGCCTTAATTTTGCTGGTCCCCAGGAAGGACGCCTATATCTTTGTAGTGACTGGATGCATTGATACACCATTCAAAGTGGAATGAATAGGGTTGCACATTTTAGGGAAATATATGTGGGAATATATGGGAAATATTCAAATTAATACCATTTAAAAATGTAGATTTTTTTGCATTGGATATATATATATATATATATATATATATATATATATATATATATATATATATATATATATATATATATATATATATATATATATATATATATATATATATATATATATATATATATATATATATATATATACCATATCATATGGAGTCAAAAACAAAAATTTTACCTAGACAATTGCAAATGATTAAATCCTTCCAACAGAATTTTTTTTATTTTTTTACTTTAATTAAATGAGTTGACTCTTCACATGGGACGATTTCATTGTACAACAAAAGGGAATATTGAATGATCCATCACATCTCCCAAAAACATTTTAGTCTAGAAACTAAAGCTTTGTTTGTCTACCTCTCAGGCTTCCACGTCTTCTCAATGTCCACCTCTTAAAACATCAGAGTCTGAGGCATCATCCTCACTGTCACTTTCCAACCTTGCTGAGGATGGCTCATTGTCAGGCTCAAACAGCCTCAAATTTGCCCAGATGGCCACCAATTTTTCAACCCTTGTATTGGTCAGCCTGTTACGTGCTTTGGTGTGTGCGTTCCCAAACAAGGACCAGTTGCATTCAGCTCATCGGCAATGTAGAGACCGGTGTGTCTGTTGTCCCTTGTGACTGTGCTCTTGTAGAATACTGGTTGAGGGGTGGAGATCGATGTAGTTAATTATTCCTTGCCCACGAACATTCAACACCCATCAGAGATGATTGCAATACAGTCTGCTTTCTCTAGGATTTGCTTGACCTTCACTTGAACTCTGTTGAACTCTGCATCCAGCAAATGAGTAGAAAAGGCATGTCTGGTTGGAGGGGTGTATGCTGGGAGAAGAACATTCAGAAATCTCTTCCAATACACATTGCCTGTGAGCATCAGAGGTGAACCAGTTGCATACACAGCTCGAGCAAGACACTCGTCAGCATTTCTGACTACATTCCTCCATTGAGTCAAAAAAACTTCTGATTCCAGGAGGACCATGAGCTGTTGCTATCGATAAGGTGTCGGAATCATCATTTTCACCTCGATTAGAAGTAGAGGGACTTTAATCAGAGGTTGCTTGTTGTGAGCGCTGACGGAACTTGATGCACTTGGCCAGATGATTCTAGATCTTTGTTGCATTCTTCACATATGATTTGGCACAGTATTTGCAAATGGACAACTTTTCCTTCTACATTAAAAACAGCTTCTATCTCAAGGCCATCAGACTGTTAAACAGCCACCACTAACATTGAGTGTTGGCACACACTGTCAATGCCACTGACTCTACTCCAGCCACTTTAATCATGGGAATTGATGGGAAATGATGTAAATATATCACTAGCCACTTTAAACAATGCTACCTTATATAATGTTACTTACCCTACATTATTCATCTCATATGCATACGTAGATACTGTACTCTATATCATCGACTGCATCCTTATGTAATACATGTATCACTAGCCACTTTAACTATGCCACTTGGTTTACATACTCATCTCATATGTATATACTGTACTCGATATCATCTACTGGATCTTGCCTATGCTGCTCTTTACCATCACTCATTCATATATCTTTATGTACATATTCTTTATCCCCTTACACGGTGTATAAGACAGTAGTTTTTTTGGAATTGTTAGTTAGATCACTTGTTCGTTATTACTGCATTGTCGGAACTAGAAGCACAAGCATTTCGCTACACTCGCATTAACATCTGCTAACCATGTGTATGTGACAAATAAATTTGATTTGATTTGATTTAGCTGCAGTGAAATGACTCCACACATCAGATAGTGGCCATGGCATTTTTCTGTAAAGATAGAAAGAAAAAAGGAATAAAAAATAAATAAAAATTAATTCCATGTACAGTCGTGGCCAAAAGTTTTGAGAATGACAAATATGAATTTTTCACAAAGTCTGCTGCCTCAGTTTGTATGATGGCAATTTGCATATACACTCTCCAGAATGTTATGAAGAGTGATCAGATGAATTGCAATTAATTGCAGTCCCTCTTTGCCACGCAAATGAACCAAATCCTCAAAAAACAATCCCACTGCATTTCAGCCCTGCTTACAAAAGGACCAGCTGAGATCATGTCAGTGATTCTCTCATTAACACAGGTGTGAGTGTTGATGAGGATGAGGCTGGAGATCACTCTGTCATGCTGATTGAGTTCGAATAACAGACTGGAAGCTTCAAAAGGAGGGTGGTGCTTGGAATCATTGTTCTTCCTCTGTCAACCATGGTTACCTACAAGGAAACACGTGCCGTCATCATTGCTTTGCACAAAAAGAGCTTCACAGGCAAGGATATTGCTGCCGGTAAGATTATACCTAAATCAACCATTTATCGGATCATCAAGAACTTCAAGGAGAGCAGTTCAATTGTTGTGAAGAAGGCTTCAGGGCGCCCAAGAAAGTCCAGCAAACGCCAGGACCGTCTCCTAAAGTTGATTCAGCTGCGGGATCGGGGCACCACCAGTACAGAGCTTGCTCAGGAATGGCAGCAGGCAGGTGTGAGTGCATCTGCACGCACAGTGAGGCAAAGACTTTTTGAGAATGGCCTGGTCTCAAGAAGGGCAGCAAAGAAGCCACTTCTCTCCAGGAAAACCTTAGGGACATACTGATATTCTGCAAAAGGTACAGGGATCGGACTGCTGAGGACTGGGGTAAAGTCATTTTCTCTGATGAATCCCCTATCCGATCGTTTGGGGCACCCGGAAAAAAAGCTTGTCCGGAGAAGGTGAGCGCTACCATCAGTCCTGTGTCATGCATCTCAGCCTAGGGAGTGGGCTCACTCACAATTTTGCCTAAGAACACAGCCATGAATAAAGAATGGTACCAACACATCCTCCGAGAGCAACTTCTCCCATCCATCCAGGAACAGTTTAGTGAAGAACAATGCCTTTTCCAGCATGATGGAGCACCTTGCCATAAGGCATAAGTGGCTCGAGGAACAAAACATTGATATTTTGGGTCCATGGCCAGGAAACTCCTCAGACCTTAATCCCATTGAGAACTTGTGGTCAATCCTCAAGAGGCAGGTGGACAAACAAAACCCCACAAATTCTGACAGATTCCAAGCATTGATTATGCAAGAATGGACTGCCATCTGTCAGGATGTGGCCCAGAAGTTAATTGACAGCATGTCAGGGAGGATTGCAGAGGTCTTGAAAAAGAAGGGTCAACACTGCAAATATTGACTCTTTGCATCAACTTCATGTAATTGTCAATAAATGCCTGTAATTATACTTCAATATTCAATAGTAACATCTGACAAAAATATCTGAAGACACCAAGGCAGCAGACTTTGTGAAAATTTATATTTGTGTCATTCTCAACTTTTGGCCACGACTGTACAGATAACTCCTTTGAAAGATAAATGTTTTAAAATGAAACATGTATGGAAACAGGTGAATTAACACTCAGTTAGCAGGCTCAAGCAAGCTAAAACCACATGTTAGCAAAAACTAACTAGCAGAAATTGTTAACAAGTTAGAAATGATTTAAAACACACTTTGCTGTAGGCTACTATTTACTAGTTAACAAAAACGCATGCATGTCATAAAATATATCCACCCCACCCAGTATTGTAATCAAAACTTACCAGAAAGCATGTAGTCCTTGGCTCAGACAGTGTAGTAGTGTGGGCTCAATAGCAGCTCAATAATCTCATTAGTGTGCAAGATCCTGAGAATCAGCTGTACATGTGATGGAAGACTGCACTGTGCATGCAGACGGTTGCGATTCCATTGAATAGGGGATAGTTTAACCAAAATATGCCACATGACCTAAAATGTCCTTATAACAGTGAACCTTTGTGGGATACACATACAGTGAGGGAAAAAGTACTTGATCCCCTGCTGATTTTGTACATTTGCCCACTGACAAAGAAATGATCAGTCCATCATTTTATTGGTAGGTTTATTTGAACAGTGAGAGACAGAATAACAAAATAAATCCAGAAAAAGTAATGTCAAAAATGTTATAAATTGATTTGCATTGTAATAAGGAAAATAGGTATTTGACCCCTCTGCAAAACATGACTTAGTACTTGGTGGCAAAACCCTGGTTGGCAATCAGAGGTCAGATGTTTCTTGTAGTTGGCCACCAGGTTTGCACACATCTCAGGAGGGATTTTGTCCCACTCCTCTTTGCAGATCTTCTCCACGTCATTAAGGTTTCAAGGCTGATGTTTGGCAACTCGAATCTTCAGCTCCCTCCATGGATTTTCTACGGGATTAAGGTCTGGAGACTGGCTAGGCTACTCCAGGACCTTAATGTGCTTCTTCTTGAGCCACTCCTTTGTTGCCTTGGCCGTGTGTTTTGGGTCATTGTCATGCTGGAATACCCATCCACGACCCATTTTCAATGCCCTGGCTGAGGGAAGGAGGTTCTCACCCAAGATTTGACGGTACATGGCCCCGTCCATCGTCCCTTTGATGCAGTGAAGTTGTCCTGTCCCCTTAGAAGAAAAACACCCCCAAAGCATAAGGTTTCCATCTCCGTGATTGATGGTGGGGATGGTATTCTTGGGGTCATAGGCAGCATTCCTCCTCCTCCAAACACTGTTGAGTTGAGTTGATGCCAAAGAGCTCCATTTTAGTCTCATCTGACCACAACACTTTCACCCAGTTGTCCTCTGAATCATTCAGATGTTCATTGGCAAACTTCAGACGGGCATGTATATGTGCTTTCTTGAGCAGGGAGACCTTGCGGGCGCTGCAGGATTTCAGTCCTTCACGGCGTGTTACCAATTGTTTTCTTGGTGACTATGGTCTCAGCTGCCTTGAGATCATTGACAAGATCCTCCCGTGTAGTTCTGGGCTGATTCCTCACCGTTCTCATGATCATTGCAAATACACAAGGTGAGATCTTGCATGGAGCCCCAGGCCGAGTGGAGATTGACAGTTATTTTGGGTTTCTTCCATTTGCGAATAATCACACCAACTGTTGTCACCTTCTCATCAAGCTGCTTGGCGATGGTCTTGTAGCCCATTCCAGCCTTGTGTAGGTCTACAATCTTGTCCCTGACATCCTTGGAGAGCTCTTTGGTCTTGGCCATGGTGGAGAGTTTGGAATCTGATTGATTGCTTCTGTGGAAGGTGTCTTTTATACAGGTAACAAACTGAGATTAGGAGCACACCCTTCATGCGTTTTTCTGGATTTTTTTGTTGTTATTTTGTCTCTCACCGTTCAAATAAACTTACCATTAAAATTATAGACTGATCATTTCTTTGCCAGTGGGCAAATGTAGAAAATCAGCAGGGGATCAAATACTTTTCTCCTCACTGTAAGCTAACTTTTTTGATGAATTTAAGCAAAATTCCCAGGCTTAAATTAAAGGAAAATTACCGGAAAGTTTCCGACCCTTTGCAACCCTAGTAATGAACAACTTTACCATGCTCAAAGTGATATTCAATGTCTGCCTTAAAAAAAAAAAAAAAACATCTCCCAATAGGTGCCCATCTTTGCGTGGCATGGGAATGGGTCTTTGTGGGTCTTTGTGGTTGAAATTCACTGCTCGACTGAGGGACCTTACAGATAATTGTTTGTGTGGGGTACAGAGATGAGGTAGTCATTACATTTTTCTATGTTAAACACTATTAGTGCGCAAAGAGTGAATCCATACAACTTATCATGTGACTTGTTTTACACATTTTGCCTCCTGACGTTATTGTCTTGCCATAACAAATAGGATGAATGCTTAAACACTAACAGTGATTATTGAAGCACTCTCTCTGAAACCATTAACACTTGTAGCCAATGCATTTACCACATGTGCCAAACTGAATGCTCGTTCTCTGCTTTAAACTCAGGTTGTAATGTTAAACACTTTTTGCAAAACTGTAAACCTAACTCACTGCTTTACACTCAGTTTGCAATTTAATAACACACTTCTAGCAAAACTGTAAACATTGATCTCTACGGTGCTACAATGTTAGTTTCCACCGGGCTGCTGTGGTCCACGATTGGTTCACAGGTCACCCACTTTTCATCGCACTCAATCTCCCCCTATACTCTCCGTTCTTGAATCCTATTGAAGAATTCTTCTCTGCATGGCGTTGGAAGGTGTATGATTACCAGCCCCACCAACACATACCCCATCTACAGGCAATGGAGGAGGCATGGATCAGGGATCATGCCAGGCCTGGATACAGCACTCCAGGCCATACCTTCCACGCTTCCTAGCTCAAGACAACATGGCATGTGATGTGGATGAAGTCTTATGGCCAGACCCACGAGATGTAGACACTTTTTTCTGTTATTGTTTTCTAGCAGAAATGTTTGTTTTCTCCTACTGTGCTGTTGTTGTTTGAGGAGTGTTAGAACATTGAGAGATCTAAAAACCTTTCCCCCCTTATTTGTATTGATAAGACACTATGTTCAGAATACACATCCATACTTTACACATTTGGATATCTGTATGCATGTGTTTACTACATATGACAAAACTTCATTGCAAATTGCTATGCCCTGCACACAGAAAAAGCCACAAGTGTTTTTCATTTATACTATCAGTGCGTAGTTGGTGCTTCATGTGCTTATTCAAATGATGGTTTGTGTGTACTGTACTGATGCAAAAACAATTTATTTTAAAAGAGTTTGAAGAGTTTTGCAAGAATTATTTGCTTTTGCAAGAGATGTATAATGTTTTGCTGGTTTGGTGTAAGGTTTGGTGGTTAGTGTGTAGAGTTTTGCAAAATCAGCCTATAGTTTCAAAGATAAGCAATCATAAAAAAAACAGTAATTTGTCAATTTCTAAAAACATAATTCCACTTTGACATTATGGACATTATGGAGTATAGTGTGTAGGCCAGTGACACAACATTTACATGTAATCCATTTTAAATGCAGGCTTTCACACAACAAAATGTGGAAAAAGTCAAGGGGGATAAATTCTTCCTGAAGTCTCTGGATTATACGCAAGTCGTCAAATACTGTAAGAAATAAAATGGCACCTACGGAGATAGCAGTGAGAAGTCGGTCATTCCTGGGCCCATGGGTGAACAGTATCTGTCTAAGTTGACTGCCATAGGATTCCAAGAAGGTGACAAGCCCTTCAACCTGTATCTATAGCAACAAGAGAGAGTATAAGATTTTAGGCATTTAATATATACACAAAGAAGTTCTACCTACTTTAATGATGGTACGTCTAATGAAAAGTGATACAATCAATAGGCAGAAGTGTAGATCATAAGCTCACTCCACTGTCATGTACAGTACTTTCAGAAAGTATACACACCCCTCGACTTATTCCACATTGTGTTAGACTGAATTCAAAATGTATTAAATCAAAATTTTCCCCCCTCATAATTACAAAGTGAAAACATGTTTATAAAGGTCTGCAAATGTATTGAGAATGAAATACAGAAATCAAATTTAATTCTTCAAGCTCTGTCAAGATGTTTGTTGATCATTGTTAGACAGCTATTTTTAAGTTGCCATAGATTTTAAAGCAGATTTAAGTCAAAACTATAACTAGGCCACTCAGGAACATTCAATGTTGTCTAGATAAGCAACTCCATTGTACAGTGCATTCGGAAAGTATTCAGACCCCTTGACTTCTTTCACATTTTGTTACGTTACAGCCTTAGTCAAAAAATTATTCTTATTTTTTAAATCCTCAATCTACACACAATACAAAATAATTACAACTATTTAATACATTTTAGAATGAGGCTGTAATGTAACAAATGTGGAAGAAGTCAAGGGGTCTGAATACTTTCCGAATGCACTGTATATTTGGCTTTGTGTTTTAGATTATTGTCCTGCTGAAAGGTCAATTTGTCTCCCGGTGTCTGTTGGAAAGCAGACTGAACCAGGTACACTACCGTTCAAAAGTACAGACACTTAGAAATGTCCTTTGAAAGGTTTAAGATAAAACAATATTATGACCCCATCACGGGGCGGCAGGGTAGCCTAGTGGTTAGAGCGTTGGACTAGTAACCGAAAGGTTGCAAGTTCGAATCCCCGAGCTGACAGTTAACCCACTGTTCCTAGGCCGTCATTGAAAATAAGAATTTGTTCTTAACTGACTTGCCTAGTAAAATAAAGGTAAAATAAAATAAAATCACTGAAAGATAGGACTCTCAGGAAAATGCATGTGTGATGTTTCCCTCTACAATGCCCACAAGTCACGCAGGGCTCATTAGAAAGGACAATTACCAGGAACTAAATCAGAATGGGGGGGGGAGATGATGTCCATCAATGATGGACTTTCCTACACAGAAGATCATACAAAATTGCCTGATGATCTTCTGAACTTTCCAATACCATTCCGATTCTGATTTAAGTCACTTCGAACCACACTTCCTTCAGATGTAAATACTTGAAAAAAGTACTGTCAGACTGATTTGTAATAGACCGTCATACCCCACTTGAAGAAAAAAGCATATCTGACGGAAGTATTTTTTTTTTTTTAAATGGTGGGGTTGAAAATAGTTCTTTTTTTAAATCAAATTGGGACAAAAAAAAGTTTGGGAACCCCTGCTGTAAAACAACAAAATGTGGAAAATTCAAGGTGTGTGAATACTTTCAGACGGCACAGTATCTGGCCTCCTATGGTGCAGTATTTGGACCTTTGTGTGCTAGTGTGAGTGAACCATCATTATGTCCACTGACATGCTTTTTGGCCTACCTCAGAGTACTGGACGTTAATGCTATCCAGGGACCGGCAGCTGCCACTGAGGCTCTGAAAGGCCTTCTCAGTCACGCCTGTACAGTATGACAGCTTGAGTGAGCGGAGATGGGGGCAGGACTGGGACAAAACCTGTTAGGTAAACAGTGGGATGTTAATCAATAAAGAAAACCTGAAACACAATCAGACTTAAACAGGAAATTTCATACAGACTTTCATGGTGTGAAGTTATTATCAAACACTTAACAGTGATAGCTTTCCTTTCTATGTCAAACTATTTCTTACAATTAGTCTACATTAGTAGAGTACATGGATCCAATAAAAATGTAGAACAGGTATGAAGCAACAAACAGCCTCATTGAGGCATTAAATGGCAAAACAGTAACATCACAGTTGTATTGTGTAGATCAGAACTTACCTCCACAACATGGTCAACATTATTTTTCCAGTGATTAAGAGAAAAGTCTCTTAATTGGGAGAATCTTCAAAACAAAATAAGAGAAATGTACCATTATTACTTATTTATAGGCATAGTTAAGTCAGTTAATATTATTTTTTCAATTACTAAAATTGTTGTTAGGGCTTAGAATACATTTACTCTATGGGTCAGTCTGTTTCATGGACAAATTATGCCCTGGACTGGGTGCTATTTAGTCCATGACTTGGCTCAATCAGTGTCCGTGAAACCCCAGAACTAGCCTATACGATCCACATTTTACTTAGCAGGCATACATAGTTTCAGACAGTGTGGGAGACTCTGTTATTCTGTTTGAAATTTTACCAAATAGTACTGACCTGTTCTGTGCAAGCCAGCTTACAGTGTTCCTGATCTTCAGTACAGTTTTAGGTAAGTGGGTTTTACCAGGTTCCAACCAGCAGTAACCCACAGACACACTGCGCCACAGAGCAGGACTGGCTGCAGCTGCATTCCATAGGTGGCACACCTTAGCCACTCTAAAACAGTGTGCAGAATGTTTACATATCAGTTAGCTCAGATAGTTTCCATGTTCATTGCAGCTTGTATTGAGCTTGATTGTTTATTTCATCTAAGTTTTATGTCTAGAATCTCCCATTTAAGAGAGAGGAGACAGAGGCACCGATGAAATGCAACATGAGAAGGGCAGGCTACATGAAACATTGCATTACCTGCACAGGAATGGTACTGCACCATCTTGGTGAACTACCATCTTGCAAATATTAACTAACACTTCCACTGGTAGGCTCTGACCCCAGCTGTCAAAGCCCTCCTCTTGGTGGTGTTGCAGTGTGGGCTCCAGTTCACCTTTCTTGATCAGTGGCTTCTTTGTGGCTTTACCCTTTGGAAGAACCGTATTCTTCTTCTTTGCTTTTCCTTTAAGGATTTTCTTTTTCTTTCTTCCTTTCGTGTTCGGCCGCCATATGTTATCATACTGATTTGTATTCGATATGATCAGAAGCATATCCTCTCCTTGTTCAACGGTGTAGCCAAGCCTTGGGGGACGGCTGACTTTGGCCTTCTTTTTCTTCTTGGGCTTAGCATCTCTGACCACATCAGACTTCCTCTTTCGTGTTGATGCTGCTGATGAGCTTGAGGGAGCATCCTCAGCGTCTGCAATTCCCACAGATAGTCCTGCAGGTGTACCATCTTCCATCTCGTCCTCAATCTTCACCTTGTCTACACAAACACTTGACGTTTCCTAACTTCACTTATCTTCAAACAAATCTGTAAGTGTAAACAAACAAGATATGTAACAGCAATATTTAAAATAAATATCACATTAAAAGTATTATTGTTTATTTAGTTAGCTAAAAACAATGCCAATAATTACAGGGTTAGATAGAACCGACAGCAGAAACGATTAGCTAGCTACAGTATCTACCGGTAACTGGCTAACGTTAGCTAGCTGAACATAACCGCACAACTAGTAAGCTACAAATTTATATAACCAATATTTAGTGGACATACCTGCATGAATCTTCCTTTAAATGAGCCACATCATACAGTTTTACTTAAATGAATCAACAAGAGGCACGTCGTGGAGTAGCTAGCTAGGCTACTTGTAAACAATAAAGGAGAAGCTATACAGTACGCGCCTGCCTGGTGCCCACATTTATTACGTTCGTCGCGCAGCGAGAGTCGAGTGGAGGGTACTGCCGCGTTCACAACAACTGAGAACTCCCGAAAAAACGAGCTCCGACTGAAAATTATTTTGAATGGCCACCCAACTCGAAATTCCAGCTTGGAAACTCGGGCCTCTTTCTCGAGCTCAGAGTTTCCGACCTGAAGATCACCGAGGTAATGATTTGAACTCGTATTTGACAGAGTTCCCAGTTTAAATATTTCACTGGATGTATTAATGTGAAGCATCTGGTTGGCGTTTCCACTCACTACCAAATATGGCGACGAGGAGGAAGCCCAGTTGCCGGCAGTGGGAGAAGATAGCGCGAGATGGATTTTGGCCCAAATTCTGCAAATTTTCTCATCGATTAAACATTTGATCTCCATACAGTTTTCGGTTTACAAAAATATAATTTGTAACAGAGTAGACTATTTTGTAGACGTTGTTTAGGAGCCCAAAATGAGTTATTGCACACACGCACTTCTGAGTAGATGTTCCCTAACTGAAATATTCAAATAAATGCTAAAATACCCCAGTTGGATCTCACTAGCTCGTGGTTGGCTCTGCTCACCTCCTTTGCTTGTTCTGCCCATTATAATGAATTTGCTCCCATTGGAAACGATAGGCTTTTACAAATCTTTGCTAACAGATTCGGGCCAGTCAGTAGTCCCGATGAGCCCTTCACCGCTAGTTACACTGAAGATAAATGCAACATGTAAAGTGTTGGTAACATGTTTCATGAGCTGAAATAAAATACCCCAGAAATGTTCAATATTCACAAAAAGATTATTTATCACAAATGTTGTGCACAAATGTTTACATCCCTGTTAGTGAACATTTCTCATTTTCCAAGATACTCCATCCACCTGACAGGTGTGGCATATCAAGAAGCTGATGAAACAGCATGATCATTACACAAGCACACCTTGTTCTGGGGACAAAAGGCCACTATAAAAATGTGCAATTTTGTCACACAACAAAATACCAGATGTCTCAAGTTGAGGGAGCGTGCAATTGGCATGCTGACTGCAGGAATGTTCACCAGAACAGTTGCCAGATAATTGAATGTTCATTTCTCTACCATACGCCGTCTCCAACATCGTTTTAGAGAATTTGGCAGTACGTCCAACTGGTCTCACAACCGCAGACCACACGTATGGCGTTGTGTGGGTGAGCGGTTTGCTGATGTCAATGTTGTGAACCCCATGGTGGGGTTGGGTTATGGTATGTGTAAGCATAAGCTACAGACAACGAACACAAATGCATTTTATCAATGGCAATTTGAATGCACACAGATACCGTGGCGAGATCCTGAGGGCCATTATCATGCCATTCACCCGCCGCCATCACCTCCTGTTTCAGCATGATAATGCACAGCCCCATGTCGCAAGGATCTGCACACAATTCCTGGAAGCTGAAAATGTCCCAGCCTGCATACTCAAACATGTTTTGGTTACTATGGGTCAACATGTACGACAGCGTGTTCCAGTTCCCGCCAATATCTATCAACGTCGCACAGTCATCGAAGAGGAGTGGGACAACATTCCACTGGCCACAATCAACAGTCTGATCAACTCTATGTGAAGGAAATGTGTTGAGCTGCATGAGGCAAATTGTGGTCACACCAGATGCTGACTGATTTTCTGATCCACGCACCTACCTGTTTTAACAGATCTGTATTCCCAGTCATGTGAAATCCATAGATTAGGGCCGAATTCATTTTTCAGTAAAATCTTTGAAATTGTTGCATGTTGCATTTATTTTTGTTCAATATAGTTTTAGCCTGGCAGACATGCGACCCACCTGACTACACAGCAAGCTGTGACTCACTGGTCTGGTAACGCCAGAAGTAACATAGTAAATGTAAATCTGGGATAATCATACTAGGATGATATGTTATATTTGGTATAGTTACATTATACAGAAGGTTACTTAAGGCAAATCTAAAGGAGGGTGGTTGGTCGGGGTGAATGTATAACGCAAACGTCTAGCAACCCAAAGGTTGTGTGTTCAAATCTTGTCATGGACAACTTTAACATTTTAGTTAATTAGCAACTACTTAATACTTTTAGCTACTTTGCAACTATTATCTGTTATCATGTTATATAACCCTGACCTTAACCCTTCTAACTAACCCTTCCCCTAACCCTTTAACCTACTCCTAAAATTAACCGTAACCCCTAGCCTAGCTAAGGTCAGCCAGCTAGCTAGCGTTAACCAAATTGGAATTCTTAAAATATCATATGTTTTGGAAATTTGTAACATATTGTACATTTTGCAAATTTGGAAAACATATCATACAAATTGTAAATCGTAACATATCATATGAAATCATATCCACAAATTAACCTCTACGGCATCGCCAGCGGGACGGTTTTGCAAACGTGAGCTAATGTGATTAGCATGACGTTGTAAGTAACAACAAAAAAATCCCAGGACATAGACATATATTACATTATATGGACAGAAAGCTTAAATTCTTGTTAATCTAACTGCAATATCCAATTTACAGTAGCTATTACAGTAGCCGAGGACTGAGACTATTTTTACGTGCTACCACAACAGAGGAGGAGAGATCTGTGGGTCTGAAGACGTGGGTGTTTTTTATGGCCCCACGCCCCTTGTAAATCTCAGGCTGTCACTATGGAGAACCAGCCTCAGAACATTAAACATGAAATAAAGGGACTTTGGAATAATGGTTTCCGTCAGCCACAATGGTGGTCATGACGATAGGTGGACTATGTAATTTTTGTTCTGTTGTTAAAAGGTTAATAGATGACGTTATTACAAAAACATTGTAATGTGAAGGGTTTTCCTAATATATGTTTGATGTTTACACATTGTACGTTGTGTGGAAAATATCCAAATCAAAGAGAATGTTTTGGGGAAGATGAAATGTTAAGTTAGTTGTCTAAAATGGGATTTGAGAAAATCTAGCCTTGCCTCATTAACTTGGTACGTCCAGAGAATTGCCCTCAAGGCGGTTACGCCCACTTCTGACCCAAGGGTATAAAACCTGCAGCAGGGTCTGAAAAGTCAAACAACCCAGAACGCAACGCAAGTTTGAGGACAAAGAAATCATTTTCTACCCAAGCTATGGATGAGTAGCTGTGTCTAAGCAGGTGAATTCAAGTCGAACCACCTAGCCTCCATCTCCCATCAAATTGTGGTATCTAAAGGGTTTCATTCCTATGCTGTGAGCTCTGAGCTACAGAGCTGTCTGTCCTCAGAAGACCCCTTCAAGAGAAAGGGGTGAGGGAACAGACTCCTAGGCCAAAAGGGACACTGACACTGGGAGGACGAGCAGGGAGGTGCGCAGGAGAAGTGCGTCATTGAACAGAGAATCCACAGTAATTACATCATTATATTCTTTGACCCATAGGGTCGGCAGTTTGAGGCAAGGCTAGAGTTAGAATAGCATAGCTGACAAATTCACCCAAATGTATATTTCTCGTGTACCTCTTTTGAAATTCCCATTGTGGGTAACACGCGCCATAGTGTGTTGGCCCGTTATACTAAGCTCTAATCAATAGCCTATAATGTGTTTTGTCCATGTGTATCTTTTATCATCATTTTAGCTTTTTAGTAAATAAATATTAAATTAAGATTGGTGTGGTACGAATTCATTAGTGGGACCCGGGTCCGAGCAGATGCAAGGGCAATACGACGTTCAGGGGCGGCAGGGTAGCCTAGTGGTTAGAGCGTTGGACTTGTAACCGAAAGGTTGCAAGTTCAAACCCCTGAGCTGACAAGGTACAAATCTGTCGTCCTGCCCCTGAACAGGCAGTTAACCCACTGTTCCTAGGCCGTCATTGAAAATAAGAATTTGTTCTTAACTGACTTGCCTAGTTAAATAAAGGTAAAATAAATTTTAAAAAAGAATTAAAAGATTGAGACTGATAGAGGCAACTGGTTAATTAGCGGCTGTTGTAAAATCGATATTCTGATATTCTTTGAGTTAATTTGGGATATAGAAACTCAATAAAAACTAGTTTTCCCATGGTGCCCCAGGTTAATGAGTTAATAATTGCTTGATTCAGTTAATGACATAATTAAAAACTTGTAATCATTCGATGAGCAACAGTCGTCACATTAACCAATACAACGTCACGACAGGCCCAGCCTTTGGAACTTTGGTTTTCCTAGATATGGCTACTATATTGTGATCACTGCATCCGATGGATTTGGATACTGCTTTAAAGCAGATTTCTTCAGGATTAGTAAAGATGTGATCAATACATGTTGATGATTTAATTCCTGTGCTGTTTGTAAATACCCTGGTAGGTTGACTGATAACCTGAACCAGGTTGCAGGCAAGTCAGTTAAGAACAAAGAACAAATTCTTATTTACAATGAAGGCCTACGCCGGGTAAAACCCTAACCCGGACGACGCTGGGCCAATTGCGCGCCGCCCTATGGAACTCCCAATCGCGGCAGGTTGTGCTACAGCCTGGAACCCGAACCAGGGTCTATAGTGACGCCTCTAGCACTGAGATGCAGTGCCTTAGACCGCTGCACCACACGGTGGGCCGCTTGATGAAAGCCAGTAAATATTTAGGTCACCCATTGCAGCTTCCCACAAGAATGGGCAGATGAACCTGTAGCCATATTACTTCAACAGCATTTAACATGAGATACTATCCTAAGCTTTACAGGAATGTGGCTCTGAATATAGACAACAACACCACCCCCATTGGCATTGATGTATTTTCTGTAGATGTTATAACCATGTATTGCTACCATGGATTGCAGAGATAGTCAGAATATGTATGTCATTTGTTACTAGCAAGCTATCGATTTCATGAACCTTGATTCTTAGGCTACATACGTTAACATAGGCAATTTTTTAGCACAATTAAAATACACAGTCCATGAATGTACCGTTATTGTAAAACATGATGACTTGTGTTTAGTAAAAAGCACTGATTAAAGGTCTAGTAGGTGGCTATTGCCTTACCGATGTATTAAAAGCCAATCTAATGACTTGTTAGGATATATTGCAAGTAGCCTAGTGTCTAAATGTTCCCCAGAATCCCCCTTCCCCAATTAGACTACTATAGTAGGTATGAACATACAATATACCACCAAAATATTAGGCCTAACTGGCAGTAGTAATCTACATGATCTGTGTCAGTGTGCATGAGTGTGTCACCCAGAATAGGTTTTGCTCCATAAGCCAATATGTACTCCATATACAGTGATTCGCGTTTATTTGACCGTGGAACATTTTACAACCCACATTTAATACAAATTCACTTAAATATGAAAAAATATATCAGGAATAAAAACAGGTTATTGACACGTTTCTACTATTATGTCGGGGACTTTTATTAAGAAAATGTATGAAATTTGGTGCTTATTGTGTGTTTCTGAGGAGACAGTGCTTCAGTTTGTGCTGATTGTACGGAGATTGTGATAGCCGGTTAAATGGTGTCCCTTGGGAAGGCAAGAACAAGATGTTTGTCAGGAGAAGTGCAGTATTATCATAAGGAGATGAATACGAAGGAATAATGGAGGAAAAAAAGAGCGGCAGAGGTCTAAGAGGGTGAGCTTGAGTCTGATAGAAATGGCGGTAAAAAGGGACATGGTTTGTTAAAGAAGAATGGTAGAAAGTGTAAGCAGAGTGAGCTGAAGACTGGAGGAGAAATGGAAGTGAATGAGGGCAAAGTATTGGAGGTGGAAGGTATGGTGAAGTTGCACTGAGGGTAAGGATAAAGATGAGTCTAACAGTAAGAGTGAAGTTTTTGCGAAAAAGTGGACCCTTGCCTTTTAGCTGATCCATTTGTGGTTTCAGGTTGGGTGAAAACAGAATCGGGTACTGTGGAATCTGTGAGGGTAACCAGAAGTGGTCTTGTGATAACTGTTTGTGTTTCAGCTGGTCAGAGGGAGAAGGCACTCCGCGTAAAACTAATGGGGGCAAGAAATGCTAATTGTTTTGCTCTCTAGAAAAGGGTGCCATTGAAAGGAGTGAATACTGGGGTAGCAGTAAATGTAAAAGTTGACCAACATAAAGGGGAAGACTGTCAGTGTTTGTGACGCTCGTCGTTTGGTGCGATGCAGACAGGGTGGCATGAGTGGTGAAACAGAAGAGTTATTGTCTGTTCTTTTGAGTTTGATGTTGAGTCTTTGCTTGACAATGATGTTAGGATATATACAGTTGAAGTCGGAAGTTTACATACACCTTAGCCAAATTCATTTAAACTCAGTTTTTCACAATTCCTGACATTTAATCCAAGTAAAAATTCCCTGTCATGGGTCAGTTAGGATCACCACTTCATTTTAAGAATGTGAAATGTCAGAATGATAGTAGAGGGAATGTTTTATTTCTTTCATCACATTCCCAGTGGGTCAGAAGTTTACATACACTCAATTAGTATTTGGTAGCATGGCCTTTAAATTGTTTAACTTCGGTCAAACGCTTCAGGTAGCCTTCCACAAAGTGTCCCACAATAAGATGGGTGAATTTTGGCCCATTCCTCCTGACAGAGCTGGTGTAACTGAGTCAGGTTTGTAGGCCTCCTTGATCGCACACGCTTTTTCAGTTCTGCCCACAAATTTTCTATAGGATAGAGGTCAGGGCTTTGTGATGGCCACTCCAATACCTTGACTTTGTTGTCCTTTAGCCATTTTGCCACAACTTTGGAAGTATGCTTGGGGTCATTGTCCATTTGGAAGACCCATTTGCGACCAAGCTTTAACTTCCTGACTGATGTCTTGAGATGTTGCTTCAATATATCCACATATTTTCCTCCCTCTTGATGCCATCTATTTTGTCAAGTGCACCAGTCCCTCCTGCAGCAAAGCACCCCCACAACATGATGCTGCCACCCCCGTGCTTCACGGTTGGGATGGTGTTCTTTGACTTGCAAGCCTCCCCCTTTTCCTTCAAAGATAACAATGGTCATTATGGCCAAACAGTTCTATTTTCGTTTCATCAGACCAGAGGACATTTCTCCAAAAAGTACAATCTTTGTCCCCATGTGCAGTTGCAAACCGTAGTCAGAATTTTTTTATGGTGGTTTTGGAGCAATTGCTTCTTCCTTGCTGAGCGGCCTTTCAGGTTATGTTGATATAGGACTCGTTTAACTGTGGATATAGATTCCTTTGTACCCGTTTCCTCCAGCATCTTCACAAGGTCCTTTGCAGTTGGTCTGGGATTGATTTTCACTTTTCGCACCAAAGTACATTCATCTCTAGGAGACAGAACACATCTCCTTCCTGAGCGGTATGACGGCTGTGTGGTCCCATGGTGTTTATACTTGGTACTATTGTTTGTACAGATGAACATGGTACCTTCAGGCGTTTGGAAATTTCTCCCAAGGATGAACCAGACTTGTGGAGGTCTACAATTGTTTTTCTGAGGTCTTGGCTGATTTCTTTTGATTTTCTCATGATGTCAAGCAAAGAGGCACTGAGTTTGAAGGTCATCCTTGAAATACATCCACAGGTACACCTCCAATTGACTCAAATGATGTGAATTAGCCTATCAGAAACTTCTAAAGCCATGACATAATTTTCTTGAATTTTCCAAGGTGTTTAAATGCACAGTTAACTTAGTGTATGTAAACTTCTGACCCACTGGAATTGTGATACAGTGAATTATAAGTTAAATAATCTGTCTGTAAACAATTGTTTGAAAATGTACTTGTGTCATGCACAAAGTAGATGTCCTAACCGACTTGCCAAAACTATAGTTTGTTAGCGACAAATTTGTGGAGTGGTTGAAAAACGAGTTTAATGACTCCAACTTAAGTGTATGTAAACTTCTGACTTCAACTGTAAGTTATCCTGTATGAGCTTTTGTGCCGATTACATTACGTTGTTGCAGGTGTAAAGCTTATGGGCATGTGGCAGCAGTGTGTAGGAGGGAGGTTCCTAGGTGTGAGAAGTGTGTCGAAGGGCATGAAGTCAAAGGAATGTGTAGCATTGGGGAAAGTAGTGGTACGTGTTAATTGTAGGGGTACCCATGGGGCTGGGGATCAGAAATGTGCGAGAGAGGCAGGTTGAGGTTTCCAGGGTTAGAGTAGTGCAGAAGTTGTCATATGCTGAGGCAGTGAAGAAAGTAGAGGAAGATGGGTCAAGGGGGATGGATCCTGAGAAGAGTGGTGTGAGTAGTAGATCTGTACCAGTACAGCGGGATAAACCAAAAAGTGATATGTGTCAGTATGATTGGATTTTTAACATTTATAGCAATGGTTATCAACTGTACTGCAGGGATGGAATGTAAATTGCAGGAAATTGAGGTTGTAGTGGCAGCTGCAGAGAGGTATTTGGGTGTGCAAGACTTGACATCAGAAGAGTTTCAGGGTGTGTTAAGTGGTGGTGTCCCATCCTTTCAGGTTGTTGGCCTGAGGTAGGACTAAATAGATTTAAATAGTGGGGTTATTTTTTTGTTGTTGTGAGTATTGTTATGGTAGGGTATTTGTTTATTTTTCAAGCAAAGTATAAGGGAGTTTGATGTGGGACTTTACCTTACTATTTTCTTCTGTTTTTGTTTTGTATTTATAACTTGTTTGTATTCTTAACCTCCTGGTTATTAACAAATCGATTTGCAGTCTAGTAGGTGGCAGTAACGCAGCATATTGGATGCCGACCGCCGTTAAACCTCATCGAAGAAGACACTGCTTCACATACGCCATCATGCATTGGCATAGGAAGGATATCCCTAGCTAACTCTGTGGAGGGGAAACACAGCAGCTGTTACTAGCATTGCGTCTGAAACTCATGGAAAAAAATTGACGTGTCTGCCGCCCGAGTATTAAAATTAAAAAGGAGATACGCGGTAAGCGGTTTTGTCCTAAATTGTATGCTTGAAGTGCAGTGTAGATATTCCGAAAAATCTGTTCTCGTTCATATAAAATAATACAATCGCACATACCTTTCAAGGTAACGTTAGCTAGCTAACAGTTATCGGTATGTAGCCTAGCGCGTTAGCCAACTAGCTATTTCCTTATTTTATATAAAGCTATTTTCATAGTTAACGATATAGTTCCAGCTAAGTAGGTGAGCCCATGCTATTGCCCCTTTAGCTTGTAGCGCTAGTATATTAGCTAGCATTGTTTGGTAGCTAGTCAGTTAGCTTGGTCAACAGGCGTGTGTGTAGTTAGCTAACTAGCTATGTTGCTCGTTTGACCGAGCTCATATTCACGACTACATAGAAAGGTGACAGTTACCTCGGTTTTCCTCCAGATGTTTGTATAGCTGCCTCCAAATCATTCTTGAGATATCATGGAGGAAGAACAGGACTTTACTCTGAGCGGTCCAAATGCTGCCAGTATTGATGCTGATCTGAGTGAGTATGGATTTATCTAGCTAAAGACAAACTACATGTGCAATTGCGGCCTGCAATTCGGTGCATTACTGCATAAGCAGGAATCCCTCTTTGTACTTGTATTGGTCCATTTTTAAACTAGGACAGGCGTGGGCGCTCCAGGAAAGTAGGTGGCGTTAATGCACTATAAAGTTGAATGCCAGCCGCCTATAAACCCCGCAGAAGAAGAGACGGGGGCGACATGCAGGAAAACCCCTAATTGCGGACTGCAGTTGCACAATATTGCCTTTTTTAAGAGTTTAATGTCCAATGTCATGATGCATATAGTTTAAGTACTATTTTTAATTAATCAAATTATTGTAGCTAATCCTCAAAGCAAGTGAAGTATTTTTTTACAAGTCTTATAGGCTCCAGTTAATAACTGATAACGTACTTAACTATATTAAGATGATAGTTCGCTCCAAAATCAAAATGTGTCAGCCTGTTTAAAACCTCAATAGTAGTCCATCAAGTTTGTAGCTCAAGCTGTTCTTCAAACAAGTAGGAAAGGTTTGTGCTGGATAGACCACAGATGGAGTGGGATGTGGACTCCTCTTGACGAGACCACCTTTGAGATCACTTATTGAATCTTCTGAACAGCATTCAAAACGGCACTGTTTGTTGTAGCCTATCCAGCACTGTGTCAAAGATAGCTAATGAGACCCTCTTCTGATTGGTTGTCGTGTTTTGTTTAACTGATAATTAGCTGTGAATGTGACAGCCAATTCTTCTTTGCTTAGTTTCCCTTGCTGATTTGAATGGGCTACCAGGATTTTATCATCAAATTCATGAAAACACGGTTGTGTATATCAGTGACTTGTTTCAGGAAACTAGGCGTATGTCATTAACAGAATCTGATTTTTGGCAGAAATGCCTTCTGGAACTTGTGAACTTTCATGTGCCTTAATAAGAAACCTGTATGCCATCTGTAAATACGAATACAATTGTTAAATTATGAGCCAAGTTGGTTTAGCCATGGAAAAGGACAACCTTCCCGCTAGCCATGATTGGCTGGACATGCTGAGAGATGTGTTCGGATGGTTCTGCCATGTAGCATGCTTCTGTCTATAGTCATGAAATGGTCAGTATGTGTACCTTTTCAATGCAGCTTTTTTGAAAGATATCATGTAGTAGAACTGAATAACTGTTGCTCTTCACTTACTGGAGGACTGAGTTTTGAAATCATTGGAATTAGAGTATGATACTAAGGAGATGGAGAAAATTCTGGAGTTTGATTGCAAATATGAAGACTGAGTCGAAAACAGAACGCGCAGAAAGCTGTTGTATAAAACACATGTCTCTGGATAACATCTTCAAACTAAGGGCAACCATGGCATGCGTGACAGAGGGTGAAGCGTCCATCCATGTAAAATAGTCTAGCTAGCAACAATTTCAGATATTACATGTTTCTAATTTTGTCATTCGTTTTCATTTCAAGTTAGTGTAATGTTAGCTAGCTAGCTAGCTAGCTAATGTTAGCTGACTGGCTAGCTCAGAGCCATTTGCATTGCTAGTTATAGCCTAATGTTAGCTAGCTAACATTGAACCTGGTTGGTTAGCTACCTGCAGATTCATACAGGGTAATGTTATGAGTTGGGATTATGGTTAATTGTTTAGCTAGCTAGCTACATGTCTAAACAAAAGACTTCACTATGCAAGTAACTATTTCAATAGAATGTTGATGTCACTGTGACAACTGTTGATAGATGTAGCTGGTAAATTCGCTCTGGCTATCTACTCAGATTTCAGAGCATTCTTGTCTGATTGTGCCAGAACGCAGAATAACTGACGAACGCTCAACACCCGCTCAAATATGAAATATATTTTGATTTATTTTACTACATGATTCCATGAGTTAGTTAATAGTTTTGATGTCTTCACTATTATTCTACAATGTAGAAAATAGTAAAAAAAGAGAGAGAAAAAACGTTGAATGAGTAGGTGTTCTAAAACTTTTGACCGGTAGTGTATATAATGTGTTTGTGGATTAATGTACTTCTACCAGATGCCTTTTTATGAAGCTTTTGTGCATTTAGGCCACTGCGCTATGTTTTTGCTCATTTAAAGATCCATTCTAAAAAAGTACTAAAGTTGAACAATTACAAGTCTGAGGGGGAAGTCACTACTTCCTGGTTACTTTCAGTGTATTCTGATGAAGTTCAGCTTTGCAGAACACTGATAAATGCAGGCCAAATCGCCCACCCCTATGTCTTACGATCTTTGATTTTGGAGTGAACCACCACTTTAAAGAACTATCTTTTAGAAGCTGTATTTTATTACTTTCTGTTCTAATATAAATCAATTTCTTTCAGGGGATGACAACTTCGATAAGCTTGCTGCAGACTACTTTGGATCTCAGACTGGGGAAACATTGAATCTAAATGAAAAACCATGTAAAAACAGACTTCTGATCCAAGTGGGACTTCTGAGAGAAGACAACCAACTCTCCTGGGGGGCAGTGGTAGACTGGCTTCAAAAGATTTTCCCAATGTATCAGTCTGCAGATTTCCGTTGTCTGATTGAAAGAGGCATTGCAACAACTTTCAGTTTGAGTGGAGATGCAAGACAAGCCTTCCTTGAGTCAAATGTTAACTTTGAATTTGTTGGCCCAATATGTGACAGCATTGGAGTTGGTAGAGCTGATCTTTTGGAAATTACAGATTTTTCTGAGCAAGCAGAGTCTATTGAGGTCACAAATGGTTTAATACTTGAGTTGAGTAACTTTGTCATCAGGGAGAAAATTGACCCCATTGTCTTGGTGTCTTGGTTACGTCAATTTGACCCAGAGTTCTGTAGTGATGGTAACATCCAGAAAGCTAGCAAAATCCTTCAGGCAAAGCTAAAAGAATTCAGACTACATTACCGCAATTACCAAACAACCAGACATAGAAGAAATGCTCAGATGGAAACCTTCCTTCAAAGTCCATTTGAACTTGTTAAAGACCCAACTGACGGAAAGAAATCAGGCAAAAGAGGAAGAAAGAAAAGAGGCTTTTTGTCAAAACTTCATACGCCAGTGGTGAAAGTCTTCAAAGAAGAAAATGAGACTTTTGCCATAACACCAAACGAAGAGAGTGTATGGGAACCTTACTCTCAGGTGAAAGTGAAAGAAGAATACGAGTCTCCAAATGAAGAAAGTCCTCATGCAATGAACCAAAACTCGCTCAATTTGATAGAGAATCCTGATGCAAGCAAAGGAGAAGCCCTCACACTGCTTGACATCGCTATGCTCTCTGTCCAAAAACTGTCAAGTGTGTATGGTGGAAAAACTGATGCTTCCAAACAAGTTTCCCTTGATCTTCTCAAAAACCAGTACACACTAACATGTAAAGAGAATGTAGCAATGAAATTCTTTGAAGAGAAAGTTGCGTCTCTTAAAGATCAACATTCCATGGCATCACCCTTGCGTTTTCTACACTACAATGCCCATTTTCTTGTTGACATTCATGACGCAATTGAACAGCAGATGATGAGCTTCGAAAATGAGATCATGCAGTCTACTGGAGAAAAACTAGGCCGTGACAGGAACCCAAAATTCCGAAGATTTGTGAACTTTTCTGAAAGTTCTACGTCACGCTACATCCACATGGCCTGTGATGTCTTGAGTCCTCGTGCTGCATCAAAGCAAAACTACAGAAAACACTGGATAGCTTTCTGTGAAGAGAAGAACAATCCCTCCAAACTAACAGTCAACCGCTCAAACCGATTTAATAACTACTTTGAGGCAGCAGCGGGTCTCATTCACCATCATGGTGAGATTGCCCTTTTCTTTTCCGACCTGCTCTTACTGAACAACGATGAATGCCCCAATGTCATTCTGGAGAGTGTTACTGATGATGCCAATGATGACGTCATACAGTCACTTGTATGCGTTCTCGCCATTGTTTACTGCAAAATCCTGGGGCCTTACTGGCAACTTCTGAAGAGCGGAGGAGAGTACTCACTTTTTAGCCAGTATATACTCTGCCTCTACCAAAAACTGCTTGAGTGGGCTAAGGATGCCTCAGCCCTCCTTGAGCCAGATACCATTGCAAATGTGTTTCTCCAGTTGCCTCTGCAAGAGAAAACCTTTGATGGGGTTTTTTCATACTTCACAACTGGCACGGGGCACATCCATGTTGACCTAATAAGGGTCTGTCTGCAGAAGATGGTGAAAGTAATCGCGGCTGTCACTGAGGTCAATCTGAGTGATTTTTTGCCTGGAGGCGCACATTGTCACAACCCCCCTCTGGAAATTTCCACACAGCTGACAACCTGCACATTTTGCGTCTTGATGGCCGAATACCCCTTTGGTCATGCCTACCCATACAAAAGGAAGAGGCCAGATCGACTTACGAACCTTGCATCAAGTACATACGAAGAACCAGAGGGCCACTCTATTCCATCTGAAAGTGGTTCTCCTGCTGCTGCAACAAATGCAGAGAGGGCAACATCCGACACTGTTCCAAGAGAAGAGTACTCTCCTCCTTCCAAGAAAAAGTCTCTTGACCAAAGCAAGACCCAGAAGAGGCCAGTAGGACGTCCGAGAAAATATCCTGGTTCATTGACAAGGGACCAGCAAGACGAAACAAACAGAAACACGGTCATTGCTGCTGTTGCAAAAAACGGAGGACCTTGCACCTGTGAGCAAGATGTAGACAGACTATTGGCCCGATTAGATGGGACAAGCCATGCTCAAAAGCGCGAAGCAATCCGCTGTGAGATCACTTACCAAAAACTGGTCCTGGACTCCAGAGACGCAAGCCTGAATCATATTGGTTTTTCACTCGCAGACATGATCTCTAAGCTGAAAAGTGTGTTGCCTGGCGACGTGTGTAGTTTGGATGATGTCTCAGCCTCTGTACAAGAGAATGAGCATGCCAATGAGGACAATGAACAACAGAGCGAGCATGACACTGTCACTATAACCCCTGCTGATGCTCAATCTGGACAGAATGTTGACTATGAAAGCAACAAAGGGGTTTTGGGAAAGGGTCAAAGAAGTATTGACTTGGGTGGAAACAAAAACATTGTTTCCTACCAGAGCTACAGAGGTAACTTTGATGAATTTCCATAGATATTGTAGGAAGTTAGCAACAAAACTGACACATGCGCAACTATGGGGAAAAGCAGATGGGTTTTCTTAGACTGTTGATAACATGTAAACTATATTTTGTCTCTTATGTTTATTGAAAACAAAGTCTCTCAGTGAGCACTTGTCTCAAATACATTAGTTAGTTTTTGGTTCGCCTGCTAGGTAGAATATTTTTGCCATATTAGACATCAGTCAAAACACCTCAAAACAAGGCATGGTATGGTATCAAGAATGAGATCAAACGAGCTTACAATTCACCACATGACAGTTTCTTGTCATTGTTGCTAGCTATCTGGCCATCCAGAACCATAGCACACAGCCTAGCTTCGCCCGAATCTCGTTAGTTGAGGCCAGTTTGATATGTCCACAATATTGGAGCAGAAGCAAGTAAAGCAACTTCCCTGAGTTTGACAGAGCTTATTGATAGCTGATGACTGTCATTGCTCTTTGTAAATGGTACATGCCCAATACGTCACCCACACCAATTGTATTGGTTGGTCCTATATGCCCTTTGCCATTTTAGGCAGGGACGTTTTTTTTTGTGGGAAATGTGTGTTCAAGACATGTTTTTACCATCATAAAATTGTATGTTTGATGTTTAATCTGAACAGACATTATCACGTGTGTTGCAACTACTGTAAGTGACATGTTTTCTATTCCCCCCCACCCCCTCAATTTATTTTTATTTTTATAAATCATCAATATTTCTGTTTGGATTCTAATCAAATGTGATGTGAAAGTTTTTGTATGATTTCACCTAGATGTATATTTTGTACCTGGAAAGAGAGGATGGAATGCAATATAATAAAGTTTTGTATACTTTCCCTTTTGTCACAGTGTTAATTGATATACATGCACATACGGTCAGGTCCATTATTATTGGCACCCTTGATAAAGATGAGCAAAAACATATTACATTTGTTCTGTCTACCACACTATAACTTAATTGAATAGTTAACTCACACACACTACCAAGCTTATCTTGTTTGTGGTGCTGGGAGTTACTGCCCCAAAAATCAACATTGTGGAGAAAAAAAATATCAGGCCACAATTTCCAGGTGTAAGGTTTGACGGTTTTACACTGAGATGCCATTTATCTTTTATGCAACCTATATTGGACTATTTAAAAGTATTGAAGGAACATTTAAACATTCTTTAGAGGGTGCACAGTGGGTGTCTGTATTCAATTTGTTTTCCCCTTTATGTCACACTGGGTAATCTGCTGTTTAGATATGAACAAAGCACAACCTGCCACTGTTTTGGAAAAATGCTGAGGGATGGGGCTGGAGTAATGTAACCACACTCAAATTCATAGTGCACTGTGGATACAGACTGACCACGCATGAGAAATGATAGTTTTAGTCATGTTTAAAATTATATTGTTTACAAACGGAGTAAACAAGCTTATTGTGGGTTCTGATGGGGTAGGACAGTTGAACTAAGGTCATGAGGCATTAATAGGTAAAATTATTCATTTAACTCGCATTGATGCACCAAACGCAGATTGCCACTTTTACTGAATCAACTCTCAGTTCTGAATATTATTATAGGGATCACTGGACATTCTGAAGGGTTTGTTTATGTGGTTATATAGCCCAGTAGGTCAATTAGTTCATTATTAGTTCATTATTTATTTGTTAGACGGTGTATTGGGAAGGTGAAGGGAATGCGTATTCGACATACCGACTATAAAGCAGTTGTAGTCAATTATCTCAGTGCATTTATGTAGACCGTACTACAATACAATTGCATTTATAAATGATCGATCACATCTTGTTGAGTAACTGTAATACGTATCAGTGCACTCGATATTCACACCAGCACACTAAATCGAAGCACCGAGCGGGTGGATCAGTGTTCACTCTGCCTAGGGAAATGTGCCGCACTTCTCCGGTGCCATGCGCGTCGAACTAAATCGCATGCACTGTATTTAGCCTCTGAAGTGCAGGAATGCCCGCCTTCACAATCCCTAGAAGCTCTCTGAATGGCTACATGGTAAGGGGAGGAGAATCTACTCTTCACATAACACGCCACAAATCATAGGCTGCGGACGCATTTACTCAACTCGAACATCCTTCTGGCTGACATTTTAATAAGAAAGGGCACGTGCCCATAAGACATCGGCCTCACTTTTCAAACGATACATAACATACATTTTGTCTGTCTTCTTCGTCAGAGAGGCTAAATGGCGGGTACTTGGTGGAACAGTGCCGCTTTTACTCACGTCCTTGTGGCTCTTTTCGGTATGGGTTCCTGGATTTCCGTGAACTGTCTCTGGGTTGAGCTACCCGTGGTTGTCAGAGTTCTGCCTGAAGGTCAGTATCTGATTCCAAACATGTTTTCTTTTTTGATATTCTTTCGTTGTCAATGCATGGTACCCTATTCGTTTATACCATTCTATAAGAAATACTGTTTTGTCCTTTCACAGTATTACTATTGAGTACAGGCACTGTTGCATGAAGTCTAGGCTAAAAGACAGTAGCTTAATCCGGCAGTGTATTCTGATTGACACTGACCATTGTTTTATATATGCAGGGTGGAGCCTGCCAGTCTATCTGTCAGTACTGATAGCCTTTGGGAATATAGGTCCGATTGCTGTGACCATAATGCATCACTGTGCCCCAGGACAGTTAAACGAGCGCCTGGTCATCCACAGTATCCAGGTTCTAGCAGTGGTGGCATCAATCTTCCTAGCCATCTTTTGGTCACAGGTGGCCACTGTGGCAGGGGAAGTGAGATCCGTACCATATCTGCTGCTCACATTCGTTTTGGCTCTGGTTTGCTGTACATCCAATGTCACCTTCTTGCCCTTCATGTTCCGCTACCCCCCTCAATACATCCGCACATTCTTTGTTGGCCAGGGGCTCAGTGCCCTGTTCCCATGTGTTGTGGCTTTGGGGCAGGGTGTGGGGAAATTGGAGTGCAAATTGAACAATGGCACGGTACAGGCACACTACCTGGATGAGAACTTCCCTGCCCAGGACTTCTTTTGGTTCCTGTTTGTAATGCTGACAATCTCAGCCCTCTGCTTCATGGCGTTGACGCGTAGAGAAATAACAGAGCCAGCATCACAGGAGACCCCAGAGCCTGAAGTGGTGACGACAAAGGAAAATGGGGAGGAGACCCACCCGCTCCAGAATGGAGGAACACTGTTGTCTGAGGACCAGGTGGAGTTGGAGAAAGCAACCCCGGTCCAAACCTTCTGGACGCCACGCAACATCTACCTGCTGGTGCTACTAGGTGTGTCCAACGCCCTGACCAACGGAGTCCTTCCCTCTGTCCAGAGCTTCTCCTGTCTGCCCTACGGCACCATGACCTATCACCTCTCTGTGGTCCTTGGCAACATTGCAAACCCACTGGCCTGCTTTGTGGCCATGTTTGTCCTTTGCAGGTGAGTGGATATGACTGAGTTCGACTGCATGATTAGTGTGTAGGCCTATACCACAGTTGTGTGTTGCACCCTCATGTACAGTAATTGATTGATAGAAATATATTGATGTATGAATATTATAATGTAAGTGTGGACGGACACTAGGCCTAGATATGGTTTGGAATAATTGTACATGGTTTATTAATGTTGAGTCAGGAGATCTTACTTGTGGGTGTGTTTTCCCTCTGTGTTGCAGGTCATCTGTGGGTCTTGGTTTCATGTCTGTAGCAGGGGGGGTCTTTGCGGCCTACCTCATGGCTCTGGCAGTGCTCAGCCCCTGTCCTCCTCTCTTGGGGAGCTCTGCTGGTGTATCCTTCGTGGTAAGTCATTTCAACCATCATCTATTAACTACTAGGCCCGTCAGTGCTATCATTGTGGACCTTGTTCCCTACAACATTGATTGAGGCTACTATTAATAATGAAATCACTTTTTGTCTTGAAGTGCATTCACTTCCTGGGTTGCCAATGTTTTGTGTAGTGTGTGTGTACCTGTAATGAGGACATTTTAAGATCGCTTTAGATTAGGTGTAATCCAGACCTGAGTTCCAATACATGTGTATTAACTATTTGTCATTTAAATACTTATGTTCTGTGTATTTGAGTGCTTTCAAATAATGTATTGCCAAATCAACTACTTTTATTTTAACTATTTTAACGTTTTTTTTATTTTTATTCTCTATAAATAACCTGCTATTTGAAACTATTTTCAAATAATTGTTTCCAAATACATTATTTCCAATAACCCTAGGACCAAAGAGACCCGATATCGATTTTATGGGAGTATTTTAATAATTGCATTTTAAAATACATGCCAATACTTTCCAAGTGTATTTGTAAATGCATACCAAAATACATTCCAATATTGAACTATTTCTATTTTCAAAGAACAAAAAATCCAAATGCTTACTTTAAAATGTATATGAAAGTAATTAAAATAATGAAAATAACACCCAGGTCTGGTGTGATCAACACAATGTGTAGCAGATTTAGAGTATCTGTAACCCGAACGATTTCCACACGGACACTTCTCTGTTTCTACACAGGTGGTGTCCTGGATCATCTTCACTGGTCTCTTCTCTTACCTGAAGGTAGTTATAGGGACGTTGCTCCACAAGGCTGGCCATGCTGCTCTGCTGTGGTGCGGTGTCTTCATCCAGGCTGGCTCACTGATAGGAGCCCTCTCCATGTTCCCACTGGTCAGCATTTACCACATATTTGCAGAGTCTGAGGACTGTGTGGACAACTGCAGTTAGTTAGGCACCAGGAACCACAGCTGGGTGATCACGTCAGGGATGGAAGATGGAACACCCTTTCCAGGCCCAGAAGGGTTGATGGGGGGGGTTCTGTAAGGGCTGAGGAAAGTTATTCCAGGGGTAATGGGAGAATTGAGTTGCTGTGTCCTGGTTAAGGGGATGTATGTGATGCAGTGCCGCAGGGGATTTTTTAAATTATTGATATAGTTTCTTGGTTTGCTGAAGGAGCTGCTATTACCGGTATGTTTTTCCACTAAATCATGTGACAAGACTTGTTTAATCAGGGACTGAATCAATAACACAAATTCATCCAGTTTGGCTGTCCCCAGGCCTTAGGAGTAAGAAACAAACACATTAATGGCCAGTTTCAGAGAGACAGAAGAAGCCCAGTCCTCGACTAAAAAGCATGCTCAACGGAGAATCTCCAGAGAATGCAGAGAGTCCTGGACAGGGCTTAATCTTTGACTTGGAAAGTGGCCCTATGAAACTCAAAAACCATGTTTCCATCCACAGCTTTCATGTGATTTAAAGTCATATAATTTAAAACAAAAAGCATGACAGCTGTGATGGAAACAGGACAGGTAGGTACAATTTTATAAATGCTGACCGATCATTTCCTAGTTCGACAAGGTGGGATCTTTGTGTCTAAAATTAATAATGCGAGAAATGGCAAATATTGACAATCATCATATCGAAGTCCACTTGTAATGATATGGTGTGTGGTCCTCCCACAACGTCTTGGAGAAACCGTGCAGTTCATTAGGCTACAAATGATAAATTAGGCTATAAATGATGAACTTCACAGGATGGTGAAAGTGCAAGGTGATCTTGATGCTTTATCTTATTCTGGTGACATGATGATCGATGCTTGAATGTCATTTGACAAATTAACAGATTCTCGCTCTTATTCATAATCATCTCATGTGGACTAGCCTACCCGCACAGCCTGTCCGCACTGTATCTGCCGAATGTTGATACTTACGAAGACCAGAGTAGGCACATTTGCTATTTAACGCAACAGTTTTTGTGACTACTATCGGAGAGTTTAGAGTATTTGAAAATGCGATGGAAACCCATTGTACTTTAGGTTTTTATTTGTTACATGAAAACGTACATTTTGTGTGCGCACCTCTTTTTTATCAACAAGTCCGTTTGGTGGAAACATACCACCGGTGGAATTATTTAGTATTTTTTAAATGCAGGTTTTTTAAATATTTGGATGGAAACCTAGCTATAGACAGGTTTTAATACTACTGTTGGACGCCTGGTGTCCCAGGTCTAAATCAGTCCTTGATTAGGTGGGAAGAATGGAAATCAGCAGTGGAACTGGATTTGAGGTCCAGGTTTGAATTTGCCTGTTCTAGGAGATATTTATGTCTGTCACTTGGTATGTCATTGTCTGCCATGTCAGAATCATCATTCCAGAGAGATTATGTTGAAGCTTATTTTGTGTTGTCCTGATAATTCTGAACAATTACTTGTTTATTTCCCTCCAGATTATTTCTCCATACACAATGGGATTGTTTCTTTCTACTAATGCCTTCGTCTCCTGTTGTGTATTATCATCCATGTAATTTGGTGTTGAATCTTTTTTGATGACCATTTTTTTTTAATTATTAACCATTCCAAATGCAATGCCAAATGTTAGCCTTCCTTCAGATAACATTTAAATGTTATCTTGCTATCTAAAACATTTTGGCAACGTTGAAGCCTCTGTCTTTAGGCCAAAACACCAGTGCTAAGTCTGAATGTAAATGCGACCTAAGTTAGCCTACTAAACACATCATGACTGAGACACAAGGGGTTTTTGTGATTTCAGCTTCAGAAGGAATAAAGAAAATTAAAAAATCTGCTACGCCTTAGTACCTCCTACAGTGACTAATATTGGAAAACTTGCTGCTCAATGGAATTTATAGACTTTATGTTGACAATATAGAAATAGTATTGGTCCAACATGCCTTGACTCTTTAGTCATGTTTATATCGTCACTATCTGATGAAAACATGTTCAGGAAAAAAATACCTTATTTCCCATTTAACGAGAACACAATTATGAGACATCGGGCTATTTTGAATACACTTTCTTGGCCCTAGTCTTGAAATGTACATTGAGGGAAGTTACTGCTTTCAATAATTGTATAATAAAAATAAAAATAGTCAAAAACGGAGGATCAAGGATTTCGTCAGATTGCGACAATATTTTACTATACATTTTCTATATGATCATTTTTGTTTGTTTTTTAATGTGAAAATGAAAGGTGAACTAGTTTCTCAGGCACTGATTTTACATTTGTGTTTTTTTTTTTTATGTGGCCATTTGTAATCTTTCTTTCCTGCCTTATTTTGTTGCCAAGTCATATTTTGTTGCCAATAAGCTTATTATCTTTAGATCGCTGTATTAACAATCCTTTTGACTGCCTTTCAGATCTGGTGACTCAAAATCACTTGACAGAAGTTTGGGATGTTTGGAAAACCAATAATAAAATAGGAGTGTTGAAGAATCTGTTACATTTTGTTCCTCAGAATGTGATCTTGAATTGACACATAATGCAAGTCACCTACTCAGAAAAATGAATCAACCTCGATGATTCAATCTCAATTAAAACTTCCAACCAATAGCTACTTGTTTTGTAAGCTTTGACAATATGGCAAAGTAATTACTACTTGGCTCAAATGAATGTACGGGTGGAGGTAGCAGGTTTTCCGTTGCCTCCTGAGACTCATTATTACTCCTCACAGGAATTGCCTTCTATGGCCTAAAGTTACATTGTTATGGGTGAACAAAGCCCTAATGCTAAGCACAGGTCTCATCCTGTTGCTATGCATTCTCAGGAAATGTTACAGAAGAGTTATGGGAATATATGAATGCATTTGACATGCCTTTTTAACCAGGATGGTATTTTGGCCTACATTATCATTAATGATAATTGTTTGGGTCATTCGGTATGTATAAATGTTTCCTATGGAATTTTGTTCAGCTCTCTTTTGTTACATTCGGGACAGTTTTGCCTAGTCCTTAGTGTAATTTGGTCAACATTCCAGTAGATGTCGGTATGAAGAAAGCCAAACAGGGCTTTAACTAGCTTTATTGCTTTGGTTAATCTTTCACCTGTTACTGTGGTTATGGATTGCATTTCAAGATCATCACCAATTTAACTTTCTCTGTAAAGCAGTTTGTGAACCAAAGTGAAATGAGTGAAAAGTAATCAGGTATAACCACAACAAAAGATCAAGAGATCAAACCATTTTTAAAACTCATTTGAAAATGTCCTCTGGAGAAATGGACGGCCTTAGCTAGTTCTACTGTATTTCCAGCTTAGCTAGTTCCCTTGATCTCCTTAGGGAGAATTAGAGAAATGCTTAGATACAAGAATGTGTTGACTCAGCCATAAGTTGAAAAGAAACAATGAAAATCTTGGTGTTGGTGTAAACCATTACATATGATGTCTCAATGAAAAATGTCCTGAAATGTGCCTCTTGAGGGAACTGTGGATGAAATATCAACTCAGGTGTTGAACAAACATGTGTCTTGGTTGGTTGACAAAAGCACACCCACCAAGGAATGGAGCTAAAATCCCCAGGTCCCCTCAGAGGGATCCTTCAGTGCATAGGACTTTGGCTTCTCTGCACTGCAGAACCTCTGACTGAACTCCCTGCTGTCTACCCAACGTGAGTATATGTGCAATCCTCTTCTTACTGTTAACTTTTTTTTAAACGAAGTGAACAATCTGTACTCTTTTGGTTTACTTTGTGCACTTCCAAAAGTGTAAACTATCATTTAAATAGATGGAATATATTTTCTGATTGTGATGCATGCTTTTTCATGTATGTGTAGTCTACTACTTAGTCTACTTAATTTTTACCTGAAAATGTTATTTCTGCTGACAAAGTCTGAGACATCTGTTTCAATGTCTTGCTTTTATCTCCTCTTACTTTTAACTTAGAGGACACGCTGTAACAAAATAATTTCCTATAATTGTTTTCCATTCCTTTTGAGTTGTTTTTGTACCAGATCAAAGACACTGCAGCAAGCTGGTTTCCTTGTTAATAAACAATCTCCTGCTCAGATGTTTTTATAGTAGTTATGCAATACTTTTACAGTATAAGTAACCAATGTTACCTTTTGGCTGCTTCTTGGTGATATTTGAAGTAAATTAAGGAAATGTGACCGTGTCCAATTAACTTTGTCATAAAGTATACTGGGCAGGTCTTTCAGTATTGGAAGCATCATAAAGTGATTTCCACTAAAGCATTTTTTTACATAAATTTGTAACTTCACATCCGAAGCCTTGTAAGAATCTGTAATGAATTTGACGTTGTCACAATCTGGTTTCCGAGCCGGTCACGGGTGCACCTCAGCCACGCTCAAGGTACTAAACGATATCATAACCGCCATCGATAAAAGACAGTACTGTGCAGCCGTCTTCATCGACCTTGCCAAGGCTTTCGACTCTGTCAATCACCATATTCTTATCGGCAGACTCAGTAGCCTCGGTTTTTCGGATGACTGCCTTGCCTGGTTCACCAATTACTTTGCAGACAGAGTTCAGTGTGTGAAATCGGAGGGCATGCTGTCCGGTCCTCTGGCAGTCTATGGGCGTGCCACAGGGTTCAATTCTCGGGCCGACTCTTTTCTCTGTATATATCAATGATGTTGCTCTTGCTGCGGGCAATTCCCTGATCCACCTCTACGCAGACGACACCATTCTATATACTTCCGGCCCGTCCTTGGACACTGTGCTATCTAACCTCCAAACGAGCTTCAATGCCATACAACACTCCTTCCGTGGCCTCCAACTGCTCTTAAACGCTAGTAAAACCAAATGCATGCTTTTCAACCGTTCGCTGCCTGCACCCGCACGCCTGACCAGCATCACCACCCTGGATGGTTCCGACCTTGAATATGTGGACATCTATAAGTACCTAGGTGTCTGGCTAGACTGTAAACTCTCCTTCCAGACTCATATCAAACATCTCCAATCCAAAATCAAATCTAGAGTCTGCTTTCTATTCCGCAACAAAGCCTCCTTCACTCACGCCGCCAAACTTACCCTAGTAAAACTGACTATCCTACCGATCCTCGACTTTGGCGATGTCATCTACAAAATTGCTTCCAACACTCTACTCAGCAAACTGGATGCAGTTTATCACAGTGCCATCCGTTTTGTCACTAAAGCACCTTATACCACCCACCACTGCGACTTGTATGCTCTAGTCGGCTGGCACTCGCTACATATTCGTCGCCAGACCCACTGGCTCCAGGTCATCTACAAGTCCATGCTAGGTAAAGCTCCGCCTTATCTCAGTTCACTGGTCACGATGGCAACACCCATCCGTAGCACGCGCTCCAGCAGGTGTATCTCACTGATCATCCCTAGCCAACACCTCATTTGGCCGCCTTTCGTTCCAGTACTCTGCTGCCTGTGACTGGAACGAATTGCAAAAATCGCTGAAGTTGGAGACTTGTCTCCCTCACCAACTTCAAACATCTGCTATCTGAGCAGCTAACCGATCGCTGCAGCTGTACATAGTCTATTGGTAAATAGCCCACCCATTTTCACCTATCTCATCCCCATACTGTTTTTATTTATTTACTTTTCTGCTCTTTTGCACACCAATATCTCTACCTGTACATGTCCATCTGATCATTTGTCACTCCAGTGTTAATCTGCAAAATTGTAATTATTCGCCTACCTCCTCATGCCTTTTGCACACAATGTATATAGACTCCCCTTTTTTTTTCTACTGTGTTATTGACTTGTTAATTGTTTACTCCATGTGTAACTCTGTGTCTGTTCACACTGCTATGCTTTATCTTGGCCAGGTCGCAGTTGCAAATGAGAACTTGTTCTCAACTAGCCTACCTGGTTAAATAAAGGTGAAATAAAAAATAAATAAATAAAATTTAGCAGAGAGCTTCAACTAATAAGAATCTTCTCCCAGATGACACTACAGGTTTAAGTGGCCAACATCTGTCAACAACGTTTTCCAACACACCTTCAGACAAGACGTTGTCTGGACCTTTTTAGTTACAAAACCCAATGTTTAAAAAATGTGTTTATGTAAGGCCGAGATTCAATCCACAGCATTCTGTAGAGCAGCGCACTGCACAGCTCTCACTGCACAGCTCTCCCTGCACAGCTCTCCCTGCATAGCTCTCACTGCACAGCTCTCCCTACACAGCTCTCACTGCACAGCTCTCCCTACACAGCACTCACTACACAGCTCTGTAAAACCTGGGATTGAATCCTGTCTTAAAATACTGGGAAATCATTTGGCATGTCTTTTTTTACAGAACCAGACTCTTCTCAATGAGTTGAGCCACTTAGCGCCTAAATATATTCAGCTGACTAATTAATAACTATCAGGAAAGAGTGTTTGGTATTTGCTTAGCTGAAAGGGGATTAAAATAAGGTGAAATGTGCGGGTCTGCATCGGATTACTAACGCAATTTTATAACTTTTATGGTTAATGTAATGGTAAAGGAACAATGGTTCCCACCCACCATAGGCATCAGGATGTTTACTGATGTGCCTGCATTTTAACTAATAACATCATGGTTCACCTGCATTTCAGTGGAGAAAGTAAAAACACTTCGATTCGAGTCAAGTAGACTTTTTAGATTTTGATACGAAATGTCATACCAGAGCAATCGTTGAGTAAACACAGGAAAAGGTCACTAAGCTGGAAGGAGTATTCCTTACCAGCTGCACGGGGTGAGTGAGACTGTTTCCTTTTCAAATAGATGTGGTCGAGATGTGTGTTTGTGTCGGCCGTTGTTCTGGATTTGGCATTCTACTCTTACCTGAAGCGTTGCATCAATTCAACATTGGAACACATGGCTTCTTTTCTTTACGCAAAGTACATTTCTGTGAGTAACAGGCAAAGTATAAATGTATTCAGTGTTAATTTCATTGTATTTTATGCTGCCCTAACTCTTATTTCTATCTCATTCTAGAATCCACTTCCAAGCGCACCAGTGTTCAGTACCCAGATTCACAATGTCACTTTTCATCCATATATTGGCCTGCCTGTTTGGCATGGGCTCCTGGGTGTCTATCAACGGACTATGGGTAGAGCTGCCTCTCATCGTGCCCCAGATCCCCGAGGGTTGGTACCTGCCATCCTACCTATCCGTCCTCATCCAGATGGCCAACGTGGGGCCCCTGTTCATCACCCTCATGCACCGCTTCCGCCCCGGGGCGCTCAACGAGACAGTGGTCATCTATGTGATCATCTCCCTGGGCATGGTGGCCAGCTTTCTCCTGGCCTTCTTCTGGAAGGAGACTCTGCTGGTGGCGGGCGTCCCTCGCAGCGTGGCCCTCCTCCTCCTTACCTTCTTCCTCTCCACTGTGGACTGCACCTCCTCTGTCACCTTCCTGCCCTTTATGATGCGTCTGAAGCCCCAGTACCTCACCACCTACTTTGTAGGGGAGGGTGTCAGTGGCCTGATACCCGCCCTGGTAGCCCTGATCCAGGGGGTGGGGGTGGTCCACTGTAATAACTGCACTCGGATGATAAATGACACTGGCTCAGTCAGTCTTAGCTACGAACTTCAGGCTCACTACCAGCCGGCCAACTTCTCAGCTGGGGTGTTCTTCTTCTTCCTCAGTGCCATGATGTTGGTGTGCCTGGGAGCCTTCATCCTTCTGAACTACCACCCTGCCGTGGCCCGGGAACGCCCAAATGCCCGCTACCCCAACGGGGTCCTGGAGAAAGGCGAGGCAGCTCAGATGAACCCCACAGAGCAGAAGGCCATGATCAAACAGTCTGATATCAAGCCCAAAAGCTGCTTTGGGACCGGGACGTACAGCCGGATACAGGTGCTGTACATGTTCTTCATCCTGGCCTGGGTCAACGGACTGACTAACGTTGTGCTTCCCTCAGTGCAGTCCTACTCTTGTCTGCCCTATGGAAACAGTGCCTACCACTTGTCGGCCACCATGGCTGCGGTGTCCAACCCTCTAGCCTGCTTCATTGCCATGTTTTTCCCAACAAGGTCAGTTTTGTTCAAATGCATTTCCAATAAATATGAATGAATCGTTATTTAATTTACTCATTATCAACTTAATATATGTAGGCCTATTTGTAGGCTTATTTTATGGCCAACAAAATGGGACTTTTATTAAACTGCACCCCCACTAATAATGATAATGTTACTGTCATCCTTTCACAGGTCCTTATTGCTGTTGGGGGCTCTCACTTTGTTTGGCAGTGGGATTGGAGCCTACATTATAGGCATGGCAGTGCTGAGTCCATGTCCTCTGCTGGTCAATGAAACCTCAGGAACCTTCCTCATTGTACGTTTCCACAACATAAATTCATAATGTACAGTGTGGTTGGAAATTATTGACACCCTTGATAAAGATGCACAGTAGACTATAAAATAAATAATTAAAATACTTAGCTACTGTATATTGTAGACAAAAAAAGGGTCAAAGATCATACCCCCAAGACATGCTAACCTCCCCCTCTAACTTTCTCATTGATTATTCACAATTCATTCTTATCAGTAATCATGGTAGCATCCACATTAATGTAGAAGTGTTTAGAAACATATTCTATTCATATTTACAATTAGTGACTCCAAAATGATGCAGTACATTATTTACCATGCATTTATATTGGGCACAAATTAATCTGAAACACAACCAAAGCTAACTGCAAATAGATCCAAGTTTGTATAGTCACAAACTTGATGTAGTCATTGCGTGCTAGGGACATGGGACCAAATACTGAACCTTTGACTACTTTATGTAAAAGAATCTTTAGGGATGTCAATAGTTTTGACAACTACCTTTTTGAGAAAAATGTATGTTACTAGTTAAACAAAATCTCTTTCTCTGAGCAATTGTATAAGAATATAATTTCCCCTTTAAAAAAAAGTTAGCTCAGTATGTGGATTATTTATTTTATAAAGTCATTATTGCTCATCTTTATCAAGGGTGTCAATAATTTCAGAACCCACTGTAGTTCTATGCTACAGATGAAAGCTTAACATAGAGGACTACATCTCATAGAAATAATTATTACACATACAGTATATGGTAAACATTACAATGGATTGAATAAGTAAATGTTATACTTGTCCCTTATCTCAGGTGGGCTCCTGGATCTTCTTCATCCTCACTTTGTCCTATGTTAAGGTGATCATTGGTGTTATCCTCCGTGATGAGGGCCACAGTGCCCTCGTGTGGTGTGGAGCAGTGGTGCAGTTGGGGTCCTTCATGGGTGCAGTCACCATGTTTCCCTTGGTCAGTGTGTATAGTTTATTTTTATCAGGAGACCCATGTAATACAAAGTGCCCCTAAATTATGCTAAACAACGATGAACCAGGCATATTCTGAGAAACATATTTGATTAATTCTTCCGAAGCATGTGTACTTCATTAGTAAAAATGCAATTGAACAACTAACTAGTGAGGTGAACAGAATTCAACCAACTCGTAGGAGTAAAGTAAGGTATACCCTATATAAGGTTCAGGGTGATTTACTATTTGGACAACACCCTCCAAGTATCTTGTCATGTGACATTGGTGCTATTGATAAGCTACCGTCAGAGCCTCTTTTCACTTTACACTAGCAGCTTGTGGATGGTAAAATTAGGGACTTTTGTCAGTGCATGCAAATAATACCAGGCAGCGAATAAGCACCTTTAGAGAGTAGCGAATACCAGGTAGATAGAAAGAACATTCAGCTCTCCGGAAGATAAAAGCCTAGTGTTTTTGTAGCAGACGCTGTTGAATAAATGGACTTGTGATTAGCTATGTCAACTATTGTGGTTGCCCTAATCTAATGTTGACAGATCAATGTCTGACAGTTTGGACTTCACAAGAGTTATGCGGAGTCTTGAATGGACCATTCTCACTGTGGAGAATCTTTCATAGGAATTCAGTGATTATATAGCAATTTTAACATTTGGTCATTTATTATTTACTCATTTGGTAATTTGTTTACTCAGCTCCCGAGTGGCTCAGCGGTCTAAGGCACTGCATCTCAGTGCAACAGGCATCACTACAGTCCCTGGTTCGAATCCAGGCTGTATCACATCCGGTCGTGATTGGGAGTCCCATAGGGCAGCGCACAATTAGCCCAGCGTCATCCGGGTTTGGCCAGGGTAGGCAGTCATTTGCTCTTAACTGAGTTAAAATAAAAGTTGAGCAAATTAGAGTTAAGTGCCTTGGCCAAGGGCACATCAACAGATTTTTCACATTGTTAGAGCCAGCGACCTTTTGGTTATTGGCGCAATGCTCTAACCACTAGGCTATACCGCTCTGTATTGTAATGTATTGTAGTATACTGTAAACCTATTACAGTTCATTAATATATTGCAGTGGCTTTAACAGACTTTCTGTTGAGATGAATAAAATACCCCGATAACATTAAAGGGGCCATCTGCAGTTCAACTCAGAGGTTCAACCCAGCACTGTTTTGGTAAATAGCTGAGGGATGGAGCTGGAGAAATGCAACCACTCTCAAATGTATTGTCAGGCAAAATTAATCTTATATTTTGGGTTCTGATAGGGAATGAGAGTTTGAGTTATATTCTTTAAGAATCAATGGATATATAACATATTTTAAAGCCTTAAAATGTATGTACCAATCACATATTTTTCTGCATACACTCATTTCTTAAAATATCAGAAAATGTGATTTACACACCAGTGTGTTTAATATTTATATATAATATATATATATATCTTCCAAAAATAAAGGTATTATAAGCAATTGTACATTACTTTGTATAATAAAAATAATAGGTCTTTAATTTGTTACATTCACTGCAAAAATTGACTAAATTTGACTACAAAGACGTAGTCCTCAAGCTCAAATGGTGGTCCTCAAGCTTTTAACTGTGATATGGTGGTCCTCGGAACGGAAAAGGTTGGTAACTGCTGGTCTACACAAATTAATAAAGTTATGTTAATCCCAACATTTCATTCAAAATATAAAGGTATAATGATTTATGCATCACATTGTTGCTGTGGATTTTCCTTGTACACAATTTACAGTACAATATGTGAGTGGCAGACCACATGTAACAACACCTGCACAGAATCGGTACATCCGAACATCACACCTGCGGGACAGGTAAAGGATGGCAACAACAACTGCCCGAGTTATACCAGGAACGCACAATCCCTCCATCAGTGCTCAGACTGTCTGCAATAGGCTGAGAGAGGCTGGACTGAGGGCTTGTATGCCTGTTGTAAGGCAGGTCCTCACCAGATATCACCGGCAACAACGTCGCTGGTTATACGCTGTACCGGCAGGATAGAACAGCAGCGTCTGGCAAGACAAGGGGCAGCAGGCTATGTATTTTTGTAAATAACAGCTGATGCACAATATCTAAGGAAGTCTCAATCTGTTGCTCACCTGAGGTACAGTACAACTAAATCTCATGATAAACTATAGACCACACTATCTACCTAGAGAGTTTTCATCTGTATTCTTTGTAGCTGTTTACGTACCACCACAGTCAGAGGCTGGCACTAAGACAGCATTGAATGAGCTGTATTCCGCCATAAGCAAACAGGACAACGCCCACCCGTAGTTGGCCAGAAAACTCTGGACCACCTTTACAACACACAGAGACGCAAACAAAGCTCACCCTCCTGATTCCTGCTTACAACCAAAAATTAAAGCAGGAAGCACCAGTAACTAAATCAATTTTAAAAAGTGGTCAGATGAAGCAGATGCTAAACGACAGGACTGTTTTGCTGGCACAGACTGGAATATGTTCTGGGATTCATCCAATGGCATTGAGGAGTACACCACATCAGTCACTGGCTTTATCAAGTGCATCGATGATGTCGTCCCCACAATGACCGTACGTACTGACCCCAACAAGAAGCACATGCATGAGAGCACCAGCTGTTCTGTTCTCCGCAGCCAATGTAAGATCTTTAAAACAGGTCAACATTTGCAGGGCCAGACAGATTACTAGAATGTGTACTGCGAGCATGCGCTGACCAGCTGACAAGTGTCTTCACTGACATGTTCAGCCTCTCCCTGTCCAAGTCTGTAATACCAACATGTTTTAAGCAGACCACCATAGTGCCTGTGTCCAAGAACACTAAGGTAACCTGCCGAAACAACTACCGATCCGTAGCACTCACGTCTGCAGACATCAAGTGCTTTGAAAGGCTGGTCATGGCTCACATCTACACCATTATCCCAGAAACCCTAGACCCACTCCAATTTGCATACTGCCCCAACAGATCCACAGATGATGCAATCTCTATTGCACTCCACACTGCCCTTTCCCACTTGGACAAAAGGAACACCTATGTGAGAATGCTATTCATTGACTATAGCTCAGCGTTCAACACTATAGTGCCCACGAAGCTCATCACTAAGCTAAGGACTCTGGGACTACACACCTCTCTCTGCAACTGGATCCTGGACTTCTTAACTGGCCGCCCCCAGGTGGTAAGTGTAGGTAACAACACATCCGCCACGCTGATCCTCAACACAGGGGCCCCTCAGGGGTGTGTGCTCAGTCCCCTTCTGTACTCCCTGTTCACTCATGTTCACTCCTGTTCACTGCGCGGCCAGGCACGACTCCAACACCATCATTAAGTTTGCAGATGACACAACAGTGGTAGGCCTGATCAACGACGAGACAGCATATAGGGAGGAGTTCAGAGACCTGGCCATGTGGTGCCAGGACAACAACCTCTCCCTCAATGTGATCAAGACAAAGGAGATCATTGTGGACTTCAGGAAAAAGCGGACCGAGCACGCCCCTATTCCCATCGACGGGGCTGTGGTGGAGCGGGTCGTGAGTTTCAAGTTCAATCACCAACAAACTAACATGGTCCAATCACACCAAGACAGTTGTGAAGAGGGCACGACAAAACCTATTCCTCCCAGGAGACTGAAAAGATTTGTCATGGGTCCCCAGATCCTCAAAAGGTTCTACAGCGGCAACGTCGAGAGCATCACTGCCTGGTATGGCAACTGCTTGGCCTCTGACTGCAAGACACTACATCAGTACATCACTGGGTCCAAGCTCCATGCCATCTAGGATCTCTATACCAGGCGGTGTCAGAGGAAGGCCGTAAAAATCATAGACTGTACCGGAGCCCCAAGTCTAGGTCCAAGGCTTCTAAACAGCTTCTACCCCCAAGCCATAAGACACCTTAACATCTAATCAAATGGCTACCCAGACTATTTGCATTGCCCCTCCCTCTCTTTTACACTGCTGCTACTCTGTTATCTATGCATAGTCACTTTAATAACTCTACCCACATGTACATATTACCTCAACTAACTGGTGCCCCAGTACATTGACTCTGTACCTGTACCCCCCTATATAGTCTCGCTATTGTTATTTTACTGCTGCTCTTTAATTACTTGTTACTTTTATTTCTTATCTGTATTTTTTATTTAATTTTTAAAAAACTGCATTGTTGGTTAGGGGCTCGTAAGTAAGCATTTCATTATAAGGTCTACACCTGTTGTATTCGGCGCATGTGACTAAATGAAATTAGATTTGATTTGATCTAAAACAGCACTGAACACCACTGAATTCTATGAACACTAATCTTCCTTCATTGCCATGGGTTGAAAAACATAATGTTTCAATTTCCTGAATGAATCAAACCACTGTTTTCTGTCTTTCGTGCATAAAGGCCCTCCAAACCAGTTTTTATGATTCATCAATACTTTCCTAAACCTAAATCTACAAGATCAGAGTATTTTTAAATCTACCAATTGGTGCCGAAACAGAGACGAGTAGGCTGTGCATAGCCTATATTTAGATGGCTCTTTCATTGATCCCTAATATTCTGGACCCATTCTCTTTATATCTAGTGAGTCTGTTGATAAAATTAGAACTAAAAGGTACAGCATATTTAAAGGGGTGGCTTCATTTCAGATTACAAACGCTATTCAATCAAAATTCCACATCTGCTGGCCTGCAAGTGGGAGGTTTGTCAGTGGTTGCATTCAATTTATTCAGAGCACGAATGATAGCTACACCTGCAGAGCGCCTTACATGTCTGAATAAGATAAGTCTGAATACCAAATACTGAGAGGAAAGGCATGCGTAGGAAAGGTGTTATTGCTAAGTCAGAATCGGACACATTTTGCATAGCAGGAAGGGTTTGGTGAAAGTCGTAGTGAAAGAGATTTAAGTGGAAGCAGCATATTTGTTCCATATTATGTATTCTGCAATTTTTTTTAAGATTTCTTATGCTTTTCAAATGCTTACCATGGGCTGGATTCAATACGTATCACGGAAGTATCTCAGAAGCTCAGCAGTATAGCTCGATTGAAATGTAAAGTCAACGTTCCCTAATACAACAGACAAGGCCTGGGTTCAAATATTTGAGTATCTCGTACTTAAAATACTTAGAGTATTTTCAAACACACAGCCCAAAACAACTACTTTTCTTTGAATGACTATTTTTTTAAACTAAGTAGACTACCAAATTATATTTGACAGTAGGGTCAAATACCTATTTAAAATACCTGGGTTAAAATGCATTGGAGTGTATTTGAGTCGGTGTATTTGAGTTTTTCAAATACTTCATGATTTGTATTTCAAAATACATACAAATATTCAACGACTTGTCTTTTCAAATGAAATAATTCTGAATACTTACTTTGAATGTATTTGAAAGTAATTGAGGTATTTGAACCCAGGTCTGCACCAGTAACGAGTCATGCCTGACAGAGAGAAGCTGGCCACTGGAGGTCAGTATACACCATACTAACACCTTTTCACATAGGATACATTGGACTTTCAGTCTCATTCAACATCTGTTTATTCTTCTGTTTATTTCCTAACATCTTACAGTAGCTGGAGATAATACAATAGCTGCCAGGTGAGGACTTGTGAGGTGTCTGTTTCTCAAACTGGACACTAATGTACTTGTCCTCTTGCTCAGTTATGCATCAGGGCCTCCCACTCCTCTTTCTATTCTGGTTAGGGCCAGCTTGCACCCGTTCTGTGAAGGGAGTAGTACACAGCGATGTACGAGATCTTCCGTTTCTTGGCAATTTCTCGCAATGAATAGCCTTCATTTCTCAGAACAAGAATAGACTGACATGTTTCAGAAGAAAGGTCTTTGTTTCTGGCCATTTTGAGCCTGTAATCGAATCCACAAATGCTGATGCTCCAGATATTCAACTAGTCTAAAGAAGGTCACTTTTATTGCTTTTTAAATCAAGACAACAGTTTCCAGCTGTGTTAACATAATTGCAAAAAGGGTTTTCTGATGATCAATTAGCCTTTTTAAAATGATACACTTGGATTAGCTAACACAATGTGCCATTGGAACACAGGAGTGATGGTTGCTGATAATGGTCCTCTTTACGCCTATGTAGATATTCCATAAAAAATCTGCCGTTTCCAGCTACAATAGTAATTTATAATATTAACAATATCTACACTGTATTTCTGATCAATTTGATGTTATTTTTATGGGGGAAAAAGTGTGCTTTTCTTTCAAAAACAAGAACATTTCTAAGTGTCCCCAAACTTTTGAATGGTGGTGTATATGTCTGTCTGTGTGTATATCTATATTTTATTTATTTATTTATTTATTTTACCTTTATTTAACCAGGTAGGCAAGTTGAGAACAAGTTCTCATTTACAATTGCGACCTGGCCAAGATAAAGCAAAGCAGTTCGACAGATAAAACGACACAGAGTTACACATGGAGTAAAAACAAACATACAGTTAATAATGCAGTATAAACAAGTCTATATACAATGTGAGCAAATGAGGTGAGAAGGGAGGTAAAGGCAAAAAAGGCCAAGATGGCAAAGTAAATACAATATAGCAAGTAAAATACTGGAATGGTAGTTTTGCAATGGAAGAATGTGCAAAGTAGAAATAAAAAAATAATGGGGTGCAAAGGAGCAAAATAAATAAATAAATTAAAATTAAATACAGTTGGGAAAGAGGTAGTTGTTTGGGCTAAATTATAGGTGGGCTATGTACAGGTGCAGTAATCTGTGAGCTGCTCTGACAGTTGGTGCTTAAAGCTAGTGAGGGAGATAAGTGTTTCCAGTTTCAGAGATTTTTGTAGTTCGTTCCAGTCATTGGCAGCAGAGAACTGGAAGGAGAGGCGGCCAAAGAAAGAATTGGTTTTGGGGGTGACTAGAGAGATATACCTGCTGGAGCGTGTGCTACAGGTGGGAGATGCTATGGTGACCAGCGAGCTGAGATAAGGGGGGACTTTACCTAGCAGTGTCTTGTAGATGACATGGAGCCAGTGGGTTTGGCGACGAGTATGAAGCGAGGGCCAGCCAACGAGAGCGTACAGGTCGCAATGGTGGGTAGTATATGGGGCTTTGGTGATAAATCGGATTGCACTGTGATAGACTGCATCCAATTTGTTGAGTAGGGTATTGGAGGCTATTTTGTAAATGACATCGCCAAAGTCGAGGATTGGTAGGATGGTCAGTTTTACAAGGGTATGTTTGGCAGCATGAGTGAAGGATGCTTTGTTGCGAAATAGGAAGCCAATTCTAGATTTAACTTTGGATTGGAGATGTTTGATATGGGTCTGGAAGGAGAGTTTACAATCTAACCAGACACCTAAGTATTTGTAGTTGTCCACGTATTCTAAGTCAGAGCCGTCCAGAGTAGTGATGTTGGACAGGCGAGTAGGTGCAGGCAGCGATCGGTTGAAGAGCATGCATTTAGTTTTACTTGCATTCAAGAGCAATTGGAGGCCACGGAAGGAGAGTTGTATGGCATTGAAGCTTGCCTGGAGGGTTGTTAACACAGTGTCCAGAGAAGGGCCGGAAGTATACAGAATGGTGTCGTCTGCGTAGAGGTGGATCAGGGACTCACCAGCAGCAAGAGCGACCTCATTGATGTATACAGAGAAGAGAGTCGGTCCAAGAATTGAACCCTGTGGCACCCCCATAGAGACTGCCAGAGGTCCGGACAGCAGACCCTCCGATTTGACACACTGAACTCTATCAGAGAAGTAGTTGGTGAACCAGGCGAGGCAATCATTTGAGAAACCAAGGCTGTCGAGTCTGCCGATGAGGATATGGTGATTGACAGAGTCGAAAGCCTTGGCCAGATCAATGAATACGGCTGCACAGTAATGTTTCTTATCGATGGCGGTTAAGATATCGTTTAGGACCTTGAGCGTGGCTGAGGTGCACCCATGACCAGCTCTGAAACCAGATTGCATAGCAGAGAAGGTATGGTGAGATTCGAAATGGTCGGTAATCTGTTTGTTGACTTGGCTTTCGAAGACCTTAGAAAGGCACGGTAGGATAGATATAGGTCTGTAGCAGTTTGGGTCAAGAGTGTCCCCCCCTTTGAAGAGGGGGATGACCGCAGCTGCTTTCCAATCTTTGGGAATCTCAGACGACACGAAAGAGAGGTTGAACAGGCTAGTAATAGGGGTGGCAACAATTTCGGCAGATAATTTTAGAAAGAAAGGGTCCAGATTGTCTAGCCCGGCTGATTTGTAGGGGTCCAGATTTTGCAGCTCTTTCAGAACATCAGCTGAATGGATTTGGGAGAAGGAGAAATGGGGAAGGCTTGGGCGAGTTGCTGTTGGGGGTGCAGTGCTGTTGTCCGGGGTAGGAGTAGCCAGGTGGAAAGCATGGCCAGCCGTAGAAAAATGCTTATTGAAATTCTCAATAAGGTGGATTTATCAGTGGTGGATTTATGGATTTATCAGTGGTGACAGTGTTTCCTATCTTCAGTGCAGTGGGCAGCTGGGAGGAGGTGTTCTTATTCTCCATGGACTTTACAGTGTCCCAGAACTTTTTTGAGTTAGTGTTGCAGGAAGCAAATTTCTGCTTGAAAAAGCTAGCCTTGGCTTTTCTAACTGCCTGTGTATAATGATTTCTAGCTTCCCTGAACAGCTGCATATCACGGGGGCTGTTCGATGCTAATGCAGAACGCCATAGGATGTTTTTGTGTTGGTTAAGGGCAGTCAGGTCTGGGGAGAACCAAGGGCTATATCTGTTCCTGGTTCTAAATTTCTTGAATGGGGCATGTTTATTTAGGATGGTTAGGAAGGCATTTAAAAAAAATATCCAGGCATCCTCTACTGACGGGATGAGATCAATATCCTTCCAGGATACCCCGGCCAGGTCGATTAGAAAGGCCTGCTCGCAGAAGTGTTTCAGGGAGCGTTTTACAGTGATGAGTGGCGGTCGTTTGACCGCTGACCCATTACGGATGCAGGCAATGAGGCAGTGATCGCTGAGATCTTGGTTGAAGACAGCAGAGGTGTATTTAGAGGGGAAGTTGGTTAGGATGATATCTATGAGGGTGCCCGTGTTTAAGGTTTTGGGGAGGTACCTGGTAGGTTCATTGATAATTTGTGTGAGATTGAGGGCATCAAGTTTAGATTGTAGGATGGCTGGGGTGTTAAGCATGTTCCAGTTTAGGTCGCCTAGCAGCACGAACTCTGAAGATAGATGGGGGGCAATCAGTTCACATATGGTGTCCAGAGCACAGCTGGGGGCAGAGGGTGGTCTATAGCAGGCGGCAACAGTGAGAGACTTGTTTTTAGAGAGGTGGATTTTTAAAAGTAGAAGTTCAAATTGTTTGGGTACAGACCTGGATAGTAGGACAGAACTCTGCAGGCTATCTTTGCAGTAGATTGCAACACCGCCCCCTTTGGCAGTTCTATCTTGTCTGAAAATGTTGTAGTTTGGAATTAAAATGTCTGAGTTTTTGGTGGTCTTCCTAAGCCAGGATTCAGACACAGCTAGAACATCCGGGTTGGCAGAGTGTGCTAAAGCAGTGAATAGAACAAACTTAGGGAGGAGGCTTCTAATGTTAACATGCATGAAACCAAGGCTATTACGGTTACAGAAGTCGTCAAAAGAGAGCGCCTGGGGAATAGGAGTGGAGCTAGGCACTGCAGGGCCTGGATTCACCTCTACATCGCCAGAGGAACATAGGAGGAGTAGAATAAGGGTACGGCTAAAAGCTATGAGAATTGGTCGTCTAGAACGTCTGGAACATAGAGTAAAAGGAGGTTTCTGGGGGCGATAAAATAGCATCAAGGTATAATGTACAGACAAATGTATGGTAGGATGTGAATACAGTGGAGGTAAACCTAGGTATTGAGTGATGAAGAGAGAGATATTGTCTCTAGAAGCATCGTTGAAACCAGGAGATGTCATTGCATGTGTGGGTGGTGGAACTAATAGGTTGGATAAGGTATAGTGAGCAGGACTAGAGGCTCTACAGTGAAATAAGCCAATAAACACTAACCAGAACAGAAATGGACAAGACATATTGACATTAAGGAGAGGCATGCTTAGTCGAGTGATCAAAAGGGTCCGGTGAGTGGAGAGGTTGGTTGGTGATTTAGACAGCTAGCCAGGGCATCGGTAGCAAGCTAGCATAGGATGGAGGTCTGTTGTTAGCTACCTCTTGCGTTCCGTCAGTAAATTAGTGGGGTTCCGTGTGGTAGAGGGGATTAATCCAAATCACACAACAACAACAAAAATAAAAACAATAGATATAGTTATAGAGGCCCAAGAAGAAAACATAATAATAATAATAAGAAAATAAAAAAATATATATATAAAAAAAAAATTGTCCGATTGTCTATTCAGATAGCAGCCGGTAAAACAGCTAACGGTTAGCAGGCCGCAGATGGGCGTTCAGGAGCCAGCCGAATAACTCCTTCGGGTAGATAACGTCGGCAGTCCAGTTGTGAAGGCCCGGTGGGGCTCCGCGAAAGCAGTAAAACGGGTCCGGATAGGTGACTGCAGCCCAGGTGTGATTGATGGAACTCAGGAGTGATTGACGGAGCTTGCTAGCTCCGGAATAATTGATGTTTGCTCCGGAATCGACGAAGGCCGATAGTCACACGGATAGCAGCTAGCTAGCTGTGAGATCCGGGTATGAATGTCCAGAGAGCAGTCGAAATCCAGGGACATGGAGAGAAAAATTGGTCCGGTATGTTCCGTTCCGAGCCGCGCTGCGCCGTACAGAACTGGCGATAGATTTTCGAGCTAAAGGATAGCTGATGACCACAAACCGTGGTTAGCTGAATACTAACGATTTGCCAGTAAAGGAGCTAACTAGCTTCTGAACTAGCTTCTGGATTAGCTTCTGGCTAGTTTCAGGCTAGCTTCTTGGAGTTTCTGGCTAGCTTCTTGGAGGATTACAGATCTGAGGTAAATAATACTTTTTTATAAATATACATTGGTGAGGCGGGTTGCAGGAGAGTGTTTTGAAGATGAGTTGATGGAAAATAAAAATAAAATGTATGTGAAAAAGTTGTAAATATATATATATACAGGACACGACAAGACGAGGACAAAAGACGTCTGAACTGCTATGCCACCTTGGTTTGTTAATGAATCTGAGGCTGCTTCATTTGAAAGCGAAACACAGCTTTTGAAGAAAGCCTAATTTAATTAGAGTGCAAGACACAAGTGCTATCTCCCTGATATGCCTGTGATGTCAATTGATATATAATGTATTACTAAATTTAACTGAGTGTATTATTAATTAACTAAATATAACTCTCTAAAATCTAAACTACATTAATGTAATATTCAATATAAATAATTGAGACAACTGTGGCATTCAAAAGAAGGTATTTATTATTGACAATACATACAGTACATGAAGCAGAATTGGAGCCCACAAAAAAAACTGTGAACAATTAATCTGCATATCTGAACAATATAATAGTCAACTTTTCAGTAAACATGGCTTCATGGCTTTGTTAATTTCCTTTAAATTCATGGATTAAGACTTAATATAAAAGAGCGGAAATAAATGCAGTTGTAATAAGGGAACGTATGCGAGCTAATGATACAATGAAGCAAAAATCTGATTATTTAGCATGTCTAACTATTGTGCATTCTACAAATGGAATCTTAGAATACTATATATTGTAGTGAATTATATAGTTAACCATTTGGTAATATGAGGAGCTACATGAAACACTTGAATAAACAAAGTATATGCTATAAGAATAAATACATACTTATAGAAAAATGTAAAAGTTTTGGATCTCCTACATGAGAATATTGCTTTTCACCATTGTTACCAATTCTTTGGATTAAAGGAAATAATAAATGTACATAAGAGACACCTTTTTCTATTACAGTCTTAAATGTATACATTATTTGAGAAACAAACGCTATACCAGCATATTGCATAGGTATCCAGGAATTATTTTCTAATTGACAATTTAACCAAAGTGAGATGATTTCTTCCTTTCATATGAATAAAAGAATGATTGCTAATGTACGTATTACCAGATTTCTTCACTGTTTGTACAAGCGAAACCAAAAAAAATGAATTTCAGGGATGGCATGATTAGTGTGGCGAAAACCTGCTGTATATGCTCTATCCCATTCACATATTTTTTTCAAGCATAATTCTTTCCCTCGGTATCTTGTAGACAAGAACTACACAACTATGTAATAACTATGTAAAGGAAATTCATTTGAGTTAGCATATGGCAACCATATGAAGCAGAAGCTAATCAAGCATTGGCCAGTAAGCAACAGAGTTATTATCACAGGCTGACTATTGGCTAATCAAGCATATGAAATGCAAACATTGCATTGTCCCAACAGGACAGAGGCAGCACTGGTACTTGAGATGAAATTTAGGCTTTCCAAAAGGCACTAGCCTTGAATATCTTCAAAATCCTCTTGACAACATAGCCAACACATTGCCCTAGTTGTATTTCCTTAAAATAAATATACACCTGAGCAGATTGAGGTCTTTGTCTTTATAAGGCATGTGCTTTTAACTCACTGTACACAAGGACTCAATGTTGATGCCATTTCTCAGTCCTTGGGTGACATGAAGAGATGGCTCAAGTCACAAACATACAGAGCTGTACTAAACAACAGATCAAAAGTCAAATTGAACATGCAGGTAATGCTATCATTGGTGAGTGTGAACAAGTGCTTAAAGGTCAACTGCCCCTTGGAACCAACTTCACTGGTTTTAAACGGCCTATGTGGCATCGATGAGTCAAATTCATTCTAGTGTCAAAATAGAGTGCAAAGTGTAAATAGAATAATTTTTATTATAAACTCAGTCTCGTCCAAAACAGAGTATTGTAAGTGCGTTCGTCACAACTTACTAGGAGGTTGGGTATGGATTACTTACATGGCCACTTTTGTAGATGATGCCCAATTGCCTAGAGACAACACGTTGTCATACCATGTGGACATTTGATGTCAAGTCTGCATATGGATACAACACACGCACGTTTCGCTCAGCAAACAGGAGTGAAAATAGGCTTCCATAAAGTTGCTGCAAACTGCCAATGCATTTCAACAATATTGCCAGATTACCAGGAATAGATTGTACCCGACACAGTCAATTCTGCTGCCTGTCAACTGTCAAACGACTGGTGTTGGTGAGTATGTTAACTAAATAGATAAGTGGTACTAGCTATCTAGTAGCTATTTTTGGTTATACAAAGGGTGTGAAAAATGACATATTTTGACTAATGTTGTATTTCTGTTGCTAATTGTTTAGCTAATCCTCTTAATAAAACCAATGGTTCAAACTGCATGTCTCTATCACAATCCGTTCAAAAGGTATTGGTGTTTTTTCCCTTGTAGGATGGCCAAAATTAGGATGACTAAATCAATGGAGGCCAGAGAAAAAAAGTGGTCAAAAGTTTGGAAAATTCCATTGTCATCTAGGCTGGATTCTGTGCAAGAATTAAGGCTACTGGCTACCTCACTTTCCTGTTGAAATCCTCTTTTCTCGAATCCGCAGGACATTAAACAATATAGAGGTAAGATGGATATTGATTTTGAGACATGGCATGTATTATTTTCATATTTTAGTATACGCTTTTCATATTAATTCGAAATTCCTATTTTTTTTAAATATACGATTTCTCACAAAAACAAACGTATCTCTGTGAAATGTCACTGAGCATATACCAAGCATTTTATTTTCAAAGCTTTTAATATTTAATTCACCGCTATGTCAACAGAGCTCGGTGCTTATTATTGGATGTATTAGGTTACTCATGTTAGAGAAAGACCCCATGGAACGATTCAGAACACAAGTAATCATATTTGTCTTGGTAAAATGTATTTTATAACATAAGGAAGTGAAATTTCATCACCAAAGCACGTTTTCACCCACCCTGGGCAGGACACCCTATTATAAAACATGATTTGATAATGCTAGCGAGCCAGGCTAGCTGTGATACCACAGATGAAGGGGGAATTATACTGTAACTAGATAAATACATTACTCTAACGTGTAATGTGATGTATAGCATGTCAGAGGAATATGTGCATAGCTCACATTAGCTAGCTACCTTGGTAACAACAGATAGCCCATTGGCATTTAGGGTCAATAACCGGGTAATCACTTGGATACTAGCTTTTTAGTCAATCATAGGATGTAGCCAGCTTGTTTTCAATCATGTTTTAACTCGAACTGCATAGCTAATGTTACGTTAGCTAGCTAGCCAATTCATTGAAACTCGTACAAAGATATGATAACTAACCGGGATTTGCAAGTTAGGTCTCTAGCTAGCATTCGGGGGCTTTGTCTGATAACCCAAAACAACATGCCTGTTCTCATAAAAGTTTATCATGTATGCTCTAGGACAAAAATAAATGTAGGATGGCACTTGTCTAATGTCAAATATAGCTATGCCTCTGCCAGCAAATAGCAAAACATAACAGTAAACATTCAGCAATGTAGACTGCTGGTTGCATAGCATCAGCGTCACCGGCCTGAATCTATTCCGTAGTTACAGTCCCTCTATTAGCATATAAATTACTTACAAACTAGAGAACCTTATGTTTCTCGCTATATCATTCAGTGATGATATGTATTCCATTCACAGGCTACATACACAACCTGGTGGATTTGTTGTTCAGCAGCTTCGTGAGTAACCCCATACCATATTAGGAGCTGTTACAGAAGGCTGAGGCAGTGGTGAAGCACCAGTCCTGCTTCAGAGTAATGGAGGTCACATTTGGTCTGGTCAATGGTCAAAATTACTATCTGTCCTGAAATTCACCTAATCACCATTCATAACACAATGAGTGCCATGTATAGTATGTTGTAAGGAGGTGGCCCCTTCCACTGTGCCAATGGACTACTGGGCCCCAGAGAGTAATGCCAACCAGTCAGTGCCATGCTGGCACGTGTCCCTTGTGAATTAGCTATGAATCAGGATTGGCTATGGCTATGTTCAACCGTGAAATAACGGCAGAAGAGATGCTTTTGAAATGTAGTCCTCTGACTGAAAGACAAGTTGACACTGATGTCTGAATTGGGAGAGACGTTGCACTCAGCATTAAAATTATACACATCTATTACTTTGTATCATATTTTGTTACTTTTGAATTGAATGGTACTATCAATAGGGGGGAGGGACCCTGTGTATTCTTAAAACATGTCAGGGAACTTTTGTCTTATATGGGACACCATAAAGGAAGGTACAATATTTGCACATTATCAGAACACTTCTTCTACAGTATTATGTGAAGTATGGGTTATTATACATAGAACTGTTACACTTGAAAGTTATCAAAACACTTTGTTTAGAATATCTACATAAGTTTAACAATTGCACTCTTCTCATATTACTCTGTAGGCTCCTGGATGGAGCTTTGAATTGGGCAAACTCTGTCATATCGAGGATGGAGTGTCATGCACTCCTGCCCCCTGACTGCACTTGTCTATAACCTGTAATACATTACATATATTAAAGGGACCTCCTCACCCAGAGTTTTGCATGTCAGTGTGTGGTTAGACAGCCAAATCCTTAGATTTGGCCAAATAGAATGCCATTCTGGTTAGACAGCTGAAGTTGTACTCAACACAACTTATTTTTATTTGCTAGCTAAGTGTAGGCACATCAATATGATATCTACATTATACAATACTTTGTCTTTGTAACACAAACTCATCCCTTTGTGCAATGTCAAGATTTAGGCTAGGTGACACCTGACAGGCTAGGTGACACCTGACACACCTAGGGATATTAGTAGTTTTGGATTTGTCCCCCTGGGAAAGATGTAACAGTGGACACAAAGAGAGATGATACAAAACTAGCCACTTATAGAATATTGTGTTGGTGGACAGCTGAGCTGACTTAAGACCAGGTGTTCAACTCTCGGTTTAAACCATTTCCACGGTAACATGCATTACATGACTTGACGAAACACTGAAACTAAGTTCTAAGCTACTTTCGTAGCAAGGTGTTGTAGAACGAGGTCCTTATGAAACACATTCCAGACACTGGCACTTGCTATCTTGGCATAACTGATTTGACAGAGAAATCTTAGCTAGATAGCTGCAGCTGGCTATCCTATCACCAAGCTACGCTAGCTACTGTCAGCTTGACTAAACAAGCTCACACAAACTGTAGAACTGAATTAGCTGACCATCTTAAGAAGGTCGAGTCAGTCAGGGGAGAAGTCCTCAACTTCAAATGTTGTTCTCTCCATAGCAAAGCTAGTTAGTTTGTTTGTGATTCCGCTAGCATTTCTTTATGAGCATTGATGAAAAACAAGGCCAAATCAGGAAGTGCAGTCGCCCTTTAATTCTCATCATTTCCTATTTCCAGTCAAAGGCACTTATTATGGATGAAATCATCTCATTGAAAGCCAGATACACAAAAGAATCTGAAGCATTGTACACAAAACGTACACTTAGGCACTGAATCATTTACAATATCTGCAGACAGAAGTAAAAAATTAAAAATAAAACGAAATTGGTCCACTAAAAAGCATACTTATTGGGGTTGAGGCTGGAAGGTGTAGTGCTGCATAGTACGCCTGTTTTTATTTTCTGAGAGATCAGCCATTTCATTTCATCTTCAATTTTTATACATTGGTGAATCTTCTGAAACGGCATCTTCTGAAGGCACACATTAGATTCTAATCTTCAAGATGCTCAATCTCTGTTCCCCTTGGTTGTTTTTTTGGCTTCCTGCATACTGTAGTCCAAGCATGCAGACGTTGTAAAAATTATTGGTACAGTATGGTAAATCCCTTTCTTCTGCTTCAGTCCTCCTGTGTCCATGATGAAAGTGGTGCTACGCATGACTGTGGACAGAGATGCTTGAGAGGTCGTTCCTGATGATCTCATTAACTGTGAAGAAAGGAGAAAGATGTCAATATCTCCCAATCTACATCAAAGCATCTCCGGTACATTCTTAGAAAAAAAGGGTTCCAAAAGGGTTATTCGGCTGTCCCCAGAGTGGAAAGGGTTCTACATGGAACCCCAAAATGTTCTACCTGGAACCAAAAAGGGTTCTTGAAAGGGTTCTCCTATGTAGACAGCCAAAGAACCATTTTAGGTTCTAGATAGCACTTCTTTTTTTAAGTGTATAGTTCATAGTATTTGAGAGATATAGCTAGGTGTTTTAGCAGGTATTACAGTGCCTTGCGAAAGTATTCGGCCCCCTTGAACTTTGCGACATTTCAGGCTTCAAACATAAAGATATAAAACTGTATTTTTTTGTGAAGAATCAACAACAAGTGGGACACAATCATGAAGTGGAACGACATTTATTGGATATTTCAAACTTTTTTAACAAAGCAAAAACTGAAAAATTGGGCGTGCAAAATTATTCAGCCCCTTTACTTTCAGTGCAGCAAACTCTCTCCAGAAGTTCAGTGAGGATCTCTGAATGATCCAATGTTGACCTAAATGACTAATGATGATAAATACAATCCACCTGTGTGTAATCAAGTCTCCGTATAAATGCACCTGCACTGTGATAGTCTCAGAGGTCCGTTAAAAGCGCAGAGAGCATCATGAAGAACAAGGAACACACCAGGCAGGTCCGAGATACTGTTGTGAAGAAGTTTAAAGCCGGATTTGGATACAAAAAGATTTCCCAAGCTTTAAACATCCCAAGGAGCACTGTGGAAGCGATAATATTGAAATGGAAGGAGTATCAGACCACTGCAAATCTACCAAGACCTGGCCGTCCCTCTAAACTTTCAGCTCATACAAGGAGAAGACTGATCAGAGATGCAGCCAAGAGGCCCCTGATCACTCTGGATGAACTGCAGAGATCTACAGCTGAGGTGGGAGACTCTGTCCATAGGACAACAATCAGTCGTATATTGCACAAATCTGGCCTTTATGGAAGAGTGGCAAGAAGAAAGCCATTTCTTAAAGATATCCATAAAAAGTGTCGTTTAAAGTTTGCCACAAGCCACCTGGGAGACACACCAAACATGTGGAAGAAGGTGTTCTGGTCAGATGAAACCAAAATTGAACTTTTTGACAACAATGCAAAACGTTATGTTTGGCGTAAAAGCAACACAGCTCATCACCCTGAACACCATCCCCACTGTCAAACATGGTGGCAGCGTCATGGTTTGGGCCTGCTTTTCTTCAGCAGGGACAGGAAAGATGGTTAAAATTGATGGGAAGATGGATGGAGCCAAATACAGGACCATTCTGGAAGAAAACCTGATGGAGTCTGCAAAAGACCTGAGACTGGGACGGAGATTTGTCTTCCAACAAGACAATGCAAAATCTACAATGGAATGGTTCAAAAATAAACATATCCAGGTGTTAGAATGGCCAAGTCAAAGTCCAGACCTGAATCCAATCGAGAATCTGTGGGAAGAACTGAAAACTGCTGTTCACAAATGCTCTCCATCCAACCTCACTGAGCTCGAGCTGTTTTTGCAAGGAGGAATGGGAAAACATTTCAGTCTCTCAATGTGCAAAACTGATAGAGACATACCCCAAGCGACTTACAGCTGTAATCGCAGCAAAAGGTGGTGCTACAAAGTATTAACTTAAGGGGGCCGAATAATTTTGCACGCCCAATTTTTCAGTTTTTGATTTGTTAAAAAAGTTTTATATCTTTATGTTTGAAGCCTGAAATGTGGCAAAAGGTCGCAAAGTTCAAGGGGGCCGAATACTTTCGCAAGGCACTGTACGTCATGATGCGTTCAGTGTGCAAAATATATTCATTTGTTCAAACGGAAAATAAATCTTGTTAAGTCTTGTAAGTCTTGTTAACACAGATAAATAGAAGTCTCAGACTGTTTGGTTTGGAGAGGATGCAGCTTCGTGCCCTCTACAAAGGATCCAAATGCACTTGTCATGCACTTGTCTCTCCCCCTTTCCTGCCTACTGCCACTCTTTCAGTGTTCCCACAGTCGGTGAGCTTGTCCCCTTTTATCAGCTGTGTTCTTTGGCTGATGGGAGGGAAGTGACCAAACACCGAAGGGACCAATTGGAACTAAACAAACAGCAATGTGGCAGTGTGTGCCTTCTGAAAAAGAGGATGGCAAAGGCAGCCATTTTAATTGAGGAGTCCACCATGAACCAGCAGTGTCAGACTCACCAAGAGGACCTGATTCCCTTTACAGTGCTTTTTCTGGCAAGCCTTATCAGATCTGCAGTCTGTGAAATATTGACAATCTGGTAACATCTGCAAAACCTAAAGCTTTTAGCAAGAAAAGGACTCCTTCATATTAGAACAAGCTATGCCCCTTCATTACTTGTGAGACCGAATCACCATCTGTGTTATAGTTGCTTCAGTATTTAACCTATCTAGGACTGGCTCGCCAACAGCCAATGAAATTGCAGGGCGCCAAATACAAATCAACAGAAATCTCATAAATCTAATTTCTCAAACATACAAGTATTAGGCACCATTTTAAAGATAAAATTCTCATTAATCCAGCCACAGTGTCTGATTTCAAAAATGCTTTACAGCGAAAGCTCCACAAATGATTATGTTAGGATACCACTAACTCACAGAAAAACCCAGCCATTTTTCCAGCCAAAGAGAGGAGTCATAAAAAGCACAAATAGAGATCAAATTAATCACTAACCTTTGATGATCTTCATCAGATGACACTCATAGGACTTCATGTTACACAATACATGTATGTTTTGTTCGCTAAAGTTCATATTTATATCCAAAAATCTTATTTTACATTGGCGTGTTATGTTCAGTAGTTCCAAAACATGCAGCGATATTGCAGAGAACCACATGAAATCACAGAAATACTCATTATAAATGTTGACAAATACTCAAGTGTTATGCATGGAACTTTAGATACACTTCTCCTTAATGCAACCCCTGTGTCAGATTTCAAACAAACTTTACGGAAAAAGCATAATCTGAGAACGGCGCTCAGAGCCCAAATCAGCCAAAATAAATATTGGCCATGTTGTGCAGTCAACATTAGTCATAAATAGCATTATAAATATTCACTTACATTTGATGATCTTCATCAGAATGCACTCCCAGGAATCGCAGTTCCACAATAAATGTTTGTTTTGTTCGATAATGTCCATCATTTATGTCCAAATAGCTTCTTTTGTTAGGGCGTTTGGTAAACAAATCCAAAAGCGCATTCAGGTCCAGTCGGACAAAAAGTTCAAAAAGTTATATTCCAGGTCGAAGAAACTTGTCAAAGTATGGAATCAATCTTTAGGATGTTTTTATCATCAATGTTCAATCATGTTCCAACTGGAGAATTCCATTGTCTGTAGAAAAGCAATGGAATATGAGATACCTCTCATGTGAAATGCGCGTGACTGAGAACGAGGCTGCTGGCAGACCCCTTAGTCAAACAGCTCCCATCCGGCCCCCCTTCACAGGAGAAGCCTGAAACAACGTTCTACAGACGGTTGACATCTAGTGGAAGCATTAGGAAGTGCAAAATAACCCATATCCCACTGAATTCGATAGGGGCTGAGTTCAAAAACTACAAACCTCAGATTTCCCACTTCCTGTTTGGATTTCTTCTCAGGTTTTTGCCTGCCATATGAGTTCTGTTATACTCACAGACATCATTCAAACCGTTTTAGAAACTTCAGAGTGTTTTCTATCCAATACTAATAATATTATGCATATATTAGCATCTGGGACTGAGTAGGAGGCAGTTTACTCTGGGCACTCTATTCATCCAAAAGTGAAAATGCTGCCCCCTATCCCAAAGAAGATAAATAAACATGATTTTATTATTATTATTATTTTTATATATTATTTTCCTATGATGATAGGATAAAGGGTCAATAGTACAAGGCATTTCTTTTCATTTACACAGACACCTGATTGAGGAGCTTGGAGGAAAATTCATTTTTTTTTTTTCAGACGATATATCATTTAATAGTACTGAATGAACCAGCACCACTATCATTTAACAGCCTCTGGCTGAATCCCAAATGGCACCATAATCCCTAAATAATGCACTACTTTTAACCAGAGTGCTATGGGCCCTGGTCAAAAGTAGTGCACTATATAGAGAATAAGGTGGTATTTGGGACTCTAACCACCTCTGCAGCAGCTCCTCCTAGACTCAGATCTAGCCACAGGCCAAGGATGTGTCTCTCAGCTCCACCAGATAGCAGCCAGATAGGGGAACACCCCTGGAGCCTGGTGGTGGAAGCCAAGCCCACCAGCCTACAGAGGAATTCCATTTGACCGGACACTGGCCCTGAACCATTAGCTCGCTCCCATTACAGCCAGGAGCTGGGGCCTGGAATTGTGAGATTCCCTCCCAAAAAATGAGGTGGTGCTTTTTCATCTATTGTGGTGCGGTACAGCTCTTCCCTTTGTGGACCAGCCCAGACACAGCCACTTCCTCTCAGCCTTCTCCCTTACTTTCCTGCACAATAAGAGTGACAGAGTGTTCCTAGCAGCGCTTGGCTGGTCCCAGAGGTGTTTACATGGTAGAGAGTAGTCTTTGTGGTCCAAACAATGTGCAGGTCAAACTAATTTGACATGATCACAACCGGTGGTATAAATGTACAGAGGACAGAGGTGAATGTGAGAAACCGATACATGTGAGCAACCAATAAACTAAACGAAAGAGGCATTCCATAACATGTTCAGGGATTTCGAAGACAAATCACTTGAATTTTGATAGTAAGGGAAGCTCTTTTCTTATGGCTACAGAGTACAGTACAAACGTCCCTGAATCTGAGCCGTCAAGTTGTCTAGACATAAAGTTCATGTTTGGCCAGCTGATTGACTGCTATTAATAAAGAAATAGGAAAACGATCTGTGTTGGCTAAATGACGGAGTAGAGCTCTCATACGTGTGTGTCATAGAAACACACAGACACACACTATTATGTGTCTTTGAGGACAGGCGTGTATTTCAATGTGATAGGACTTCATTGAGGAACTTGGCAAGAGCAGATACTTGTTAGTGGAATTATGGCATTTTTATTCAGGTACATTAAATCACCTCTTGATCTGCCATAATAGTGGATCTAGAAAAAAATGGCTATTCAGTTTCCAACAGTTCACTTCTGTGCTTTAAGGTTTTATCTTTGTAATACATCACCAGCAGACGATTTCCAAACCCATCTTTCAGATATTAGCAAAGCAATGTGCTAGGAAAGCATGCTAGCCATCTTTCAGATATTAGCAAAGCATGTGCTAGGAGAGCAGGCTAGCCATCTTTCAGATATTAGCATGTGCTAGGAGAGCAGGCTAGCCATCTTTCAGATATTAGCATGTGCTAGGAGAGCAGGCTAGCCATCTTTCAGATATTAGCAAAGCATGTGCTAGCAGAGCAGGCTAGCCATCTTTCAGATATTAGCATGTGCTAGGAGAGCAGGCTAGAGTTTCTTTCAGATATTAGCAAATGCATGTGCTAGGAGAGCAGGCTAGCCATCTTTCAGATATTACCATGTGCTAGGAGAGCAGGCTAGCCATCTTTCAGATATTAGCAAAGCATGTGCTAGGAGAGCAGGCTAGTCATCTTTCAGATATTAGCAAAGCATGTGCTAGGAGAGCAGGCTAGCCATCTTTCATATATTAGCATGTGCTAGGAGAGCAGGCTAGCCATCTTTCATATATTAGCATGTGCTAGGAGAGCGGCTAGCCATCTTTCATATATTAGCAAAGCATGTGCTAGGAGAGCAGGTTAGCCATCTTTCAGATATTAGCAAAGCATGTGCCATGAGAGCAGGCTAGCCATCTTTCAGATATTAGCAAAGCATGTGCTAGGAGAGCAGGCTAGCTATCTTTAAGATATTAGCAAAGCATGTGCTAGGAGAGCAGGCTAGCCATCTTTCAGATCTTAGCAAAGCATGTGCTAGGAGAGCAGGCTAGCCATCTTTCGAATATTAGCAAAGCATGTGCTAGGAGAGCAGGCTAGCCATCTTTCAGATATTAGCAAAGCATGTGCTAGGAGAGCAGGCTAGCCATCTTTCGAATATTAGCAAAGCATGTGCTAGGAGAGCAGGCTAGCCATCTTTCAAGGGAGACCTTGGAGTATTCCCATTCAGTCATATGGAAGATCTGTGCTTCTGTGGGGATAATGTACCATACTAGGCCTCAGCTTGAATTTGATTGAAATCTTTAACAACTCTATTTAGGTTCATTGCAAGTCAAATTTACATCATGACATTTTCTAATGCATACACAAGGTGCATAGTTTAATTTCAACATGATCTTCAGAGCCCCACACTACTTCTTAGTCTTTGTCAGCAGCAAGGTGTATAACTTGGCCTTTCAAAAATAGCCATTAACCACAAAGTGAAGAAATAACCACATCCCCACCTCAATCCCCACCCTTTGACTTTATTCTCCCCAACCCCTGCCACGTGTGTTCTTCCCAGAACTCAGTCCACTGGCCCGGCCGTCAGTCGTCTATTTGATCTGGCATCAACCTTCTCTGCAGCTGGAGGTTATGGGATATCCTTTTCCAAACTCAAACAACCAGGGACGAGTTGTGCTCCAACGTCTCCATACATACAGTACATACATCAAGTCATGATGTCAGACATCAATCTGAGACATTAATACATCAGAAACAGACACACCATATCATCACCTTCCCATTTGATGACCAACATGGTGGATGGATTACGGAGTTTGAATAGATTTGCAGAAATATGCCACATATGGTTCAATAGGTTCTAGATATCTGCTGAATATAGAAAATACACATCTGTAAAAACATTGTATTTTAAACAGATTGACAGCAGTTTACATGAATCTAAATCTGGGATTGATTATTAAATATAAGTGTTGAGTTTAACACCAACTATGTTGGTGGTAGATCCTACAGCGCTGTAACAAGAACAATGTCCCCCTTTCTGAATCAGTGCTGTTCATTTTGACTCTGCAAAAGCAAGCTGGCCCACTGACTACAAGCAGAAAACACTATGGCTTACCCCCACCAAGCCCACACCGTTGTCTGTTTACGTCTGTTGCCTTGGACTACATTTCATTCTGTTGCCACATTTCATGTGAGGGGTCTAATTGAAAAAATCTAACCGTTGATCTGTGTATGTTTACGGATGATTCAGGCTCCTCGCCCTCAACAAAACATTAAAAATAGCCTCCCGTATGAAAGTGACAGTAGCATGTGGAACTGGTTACTATGATGATGATCAATACAGAGTCTTCCAATAGAGACATACTGAAAAAATCTGTGTTGTTCAAAGCAAACAACCCAGATGGGAATTTCTTGTGTGAATGGCAAGGACCGCTACTGAAGGAACGGTGGAAAACAAAGTCAGTCACACCATTCACAAAACAATTAGCAGAACAGTGCTGTTAGCCTCATTAAGGGTTCCAGAGCATCAACCGTGCCAATAACGAGTGTTTCTGTCAACACAATACTACAGGACAACCGGTCCACTAACATGCTAACTACCACCTTTAAAACCTATTTATATTCACAGAAAAAGATTAGCCCTGAAACAGTGAGGAAGGGTGGTGGACATGCACGCATGTATACACACATCCTCCAGAAGATGGCCACATGGCTGGGCCAGGCCACAAGATGTTCTTGGCCCATGCGGGCTGGGGCTCCTGCTGTATTACTGTTAGTCAGTTCCTGAGCGCAGTCGGTTAGTTCAGCATGTCACCCTGTATTACGCCAATGAAAACACTTATCCAACCAGGTATTTTATACATGAAAATTGCCTGAACAATGGAGAAATACTGAAATATGCGAAGGGCTTAAAAATATATATATATATATATGAGAAAGGAGGGCAAGTGAGAGAGAGAGCAAAAATGTTACCGTGCGGATAACATTCCATGTCAATATCTGGAAATGCAGCATTGACTGGCTACTTCTCTGTGAACAGTATAAAACCAGTTGGTATTCAATATTGGATCATGGTAATCCAAAAGCCACATCATATCTCCTAACCAAAACTGTAAAAGTGGTTTTGTTTCCTTCCTTAGGTTGAGAATATTTACCAAAATGTTGAGGGAATCACAATCTCAAGCTATAGCCTTAACCTCCCTCCCCTCCTCTCCCTTGGGTCTCTCTCCTCTACTACCCCTGGCTCTCAGCTGTGACTTACTTACTTAACAGTACACTATGTGCCCTGGTCCTCTATTCCTCCACTGCCTCAGGCCACAGTGGCAGCAGGCTCAGGCAGCATCCAGAACCGCACAAGCTCCAGTCAGTAGCTTTTATAGCCACGTGGCCTAGTCAGAGTTTCCATGAAGAAAGAGGTTTGGAGCCTCCTACAGGAGAATCTGAGAAATGGTAGACAGACAGGGGGGATCCTGAGACTGTAGGTTAAAAGATAGCACGGTGAGGGAGATACTGGGATGATGGAAGACAGGGATACCTTTTGGTGGTGTGGTAGGACAGTTATTAAGCATGGGGCTCAAAACATTAGAGGTCTGTTGTATACAGCTTTGTTTTACACTATAATTGAACGTATGGACATTCCATTAGGATATTCACATCGGGCGACATGGTGGCCTAGTGATTAGAGCGTTGGACTAGTAACTGAAAGGTACTGACAAGGTTAAAATCTGTCCTTCTGCCCCTGAACAAGGAAGTTAACCCACTGTTCCTAGGCCGTGTGACTTGCCTAGTTAAATTAAAATATATATACACTGTCTCACACCATTTTAAACCTGTCCACATTACTGTAATTATACCTCTCCTGGTCCAAATCCACATGTAACCGTGCCAAAACTCCTGTCCACATTAATGTAGTTATACCTCTCCTGTTCCAAATCCACATGTAACCGTGCCAAAACTCCTGTCCACATTAATGTAATTATACCTCTCCTGTTCCAAATCCACATGTAACCTTGCCAAAACTCCTGTCCACATTACTGTAATTATACCTCTCCTGGTTCAAATCCATATGTAACCGTGCCAAAACTCCTGTCCACATTACTGTAATTATACCTCTCCTGGTCCAAATCCACATGTAACCTTGCCAAAACTCCTGTCCACATTACTGTAATTATACCTCTCCTGGTTCAAATCCATATGTAACCGTGCCAAAACTCCTGTCCACATTACTGTAATTATACCTCTCCTGGTCCAAATCCACATGTAACTGTGCCAAAACTCCTGTCCACATTACTGTAATTATACCTCTCTTGGTCCAAATCCACATGTAACCTTGCCAAAACTCCTGTCTACATTACTGTAATTATACCTCTCCTGGTCCAAATCGACATGTAAACGTGCCAAAACTCCTGTCCACATTACTGTAATTATACCTCTCCTGGTCCAAATCCACATGTAAACGTGCCAAAACTCCTGTCCATAGTACTGTAATTATACCTCTCCTGGTCCATATCCACATGTAAACGTTCCAAAACTCCTGTCCACATTACTGTAATTATACCTCTCCTGGTCCAAATCCACAAGTAACCGTGCCAAAACTCCTGTCCACATTACTGTAATTATACCTCTCCTGGTCCAAATCCACATGTAACCGTGCCAAAACTCCTGTCCACATTACTGTAATTATACCACTCCTGGTCCAAATCCACATGTAACCTTGCCAAAACTCCTGTCCACATTACTGTAATTATACCTCTCCTGGTCCATATCCACAAGTAACCGTGCCAAAACTCTGGTCCACATTACTGTAATTATACCACTCCTGGTCCAAATCCACATGTAACCTTGCCAAAACTCCTGTCCACATTACTGTAATTATACCTCTCCTGATCCAAATCGACATGTAACCATGCCAAAACTCCTGTCCACATTACTGTAATTATACCTCTCCTGGTCCAAATCCACATGTAACCTTGCCAAAACTCCTGTCCACATTACTGTAATTATACCTCTCCTGGTTCAAATCCATATGTAACCGTGCAAAAACTCCTGTCCACATTACTGTAATTATACCTCTCCTGGTCCAAATCCACATGTAACTGTGCCAAAACTCCTGTCCACATTACTGTAATTATACCTCTCTTGGTCCAAATCCACATGTAACCTTGCCAAAACTCCTGTCTACATTACTGTAATTATACCTCTCCTGGTCCAAATCGACATGTAAACGTGCCAAAACTCCTGTCCACATTACTGTAATTATACCTCTCCTGGTCCAAATCCACATGTAAACGTGCCAAAACTCCTGTCCATAGTACTGTAATTATACCTCTCCTGGTCCATATCCACATGTAAACGTGCCAAAACTCCTGTCCACATTACTGTAATTATACCTCTCCTGGTCCAAATCCACAAGTAACCGTGCCAAAACTCCTGTCCACATTACTGTAATTATACTTCTCCTGGTCCAAATCCACATGTAACCGTGCCAAAACTCCTGTCCACATTACTGTAATTATACCACTCCTGGTCCAAATCCACATGTAACCTTGCCAAAACTCCTGTCCACATTACTGTAATTATACCTCTCCTGGTCCATATCCACAAGTAACCGTGCCAAAACTCTGGTCCACATTACTGTAATTATACCACTCCTGGTCCAAATCCACATGTAACCTTGCCAAAACTCCTGTCCACATTACTGTAATTATACCTCTCCTGATCCAAATCGACATGTAACTGTGCCAAAACTCCTGTCCACATTACTGTAATTATACCACTCCTGGTCCAAATCCACATGTAACCTTGCCAAAACTCCTGTCCACATTACTGTAATTATACCACTCCTGGTCCAAATCTACCATTGTTCACTAAGTGTACAAGAGAAGCACAACTCCTGATAAATGTGGTTGGTGATAACTTGATTATTAGAGGAGTGATGTAAATAACCTACTACAACATAAGCTCTGCTGCTTGATTTCCCCAGACAGACAGAGCAGCCTAACAGAACTTCAGTCAGTGTGTTATTTAACCAGACTGTCAGCAGGAAGGGGGCAATTAGAATGGTTGGAGCGTAGCTCCAGCATAACAACCAATCCACCAGGGCTAGGAAGGCCCAGCCCAACCCAGCCAGACATTTGAGCTCAGTTCAGTTCAGCTGGGGTCTGGTGCAGATCACATCAAAGAGCTCTACTTTTACTGCTGCTGATAGCTGCTGGTTAGCGACTATCCCAGCTCCAGGTCTGAAGGATGGTTTCCTCCCAGTGATTGATATGGGGCCAGGCAGCACTGTTGTCTAGCTAACCCCAGGGAAGATCATTTATCCCATTTATTGCAAATCAGCACACAGCCCAGAACCCTTAGTGGTTGTGAATTCTGGAATCCCAGACCAGTGAGATCATAAAACTGGGTTTCTAAAATTCCCCAGCTTGCACTCTGCTTGGGAGGAATAAAAGAGGTAGAGGAGAGTTGTTTATTTTATCAGTGGACTTTTAAAAGGCCTGGCCATTATTCAGTGGCTTCAAAGTATGATATTTCAACCATAGACCTACCAGGGTTCTATGATTTAACTGTAAGTCCCTGTTCTAGTCGCCTGATAGCAGTGGGAGGACAAGGACCAGAGGGTGTTAATCACAAAAGCCTTACTCACCAAGTTCATGAGAAGGCAATTACTGTAAATAGTGACTGATAGTAGCATAGTATTACATCAAGTGTGCATTTACATAGCTTCTAAGCAGCTGGTTATACAAAAAATGATTTACTGTATGATTCAATGGTGGCTTTAATTATCACAGTGCATTAGGATAATGTGGAGAGGTGTATGATTAATAACGCACCATCATCTAGGTACATCTGGTCCAGTTCCTCTGGCTCCTGTTTGATGTTAATGGCCAGCGTGGGGCTCGACGAGCGGCTGCCTCTCTCTGGCACTTTGGAGAACTGGGTCACTGGGCTGGAGCTGCCACTGATGGGCTGGGGCGGCGTTAGGCAGTGGGTGGGGGAGAAAGGGGGTTCTGGGCCGCTGGTGTCAGGGGTGGAGGGCTGTGAGCCTGGTGAGGATGAGGCACTACTGGGTGGGTAGAGGACAGATTGCGGCTGGTAGCATCCAGAACTCTCCTGGATGATGGAGACATGTGGGATCGGAGACTGGGATGGGCCTGCTGACAGGCACTTGGAGAAGGGCGTGGTGGGTGACAGGTCATGCCGTTTGGGACTGGTGCTGGGGGAGGATGAGGAGGATAGTGAGGAAGGCTTCCCTCCCAGTCTCCGTTGGCAGGCGGAGTAGGTGCCCCCCACACATGGCCGGAGTTCTGTGGGTATAATGGAGGTCATGACCTGTGGGGTGTAGTAGGGCTTGGGGCGAAGCGCCAGGCCAGGGCCACGCTGGGGACACACCTGAGGGGGGTCGTAGTCATCATTCGGCTCCATTTTTATAATTGGAACTGAAAGAAGGAGAAAAAGGAGAGGAAAAGGAGGAAAATGAATAAACATACAGTTCGATCTCCTGTCGAGGGTGAGTGAGTGAGTGAGTGAGTGAGAAAGTGTCAGTGCATGAGTGAGTGTCAGTGAATAAGTGAGAGAGTGAATAAGTGAGTGAGTGTGTGAGTGAATAAGTGAGAGTGAATGAGTGTGAGTGAGTGAGTGGGTTTGTGGCTAGGATACCCACAGCCAAACAAACACTCATCAATGAGACTCTGTGTCTTTTCCACCCTGCTGAAAATATTCAAAAATTTAAAAAGGTGAGTGAGTGAGTGAGCAAGTGTCAGTGAGTGAGTGTGAGTGAGAAGTGTCAGTGAATAGGTGATTGAGTGAGTGAGTGAATAAGTGAGTGAGTGAGTGTGTGAATAAGTGAGTGAGTGGGTGGGTTTGTGGCTAGGATACCCACAGCCAAACAAACACTCTCATCAATGAGACTCTGTGTCTTTTCCACCCTGCTGAAAATATTCAAAAATGAAAAAAGGGAGACAAAAGGGATGAATCATCACCACAAGAGACTTCCAGCTGGTTTTACAATAAAAATGCCTATTTTCTTTGGAACATACCCCGGCAATAATATCCTATAAACGTGCATTATGAAATATGTTGCTGCTGCAGAAGTTTCATGCTGTACCCAAACATGAGATACATTACTGCTCTCTCAAAAAAACACACAATAAACAGTTTTACCAAATATGCTATGTACTGCTCCTTCAAACCCCAATATTTCAAGACGTGGCTCAGTATTGAAACAAAATGGTGCCTGCAAAATGCTTTGAAGATTGCAATGATTATGCTTGTGGTGACCATGGTTGAGTTCAGAAGGGCCCTTTCTCCACCGTCTTGTTCTCAGTTCCCAGCCCTTGGCTACCAATACCAAATTCCTGTGTGGATCGTGTTGAACATTACATTTCAACAAGATCCACATGTGTTGAACATAACATCTCCTCCTGTATGATTCTCGGGTCAATCTCGTTAAATGGCTGATGCCGCAGTCCACTGACAACCGGCCGTTAGCACCGGTTTTGAACCTGAGATTTATCGTGCATCAAAAACTACATTCGATTTGAACACCTAAAACGAGTGAAACCAATTTACATCCTGCAACACCCAGCCTTGCTGAGCCCGCTGTCAAGTGAACAAGGTGAAGTCTGATGAGAAGAGTCATAGCAAACCGCTTCTATTTTAGACCCAGTAGGAGGAAGTGTGTCTGCAAGCGACAGGATAGACTAATGCGCAGACACAACACACAGATGAGTAGGATGAGTGCAATGTTTGTGTTACCACAAAATCTGAGAGCGTGCCTTAGCATCTCCGCAATAACAATCTGTGATGTTGCTGTACTGTAAGCTTACTGTTAGAAATGCCTGGGTAAGTGTACTATAACAGAAATGTTTGTACTTCTGCAGATTTGATTGATATATGCAAGTAAAAAAAACAATAATAACAATAATTTCCATCTCATTAGGTGTAGGCTTAATCCACATATTTTTTTGGAGGGATATCAAATCTCCTTTTACTGTAGGTTTAGCTGTCTGGACCTAATGTGTAGACTACTAGAGTGTGTGGCATGACACTGTCCAGACAGCTTGTTTAATGAAGAGACTTGAGTCTAACTCTTTAAGAGACACTGACCAGGCCCAGTGTCCCCTCTCTCCCCCCTCTCTGACTCTCACCAGAGGCTGAGGACAATGCTGCACTTTCAGAGGGGAAAGCAACTGAGGCACGTCAGCGCCCACATACAGGACTGGGACTGCAGTTGAATCAGAGCTTTGAACCACCCACTGGATACTAAATTTCTCTGCAATTAGAAGTGTTTATTTTTTTTACATTTGATCTGGTGTGGCGTTTTTAATTTAGTCTGGCAACAGTTTGGCTATTCAAAAAACACTGTTCCGCTCCCCTTTTCCACTCTTGTGCAGTCCACTCCAAGTGTTCTTATAGCTGCAGGTATGGAAAATAATATATTTTATGGAGATCCATTTTTACAATGGGAATAACTGAAAAACCATCGCTTTGTTCTTCGCTTGAAAACCACCAAAGACGGAATACAGAATGCTTGTGTTCTTTTCTTCAGATGTAAAAATTGTGCTCAAAGTGTTCTTATTGGTCTGGGATATGAAAGGACAAGGATAGACAAAAGAGGAGTAGGGGATAGGGTGCTGGGTAGAAAAAGAGAGAGAGAAAGAGAGAGTTGGAGACAGACAGAACGAAAGAGAGTTTACCATTGGCAGACATGTAGGTGAAGTGCTGGTACTGGCTCCTTTTCCTCTTGCCATTGCACACATAGAAGTTCACCTGAACAGGATTGGATATCCTCTGGTTCCGATAAGGAGGGATTTCAATGAGAAGAGATGTCTGCAATATAAAGTCAAAGGCAATGCCATCCATAGTGAGACGCAACCGAGTGCCTTCAGAAAGTATTCACACCCCTTGACTTTTTCCAAATGTTGTTGAGTTAAAGCCTGCATTTAAAATGGGATTACATTTAGATTGTTTGGTCACTGGTCTACACACAATACCCCATAATCTCAAATTGGAATTATGTTTTTCATTTGTTTTAAACAAATTAATAAATAATTGAGTCAATAAGTATTCAACCCTTTTGTTATGGCAAGCCTAAATAAGTTCAGGAGTAAAAATGTGCTTAACAAGTCACATGATAGATTGCATGGACACACTTTGTGTGCAATAATAGTATTTAACATGATTTTTGAATGACTACCTCATCTTTGTACCCAACACATACAGATAATTGTAAGGTCCCTCAGTCGAGCTGTGAATTTGAAATACATATTCAACCACAAAGTGTAGGGAGGTTTTCCAATGCCTCACAAAGAAGGGCATCTATTGGTACAGTGCTTGCGAAAGTATTCACCCCCTTGGCATTTTTCCTATTTTGTGACCTTACAACCTGGAATTAAAATTGAATTTTGGGGGGTTTGTATCATTTGATTTACACAACATGTCTACCACTTTGAAGATGCAAAATCTGTTTTATTGTGAAATTAACAAGAAATAAGACAAAGAAACAGAACATGCATAATGTGCATAACTATTCACCCCCCCCCCCAAGTTAATACTTTGTAGAGCCCCCTTCTGCAGAAAATACAGCTGCAAGTCTCTTGGGGTATGTCTCTATAAGCTTGGCACATCTAGCCACTGGGATTTTTGCCCATTCTTCAAGGCAAAACTGCTCCAGCTCCTTCAAGTTGGATGCGTTCCACTCGTGTACAGCAATCTTTAAGTCATACCATAGATTCTCAATTGGATTGAGGTCTTGGCTTTGACTAGGCCATTCTAAGACATTTAAATGTCTCCCCTTAAACCACCCGAGTGTGGCTTTAGCATTATGTTTAGGGTCATTGTCCTGCGTGAAGGTGAACCTCCGTCCCAGTCTCAAATCTCTGGAAGACTGAAACAGGTTTCCCTCAAGAATGTCCCTGTATTTAGAGCCATCCATCATTCCTTCAATTCTGACCAATCTCCCAGTCCCTGCCGATTAAAAACATCTCCACAGCATGATAATGCCACCACCATGCTTCAATGTGGGGATGCTGTTCTCGGGGTGATGATGAGAGGTGTCGGGTTTGCGCCAGACATAGAGTTTTCCTTGATGGCCAAAAAGCTCAATTTTAGTCTCATCTGACCAGAGTACCTTCTTCCATATCTTTGGGGAGTCTCCCCCATGCCTTTTGGTGAAAACCAAACATGTTTCCTTATTTTTTTCTTTAAGCAATGGCTTTTTTTCTGGCCACTCTTCTGTAAAGCCCAGCTCTGTGGAGTGTACAGCTTAAAGTCCTATGCCAGATACTCCAATCTACGCTGTGGAGCTTTGCAGCTCCTTCAGGGTTATCTTTGGTCTCTTTGTTGCCTCTCTGATGAATGCCCTCCTTGCCTGGTCTGTGAGTTTTGGTGGGCGGCCCTCTCTTGGCAGGTTTGTTGTGGTGCCATATTCTTTACATTTTTTATTACGGGATTTAATGGTGCTCCATGGGATGTTCAATGTTTTGGATATTTTTTTATAACCCAACCCTGATCTGTACTTCTCCACAACTTTGTCCCCGACCTGTTTAGAGAGCTCCTTGGTCTTCATGGTGCCACTTGCTTGGTGGTGGCCCTTGCTTAGTGGTGTTGCAGACTCTGGGGCTGTTCAGAACAGGTCATGTGACAGATCATGTGACACTTCAGTAAACTCCACCTGTGTGCAATCTAACTAATTATGTCACTTCTGAAGGTAATTGGTTTCACCAGATCTTATTTTGGGGATTCATAGCAAAGGGGGTGAACCACTTTTCAGTTTTGATTTTTTTAAACAAGTTATTTTTTCATTTCACTTTACCAATTTGGACTATTTTGTGTATGTCCATTACATGAAATACAAATACATTTAAATGACAGGTTGTAATGCAATAAAATAGGAAAAATGCCAAGAGGGATGAATACTTTTGCAAGGCACTGTGGATGGGTAAAAAATAAATAATCAGACATTGAATATCCCTTTGAGCATGGTGAAGTTATTAATTACACTTTGGATGGTGTATCAATACACCGAGTCACTACAAAGATACATGCATCTGGAATCAGTTGCCGGAGAGGAAGGAAACCACTCAGGGATTTGAGGCCAATGGTGACTTTAAAACAGTTACAGAGTGGCTGTGATGGGAGAAAACTGAGGATGGATCAACAACATTGTAGATACACCACAATAAAAAAATATTAAATAAAAATATTCCAAAACAATACTTCAAAAAGTTATTATCCTGAATACAAAGTGTTATGTTTGGGGCAAATCCAATACAACACCCTTATTGAGTACCATTCTCCATATTTTGAAGCACAGTGGTGGCTGCATCATATTATGGGTATGTTTGTAAACTGGGGAGTTTTTCAGGAGAGAAAAAAAGAAACGGAATGAGCTAAGCACAAGCAAAATCCTAGAGGAAAACATGGTTCAGTCTGGTTTCCATCAGGCACTGGGAGATTAATTCACAGTTCAGCAGGACAATAACCTAAAACAAGGACAAATCTACACTGGTGTTGCTTACCAAGAAGACAGTAAATGTTCCTGAGTGGCCAAGATACAGTTGACTTAAATCTACTTAAACATCTAAAGCATGATCTGTAAATGATTGTCTAGCAATGATCGACAACCAATTTGACAGAGCTTGAAGAATTGTAAAAATAATAATGTGCAAATGTTGCACAATCCAGGTGTGGAAAGCTCTTAGACTTACCCAGAAAGACTCACAACTGTAATGGCTTCCAAAGGTGCTTAAACAAAGTAGTGCGTCAGGGGTGTGAATACTTACAGTACCAGTCAAAAGTTGACACACCTACTCATTCAAGGGTTTTTCTTTATTTTTACTATTTTGTACATTGAAGAATAACAGTGAAGACATCAAAACTATGAAATAACACATGGAATCACGTAGTAACGAAAAAAAGTGTTAAACAAATCAAAATATATTTTATATTTGAGATTCTTCAAAGTAGCCACCCTTTGCCTTGATGACAGCTTTGCACACACTTGGCATTATCTCAACCAGCTTCATGAGGAAGTCACATGGAATCCATTTTAATTAACAGGTTAAAAGTTAATTTATGGAATTTCTTTCCTTCTTAATGCGTTTTGAACCAATCAGTTGTGTTGTGACAAGGTAGGGGTGGTATACCGAAAGACCAGGTCCATATTATGGGAAGAACAGCTCAAATTAGCAAAGAGAAATGACAGTCCATCATTACTTTAAGACATGAAGGTCAGTCAATGCCGAAATTTCCAGACCTTCGAAAGTTTCTTCAAGTGCCTTCGCAAAAACCATCAAGCGCTATGATGAAACTGGCTCTCATGAGGACTGCCACAGGGAAGGAAGACCCAGAGTTATCTCTGCTGCAGAGGATAAGTCCATTATAGTTAACTGCACCTCAGAAATTGCAACCCAAAGAAATGCTTCACAGAGTTCAAGTAACAGACTCTCAACATCAACTGTTCAAAGGAAACTGTGTGAATCAGGTCTTCATGGTTAAATTGCTGCAAAGAAACCACGACTAAAGGAAACCAATAATAAGAAGAGACTTGCTTGGGCCAATAAACACGAGCAATGGACATTAGACCGGTGGTCTGATGAGACCAAATTTAAGATTTTTGGTTCCAACCACTGTGTCTTAGTGAGACGCAGAATAGGTGAACGGAAGATCTCCACGTGTGGTGCCCACCATGAAGCATGGAGGACGTGTGATGGTACTTTGCTGGTGACACTGTCTGTGATTTATTTAGAATTCAAGGCATACTTAACCAGCATGGGTACCACAGCATTCTGCAGCGATACGCCATCCCATCTGGTTTGCACTTATTTATTCTTTTTTCATGTTTTATTTTACCTTTATTTAACTAGGCAAGTCAGTTAAGATCAAATTCTTATTTTCAATGACGGCCTAGGAACAGTGGGTTAACTGCCTTGTTCAGGGGCAGAAGGACAGATATTTACCTTGTCAGCTTGGGGATTCGATCTTGCAACATTTTGATACTAGTCTAACACTCTAACCACTAGGCTACCTGCTGCTTAGTGGGACATTTGTTTTTCAACAGGACAATGACCCAACACACCTCCAGGCTGTGTAAGTGCTATTTGACCTAGAAGGAGAGTGATGGAGTGCTGCATCAGATGACCTGGCCCCCACAATCCTCCGACCTCAACCCAATTGAGAGGACTTGGTATGTGTTGGACCGCAGAGTGAAGGAAAAGCAGCCAACAAAGCATTCCAGGTGAAGCTTGTTGAGAGAATGTCAAGAGGAGAGTGATGGAGAAAACAGTCTATGACTTGGGTGAATGGAGTCTGACAATTTTATGGGCTTTCCTCTGACACCGCCTATGATATAGGTCATCGATTACAGGAAGCTTTGTCCCAGTGATGTACTGGGACGTATGCACACTACCCTGCATAAGGCGCTACAGAGGGTAATGCGTACGGCCCAGTACATCACTGGGGCCAAGCTTCCTGCAATTCCAGGACCTATATACCAGGCGGTGTCAGAGGAAAACCCATAAAATTATCAGACTTCAAGTCTAGGACCAAAACGCTCCTTAAAAGCTTCTACCCCCAAGCCAAAGGACTGCTGAACAATTAATCAAATGGCCACCAGACTATTACGTTGACACCCCCCTCCCCCATTTGTTTTATACACTGCTGCTACTCGCTGTTTATTATCTATACATAGTCACTTCACTCCTACCTACAGTTGAAGTCGGAAGTTTACATACACTTAGGTTGGAGACATTAAAACTCATTTTCCAAGAACTCCACAAATTTCTTGTTAAAGTTTTGGAAAGTTAGTTAGGACATCTACTTTGTGCATGACACAAGTCATTTTTCCAACAATTGTTTACAGACAGATGATTTAACTTAAAATTCACTGTATCACAATTCCAGTGGGTCAGGGGTTTACATACACCAAGTTGACTGTGCCTTTCAACAGCTTGGAGAATTCCAGAAAATTATGTCATGGCTTTAGAAGCTTCTGATAGGCTAATTGACATAATTTGAGTCAATTGGAGGTGTATCTGTGGATGTATTTCAAGGCCTACCTTCAAACTCAATGCCTCTTTGCTTGACATCATGGGATGATCAAAAGAAATCAGCCAAGAACTCCAGCTGGCTGAAATTTCCAATTTCCTGTGACCACGCAGCCGACATACCGCTCAGGAGGGATACGCGTTCTGTCTCCTAGAGATGAACGTACTTTGGTGCAAAAAGTGCAAATCAATCCCAGGACAACAGCAAATGACCTTGTGAAGATGCTGGAGGAAACAGGTACAAAAGTATCTGTATCCACAGTAAAACGAGTCCTATATCGACATAACCTGAAAGGCCGCTCAGCAAAGAAGAAACCACTGCTCCAAAACCCGCAAAAGAAATGCCAGACTACGGTTTGCAACTGCACATGGGGAGAAAGATTGGACTTTTTGGAGAAATGTCCTCTGGTCTGATGAAACAAAAATAGAACTGTTTGGCCATAATGACCATCGTTATGTTTGGAGGAAAAAGGGGGAAGCTGGCAAGCCGAAGAACACCATCCCAACAGTGAAGCACAGGGGTGGCAGCATCATGTTGTGGGGGTGCTTTGCTGCAGGAGGGACTGGTGCACTTCACAAAATAGATGGCTTCATGAGGATGGAATATTATGTGGATATATTGAAGCAACATCTCAAGACATCAGTCAGGAAGTTAAAGCTTGGTGGCAAATGGATCTTCCAAATGGACAATGATCCAAACATACTTCCAAAGTTGTGGCAAAATGGCTTAAGGACAACAAAGTCAATGCATTGGAGTGGCCATCACAAAGCCCAGACCTCAATTTGATCGCGTGCGCGATCAAGGAGACCTACAAACCTGACTCAGTTACACCAGCTCTGTCAGGAGCAATGCGCCAAAATTCACCCAACTTATTGTGGGAAGCTTGTGGAAGGCTACTCGAAACGTTTAACAATTTAAAGGCAATGCTACCAAATACTAATTGAGTGTATGTAAACTTCCGAACCACTGGGAATGTGATGAAAGAAATTAAAGCTGAAATAAATTATTCTCTTTACTATTATTCTGACGTTTCACATTCTTAAAATAAAGTGGTGATCCTAACTGACAGGGAATTTTTACTAGGATTAAATGTCAGGAATTGTGAAAACTGAGTTTAAATGTATTTGGCTAAGGTGTATGTAAACTTCAGACTTCAACTGTATGTCAATTCACGCTGGCACTATGAAGACATCCTTTACCAACAGCACAATTTGTTGACATTGGGAACTGACACAAAATGAACACCTCATTAAAAGACCTAGAGCTTTTTGTTTTACATTGTGTTTCACTTTGAAGAGACAATCTATGAGTGGCGATGGCCCCTGGTAAAATAGACAGTCAACTTTGGGTTATAATCTATAGTAAGTGATGCCTTCTCAACATGGCTCCTCATGTTAATTCTCTCTGTCACTCAAATAATGTTGCATTTGAACATGATGTTCTCATACAGTATATAGGAATCTAATTTTCTTTCACCAAAGAAAGCAGTTCTACAAGCTTGCTGAAACTGGACTGGGTGATGTCAGGTCGAATCAGGGTCACCCTACTCCCGGAGTCCACAAGGGCTGTGGTGTGGCTCTTACCGGGGTGACGAGAAGAATCACTCTCCTTAGCCCAGCATGCCATCATCAAGCCGCAGGGCCGCCCAGTGACTACCTCACTAGCTGAGTGTACAAAACATTAAGGACACCTTCCAAATATTGAGTTTCACCCCTCCTTTTGCCCTCAGAATAGCCTCAATTTGTCAGGGCATGGACTCTACAAGGTGTCCAAAGCATTCCACGGGGATGCTGGCACACGTTGAGGCCAATGCGTCCCACAATTGTGTCAAGTTGGCTGGATGTCCTTGGGGTGGTGGACCATTCTTGATACACATGTTGAGCGTGAAAAACCCAGCAGCGTTGCAGTTCTTGACATAAACTGGTGCGCCTGGCACTTAAATATTTTGTCTTGCCCATTCACTTTCTGAATGGCACACATACACAATCCATGTCTCAATTGTCTCGAGCCTTAAAATTCCTTCTTTAACCTGTCTCCTCCCCTTCATCTACACTGACTGAAGTGGATTTAACAAGTGATATCAATAAGGGTGTACACACAAAATTTATTTTGCGAAGTAAAGACACACCTGAGATATGTCACAGATGGCCATCAGGTATGTTTCTTAAAATCAGCCACTTTATCCTGCACTGTCATTTTATATCCAGTTCAGGGAGTGTCCAGTGCATTCGGAAAGTATTCAGACCCCTCATTTTGTTACGTTAGTCTTGTTCTAAAATGTGACCCGATTCAGGAAACTAGGTGTATGTCACAAGTCACAACTTCACAGGAGAGCCTTTTGAAAGTAAAAAAAAAAACATTTTTTAACAAAATGCGTTTTTTGGCAGAAATGCTTTCTCGAACATGTGAACTTTCATGTGCCTTAATATCAAATGTGTATGTCATCTGTAAATACGAATGAAATTGTTAAATTATGAGCCTAGTTGGTTTAATCACAGAAAAAGTCAGCAACCTTCGCACTAGCCATGATTGGCTGAGATAATGAGTGAGCTGGACATACTGAGAGATGAGTTTGGATTGGTCTGCGTTGCATATTGTGTCTATAAAATGAGCTGCTCGAAATGCGTAAATAATCCTTTCCACTGCAGTTTTTTCAAAAGATATTATGTTACCCATGGAGAACTGCAAATATGTTGCTACTGCTCTCAATAACATTTACTGCCCTGAATTTATCAGTCGCTATTGACAAAGGTCAGTGGGAAAAAGTTGTGATGGACGACGATAGGGCCATGCTAGACTGACTCTCATTTCATAACACGTTTTGAAATCAGTGGAACACAACAGGCCAAACAAGCTGTGCAAACTAAACGGAAACGACACAGGATGTCTTATAAAAGGGGTTGCAGTCTGCCGTGAAGCTTTCATCCATGTATACAGGTAAGAATCTAGCTACATATTCAGGGATTATGTTTCTAATTTGGTCTGAAGGTTGTTTTCATTGCAAGCTTAGGCTTGCTGTTAGCTAGCCAGCTGGAGTTCGATGGCTGGCTTGTTAACTAACAATAAGCCAAACGTTATTTGGTTAACTTTAGCTTGCTATGACAATCGGTTTGTATTGCTAGTAATGTTACTCTATGGATTGAGATTATAATATTTTAGCTAGCTAGCTAACGTTAACGTGACATGTCTAAACAAAAGATCCCAAGTTAAAGCTTGCTGTTAGCTAGCTAATGTTAGCTGTGGTTAGGTGGCTGGCTAGCTAGCTAACATTAACTTATGTGTAGGAAGTGTGTGTAACGTTAGTGATGTTTTCTCAGAATGCCATTTTGCATTGCTAGTTATAGCCTAATGTTAGCTAGCTAACATTGAACTAATCAGTTAACTTTAGCTAGCTATGACAATCTGTTTGTATTGCTAGTTAAAGCTTGCTCTTAGCTAGCCAGCTGAAGTTAGATCGACCCAGTTTCCGACAGGGCAGGCGGAGAGGCAGGTTTCGGGTCGAGAGCCAGACCCTGTCCCCCGGTGCGAACACCGGGGCCTCACTGGGGTGACGGTCTGCGGCAACTTTCTGGCGCAGTACGGAGCGCTGAAGGTGGACATGGGCGGCGTCCCATGTTTCCTCCGCGTGCCGGAACCAGTCGTCCACCACAGGATCCTCGGTCTGACTCTGATGCCAAAGAGCCAGAACCGGCTGATACCCCAAACACACTGGAAGGGAGAAAGGTTAGTGGAGGAGTGGCGTAGTGAGTTCTGGGCCATATCTGCCCAGGGCACGAATTTCGCCCACTCCTCCGGATGGTCCTGGCAATAAGACCTCAGAAACCTACCCACATCCTGGTTAACTCTCTCCACCTGCCCGTTACTCTCGGGGTGAAAACCTGAGGTAAGGCTGACCGAGACCCCCAGACGTTCCATGATGCCTTCCAGACCCTTGACGTGAACTGGGGACCCCGATCAGACACTATATTCTCAGGCACTCCATAGTGCCAGAAGACGTGTGTAAACAGGGGCTCCACAGTTTGTAGGGCCGTAGGGAGACCGGGCAAAGTGAGGAGACGACAGGACTTAGAAAAATGATCCACAACGACCAGGATCGTGGTGTTACCATGTGAAGGTGGAAGATCGGTTAGGAAATCCACGACAGGTGCGACCACGGCCATTGTGGAACGGGTAAGGGTTGTAACTTACCTCTGGGAAGGTGTCTAGGAGCCTTGCACTGAGCGCACAATGAGCAGGAGGAAACATAAACCCTCATGTCGTTGCTAAAGTGGGCCACCAGTACTTCCCACTAAGACAGCGCACCGTCCGACCGATCCCAGGACGACCAGAGGAGGGTGACATGTGGGCCCAATAGATCAGCCGGTCGCGGACAGCTGGACACTGAGGGGGAGACGCCCAGCTGGACACTGAGGGGGAGCGGGCTCTGCACGTGACGCCCGCTCAATGACTGCGTCCAGCTCCCACAATACCAGCGCCAACAAACAAGAGGCGGGGAGTATGGGAGTGGGATCCATGGGCCGCTCCTCTGTGTCATACAGCCTGGGACAATGCATCTTCCTTAATGTTCTGGGAGCCTGGTCTATAAGAAAGGGTAAACACAAAACTAGTGAAAAACATGGCCCACCTTGCCTGGCGAGAGTTCAGTCTCCTCGCCGCCCGGATGAACTCCAGATTGCGGTGGTCAGTCCAGATGAGAAAGGGGTGTCTAGCCCCCTCAAGCCAATTTCTCCACGCCTTCAGGGCCTTGACGACAGCCAACAACTCCCGGGCCCCCCCACTTCATAGTTTCGCTCCACCGGGCTGAGCTTCTTCAGGAAGAAGGCACAAGAGTGGAGCTTCAGTGGCGTACCCGAGCGCTGAGAGAGCACAGCTCCTATCCCAGCCTCGGACGTGTCCACCTCCACTATGAATGCCAAAAGAGGGACCCTGTCCGCCTCAGGTGTCCACTGCAAGCGCACCGAGCCCCCCTTCAGCAGTGAAGTAATGGGAGCGGCTACCTGACCAAAACCTTGGATAAACCTCCGGTAGTAGTTGGCAAACCCTAAGAATTGCTGCACCTCCTTTACCGTGGTGGGAGTCGGCAAATTACACACGGCTGTAATACGGTCACTCTCCATCTCCACCCCTGATGTGGAAATGCGATACCCTAGGAAGGAGACTGACTGTTGGAAGAACAGGTATTTCTCAGCCTTGACCTACAGGTCATGCTCCAACAGGCGACCAAGCACTTTGCGCACCAGGGACACATGCTCGGCGCGTGTAGCGGAGTATATCAAAATGTCTTCAATATACACCACTACACCCTGCCCGTGCAGGTCCCTGAAAATCTTGTCTACAAAAGCTTGGAAGACTGATGGCGCATTCATCAACCCATACGGCATGACGAGGTACTCATAGTGCCTAGAGATGGTACTGAAAGCCGTCTTCCACTCGTCTCCCTCTCGGATACGCACCAGATTGTAAGCGTTCCTGAGATCTAGTTTGGTGAAGAAGCGTGCCACGTGCATTGACTCTATCGCTATGGCTATGAGCAGTAGCGGGTAACTATACCACTCCGTGATCTGATTTAGACCCCGGTAGACAAGCTAACCTGGATAGGCCCAGCACCACGGGAAACGCAGGAGAGTCAATAAGGAAAATACCTATTTTCTCTGTGTGACCCCCCTGATTCACCATGCCCAAAGGAGCGGTGACCTCCCTAATTAACCCTGACCCTAATGGTTGACTATCTAAGGCATGAATGGGGAAGGGCACATCCACGGGAACAATGGGGGTCCCTAAACTATGAGCTAACGCTCTATCAATGAAATTCCCAGCCGCACCTGAATCTAAGAGCGCCTTATGCATGGAATGCGGGGAAAACTCTGGAAAAGTGACAGACACAAACACATGTGCAACAGAGGACGTTGGGTGAGAATGGTGCCAGCTCACCTGGGGTGAGGCCAGAGCGCCCTGCCTGCTGCCTCGATTCCCAGAGGAACCAACCCGGCACTGACCAGCAGTGTGACCTCTGCAGCCACATGAGCGGAAACCCCCTCCGGTCTCCATGCGCACCGCCCCTCCCAGCTCCATGGGTATCGGAGAGGGGGTGCAGGAGGATGGAACCATCAGACCCCGATCTGGACGTCCGCGAGTAGCCAGCAGGTTGTCCAGCCGGATGGACAGGTCCACCAGCTGGTCGAAAGTGAGGTTGGTGTCTCAGCTGGCCAGCTCCCGACGGACGTCCTCGCCCAGACTGCAGCAGTAGTGGTCGATCAGGGCACTGTTGTTCCATCCCGCGCCGGCAGCCAGGGTTCTAAACTCCAGGGCAAAGTCCTGGGCGCTCCTCGTCTCCTGCCTCAGATGGTAGAGGCGCTCACCCGCCGCTCTGCCCTCGGGCAGGTTGTCGAAGACTGCCCGAAAACGGCAGGTGAACTCCTCAAAATGGTCCAACACCGCATCTCCCTCTCTCCACAAGGCGTTGGCCCACTCCAGGGCTTTCCTGGTGAGGCACAAGACGAGTGCGGACACCCTCTCATGGTCCAATCGAGCTGGGTGGACCATGGCCAGATAGAGGTTTAATTGAAGGAGTTGGCATCACTCCCGTCGTACTCCTGTGGCAAGGAGAGACGGATCCCACTGGGTTCAGGGGGGAAAGGGGCACTCAGGGGAGACCCCGGTTGTGCTGGTGGAGACACTGGAAGAACTCCCTGTCTCTCCCAGCGGTCCATTCTCTGGACAACGTGGTCCATAGTTGCACCAAGATGGTAAAGTATTACTGCATGCTCCTGGACCCGCTCATTCACCTCTATGGCCGGGGTACTTTCTCCTGCTGACTCCATAGAGGGTCGGAGATTCTGTAATGGGTGCGTGTATAGGTGGCAACGAACTTGGTATAAACGGAGTCGTTTAATAAAAGTTAACAAAACTCCAAAACAAAAATATAAAAATAATCAAAGTGGGTACAAAACTCGTCGCGCACCAACACATAACTTGCACAAACATACAATCAAACAATCTCCGACAAGGACATGAGGGGAAACAGAGGGTTAAATACACAACATGTAATTGATGGGATTGGAATCAGGTGTTAAGGAAGACAAGACAAAACCAATGGAAAATGAAAAATGGATCCGTGATGGCTAGAAGGTTGGTGACGTCGACTGCCGAACACCGCCTGAAGAAGGAGAGGGACCGACTTCGGCGGAAGTCGTGACATCTTGTACAAACTGTATAAAAAAGAAGAGGCGACTCCGGGATGCTGGCCTTCTAGGCAGAGCTGCAAGGAAAAAGCCATATCTCAGACTGGCCAATAAAAATAAAAGATTAAGATGGGCAAAAGAACACAGACACTGGAAAGAGGAACTCTGCCTAGAAGGCAAGCATCCCGGAGTCGCCTCTTCACTGTTGACATTGAGACTGGTGTTTTGCAGGTACTATTTAATGAAGCTGCCAGTTGAGGACTTGTGAGGTGTCTGTTTCTCAAACTAGACACTCTAATGTACTTGTCCTCCTGCTCAGTTGTGCACCGGGGCCTCCCACTCCTCTTTCTATTCTGGTTAGGGCCAGTTTGCGTTTTCTGTGAAGGGAGTAGTACACAGCATTGTACGTTTCTTGGTAATTTCTAGCATGGAATAGCCTTCATTTCTCAGAACAAGAATAGACTGACGAGTTTCAGGAGAAATGTATTTGTTTCTGTCCATTTTGAGCCTGTAATCGAACCCACAAATGCTGATGCCCCATATACTCAACTAGTCTAAAGAAGGCCAGTTGTATTGCTTCTTTAATCAGATCAACAGTTTTCAGCTGTTCTAACATAATTGCAAAAGGATTTTCTAATTATTAATTAGCCTTTTAATATGATACACTTGGATTAGCTAACACAACGTGCCATTGGAACACAGGAGTGATAGTTGCTGATAATGGGCCTCTGTATGCCTATGTAGATATTTCCAGCTACAATAGTCATTTAGAACATTAACAATGTCTACACTGTATTTCTGATCAATTTTATGTTATTTTAGTGGACAGAAAACATGCTTTTCTTTCAAAAAAGAAGGACATTTCTAAGTGACCCCAAACTTTTGAATGGTAGTGTATATAGATTCACTAATTAAAACGTTAATTTATCTTATGCTACACAAAGATGAATAACATGATTTTTTCTAAACAAATCCATTCTGTTACTGAAATGGTTATTCCAGTTTAGATGGTTTTGGTGACGTGTCAAACTCATTCCACGGAGAGCCGAGTGTCTGCTGGTTTTTGCTCCACCCTTGTACTTGATTGACGAATTAAGATCACTAATTAGTAAGGAACTCACCTGGTTGTCCAACTCTTAATTGAAAGGAAAAACCAAAAACCCGCAGACATTGGGCCCTCCGTGGAATGAGATTGACACCCCTGATTTAGGTAGTCTCATTCATTAGTCTTTTTTTTTATCCCTGGCAGTCTTTCTGAATGCAGATTGTAGGACCAGCTTGGCCAGCATCTGACCAGCATTGACCAGCATAGACCAGCATGGACCCCCTTGAAATGTATGCTAGTCTAAGCTGTTTTTTTCAGCAGGGTGTTTGAGCATGTGTCAGACATGTCAGACAGAGAGAGAGAGAGAGAGAGGGTGTGTGTGTGTGTGTGTGTGTGTGTGTGTGTGTGTGTATGTTTGTGTGTGTGTGTGTGTGTGTGTGTGTGTGTGTGTGTGTGTGTGTGTGTGTGTGTGTGTGTGTGTGTGTGTGTGTGTGTGTGTGTGTGTGTGTGTGTGTGTGTGTGTGTGTGTGTGTGTGTGTGTGTGTGTGCGTGTGTGCGTGCGTGTGTGTATGACCGTGCGTGTACTCACACGCTTGCATGTGTGTGTGTGTATGCATCTGTGTGTATGTATCAGTGGAGGCTCCTCAGAGGAGGAAGGGGAGGACCATCATCCTCAGTGAATTTCATAATGAAGGTCTACAGTAGCCTCAACAGCACTCTGTAGGGTAGCACCATGTTGTAACCGGAGCACAGCTAGCTTCCGGCCTCCTCTTGGTAAATTGACTTAATACAAAACGTAGGAGGCTCTTGGTTCTCACTCCCTTCCATAGACTTACACAGTAATTATGGCAACTTCTGGAAGACATCCTCTAACCTATCAGAGCTCTTGCAGCATGACATGTTGTCTACCCAATCAAAGGATCAGAGAATGAATCTAGTACTGAAAGCATGAGCTATAGCTAGCTAGCACTGCAGTGCATAAAATGTGGTAAGTAGTTGACTCAAAGAGAGAGAAAGACAATAGTTGAACAGTTTTCAACAAATTCATTTCTTAAAAAATGAAGGAGAAGGAAGAGAAAGAGAGAGAGAAAGATGGTCAATTTTTCACTTTCAGTTCACTTACTAGCAAATGCAGCTGGCTAGTTTAGTTACTCAAACACCCGCCTCAAACAAAGGGATGCTATGTTAGCTAGCTGGCTATGACTATCCAACACAACACTGGAACTCTTCCAAGTCCAAGGTAAGCTTCTGATTTTATTAATGTATTGCCACCGTGGTCTGCCGGTGTAACTGCTTACCGACTCTACACTGCAACGTTACTGCATGATCATAGCGGGTTAACTAACGTATTAGTTCTATTAGCTATTTTGACTAGGACGTTACTTTAGCTAATATGGGAACAACGATGTAGGCTGTGTGTAGCGGTTATGACATGGTTTATCTTGGAAAGGTTTTTTCGCAGGTAACATAGCTGATGTGTTGTTCATTGAAGTCCACAAACGAAGGGAAAGGTGAGAGGAGAGTGCATAGAGTTGAGAAGGAATACAGTGTGGCTGCTATGAAAGTTAACTTGTTTTATGTGTGATCGGGGGTGTATTCATTCCGCCAATTCTGTTGAAAAACGTTTCTTAAATGTAAGCAAAAACAACGGGATGTTTGTAAATGTTGGACTAATGATTATGTATTTTGTGTATATACTGTATGAGTGTGTGAGAGAGTGAGAAGAGAGAGAGAGAGAGGGGGAGAGAGAGAGAGAGAGAGTAAAAGGAAGTAAAAAGCACATGACATCCCATTTGGAGTTTGCCAAAAGGCACCTAAACATTCTCAGACCATAAGAAAGAAGATTCTCTGGTCTGATGAAACCAAGATTGAACTATTTGGCCTGAATGCCAAGCATCACGCCTGTAGGAAACCTGGCACCATCCCTACGGTGAAGCATGGTGGTGGCAGCATCATGCTATGGGGATGTTTTTCATTATCAGAGACAGTCAGCATCGAGAGAAAAATGAACGGAGCAAAGTACAGAGAGATCCTTGATGAAAACCTGCTCCAGAGCGCTCAGGACCTCAGACTGAGGCGAAGGTTCCCCTTCCAACAGGACAACGACCCTAAGCACACAGCCAAGAAAACGCAGAAGTGGCTTTGGGACAGGTCTTTGAATGTCCTTGAGTGGCCCAGCCATAGCCCGGACTTGAACACGATCGAACATCTCTGGAGAGACCTGAAAATAGCTGTGCAGCAACGCTCCCCATCCATCCTGACAGAGCTTGTGAGGATCTGCAGAGAAGAATGGGAGAAACTCCCCAAATACAGGTGTGCCAAGCTTGTAGCTTCATACCCAACTTCCGCACTTCTGAGTTTCTCCCATTCTTCACAGACGTGATGTTTGGCATTCAGGCCAAATAGTTCAATCTTGGTTTCATCAGACCAGAGAATCTTCTTTCTTATGGTCTCTCCAGAGATGTTCGATCGGATTCAAGTCCGGGCTATGGCTGGGCCACTCAAGGACATTCAAAGACTTGACCCGAAGCCACTTCTGCGTTGTCTCGGTTGTGTGCATAGAGTCGTTGTCCTGTTGAAAGGTGAACCTTCACCCCAGTCTGAGGTCCTGAGCACTCTGTAGCAGGTTTTCATCAAAGATCTCTCTGTACTTGACTCTAACCTAAGTGTATTTAAACTTCCGACTTCAACTATATACACACTCTAATCGCCTAGTCTCAGTCCCAGTCTCCCAGAAGAAAAGAGTACTCTGGGTGACTCCCCCGGCCCCTGGCCTACCTGCGGCAGCATCCAATCCCCCCCCCCCCGTACCAGACCAAGACAGCTATAGCACACCCTGTCAAACATACACTCCAACAAGGAAACACTGAACTCCTCAGAACCTTTTGAAATATTTTTGCTCAACACCGTTTCCCCAGGAGTATCCTTAATACAGAAAAGAAAATAATCTGAAGTGTGTCTACTGTACTGTCTTTTCCAGACACAGGTCATATGCTGGGTGTTTTAGAGAGAGTAACAGAGACTCAGCAGAGTGTCTTCCAACTAACACAAACATTGCTGTGAAATACCTATAAAAAATGCAGAATGTCTTGTTTATTGAACTTACAGACTTGCAGGAGTCCTTGTCAACCTTGGCCTCTGTCTCCCATAGGTGATGGCCATCTATAGAAGGGAGAGTAGAACAGAGAGGGTAAGCATGTGGAAAAATTATGTGACAAATTTGCCAGTATTCAGATTTGCAAAAATGAGTAACTACCGAAACTAGCTAGACTAACTCATGTAAATGTTGACATCATAAGTCATGATGTTGTGAATTATTTTATTATTAGCTCTGTCTGAGATCAGTGGTCTATTAAAAAGCTTCAACAGAACCAAGGCTATCACCAACATAAGTTGAGTCTGCCGATGAACTCATATCCTCAGTCTCAGTCTTGGCTAAACCACTTGGGCCAAGGGGGCCGTTCTGATGCACCTCTGAGACCCGAGTCATAGGCCATACCAAAGGGATCTCTGACGTCTTTGGTCGATGAGAGAAACGCTGAATTCATTCCTTTGTGGAATCCCATACTGCATGACCAATTGTGACTGTGGGCTTGTTAATGAGGTTATAAAATGGGGATTCCGATAACCAATGGGCTGTGAATGACTGGAAAGTGAAGCCTTGGCATTAAGTTTCTCTCCCAAACACACCGTTTTAAATAGCTCATATTCAAATATCGGTGCTTTTGTCATGCTCATTAAAGTATTATTAAATGTTTTACTTGTTTTATATTCTGTTAATGAAACTTCTTTTAACACTCAACTTGTCGAAAACAAATAGGCTTTCCCATCAGGCAATAAAATAGTGCATCACAGCTGTTGGAAACATGGGTCCTAAAAAAGCTCCTATTTTGCTATTCTTCTATGAGACGTCAACATAAAGTCATTTTCACACAGTTTATAAGAAACAGTGTAACCACTGCACTATTTTCTCTTACACCAATGACTCGTTAACAAAGCCTGAAATAGAAATGAAATCACATAAAAAATGTCCTTAAACTTTCTCAGAAGTGCCTTTGTAACAATTCTGGTCATGTAATATATTATAAAAATAAAGAAAACTGTATGGAATATGGGGAAAAATGCACCAAATTATTTTTCAATCTTCAACATAGAAATAGTGCCAAAAACTATTTACTGAAACTTGTTGCAAATGACGGAGCGGAGTCACCCATGATTCACCTAATTTATATTTTGAAAGAGTAAGCAAAGTACTTTAAGCATATGTCTTCGTTTCAGTCTCCTCAATCTCCTCTAACCGAAGCTAATTGTATGGATTTTCTCCTATTAATAATGTAAAATGAACAGCTGTACAGAAAGACTCATGTGAAGGACAAATTACAGAGGAGGAACTTCTTGATGCAATTAAAGCCTTTAAGGCTGGGAAAACTCCAGGGCTGGATGGCATACCAGTTGAGGTATACCAAACTTGTTTTGATATACTCAGAGGACCGTTATTAGCATGCTTTAACCACTCCTATGTAAATGGTAGATTATCAGACACTCAATAAGAAGGTCTGATTTCATTATTACTGAAACAGGATACAAGTGGGAAATATAAAGATCTTAGTCCATTAAATAATTGGAGGTCCCTTACACTTCAGTGATGTGATACAAAAATACTTGCAAAAGATATTGCGCATATAATTAAAAAGGTATTGTCGGACATTATTCATTCTAATCAGACAGGTTTTTTACATGGAGAATACATTGGAGATAATATAAGGCAAGTACTGGAAACAATAGAATACTATGAAAAATCTGGGAAACAAGGCCTGCTATTCATAGCTGACATTGAAAAGGCTTTTGATCAAATACAACTGGAGTTTATATATAAATGCCTGGAACATTTCAATTTTTGAGAATCTCTTATAAAATGGGTTAAAATCATGTATAGTAACCCTAGGTGTAAAATAGTAAAGAATGGCTAATTCTCAGAAAGTTTTAAACTGTCAAAAGACGTAAAACAAGGTTGTCCACTATTGGCAAATCTATTTATTATGGCCATCAAAATGTTAGCTATTAAAATCAGATTGAACAATAATATCAAGGGATTAGAAATCTAGGGCTTTCAAATAAAAGGTTTCATTGTATGCTGATGATTAATGTTTCTTTTAAATCCACAACTTGGATCCCTCCACAGCCTCATAGAGTATCTAGATCATTTTTCTAACCTCTCTGGATTGCAAGCAAATTATGATAAGTGTACTATATAATGTATTGGATCCCCCACCCGTAGCACTCGCTCCAGCAGGTATATTTCACTGGTCACCCCCAAAGCCAACTCCTCCTTTAGCCGCCTTTTCTTCCAGTTCTCTTCTGCCAATGACTGGAATGAATTGCAAAAATCACTGAAGCTGGAGACTCATATCTCCCTCACTAACTTTAAGAATCAGCTGTCAGAGCAGCTTACAGATCATTGCATCTGTACATAGCCCATTCTGTAAATAGCCCACCCAATCTACCTCATCCCCATATTGTTATTTATTTATTTTGCTCCTTTGCACCCCAGTATCTCTACTTGCACATTTATCTTCTGCACATCTAATACTCCAGTGTTTAATTGCTATATTGTAATTATTTTGCCACTATGGCCTATTTATTGCCTTACCTCCCTAATCCTACTTCATTTGCACACACTGTATATAGACCTTTTCTATTGTGTTATTGACTGTATGTTTGTTTATTCCATGTGTAACTCTGTGTTGTTTGTGTCGCACTGCTTTGCTTTATCTTGGCCAGGTCGCAGTTGGTTAAATAAAGGTGAAATCAAAAAATCACAAAAAATAAAACTTTTACATTACCGTGTAGTGTACCAATAAAATAGTCTGATGGTGATGTGGATATACTCGGTATAAATATCCCGAAATAATTCAACGATCTCACTCCAATACATTTTTATAGAAAGTTAACAAAAATAGATAATATCTTGATAGCATGGAAAGGAAAATACCTGCCTATTTGTGGAAAAATCTCCCTGATTAACTCTTTAGTCATATCCCAGTTTACCTATCTGCTTATGGTCTTGCCTATACCTGGAAAACCGTTTTTTTAATGATATGAGAAAAAAATATTACATTTCATTTGGAACAGCTAGCCAAACAAAATTAAACGGGCCTATTTATATAATGAATATGAATTTGGAGGGCAGAAATGATAAAATATTACATCATTAGATCTCTTACTAAAGGCTTCAGTCATACAAAAGTTATACTTACATCCAAACTGGTTCTCTAGCAAATTAGTAAAAATGTCGCACCCAATGTTCAAGTTTTCCCTTTATTCAGATTACAACCTCTCACGTTCAGTTATTTGAAAAGGAAATCATCTAACAAATAGCGCTATTTTAAAACAAGTCATAGAAAGTTGGTTGCAATTTCAATTTAATCCACCAGAAAAGACAACAAATATTGTGGTTAAACTCAAATATATGAATTGATTAAAAAAACTATATTTTAAATTTTTTAAAGGTATAATCTTCACAAATGATATCATAAACAGGACTGGTGGAGTTATGTCACACATGCAGCTAACAAAAACAGTTGTAAATGTCTGCTCTACCCAAAATTACAACCATCTATAGTGTAATAACTAGCAAGTTAGTGCTAGTTTGACCACCAAAGGGAATATTTGAAAAGCATTTGATAGCCTTCCATATTGTTATTACCAGAGACGGGGTGGGCAAGCGGGAGACCGGGGTTCAATTCCCCGCCGATGGGGAGGAATGAGTAGGCTGTCCTCGTAATAAATCATTTGTTCTTAACTGATTCCATATGTGTTATTTCATAGTTGTGATGTCTTCAATAGTTGTGATTCTACAATGTAGAGTAAAATAAAGAAAATTCCTGGAATGAGCAGGTGTGTCCAAACTTTTGACTGATAATTGCTTAATTAATTTGAATAATATTGTGGTGTTTCTATTCCAAGAAAAACGGAAAACCCTCTTGGTTTCTGTTAGGATGGAACAGAAAATATGGCGCTGTACAACGTGACGGTCGGCAGTACAGTACTGGGCAATTTAGCTAAAGAATCCCTGTGTCGTGCGTACCGGACTGGAGTCAGGGATTCAATTCCCCGTCGGGGAGGAAGGAGTAGGCTGTCCTTGTAAATAAGAATTTGTTCTTAAATGGCTTGCCTAGTTAAATAAAGGTTACACTAAGAGCATAACATTTCTACACCCTAATTGTATAATTGTAGTCTAACCAATACCCAAACGGAGATTCAGTGAAAATAAAAATCTCATTGATTTATCACGATCAGTCCCCATGCTTGTCTCAGAAACCAAAAGCCCCTTTATGGGTCTCCCGGTGGTGGCCAGCATGGGTATCGAACCTGCATCTGTAGCATCTGTGGCATTTTGCACTGTTGGAGCCCCCATCCACTCCGGAGCCCCCATCCACAAAGTATCAAAATACAGAGAGGTGTTGGTAAAGGTATATTGTCCTGCTAATAGCCCATAATGGGCTATTATAATACTGTACATGGTGTCCAGGTCAGGATAGCCAAAACATTTCTTTATTAAAGACAGAAAGAATGTGGGTACTTATTTATTTTGATCCAAAGCCATGAATGAGTGAGTCACTCAGTTTTATGTAGGTGCCGAGGCTATATGACTACGCCATCAACTTGATAATATATAACGATATTTTGGAGGTTATTTCATTTAAAAAAGTGAGCGATTGTAATCTGAATGAAGGCCAAAATAATATTTGTATTGGGCCAAAACATTTATTTCTGTTTTTAGAGGGAGAGAAACGCTGGGCCAATTATGCGCCACCCTATGGAACTCCCAATCACGGTCGGATGTGATACATAATAGTAATACGTTTTGTTGTATTATTTGTTTAGTCTTTTCTGGTGGATTAAACTGAAACTGCAACCAATCACGGCCGGTTGTGACACAGCCAACCTAACTAAGAAATACATTTGAAGATAGAATTCTCCCCCTTCCCTGCTTCTAGGCAAGTCTATTGTCCAACTACCTGCTAATAACCATAATGGCGCTGTACAACATGACCATGTGTGTTTGAAAGAGTATTTTCCAGTTAAGCAACAATTTGTTTACCTTCATTAGACAACTTTTTTCAATAATTCTGTAATTCAGTGATGTTTATTCCCATAGTAATTCGCTAACTAAATAAACATTGGCATTTTGAAAGAGTATTTTTATCATTATTTTATTAACGAAAGCATGAAAGATGCCATTATTAGTTCCATTGTTTTAGTTTGAATGTGCAGACTGGCACTAAGAACAGCGGGAACGTTTCCCTAGCCATTATTAGTGCAATGTCCCTTAAAGTGTTGCTCTGTGCTACACAGTGGGGCGGGGTGGGGGTCCGCCCCCTCCCCCTTCCTCCTCCTCCCTTCCCCATGGGCTAGGTCCATCTTCTGTGCACGGCTCTGCGGCCCATCCCGTGCCCTCGTGCCTTGAATCTCACTCGCTTTCAGTGGATACAACTGGAGAACTGCAAGGCAATCCCATTGTGCTGTATATATTTTTATGTATATAATTTAAAAAATGTGTTTATAATGTGTATATTTATGTTGTATCATACAGTGCATATTTGAAAAAGAGACATACTGTAGGTCGCAATATGTGTTTCCTGTTCAAATAAAGGTTACAAAAAATGTCAGAGGGGAAAAACAGTGTTCGTTGTTTGCAGTAACACTTTGTTGTTGTAATGTTTTAAACGCACGTGGCAGTTTTCCCATTAAGGATTACAACTCCACAGATAGAAACACTCTTGATTATGTCTATATTATGACAGATGTTATTTTGAAGGCTGTCTGGTCTTATAAAGTGAGACAGAGGTAAACACAGACACAGGCATTGGAGCAGACAGCCCATTGCAGATAGGGCATCCTTGGTTTGGGTCTGCTTAGGCTGTGATGTGGCAGAGACTGAAGCTGGCACTGACTGATAGCTCCCAATGCCTCCCATTATGTCTGGAGACTAGAGGCAGGAGGGGCCCTCTCCACGTCCACCTCCACTCTCTCCCTCTCTGGGAACCACTCCAAAAGGGAAACCTTAGATGGCTACGCAAAAAGTAAACACGTTTTTCAGATCTCCCCTCTCATTTCCTATCTACCTTTTTTTTCAATTTCGTGATATCCAATTAGTAATTAGTCTTGTACCATTGCTTACAGACCCGGGAAAGGTGAACGTCAAAAGGGTCATGCGTCCTCCAAAACACAACCCTGCCAAGCCACATGGCTTCTGAAACACTGCGTGCTTAGCCCGGAAGCCAGCCGCACCAATGTGTCGGAGGAAACACCATCCAACTGGTGACTGATGTCAGCTTACCGGCGACTGGGGGTCAGCTTGCAGGCGCCTGGCCCGCCACAGGCTAGAGCGCTGTGGGACAAGGAAATCTCAGCCGGCCAAACCCTCCCCTAACCCGGACGACACTGAGCCAATTGTGCACCACCTCATGGGTCTCCCGGACCGCTGCACCACTCTGGAGGCCCTCGTCTTCCCTTTTCTTATCTCTCTCTCTTTCGCTATTGTATAATATTTTTTTTATGCAGAAGCAAAACATTTAATTGAGCAATTTGTTGTTGCCCCTCTGCCTGAAAAAGTGTCTATAGGCATCACATGTGTGGGATACCTTTAACCTTTACTTTGATGGCAAGAGGCGTTGTGCAGAGTGTACTGGGGAACTGATAGCCACCGAATGTTCCATTGGGCCTGAGCAACATCTGCACAATGCCTCTCACCATCAAAAACCCTTGGTAACAGTACCAACCAGACCACTCCCTCACTTCAACAAACCCTGGTCTACAGGAGTAATGACCTCTCATATGGCAGACATAACACAAGTTAGCCAATAGACACAACACTGGTGGTGTACTACACTGTTATGGCAGCCAGCGTGGATTTGAATGAAGTAGTATACAATACAGCTACTTGTCATGCAGAGTTTATAAAGGGAATCAAACAGCTCCTTGTGCTCTTTAATTGAAGTGGGGTGGAGTAAACTCTAGTGCCCGAAGCCAAACAGCAGGGTGGCGTATACCCAAAGCTCTCATAACTTACAGTAAATCTAAACACATGCGCTACCCAGGCCCATGTGGCATGGTGAAAGAGAACCCTTGTCCTGGTTCTGATGACTGTAACTTCTTCCTTCCAGTGCTACCCCCAGAACACGTGGATTGTGGGTATTGCATGCAAGCATGCTGTCGCAGGGAAGGGCGTTAATTGAGGCAAGCCAGCTCTTCAAACTGCTTCAATCAATTGCAGCTGGAGGGGATACTGTATTTGCTATAGTGAAGTTCACTACTCAATACAACACACTGTCTGTCTTCTACATTACAATATATCACTTTACACTCTATGCCACCATGAATTCCTAAAAAATATGTCTCTTGTTTTCCTCAAATATGAACTGTATGCTGTAATTTATAAAAACATAAACTCCCTGTTTATGTGCATATAATTGATTTGTTTATGAAAACAGCAATTGTTCTCTGAAATGTTGAGGCTGGCCAAACCGCTGAACAGTTTCAAAGTGAAGTCATTGTTCTGAGAATGCAATTAATTAAATCCAGAAGCACTGACCAGATAAGTAACACAGAGCACCCCTCCCACTGAGTGTAGGCTAATCATTACTCTGAGGAAGACAGATGGTTATGCCACGGTAACTCCCGCTCCCCCTCTCCTGTGCTCGACGTCGCCAGTTGTCTCATCATTACGCACATCTGCCACCATCATTACGTGCACCTGCACCTCATGACACTCACCTGGACTCCATCATCTTCCTGATTACCTAGCCTATATCTGTCATTCTCCTTGGTTCTTTCCTCAGGTGTTATTGACTCTGTTTCTGTTTCATGTCTGTACGTTTTTCGTGTTTCTTGTTTTGCACTATGTTCTATTTATTATTACATTTTCACTCCCTGTACTTGCTTCCCGACTCCCGATTATTAGCGTACACGTTACAGAATAACGCCTCACCAAGGGGAAGGAACCGGGATTTATTTTTTTACTGGTGATGCTGGTCCAAGTGCCACTGAAGAAGCAACCAGGGATGCCTCAGCTGGCGCGACAGGTTCTCAAGCCTCAGCCGGCTTGTCAGGCTCCCACATGCCTCAGCCGGCTCTACAGGTTCCCGTGCCTCAGCAGAAGCGACCGGCCCTTTTCTGGTCGTAGGGACCATCCCTCTGGTCGGTGTCGTCCGGCGGCTAGAGCCACGTGTCAGGGAGGGGGTACTGTCACGTTTACTCCCACTCCCCCTCTCCAGAGCTCGACGTCACCAGTTGTCTCATCATTACGCACACCTGCCACCATCATTACGGACACCTGTACCTCATGACACTCATCTGGACTCCCTTCCTGATTACCTCCCCTATATCTATCACTCCTCTTAGTTATTTCCTCAGGTGTTATTGACTCTGTTTCATGTCTGTGTGTTGCTTGTTTTGTATTATGTTCTATTTATTATTAAATTTGCACCCTCCTTGCTTTCCGACTCCTGATTATTAGCGTACACGTTACAGGTTAGCTATACTTTTCTCAGGTAATTCCAGACACCATCTGGCAAGGTTCTTGCAGTTTGATAACCCTCACAGAATTCAATTTGGAGGTCCTTGATCATACTGTAGACATAGACGGCACCTCTGGCCAAGAACAACCATGCCTGTATGGGTCTGTTGCTGTTCCAGGGCAGGTCTGTACAGTACCTGGTTAGACTGACTGTCCTCATTGACTCTGACTGACAGGGAGACGGTGAACTTTGGGTCATGTGTCACAAAGTAGTCAGTCGATTCAGGCAGGGGAAACTGGTGAAACTGAAGTCCAGTGGGTCTCTGTCTGACACAGTGAGTATTTCTCCATGGTTGCTCCAGCCTGCCTGCAGTAGACCAGGCAGCCATCCAGTCAGCCAGGCCCAGATGTGAAAGCACTCTTTTTATGAGCGACTTTCTCACCATGTCTGACTTTTCTGCTAGGAGGATTCCCTCACAGCTTCTTTGCTCTCAGCCATAACTCATGGGTGCTAGGAAATACCGTGCAGACATAGACACACGCCATGCAAATACTCTTACTGTGGTGTGAACACAAGCACGCAACTTGACACACAACTCCACATGCTTTAAAAAAGTTTTTATGATTTTGAAAAGGGTAATATTATTCTGCATTATTTATGGTCCTCAATAAAATGTCAGAAGTGCAAATGATTCTGGTGACTATCCTTAATCTATCAAACAAAATCCATCTCTATTTTTAGACATTTACATAATGTTGTGTTTTGAGTCAACAAACTTCAGCTGCCAAAATCTATTTGAAAACCAATTCAGGGGCAAAACCTTGAGAAAGTGACTAAACGATTAATAATTTCCCCAAGCGGTACTGAGGCTAATCAAAGAGTCCATCTCTGGGCAGGCTGAGGCTGGAGAGAAGCAATGTCAGATTGAAGCAGTTTCAGATTACAGCCTGACTTCTGGGAGCTCTGAGGGCTGTTAGTCTCATTTCCTATAAAGGCTCTCCATGCTCTACGCCAGTGCTATTCAAACTTTTCAGCGGGGACCCCCATTTCTTGGGACCCCACCCCAAATCTAATGACACTCGGTAAAAAATCGGTAAATTGACCTTTTTACATCAACAAATAACCTTCAACTAATCTCTTATTAAAATGAAAAGAAACCAATGAATACATTTACTCAATAAAAGTGTATTTTTCAAATGATCTTTCTTAAAGATGTTTGTATATTGTCCCATACAATAAACCCCGCCCCCCCGACTTTGATTACTACTGATCTACACTGTAACCACAGTTAAAATGATGTTATCTTTTGTCCCTCTAACTGTGCTGAGACAGAGTGGACAGGCAGCTCCGAGGCAGGACTGTGTCTGCATAATGAGCTGCAGTTTTTATTATGGGGCTGGAGTGGTTCTGAGATGCAGGTAAATGTCAGTGGGCCTCTCTACAGGGACATTATTCCTTAATAAAACTCTTTTGTTTGCAAAGGAAAAATAAATCTGGCAAATAACTTTTCTGACAATTTTTCTCAACAATAGAAAAAAAGAGTTTCAGTCAATATTGGCTAGTTATTCTCTACAGTAGGAGCCTCAAAATTCTGGGTGTTGTTTATTTGAATATTCATAGGATATTGGTAAAATGGGTAAACCCTCTGTGGCAGGATTCATGAGAAGGATCGTTAAACATTACAATTAAAACAATTTAAAAGAACAAGCACTACAATTTAAAATACTACTTGAGTATAAGTCTAAAAGTGTTTGGTTTTAAAGTATCAAAAGTAATTACTAAAGTATACTTAAGTATGAAAATGTGAAAGTAAAAGTATAAATCATTTAAAATTCCTTATATTAAGCAAAGCAGACCCCACCATTTTCTTGTTTTTAAAATGTATGGATAGCCAGGGGCACACAACCCAAAAATCCAAGCAAATCAAATGTAATCTGTCACATGTGCTGAATGCAGTTTTAAGAAAAAGAAGTGTTAAGTAAAAAATAGATAAGTAAAAAACAACAGATAATTAAAGAGCAGCAGTAAAATAACAGTAGCGAGGCTATATACAGGGGGTACTAGTACAGAGTCAATGTGCTGGGGCACAGGTTAGTCGAGGTAATTGAGGTAATATGTACCTGTAGGTAGAGTTAAAGTGATAATAAACAGCGAGCAGCAAAAGCGTAAAAAAGGGGAGGATCAATGCAAATAGTCTGGGTATTTGATTAGCCATTTGATTAGCTGTTCAGGAGTCTTATGTCTGACGCTCCGGTACCGCTTGCCGTGCGGTAGTTTGGCAATTTTAAGGGCCTTCCTCTGACATCGCCTGATATAGAGGTACTGGATGGCAGGAAGCTTGGCCCCTTCCAATGATGTACTGGGCCGTACGCTCTACCCTCTGACACAGTGAGTGCAGTGTAGTGCCTTGCGGTCGGAGGCCGAGCAGTTGCTCTACCAGGCAGTGATGCAACCAGTCTCGATGGTGCAGCTGTATAACCTTTTGAGGCTCTGAGGACCCATGCCAAATCTTTTCAGTCCCATCAGGGGGAATAGACTTTGTCGTGCCCTCTTCATGACGGTCTTGGTGTGTTTAGACCATAATAGTTTGTTGGTGATGTGGACACCAAGGAACTTGAAGCTCTCAACCTGCTCCACTACAGCCCTGTTGATGACAATGGGGGTGTACTCAGTCCTCCTTTTCATGTAGTCCACAATCATCTCCTTTGTCTTGATCACGTTGAGGGAGAGGTTGTTATCCTGGCACCACATGGCCAGGTCTCTGACCTCTTCCCTATAGGCTGTCTCATCGTTGTCGGTGATCAGGCCTACCACTATTGTGTCGTTGGAAAACTTAATGATGGTGTTGGAGTCGTGCCTGGCCATGCAGTCATGAGTGAACAGGGAGTACAGGAGGAGACTGAGCATGCACCCCTGCACCCCCTCAGTGTTGGCAGATCAGCGTGGCAGATGTGTTGTTACCTACCCTTACCACATGAGTGCAGCCCAGGATTCAGTTGCAGAGGGAGGTGTTTAGTACCAGGGTCCTTAACTTAGTGATGAGCTTCGAGGGCACTATGGTGTTGACCGCTGAGCTGTAGTTAATGAATAGCATTCTCACATAGGTGTTCCTTTTGTCCAGGTGGGAAAGGGCAGTGTGGAGTGCAATAGAGATTCCATCATCTGTAGGGACAGTATGCAAACTGGAGTGGGTCTAGGGTTTCTGGGATAATCGTGTTGATGTGAGCCATGACCAGCATTTCAAATCACTTCATGGCTACAAATTTGAGTGCTACAGGTCCGTAGTAAATTAGGCAGGTTAGCTTAGTTAGGCAGGTTAGCTTAAGGCAGGTTAGCTTAGTGTTCTATGGTGCTCTGCTTGAAACTTGTTTGTATTACAGACTAAGTCGGGGACAAGTTGAAAATGTCAGTGAAGACACTTGCCAGTTGGTCAGCGCATGCTCGGAGTACATGTCCTGGTAATCCATCTGGCCCTGCAGCCTTTTGAATGTTGACCTATTTAAAGGTCTTACTCACATCGACTATGGAGTGCTTGATCACACAGTCATCCGGAACAGCTGATACTCTCATGCATGCTTCAGTGTTGCTTGCCTCGAAGTGAGCATAGAAGTAATTTTGTCACGCCTACTCCCGCTCATCAGGCTGCCCATCATTATGCACACCCGTTACCATCAGTATGCGCATCAGCGCTCATTGGACTCACCTGGATTCCATTACCTTGTTGATTGCCCCTCCTATATCTGTCTGTTCCTCGGTTAGATCCTTGTGTCAGCATTATTGTCGTTTTGTTTTCCCCTGTCCAGACACTGTCCGTATTCTGTTGCTGTTCGTTTCATTAAGTGTTCACTCCCTGTACTTGCTTCTTGTCTCCAGCGTCTGTCCTTACAAATTGAGCTTGTCTAGTAGGCTCGTGTCACTGGGCAGCTCGCGGCTGTGCTTCCCTTTATAGTCTGTAATAGTTTGCAAGCCCTGCCAAATCCGACGACAGTCAGAGCCTGTGTAGTACGATTCAATCTTAGTCCTGATTGACGCTTTGCCTGTTTGATGGTTCGTCGGAGGGCATAGCGGGATTTCTTATAAGCTTCTGGATTAGAGTCCCACTCCTTGAAAGTGGGTAGCTCTACCTTTTAGCTCGGTGCGGATGTTACCTGTGTTCCATGGCTTCTGGTTGGGGTATGTACGTACGTACAGTCACTGTAAGGACAATGTCATCGATGCACTTATTGATAAAGCCAGTGACTGATGTGGTGTACTCCTCAATTCGATCGGAAGAATCCCAGAACATATTCCAGTCTGTGATAGCAAAGCAGTTCTATAGCTTAGCATCTGTGTCATCTGACCACCTCTTTTTTGATCGAGTCACTGGTGCTTCCTGCTTTAGTTTTTGCTTGTAAGCAAGAATCAGGAGGAAATGAATTACGGTTAGATTTGCCAAATGGAGTGCTAGTGAGAGCTTTGTATGTATCTCTGTGTGTGGAGTAAAGGTGGTCTAGAGTTTTTTTCCCTCTGGTTGCACATTTAACATGCTGGTAGAAATTAGGTAAAACTGATTTAAGTTTCCCTGCATTAAAGTCCCCGGCCACTAGGAGTGTCGCTTCTGGATGAGCGTTTCCCTGTTTGCTTATGGCAGTATACAGCTCATTGTTTGCAATCTTAGTGCCAGCATCAGTTTGTGGTGGTAAATAGACAGCTACGAAGAATAAGATGAAAACTCTCTTGGTACATAGTGTGGTCTACAGCTTATCATGAGATTTTTTATTTATTTAACCTTTATTTATAACTAGGCAAGTCAGTTAAGAACAAATTCTTATTTACAAAAACAGCCTAACCTGTCCAAACCCTAACCCGGACGACGATGGGCCAATTGTGCACCGCCCTATGGACTCCCAGTCACAGCTGGTTGTGATACAGCCTGGAATCGAACCAGGGTCTGTGGTGATGCCTCTAGCACTGAGATGCAGTGCCTTAGACCGCTGCACCATTCGGGATGCCAGATGCTCTACCTCAGGTGAGCAAAACCTTGAGACTTCCTTACTATTAGAATTCGAGCACCAGCTATAGTTAACAAATATACACAGACACCTCTCGTCTTACTGGAAGCGGCTGTTCTATCTTGCCAATGCAGCGTAAAACCCGCCAGCTGTATGTTATTCATGTCGTTGTTCAGCCACAACTCTGTGAAACATAAGATATTACTGTTTTGAATGTCCAGTTGGTAGGATATTCGTGATCGTAGTTTGTCTATTTTGTTATCCAATGATTGTACGTTGGCTAATAGGACTGATCGCAGAGGCAGATTACCCACTCTCCGTCAGATCCTTACAAGGCACCCCAACCTACGTCCCCGATATCTCTATCTATTTCTCATGCAAATCACAGTGATTTGGGCCTTGTCGGGTGTCTGAAGTAAATCCTTTGTGTCCGACTCGTTAAAGAAAGAATCTTTGTCTAGGACGAGGTGAGTAATCACTGTCCTGATATCCAGAAGTTATTTTCGGTCACAAGTGACAGTGGCAGAAACATTGTGTACAAAATAAGTTAAAAACACACACAATAGCACAATTGGTTCGGAGACTGTAAAACGGCAACCATCTCCTCCAGCGCCATTATAATCTTTTTGTTGTCACGGAACATTTCTGGAGTAAAAAGTACAATATTTTCTTTAGGAATGTAGTTAAGCTAAAGTACAATTCTAAAAATAGAAATAGTAAAGTACAGATACCCCAAAAACGTCTTAAGTAATACTTTCCACCACTGGAGACAAGGCAACAGCTGAACTGAAGATTCACAGGTTATTCCACAGCACACAGTGGTAATGATTTGGGATATTGAGGCTGAAAGGGAGACTCAATGGAGGGAGGGAGGCAGAGGAGAGTGAGAAGGGGTGGAAGGCTGGCTTAAGGGTGTTTCCATGGTAGGATTGCCCAGGAATCCTAATTCTAGTGCCAGATGCAGGGAAACCCTCATCAAATACAAGGGAGCATCAACGCCAACCCAGAGGCTGCACTAGGCCCTAAAGACAGTCTTCTAAACCTCAACAGATCTGAGGGAGCCACTGATCTTCTTCAAACTGACAAAAAACTATAAACCAAAAAGGGAGTTATGTAGAATTCTAGGCAAGGTAAATATTTTGAATTTCACATACATAAATCAATAGCAATCCCCTAGTTCCTAGCTAGAGAGATTAGGATAAATCAAGAGATGTAGAAAGAGATATAGCAAAGCTCTCACACAATCACTTCTTGTTTTGAAAAACAATCTCACACTGCTGTATTGTATAACAGTGGGGCTTGAGACCCCACCCAACCAACCTAGAATTCCTCTCCTCACAGGTGGAACAATGGCAACGGATTCCCCTCTGTTCTGAGTGACTCACAGAGCGATACAATTAGATGTGTTCACATTGCACAGCCTTGGCCCAAACCATACCTCAAGTTACTTTTCTAAAGCAAATCAAGGACATTGCTGTAAGTAAACCCTAAGCATCAACATCTCGAAGCAGTCCCTCCCTCCCTCCTTCCTAACTGAGAGGGCTTAGAGAGAGGATAGGAAACAAATACAGAACTGTGAGGGACAGCACAGCAGCACACACAGCCTATAGTGCATTTGTGATCCATTCCTGTGCTGAACAGGCAATGGAAACTTCTGCAAATGTAAATCTGCTGTGTTAAAAATACAGCGCATTAATGTGCACCACATGTGGCACTCTGGCAGGATGGGGGATATTTTGACGGCGGGGAAAGAGGAGGGAGGAAGGAGGGAGGGAGTAGTCCTGAGGTTTCTCCAACCCAGAGAGAGAGGGAGGGAGTTGGAGCACGCACCCACACACACTTGAGTAGACACACACACAAGCGTGCAAGCACACACACACGCGCACACACACACACACAACACACACACACTTGTGTAGACACATGCACACATACACTTGCACACTAACTCACATACAGCTACATCTGCACTGCGTTAGCTCCTGCTCCATCTCCAGCTCCTACCTTGGGCTTTCTCCACGAACACCACCTTGGAGTCGTGCTGGAAGTTGTGTCCGCTGAGGAGCATCCTCTCTCCCCCAGCAGCAGGGCACGTCTCCAAGGTCTGCTTATCCACCAAGGGCAGCTCCTGGGCTGATCTCTGGGCTGTAGGAGGGGGACAAACACTATCCTCACGAAAGAGTCAATACAAACCCATTCCCCATGCAGCCCCGAGCATCCAGACCAAGTCATTTTCACAAGCCTGACAACTCTTAAAAGAATCATCACAACTAGCAATGCCATTAGCTCTAGAGACATAGGGTTCCTCTGACCTGAGGGTGAGGGCATGGATCCATTTAGCATTTGTTATTGTATCATTTTCTCAAATTATTGTTTTTACAAATAATTTCTTGGCATCATGATCATACTTGGCCATCACCTCCTGGTTAACTTCAACTGCCTTGAAGTGTGTTATATTCCTTAATAAAAGTCTAATGTTTGCAAGTGAAAAATACATCTGGCAAAGAACCTTTCTGACAATTATTCTCGACAATAGAAAAAAATAATCTCAGTCAATAACAGTTTTGTGGCAGTGTATCAGCGACCGACAATGGTCTATTCTTAAGAGCTGAGATCATTGTTTAACCACATTTCTCATTTACCTCATAGCACTTGATCTCTGTGGTGTGATTCTCAGCCATAAACCCATGAGATTACCAGATCTGCTCAGGTTTATATCTAGTTATTTCAAGGTCAATGGTGCTTATCACCAAAGTCAAAAGGATCTGCCATGTTAAACCATTTCCCCCCTGTATAAGACATTGCACAATTGAGAAAATTGTTCACATGAAAGACTCTTCGTAGCATGGATGTCAGCCCAAAAAGGCATCCATACATTTTAAAGCAGGCTGATAGTGAAGGTGTACTCACAGCACTCTATGGGGTTGGATGCAGCCTGCAAGGACAATGTCCTTCCTGTGGGCTGGTTGATGTGAACCCGGAACACCATCCTCACACGTGTGTTCTTACGCCCGATGTCCGTCTCGCCCTTCCTCAGCTCGATATCCGAGTTGCGGAGTTTCAGGATGCCAGCGCAGTCAATTCTAGATGAAACAGATAGAAAACAAACTGAGTTAGACCTTAGAGAGGCTCATAGCTATCATCACGTTAGATAGATCCCCATCATTATTGAGATCCCAAATCATTATCCCTGTGACACTTACCACATACAGTAAATATCAACACTCAGCTAATTAAGGTATAGTTTAAGAGTTTCTCTCTAGCACCACAAAGAGATTTCACTGTAGAATCATACAACAGTATTTCAGCAGAATTATGCTTTTTACACAGTCTCCGAGCCTTCATCAGACACTTTATAAATGTCTCATTTCTCACCCCCTCCCTCCTGTTTATGCTGTGCACTCACTTTTAACATTTCAGACTTTTATGGAGTTAGCTTTTACAAACAAATGTTAGTTTTCCCATGGGAGTACTCCTCGACGCCACATTCCTTATAATGTAGTTCATGTCAACTTTTACACTAACTGAACATTCCCGAGAATTCTTTGTCAATCACTGGGGGCTGCTCCGCTGGTGAGGCAATCAGGTGTTGAGGCTAAGGACCCCAGCTGTTCAGCTCTCCCTCCGCCCAAAGCCAGACAGCTTGGGGTGTGATGAGTGAACAAAGCACAGGCTGAGGCTACTGAGGCGTCTCTAGTAGCCTGAAAAGAAGGTTGCATACCAAATGGCACCTATTCGCTATATAATGCACTACTTTTGACCAGAGCCTATGGGGAATAGGGTGCCATTTCGGACACGGACGAAGTCTCAGTCAACTGTGCCAAGGGTTCAACTCAATGCCAATCTCAGGAGGAAAAATGTTTCTCCATTGAACCCTCTGCAACCCGTGTTAAGAGTGTTTGGCTTTTGGAGTGTCGTCGGTCATTGGTAACAAAAGCATTGAAATTATCTCTAATCGAGTCAAATTAAGTTGTCAGCATTGGTGCCCAAATAATACTGAAAGACTTGTCACGTGTTCAAGTTGATTAAAACTTTACCATAATTGATGATATGCTACTACTGGTAACTTCCCAGATCACAATGAATTAATCCTTGTGATATATAATTTTACGAAGTCACGTGGGAATATACTTCAAAATGTATAAACCCCTTGCTTCGGGCTCCCGAGTGGCGCAGCGGTCTAAGCCACTGCATCTCGTTGCTAGAGGCGTCACTACAGACCTGGTTCGATTACAGGTTGTATCACAACCGGTGTGATTGGGAGTCCCATAGGGTGGCGCACAATTGGCCGAGCGTCGTTAGGGTTTGGCCGGGGTAGGAATTTGTTCTTAACTGACTTGCCTAGTTAAATAAATCAAATAAAATCACTTTAAGGTGCGTTCTCCAGAAAGACTACTGAAACCAAACACTGAAGTGAAAATGATTCTATAAGTTTACGTGTTACATCCATTAAAATGCAGTAGAACTGCTACTGCCTAGACAGAACCCAGTTAGCAGCTTTGAGGTTCCCCCTGTAATATGAGCCCCAGGGATTATTATACCGTGTAGGGGGAAACCCATCCATCTGTCCACACAGACAGACACACCCAAGCAGGTGCTGATCAGCCGTCATGGACACAACTCTACAGATGTTCACTCATCATTTGAGTTGCTTGAGGAGGAGCATAAATGTCTGACTGGCTGATAGGTGCAACAAAAAGACATACACAGTGGCGAATAAATTCACACTCACACACTACTCACATGGCGCGCATTTTGTTCTCGGGCAGCAGTGGAATCTCCAGCACCTTGGTGTTGGACTGCAGGACCTCATGGCTGGGGGTGGAGACGGTCTTGCCGGTGATGCGGTGGACCTGGTAGAAGGCATGGGGCCGCAGGAGACGGTCATCTGCCGTACCAATGAACAGCTGCAGGGTCAGGGGCTCACTCTCCATGTAGCCTTGGAGCTGGAGGGAGAAGACATAGAGATTACATTCCATTAAATTGTATTAAATTAATAACTTATTGCCAATCAACAATGGTTAATATGAATTTGTTTTACAATGTTAATAGATAATAAACAACTTATGTCTGGTATCGAGTATCCCCCCACACACACAACTCTTGACAACTTGTTAAAAAAAACAGGGATACCTTTCAAACACAGTTTACATTTTTTCCCCCACTCTTTATCCAAGGTCAACAACCCATACACATATTTCCTCCATTAATGTCAGTCCGTTTCAGTACTGATAGGCTGCGACACAGCATGATATTACAGTAGCTCCATCTCCAGCGTTCCGCTGTCTGCCCAAGAGCCAGTTAACCATCTGAGACAAATGTCCCTGTGATTTCACAGGGTAGTTTACCCTGCTGACAGAACTAAGCCCGGGTTACAGTGAACTAAAGGTTATGGGTGTCTCCCAAATGGCATCCTATTCCCTATATAGTGCACACCCTATGGGCTCTGATCAAAAGTAGTGCAGTGGGCCCTGGTCAAAAATAGTGCACTTATAGGACATGGACGTAAATCCATGTCACTTACACATGCTCTCATTGACCAAGATCAGGGATAGATTTTTGTAGCGGTGGACGGAGTTAACTTTTTATCAGCGAGACAATCACATCATTATTTAATTGGACAGGATTCAGAACGTCTGCAGTACAAAACGGTCCTTAAAGAATCCCAGAACTCCATAGGTGTTGCTTGACAGCCACCCAGAAAGCTGAGCAAAGGCATGGAGCCTAATACCCACTCTGAAACCTGATAATAGAGACTACAACCGACACAGAGTGTGGAGCTATGCATGTTATCTGTACGCTATGACAGTGGAGGAATTAGCAGAGGAAAGTTGGCATGGGGGGGGTCAGACTGACATAGTAAAAAAAAAAAGCAAAGGCAGCAAAGCCATTGAGTTACGGTGGCCTACTTTATGCATTAACTTAAAAAGTTACCATACCATTTTTTTTTAAATGTACATTTATTTAAACAGGGAATCCTATTGAGATCAATTCCTCTATTTCAAGGGCGCTCTGCACTCAATCATAGAACGCAATAAAAGCATACAATATTTACAAGCAATTTAAGAGGGGTAGGTCAATCTAAATTAAAACCCCCCAAAACGACTAATTCAGATGACATAACAGGTTTAAAACACTCAGAAATAGGACGAACAGCGCTCCGCTAGTGCAGGGGGGGTGGTAAATTCCTGCAACAGATGAATGTGTATTTTGGCTTATGGCCACATCTATAACCAAAAGCTCAATTGTTGGGGGGATAGTGATATTTAGAGTACCTGATGCCACAAGAGTTGATTGCATGCCAAAATGGCTTGCAAGCCAAAGAACACCATCCCAACCGTGAAGCATGGGGGTGGCAGCATCATGTTGTGGGGGTGCTTTTCTGCAGGCTGGACTGGTGCACTTCACAAAATAGATATCGTCATGAGGATGGAATATTATGTGGATATATTGAAGCAACATCTCAAGACATCAGTTAAAGCTTGGTGGCAAATGGGTCTTCCAAATGGACAATGATCCCAAATATACTTCCAAAGTTGTGAACAAATGGCTTAAGGACAACAAAGTCAATGCATTGGAGTGGCCATCACAAAGCCCTGACCTCAATCCTATAGACAATTTGTGGGCAGAATTGAAAAAGCGTGTTGGAACAAGAAGGCCTACAAACCTGACTCAGTTACACCAGCTCTGTCAGAAGGAATGGGCCAAAATTCACCAAACTTATTGTGGGAAGCTTGTGGAAGGCTACCGTGAAAGTTTGACCCAAGATTAACAATTTAAAGGCAATGCTACCAAATTCTAATTGAGTAGTGTATGTAAACTTGTAAACTTCAGACCCACTGGGAATGTGATGAAAGAAATAAAAGCTGAAATAAACAATTCTCTCTACTTACTATTATTGATATTTCACATTCTTAAAATACGGTGGTGATCCTAACTGACCTAAGAATTTTTACTAGGATTAAATGTCAGGAATTGTGAAAAACGGAGTTAAATGTATTTCGCTAAGGTGTATGTAAACTTCCAAATTCAACTGTATATAGTCACCCCTCCCCGTTTTTTCAGTCTGTCACACCTGAAGATGTTGTAATCAGCAATGTCAATGTTCTTATTTGGGATCGAGTCAATTATCCAAATCTCTGTGAGAACCAAAATATCTGGGCTCGTGTTCATGCACCAAGATATCAAGAAGGTCCATCTTTGACATCAACCTTGATATGTAACAGCCCAAGCCCTCTTTGTGATTTGAAATCCATATTTATGGTATTTGAAGTATTAGTACTGGATGAGCTTACCACAGTGGGCTTCCCATTGGGCGAACAGTAACAGAGCTAACACAAGATTACTACTGACAATACCCCTGGGAATATGGTAGCAGTACGATGACAACGCTGTGAAATAGTGGGAATAGGAAGAATTACCTGATCAGGAGTTGCACTGTCATTAACTCACTGTTTTATAAGAGCCTCCTCGATGTTGGACAAGATAACTTTTTCCCCGTTCCTATTTGGATGCTAGACATCCCTCTTGTTAAACTGGAGCCTCTCCCAAAAGTAGTCAAAATTGTCAATGTACTCCAAATCCATTGAGTATCTGTAGAATTTAAGACAGTACCGTAGCCAGAGGAGACGACTAAAGGGTTCCATTCAGTGACCTATTGTTGGTAGAGGCCCGGGAAAAAACGCTTCTGTCTCCTTTAGCCTATCCGTAAGCCCTATAAAGTCATCTTTGAATTGCTTTGTGAAGATTGATGTTGTTTGTACCAACATGAATGACTACTGTGTAAGCATTTGGGTGCTTTTTCATCACAGCGGGGACCTGTTGATGTCTGTCACGAGCACGGCTCCAGGGAAGCAGTGGCCCCTTGCTTCTGTGACTACCACATCACTAACTATGGAGCTCCCTATAACAAACACCACCGCTTGTTTCGGCACATGCAGTGCAGTCTCCCCTCCCTAGATCGTATTATCACCTACTAGTGGAATGTCAAGCATGGCAGCTCAAGGTACCAGAAAGAGATTAAAAAGGGAGAGAGGGAAGAGGGCAACAGGGGCACCCTCTCTCTCTTTCTCTCTTTCTGTCCAACCCTCCAGCTGACTTCACAGTCCTATCGTGCTTTTGAAAATATGCTTCACATGACCTCAAATGTTGTTTTCTTGAACACAAAAAAAGCCTTATAATTTAAAATAACATGGTTACATGACGTTCATAGTTAAGATTAAGAAAATCAACATTTAGCTAATGAAAAATGAATCTACCAGTAGTTACATTTATAATCTTTGGCCAGTTTTAGATATTTTCACTCACTTTATTTGACATCACTTAACGATTTTTGCCATAAAAGCCCCCCACAGACTTGAGTATGGAGTATTCCCTCAGACCCAGCTATGAAAGCTAAGCCTAAAACCTAGAACATGCAGTCCTTTAGGAGAGCATAACTCAGTCTGCCATCGGTATAATGGCGCGTGTGGTCTGCAGCAGCAGCAGCAGCTGTGGCATTAGAAAAAAACAGAAAACACCAGGCTTAGCTGTGCTCGACATGGAGGGAACCAGTGACTTCCAGAACAAACTCTGCACAGTTTGGGCAAGGTTTGACTCCGAGGAAGAGCAAGAGAGAAGGCCCAGTCAGCCAGTGTCCACAGCTCCACAGCCCACAGTGTACCATGTAATCAGGAAGCTAGGGAGAGATTGAGTGGCCTTAGGCTCCCTCTAACATCTCTATCAGGCTGCCAGAAACGTGTGTGGTTTGAGCCCGGCCTGGACTGGCCGCCTCCACAGGACGCCACTGTTGATGATGTCAGCATTACAGACGGGAACTTTCCTAAACAAAGGGAAGTCTGTGTGTTTGGTCGGAAGCTGGCGGAGGGAAGGAAGAGAAGGAGGGAGGTGGAGGTTTTGAAAGAACACACTATATCATGGTGAGAGTAACCCAGAGCCCATGTCATTAAATCATTAGCACCTAATCACCTAATCACAGCAAACATGCTACCCAGTACAGATGTGAATTCTGATGTTCAGACACACGGGACCATACAACATGCTTAGCTAGCTACATTCTCAGGTTCCCATTCATCCCCACTGCAGCCTTCCTGTTTATAATCCCAGGTTGGTCGCAAACTTTGGGGTGTTACCACACAAGGATGTGTGAGAAGTTCAACCGTCCAGATACTATTCAACACATGTAAACTTTGCCTGCTGAAACCTTTGATGGCTTACTTTCTCTTCTCAACTTAGACACTGTGGTTTATTCAGAGGTTGAAGTCAAGTCAGTGATGTGGTACAATGATTGGGAAGACCGGCCTTGTAGTCCAAGAATTACAATTGCTCAATGCTTCTTCTGAGTTGACCACCAAAGCTACTGTGGTTTAAGCTCATGACTAAGCTTTACTGGCCACACTACCTCGCTTTGCGACTGTCTGTCTGCACTTCAGACGTAATGGAAAAGTTTGAGTCACCCTCGTCTGGACAGGAACTGACTGAGCGCACTGGTCTGTCTATTAGCATACCTATGGTATTTCATTCAGAACTATGACGTCTTTCGGATAACATCATAGACGTGTAATGATAAAACACATACCCACTAATCTATTTAAGCGCTGGTGATATAAATAGGTTGGAAAGAAAGTGATCGGAGAAATACAGTGAGCTCCAAAAGTATTGGGACAGTGACAATTTTAGTTGGCATTGGATTTTAAAGTTACAAACGCACAAATATCATACCCCCCCCCCCCAAAAAAAATGCTAACCCCTGTTATTGTAATGGTGAGAGGTTAGCATGTCTATATTTGTGCTTCTGTAACTTTCTCACTCATCATTATTCACGATTCATTCAGGATTATCCCTAACCATGGTAGCATCCACATTACAGTAGAAATGTTTAGAAACGTATTCTATTCTTATTTACAAAAGGACACAATACATTATTTACCATTCATTTATATTGGGCACAAAATAATCAGACACACAACCAAAACAAACGGTAAATGCACAAAAACGTATGTACTTTCCCCATACTTTTGGAGCTCACCGTAGGTCGGAGAAGTGATGGGGGTAATAGTATTACATCCAGACAAGTCTATATTAGAGTACGTTAGTATAAGGAGGATAGCAGACCTGCACCACAGGGTGTCCTCCTGCCAGAGCCTTGACTGCTCCTCTGCTCCCTTCGGTTTCATAGTGGGCCCGGTGGTGAGATTTGGGCTGCACCTCGATCTGTAGGCTGTACGGCCCCGAGCTGGACGGCAGCTGCCAGTCAAGGGCTGGTAGAGATGGGCTAAGGTGGAGAGAGTATTTTTCAAGTTTGCAATGTAACAAGGCACAACTGCAGATTGTCAATGCTTTGCTTGTATATTTCGGAGTTGACTTCACTTTGACCTCAAAAACTTTCCGTTGTTAGGAGCTGTCAACCTTATAATGAATATTCTTTCAGTCAGTCAAAGTCTTGCTTCAGCTTACCTGACATATTGCTTTGGCTTGGACCATGAATATGGGTGCTGTGGCACATCCAGGAATCCCCCACAGTAGTTCTCCTTCTTAAAGGGCATGCGGGAGAAGGGGTACTCATCCTGACCGAGCTCCCCAGGGCTGAGCTCCTCTCCTCCAGGCTCTACCTTCAGGCAGACTGCCCCAGGCTCCAGGCTGGTCTTCCGGGACTTCAGAGGGATGCCCTCCCCCAGGTCTGCCACACCGTCTGTGGTCAGAGCGTTGATGGCTGCAACTATGGCTGAGTTGGTGTACTGGTTGGTGTTGTTAGGCATCCAGGACTCACCTGTGACGCAGATGCGTGGGGAGGTGTGAGGGGACGGCCCGGGGGAGTGGTTAGGGGAGTAGGGGGGCTTGGAGGTTGTGGTTCCATTGAAGCTGTATTTCCTCTTTCCACCACTAGGGGAGTTGGGCCTGGAGCCCCGCTGGCCCATCCAGCTGTCGTCCGTGACACTGGTGCTGGGGGAGGTGGAGGGGGAGTGCCGGGGGGAGCCCGCATTGGCGCAAGCATCACCCGGAAGGGCGAGAGAGGAGGAGCCACTGGGTGAGACGCAGGGCGACTGCCAGGGCGAGTTTTGGGGTGAGTTTTCATAGTTGTAGGAGAAGCCCGACTCATAGGACGAGGCCTCGGAGTGACAGCTGCGTGACGACACACTGCTGGCCGGGCTGAGGCAGCTGGGGTCACGATAGCCATCTGCATTGGGCAACGTCAGGGTCACGATGGAGTTGACCCGTTTAGCCACAGTAAGGTTGTTGCTCTCTTCAACTTTGTCCTCAGGAAACTGCCCGTAGGCTGTGATCTCAATACGAGGGCTCTCGAGGGCTGGCGCCCCATTTGGACGGATGCTAGGGGAGGAGTAGTAACCCACTGTCCTCATGTTGTTGTGGGCGCCGTAGCTGGGAGGCTGGCTGATGGAGACTGAGATGGTGGGGCCAGACTGGAGACTGTGGTATTGGGAAGGCATGCAGGGGTTGCCCTGGGAGAGACTGACGTTGGGGGTGTGGCTGTATGCCTCTGAAAAGCAAATACATGGAATGAGTTAGAATTATGGTCCATACACACTCTCATTGGCTCACACACTGAAACACATACGGTAGTTGCCAGTTAATTACAAAGAAATCTGCTGTGATGCTGTTGCTCATGATGGAGTGTAAACTGCATCTACACGCTGATGCAGAAAGTAAATATGTTCCTGTATCCAAATACTAGCAAGACCAGAGAACTCAAAACTGAATGGGTTTCCCCAATCACAGAAGTAAAACTACCACCAACACACCATCCCTGAAAGACACAACCTTCACAAAATAACTAAGGTGAGAAGTATACAAATAATTGGCAAAAAGAATTACACAAAAAATAACCAATATTTATTTATTTATTAATAACCATCTTATATTTATTTATTTAACCCTTATTTTATCAGGTAAGTTGACTGAGAACGCATTGTCATTTACAGCAACGACCTGTGGAATAGAGGGGGGATGGATGAGCCAATAGGAAAGCAGATGTAGACGATAACTTTTTTCAAATTTCACATTGCCTCTGGTTTTATATACCTCAGCAATCAAAACATTGAACCAATTATTACACTTTTTCCTGGCTAGTTTATTTTCAAAAGCTATAGGAAAATGTATCACCTGTGTGTACCACATGGCTAGTTTGTTTGCATGACTAAAGGTGCAAGCTCAACCCAACAGGGGAGCCTCATGATGCCAGCTAAGATGCCAGCTCCCCCACTGGGTATGAGGGCATAAGAGACAGACTGACTACCCATGTGGCACAGACAGAAGAGAATGGGGGAAGTTGTGGTTAAGGGTACAGGGACCTGAGTAATCTTACAACAGTCAGCTCTTAAGACTATTCCAGTCTCAGGCAGTATGCTGTTGCCAGAGCTCCTGTCTGCTGTGAATTAAGAAACATAATCACAACCATAAAGACATGACATCACTGCACCAACGTATGACTCCCACAACACAATCACAATGTAACAGCCTTAACATCACAGTGGTGTCACAGCATTGCTATGTCTTTATGAAAATTCTTGATGGATTGCAGAAGATGCCACTTTACCAATGAGAACCACTGGTAGTTATGTGTATGTTCTCTGATTCAATTGTAGTAAATCTAGACATGCACACTGAAACACTGCACATTTGGTGTAAATGTATCTTCAAATAGGGTATGTTTACTCATGCAAGAAGAGGCATTGAGGCATGGATTACCAATTTGAGTAAACCCTCCTGAATGTGAGTTTTGGTGCCACCACTGCCACTCCCACCACTCCCTACTCATAGGAGAGGCACCTCATAATGTAATGTAGAGCTCATAATAATGTGTTTCATGTTCATCCTTCCTTATGGCGATCTCAACATATTTCTTCTTTCAATACATACAATGTTAGTAGGTACTTTAAATAAACCTTTTGGTGAAACCAAATATTTATTTCAAAATGTAAGTAGCTACCATGAATAAGATAACAATGACGTAGCCTATCCTATAATCATCTCGGTATTCAGTTCGCTGCATTACATTGTAATACCTGTATAATAGTAGGCTATCTAAACAGAGAATAAACCCATTGACTGACACCTGAGGAGCGCCTGAAGTGCGCCACTAGACAAGACAGGCAGCTATCCAATATGCAGAAGCATCTGTTCAAATGTCGATTGAATTACCGTTTACGAATGCTATATTACTCTTACACACAGTCTGACATTCAGACGTAACAGTAAACAGCCTACTCACCCTCTTCAGCAGATTTCATTTTTTCTGTCAGACAGGGTAACGGAATGTCTGAAATCGAACTTTTGTCTGCGTACTCCAATATCCATAAAACGGCGCTTTACCCCTCCAATGATGATGGCGATGCTCGCTCGCTATATTCTAACAAACCTCGAAACTATAGAAAATGTCCTTAATTAAATACACGTAGATTAATTAAAAAGTGACTCGAAGAAAAATACAAATCGTATCTGCAGAGTGAAAACTTTTGGATACAATTGGATAGCGCAAAGAAATCAAAACGGGATTCAGATTATGATTGAGAGTAGATATTATTTTACTGCCTAATTTGAAATATCGGACTTGATTTTGTGAAAAGGAATCCTAACTGTTATTGGTCTGTGTGACGCACTGCTTGGTTGCAGAGAGCTCCTCAGCACTTATAAACCCGGGGATCACCTCCGGCGGGAGCGCACCGCCCCTCGAACAGTGACGCATCTCCACGTCTGACCAACCAACAGACCCGTTGAATTGAGATTCTCTCCACTCTCTGGGGTTTCCAGCTGCTTTCAGACGTGGTTGACTAGTTGGGCTGGCAGTGTACAGTTGCAGTTCAGAGAGAGATGCAGGCTAGTGGAAAATGTTATGCAATATTTAGACGTACAGATAATGAGAAGAAAGATCAGATAATGGATATGCCATTGTCCAGTGCCACAGCTACATCAGCCTTAAAAATCTTGTTGACATTAATCTATTCTCTACAGTTGCAGGAAATAGATCCACATCAAATATACGGACCCTGTCCTTTCCATGTACTTGATTTTGTGTCCATGAGAATATCATATACCTATTTACAAGCTTGTCTCTTGGGCTGTAAAAACAGTGGGCAGGACCAACATTAAACTTTAATACGGCGATACCCTTAACTAATATTTTCAATGCTTGTATTATTTTCACTCCCCCAGATACCTGGGTCATTCGAAACCCTCCCTGCTCCGAGTCATAATTCACCCAGCATCGTTCCATCTCTTCCTTCTGGCATCACACACAACGTCTGAGCAGTCATTCATGCCTCATGGTATGATGGAGCGTGACATTATACAGAAGGAACGTTCTTAATCAAGATTTGCAAGCAGCTTAATCCTGGCAAATGTTTTACATTTCAACCACTGCCATGTTCACCCTGATACAGACATTCATCACATGGCAGCAGGCAGGTGCTTGTCTGTTCAGTTAAAGAGCTGCATTAAAGAGCCCCGTCTGCTTACCTCCTCCAGAGGAAGGAGTACAGCGCAGTATGAGGACCAGCTGAACCAAACATGCATGAGCTTCGCTTGGCTCTGATCTGAAGCTGAAGATAAAGATAAATCTGAAGATAAAGATGGCTGCTGCATCTTCAAACATCATACAGGATGACTTCCTTTGGATTTTCTTATGGACGTTGCTGAACTTACAAGACCATTCCCACTTCCTTTGACTGAACAACTAAGTGTATATCTGCTGGGCAAGAAACCCATCATTATCTGTAGTTACCAACGGTATAAGGGACGTATAAAGTTAGTGCCATACCCAGTCATTTGGCATTTGGAATCTTCTTTTTTTCTTATTTCCATAGAGAACTATCTATGGTGGTGTACTGTACACTTATCCAACCTCATAATGCAACTTCATAATGCAGTCAGATGTCGTTGGCAGGTCTGGACATCTCAGGGCTTTGGGAACTGCTTCTGTGACAACACACAACATTAGTCACGTCTATCACATGGTGGCTCTCAAGAGTCTGTGTAGGCCTTCGTGATGCAGAGGTGCCATGCAGTAATCACCTTCAATAGACACTATGTGGGTGTCTTTCAGAACACAGCACAGCTTGCCAACAACGTTTGCCTCATTCAGATGTTGAAGTTGCACTTTTCAGAGTAGGTTATGAAAGTGGTACTTCACTCAAAGTATTTCTCTACACAACAATGCGCTGTGAATGCCAAATGTACAACAACAAAAATGTTGGGTCAATTATGACCCAATTTGGGTCCTTTCTGTGACCCAACACTGCATTATTTTAACCCAGCACTGTTGGGTTATGTGAATGACCCAACAAATTGAGGCATTTCTTATTGCTCAGAACATGTTATACTCCTATACAGTCTATTGCTCAGAACATGTTATACTCCTATACAGTCTATTGTTCAGAACATGTTATACTCCTATACAATCTATTGCTCAGAACATGTTATACTCCTATACAGTCTGTTGCTCAGAACATGTTATACTCCTATACAGTCTATTGTTGTGTGCAGGATGTTGATATGCATTGAGTTGAGTCCAGCCACTTTGTGTGTTGTTTACAGCAGGGGTGGGAAGAGTAATGAAATATCCTACTCAAGTAAAAGTACTGTTACTTCAATGAAAATGTACTCTATTAGAAGTTTTTAAAAACTACTCAAGTAAAAGTAGCTAAATAAAAACATTGACCTTGACAATTAGCACATTTCACTAAGGTTACCTGAATGTTGTTACACGTGGTCTTTTTCATGCATTAAATTGAAAAATGGAGAGGAAATGAATGTACATTAGGAACTAATGTTGCAATTAGACATCTATCTGTATGTCTAAAAAACAAAGAATTTGTCCAAAATAAACTATTAACATTTGAAAATAGAATAAACATTCAAAGAAATTACAATCAGTGGTGGAAAGAGTACTGAAATATCTTGCTCAAGTAGAAGTAAAATGGCTGACTTTGAAAAAGACTCAACAAAGTACAAGTGCTTAGAAAAGCTACTAAATTACCACCATTACGACCAGGAATACGTCTTTCCTGAAGCGGATCCTTTGTTCGGACCTCCATCCTGGACATGCGATCTTATCCCAGAAGCCGACCACAAACAACGCGGTCGCCGGAGGAGAGGCAGACGGCGCGGCCTCCTGGTCAGACTCAGAAGGCGAGCACACTATCCACCGCTTCTGAGAATATTTCTCACCAATGTCCAGTCTCTAGATAACAAGGTGGATGAAATAAAGGCACGAGATGCCTTCCAGAGAGACATCAGAGATTGTAACATTCTCTGTTTCACGGAAACATGGCTCACTCGGGATACGTTATCAGAGTCGGTATAGCCACCCGGTTTGCTTTCTTTGAGGACAATACAGTGCCACTGACAAGGCCCGCTACCAAAGCCTGTGGGCTCTCCTTCACCATAGCCAACGTGAGTAAAACATTTGTTAACCCTCGCAAGGCTGCCGGGCCCAGACAGCATCCCTAGTCGCGTCCTCAGAGCATGCGCAGACCAGCTGGCTGGTGTGTTTACAGACATATTCAACCAATCCCTATCCCAGTCTGTTGTCCCCACATGCTTCAAGATGGCCACCATTGTTCCTGTTCACAAGAAAGCTAAGGTAACTGAACTAAATGACTATCACACCTCGCAAGGCTGCCGGGCCCAGACAGCATCCCTAGTCGCGTCCTCAGAGCATGCGCAGACCAGCTGGCTGGTGTGTTTACAGACATATTCAACCAATCCCTATCCCAGTCTGTTGTCCCCACATGGTTCAAGATGGCCACCATTGTTCCTGTTCACAAGAAAGCTAAGGTAACTGAACTAAATGACTATCACCCCGTAGCAGGTAGGGACTAGTCAAGGACCATGTCACCTCCACCCTACCTGATACCCTAGATACCCTAGACCCACTCCAATTTGCTTACCGCCCCAACAGGTCCATTGACGATGCAATCGACATCATACTGCACACTGCCCTATCCCATCTGGACAAGAGGAATACCTATGTAAGAATGCTGCTCATTGACTACAGCTCAGCATTTAACACCATAGTTCCAAACTCGTCATTAAGCTCGAGACACTGGGTCTCGACCCCGCCCTGTGCAACTGGGTACTGGACTTCCTGACGGGCCGGCCCCCAGGTGGTGAGGGTAGGTAACAACATCTCCACCCCGCTGATCCTCAACACTGGGGCCCCACAAGGGTGCGTTCTCAGCCATCTCCTGTACTCCCTGTTCAACCATGACTGCGTGACCATGCACGCCTCCAACTCAATCATCAAGTTTGCAGATGACACAACAGTGGTAGGCTTGATTACCAACAACGACGACACAGCCTACAGGGAGGAGGTGAGCACCCCCCCGCCCCCCATCACGGCAATTGTAACGCCCTCAACCACTTGGCTCTCCAGAGGGTAGTGCGGTCTGCACAACGCTTCGACGGGGGCAAACTACCTGCCCTCCAAGACACCTACAGCACCTGATGTCACAGGAAGTCCAAAAAGATAATCAAGGACAAAAACCAACCAAGCCACTGTCTGTTCACCCCGCTATCATCCAGAAAGCGAGGTCAGTACAGGTGCATCAAAGATGGGGCCGAGAGGCTAAAAAACTGCTTCTATCTCAAGGCCATCAGACTGTTAAACAGCCCATCGTTAACATAGAGATGTTGCTGCCAACATACAGACTCAAATTTCTGGCCACTTAAATAAACTGACTTAATAAACGTATCACTAGTTACTTTAAATAACGCCAATTTAATCATGTCTACATATCCTACATTACTCATCTCATATGTACATACTGTATTCTACACCATCTACTGCATCTTGCCTATGCCGCATGCCATCACTCATCCATATATTTATATGTACATATTCTTATTCACTCCTTCACATTTGTGTGCATTTGTGTGTATACGGTAGTTGTTGTGAAATTGTTGGATTTCATTTTGCTACACTCGCATTAACATCTGCTAAATATGTGTATGTGACCAATAACATTTGATTTTATTTTATTTGAAAACGGCAGATGTTTAATGGAATATCTACATATGTGTAGAAGCCCATTATCAGCAACCATCACTCCTGTGTTCCAACAGCACGTTGTGTTAGCTAATCCAAGTTCATCATTTTAAAAGGCTAATTGATCATTAGAAAACCCTTTTGCAATTATGTTAGCACAGTTGAAAACTGTTGTTCAGATTAAAGAAGCAATAAAACAGGCCTTCTTTAGACTAGTTGAGTACCTGGAGCATCAGCATTTGTGGGTTCGATTACAGGCTCAAAATGGCCAGAAACAAAGAACTTTCTCTTGAAACTCATCAATCTATTCTTGTTCTGAGAAATGAAGGCTATTCCATGCGAGAAATTGCCAAGAAACTGAAGATCTCGTACAACGCTGTGTACTACTCCCTTCACAGAACAGTGCAAACTGGCCCTAACCAGAATAGAAAGAGTAGGAGGCCCCGGTGCACAAGTGAGCAAGAGGACAAGTACATTAGAGTGTCTAGTTTGAGAAACAGACGCCTCAGCTTCATTAAATAGTACCCACAAAACAGCCTCCTATGAACCCAAGCACCCAACCTTGCTCTGTTTAAAGAAAGCTACACATTAACCAATGCCTGCAACCAAGCAAATGGGACATTCAAAGTAAAACTACTTGTGTAAAAAAATATATATATATTTTTTTTTATAGTGCAATATTTCCTCTCACCCATGGGGAGGGGATCCCATTTCAATTGAGTATATTAGAGTATCCTTATGAACGACAACCCCTGTGTTGCAGCCTGGTCTCATAAAGTAGACGTAACATAGTAAAGTAAATCCAGGATCTCAAATTAGTATAATATGTTATGTTTGGTATGGTTACATAAGACAGATGGTTACTTAAGGCAAAAACGAAGGGGATGAGTGGGTGTATAAGGTGTATAAGATGAACGTCTAGCAACCCAATGGTTGCGAGTTTGAATCGCATTATGGACAATTTAAGCATTTTAGCTAATTAGCAACTTTCCAACTACTTATACTTTTTAGTTACTTTGCAACTACTTAGCATGTTAACTAACTCTCCCCCTAACCCTAACTTTAACCCTTTAAGCTAACCCTAACCTTAACTCTAACCTAGATAACGTTATCCAGATAACTATAATTTGTAACATATCCTACGTTTTGCAAATTCGTAACATATATTACTTTTTGGAAAATCGAATTCTAATTTCTAACATATCATACAAAATGGGTGATGAACACAAATTAATACAAACCATATGAAACGTAACACTAAATGGACTGGCATGGATTTATGTACAGAATAATGGGGAGGCAGGGTAGCCTAGTGGTTAGAGCGTTGGACTAGTAACCGGAAGGTTGCAAGTTCAAACCCCCAAGCTGACAAGGTCCAAATCTGTCGTTCTGCCCCTGAACAGGCTGTTAACCCACTGTTCCTAGGCCGTCATTGAAAATAAGAATTTGTTCTTAACTGACTTGCCTAGTTAAATAAAATAAAATAATACAAAATGCTCTGAGACCAGGTTCCAGCCAGCCATGAAATGGTAGCTGTCTATTTCATCATGGGGTCACTTCCCCATTCATTAAAAGAGCTCCCCTCTTATTTCTTTGACCTCATGGAAATCTCTCTCCCAAAGCATGGGGCCTAATTGTGGCAGAGGGTATCATTGCTCCCTCTGCTCTCAAGCCATGTGTCACTGAAACATGTGCTGCAGTAAACACTTCCCCATCTGCAGTTAATAAATAGCACCACTGTTGCTGATTGACGCGCAGCTCCAACTACGTCAGGGCAGCGTCGGATCACTGTGGTTTTCCCACCCATGCCTGCTCCTGGTTAGCAGGCACTCTGGTCAGGACCATCCCTGAAAGCAGGATACTGTAACTAAGAACAGATCATCAAAATCAAAGCAAATTTTATTTGTTACATGTGCCGAATACAACAGGTGTAGGTAGACCTTACTGTGAAATTCTTACTTACAAGCCCTTAACCAACAATGCAGTTTTAAGAAAACAGAGTTAAGAAAATATTTGCTAAATAAACTAAAGTAAAAAATAAAAAAGTAACACAATAATACAAATAACGAAGCTATATACAAGGGTACCGGTACCAGGTCAATGTGCGGGGATAAAAGTCATTTGTACATGTAGGTAGGGGTAAAGTGACGATGCATGGGGAAATACAAATAGTCTGGGTGGGCATTTGATTAATTGTTCAGCGGTAATGTCTTGTCTTAGTGGCGTAGTCGGTACAAGACCCAATACTTTGTAAACATTCTGATGTAGTAGTAGGTCTACCCCAGCAGACCCACCACTACATTATCAAAGTTCACTTTCATTAGCTGTGTCTTATGGGCTTGATACATACATTACTTACATTCCAATAATTCATGTGGATTTTGCAGATCAAGTCAAGTGCATTCCTCAAAAGTGGGACCCTCACATCTGTGAGATTTCGTCCTTCAAAAGGACTGGGACCCTCACATCTGTGAGATTTCTTCCCCAAAACTACTACACACTACAGCTCAGTATGGTTTATGGAGAATATTTTGGCTGAACCCTACAAGTGATTATTACAGATAAACAGTGCCATGTTCACAACCCCAAAACCTCCCCTTACCCACCCCTCTCTCCCTGACAGCCCTTCAGTCTGGACAGAGTAGGGCCCTTTGAGGGGGGTCTCTGATGTCACAATCCTAATCACCTCGCCTGCTGTTCCATATCTGGCCTCAACCATTTGGTGGGTTAACATCCCTGGTTATGACGTGGGTTGGCCGGCACATAGTGGAAAAGACCTTGACTCGCATTTCTTTCCATAATGCTTGCCTTAAATCCAGTGCCCGGCTTTATTTGTCTATGGACAAAAACATGGTAGAAAATGTCAACATTGAACAGATTTCCAAACAGAGCTATGATCAACACAAATGTTGGCCATGATGCTGAATCACCTGTTTGCTTTGGAAATATGATTTGGTAGGACATTTAATATCCCTGATTCTGTGTTTGTGTGCAGAGAGGTTTTCTTTCCATAACTAGCAATAAATTCATCATGACTGGGATTTTATGATGTGTTTCTTGATTTAATATCATAAACATTTTAAATGATCTTTCCACTTATAAGTACTTTAGGAAAGTTCAAATGGTTACAGCCCAATGACCCTAAAAATAGCGTAAAATGACATGTTATTTTGTCATCTGGATGGGGAGGGGATGTGGGTTAGGAGTGGATTGGAAAGGCTGGTAGATGGATGGAGGGGCTGGAGGGTGCCCTGCCCACCCTCCGACCTCCCTCCCACTCAGCCTTCCTGTCTCCCATCAATGTGCTCCATTTTTCTCTGGCGCTGTTACGGAATCCCCCAGTTAATTTCCTGTTGTGTAGGGTGGTTGCCAGGCAACAATGGCAGGCATCCAGTGGAGAGGGAGTTTTCTGAAGCAGCGATTCCCCCAAGGCTGAGAGAGAACTCACAGCTCCCTAACACTGCACTAAACACAACCTCCACTAAACACACAGTATGCTTCAGCATTTTAATAGGTGTTTAGAGATCTTCCTTTCCTTGAGCACAAAGAATGACCCTATCTTACAAAGAATAGTTTAGATACTGGCAATGTCAGACTACTATACTGAGATATCTTCTTTAAGCATCCCTAAACTGAACTCCTGCCAGAAGCCTGGACATTATATCTGGTCATTTTACTTATTTTGTACATCATTTTGCTGCTACCATCTTTTATGTGGCCGGGGACTTTAATGCAGGCTCCCTGTTAAATTCGATTTACCTCATTTCTACCAGCATGTCACATGTGCAACCAGAGGAAAAACAACTCTAGACCACCTTTACTCCACACACAAAGCACTCACTAGCACTCCATTTGGCAAATCTGACCGTAATTCTATCCCCCTGATTCCTGCTTACAAGCAAAAACTAAAGCAGGAAGTACCAGTGACTCGCTCAATACGGAACTGGTCAGACGACGCGGATGCTACGCTACAGGACTGTTTTGTTAGCACAGACTAGAATATGTTTCCGGGATTCATCCAATGAGCAATGACGAGCATACAACCTCAGTCAGCAGCTTCATCAATAAGTGCGTTGCCGAAGTTGTCCCCACAGTGACCATGCATACATATCCCAACCAGAAGCCATGGATTACAGGCAACATCTGCACCGAGCTAAACGCTAGAGCTGCTGCTTTCAAGGAGTGGGACACTAATCCGGAAGCTTACAAGAAATCCAGCTATGCCCTCAGATGAACCATCAATAATGCAAAACAGGACTAAGACTGAATCCTACTACAACAGCTCTGACGCTCGTCGGATGTGGCAGGGCTTGCAAACTATTACAGACTACAAAGGGAAACCCTACCTGACGAGCTAAATGCCTTTTATGCTCGCTTCGAGGCAAGCAACACTGAAGCATGCATGAGAGCACCATCCGTTCCGGATGACTGTGTGATCACACTCTCCATAACCAATGTGAGCAAGACCTTTAAATAGGTCAACATTCACAAGGACACGGGGCCAGACGGATTACCAGGATGTGTACTCAGAGCATGCGCAGACCAACTGGCAAGAGTTTTCACTGACATATTCAACCTCTCCCTGACCAAGTCTGTAATACCTACATGTTTCAAGAAGACCACTATAGTCCCTGTGCCCAAGAAAGCAAAGGTAACCTGCTTTGACTTCCGCCCCATAGCACTCATGTCGGTAGTCATGAAGTGCTTTAAAAGGCTGGTCATGACTCACATCAACGCTATCATCCCAGAAACCCTAGACCCACTCCAATTCGCATACCGCCCCCAACAGATCCACAGATGACGGAATCTCAATCGCACTCCACACTGCCCTTTCCCACCTGGTCAAAAGGAACACCTGTGTGAGAATGCTGTTCATTGACTACAGCTCAGCGTTCAACACCATAGTGCCCAGAAAGCTCATCACTAAGCTAAGGACCCTGGGACTAAACACCTCCCTCTGCACCTGGATCCTGGGCGGGCTGCCCATGGGTTGTAAGAGTAGGCAACAACACATCTGCCAGTCTGATCCTCAACACGGGAGCCCCTCAGGGCTGAGGGATTAGTCCGCTCCTGTGCTCCCTGTTCACCCATGACTGCGTGGACAAGCACGACTCCAACACCATCATTAAGGTTGCTGACGCCACAACATTGGTAGGCCTGATCACTGACAATGATGAGACAGCCTATGGGGAGAAGGTCAGAGACCTGGTAGTGTGGTGCCAGGACAACAACCTCTCCCTCAACGTGATCAAGACAAAGGAGCTGATTGTGGACTAGAGGAAAAGGCTGGGCCGAACAGGCCCCCATTAACATGGATGGAGCTGTTGTGGAGCGGGTCGAGAGTTTCAAGTTCCACATCACCAACGAACTATCATGGTCCAAACATACCAATACAGTCGTGAAGAGGGCATGACTCCATGTCCATGTCATCTACAAGACCCTGCTAGGTAAAGTCCCCCCTTATCTCAGCTCGCTGGTCACCATAGCATCTCCCACCTGTAGCACACGCTCCAGCAGGTATATCTCTCTAGTCACCCCCAAAACCAATTATTTCTTTGGCCGTCTCTCCTTCCAGTTCTCTGCTGCCAATGACTGGAACGAACTACAAAAATCTCTGAAACTGGAAACACTTATCTCCCTCACTAGCTTTAAGCACCAACTGTCAGAGCAGCTCACAGATTGTTTGTTTTACTCCATGTTTAACTCTGTGTCGTTGTATCTGTCGAACTGCTTTGCTTTATCTTGGCCAGGTCGCAATTGTAAATGAGAACTTGTTCTCAACTTGCCTACCTGGTTAATTAAAGGTGAAATAAATTAAATAAATAAAATGACAAAACCTTTTTCACCTCAGGAGACTGAAAAGATTTGGCATGGGTCCCCAGATCCTCAAAATGTTCGACAGCTGCAGCATCGAGAACGGTTGCATCACCGCCTGGTATGGCAACTGCTCGGCATCCGTAAGACGCTACAGAGGGTAGTGTGTACGGCCCAGTACATCACCAGGACCAAGCTTCCTGCCATCCAGGACCTACATACTAGGCGATGTCAGAGGAAGGCCCAAAAAATTGTCATAGACTCCAAGTCATAGACTGTTCTCTCTGCTACCACACACCAAGTGGTACCGGAGTGCCAAGTCTATGTCCAAAAGGCTCCTTAACAGCTTCTACCCCCAACCCATAAGACTACTGAACAATATCAAATGGCTACCCATTTGGTACTGGCCAATTTACATTAACAATGGTCAATTTACATTGATACCCCCCTTTAGTTTTACACTGATGCTACTCACTGTTTATTATCGATGCATAGTCACTTTACCCCTACCTACATGTACAAATTACATCGACTAACCTGTACCCCCGCACACTGACTCAGTATCGGTACCCCCTATATATAGTCTCGTTATTGTTATTTTATTTTGTTACTTTTTATTTTATTTTTTACTTTATTTATTAAGTAAATATTTTAACTTGGTAAGGTCTACACCTGTTGTATTCGGAGCATGTGACAAATAACATTTGTTTTGATTTGTGTTCATCTTGCCTACTTAATTCAAACAGGTTGCATTGGAATTCTAGAACAAACCCAGTCAAATGGAATAAGGCATTTGGCCATTTAGTAACAAGCTACAGTAGCATAATAGCATAATGGTAGGTATTTCCAGCGTATAAAAAGCTGTCATCGAAAATACACATTTGACAAAATGTTTCTCCACACATCTAACATTTCTGTAATGTTTTAGTATTACACCCAGGGTATGGCTAACATCATTTTGTCAAGAAATGTCAAATAGATGCATCATCCTGCAGCATTTAAAAGGATCTCACTCACAACCATCTTACAAATTATTGAAAATATGAATTCTCTGTATACCTTAAAATCCAATTTGGACACTTATTACAGCTCTTTGATAATTTGCTCCAATGAGCCCTTAGTTTGTGCTGATCATTGACTAATACTCCCTAGTACCTTCTATTTCATTATTCTTTGTGTGTAATTTTCACCCTCTAATGACCCTAATGAAGGTTATTGGGAGTAATGGGTTTACAGTAGCTTTGGCATTGTGCACTCACCCGTGTAGACATTCCACAACACGTACAGAATCTGATTTGAATCTGCCAAACCTGTTGACTAACAAAAAAAACATCCAAACCAGGGAGTCATAGAACACATGAACTAGTTGTGTTATTAAGCAAAAAAGGTCACAAAATAAACAAGCTGATTTACAGTGCTTGAAACTCTGTATTTATCTTTAGTATACTGCAATGTCAAGTAAACCAGCGGTATTGCCATTTTCCAAATAACCTCATAGAAAAGGCTATTCTTTCTACTTACAGTACCCTTTCCTCTTTGTGAATGTGAAGCTGTGTGTGAAAACAAGGGGGAGATGCAAGTGAAGGTTTCCTAACAAGAGCCATCAGACCATCATATTCATCGCTGGGTCACCCACCATCCACAGTGTTTGCTAGTACTCTCGAGGGGGGAAATTGACAACACATTGTTTTCTGCTTAGTAAGCAGCTCAAACCTGAATACTGTTTTTACAGTATATCGTAACCCCCCTCTCTGAAGGTAAAATATAAGAAAGCAGTCTAATTACTGCTTCCGCATAATGATGAGTTTTCTATTGATCAAGTCATTCCTTTGTATTACTATACATTCGGAATCAATTACTGCTTGGGAAAAGTTGATTAAATGGTTAGTCTGATTATTTGGAGGTGCCTAAGGAGGAATAGATGAGCCCACAGACTAACATGAGGCAACCTGATGGGCCCATGAGGGATGGGTACCACAGAGATCGTTGCAGAAACGTATACCACACCACAAATGTTAAGAGCATAGTCCTGCATACACTTCAGTTGCTTCGACCTCAACGAGCCATTGTTTAGAATGGCTCGTTGCGGGACGAAGCAAACACCTCAACAGTCTTCAAGTGTACTGGATTCTTAAACAACCTTTTTAGATTAATTGTCATATCTTTCCAATGTCTGGTCTTTGCCACCATCTTGTGGTCAAAAATGATTCTCCATCAGCATGAATACAATACTGAGGGTTACCAGTTTTATAACCAAAGACAGTACAGTAGCTAGGTTTTAAAAACTCTCTGATACCACAGTTACCACTCAAATCAGACAAAGTTTTCACGAGATATAAAATATCCACTTAGTTCCTTGAGCATGATGACATTAGGGAATTGTTTTTAAAGTGTGCCAATCTAAGTGACATAATACAAAACCCCATCCAAATCTGTCAGTTTAAGGTAGAGATACACTACATGTCCAAAAGTATGTGGACACATACTCGTCAAACGTCTAATTCCAAAATCATGGGCATTAATATGGAGTTGGTCCTCCATTTGCTGCTATAACAGTCTCCACTCTTCTGGGAAGGCTTTCCACTAGATGGGTCTTGCTTCCATTCCCTCGATCGGACTGCCAGATGGTGAAACGTGATTCATCATTCCAGAGAACGTGTTTCCACAGCTCCAAAGTCTGATGCTTGGCATTGTGCATGGTGATCTTAGGCTTGTGTGCTACTGCTCGACCATGGAAACCATGAAGCTCCCGACAAACAGTTATTGTGCTGACGTTGCGTCCAGAGATAGTTTGGAACTTGGAGATCACCATCGTGTTCGTGAGTTTCCCCTTTCCATAGTGGGTTCATATTAGTTCATTTTAGAATAAGGCTGTAACATAACAAAATGTTGATAAAGTCAAGTCTGAATATTCAGACCCCTCAGACGGGACTCGTCAGAAGTCAGTAACGCTGATGTGCCAACTTCTGTCTGCACTGTTTGAGCTAATATGAGCCCACTATGGAAAGGGGAGACTCACAAACACGGTGGGGTTCTCCGTTTTGCTCTCTGACCCCCACAAGTGTCATTGGACTCGTCTGAATGTAACCCATGCAAACGAATGGAAGTATGGAGGTAGTTTTGTGCCAATTTTTGAAATACATTTTAGAATAAGGCTGTAACTTAACTCAACGTGGAAAAAGTCAAGGGGGTTCAAACTGTCAGCAGGGGTTCAAACTGTAGAACCCAGTTCCTACATTTGAATATTAAAATAGATTTTATCAAACAAACTTTGCTACATTTTATCTCTGGGACCCTCAGGAGGACAAATCAGAGCAAGATTACTGAATGTAAGTATATTATTTACCTTCAGAGGTGAGTGTATCAAACCAGTTGCCGTGATAAAAGTTTTTTGTTGTTGTGCACTCTCCTCAAACAATAGCATGGTATTCTTTCACTGTATTAGCTACTGTAAATTGGAGAGTGCAGTTACGTTAACAAGAATTTAAGCTTTCTGCCCATATAAGACATGTCTATGTCCTGTGAAATTTTTGTTGTTACATACAACGTCATGCTAATCACATTAGCGCACGTTAGCTCACCCGTCCCGCGGGGGCAACACCGATCCGGTATAGATTAAACAAATGTGGTTTCTACTGACAATTGAGATGTACAAACTATTGCATAAGGGGACAACAAGCGGATAAGAGGCAATTCGTAATTTCGATTTAGACAATAATGAGCGAACTAGGACGGACGTAGTGTGACGGCCCTGGATTTTTCTGAACCGTCTCAGTGCTTCTCCTTCCAATAGGGTGTTTTCCCTTTAATTCCCAATTAAATAGCCAGCACCAGCTGTGCAAAAGTGGGGTTGTGATGGAGACGTGAATGAGGATGTGTTCAACCCTCAGTTCCGAAGCTTCTCTATTCCGTTTGTTTTGTTGCCTTTAAACGTGTGTTTTGTAGCCTCATAGAGTTTACCCAGGATCGGATGCACTCTTTGCGTCCGTGGACTACACCTCTCTGTTCTTCGTGGCCTTTCTCCGCTGGAGATCTGTTAGCGGATTGGATTGTCTGACTGACCGACTACAACCTTATTGTATACGGTATTTCATTTGTTTTGATATGATGTATACTGTGATGATTTATGTAGTTAGTTGTAGTTGAGAACTTAGTAAGAGTTGATACGCTTTAAAGTTCTGTGGTAAAATAATATTGATTGTATGATTAATACTGGGTTTACGCTACACTTGTAGGAATGGACAAACATTGCTTGACTAAGGTCACTTGAGTTCCCTGAACTTCTTTGTTGTATGTTGTAGTCTTACAACTTCAAGGTGACATCCTTGATATTCGTCGGACTCAACAACATCTCCAAACTCTAATCCACCATAAATTCAAATGTCTGAGTGAAGAGCAACAACAGAGTGCCATGGAATTCAGAAACTCACTGAGCACTCTAACCCACACACTGACAGAGCTCAGTGAGAGTGGAAGACGGGAAATTACTGGTGCCATGGACAGGCAGTTTGACTACCAACGAAACCAACTCACTGCCACTCTCCAATGGCGCCTGCAACATCACCACACTGAGGTCCTCAAAGATGTTAATTCTGTTTTTTCTCCCATGGTTAACACTGTAGACCACTTGCAGACCGAGCTCTCTAATTGTGTTAAAATGTTGGATGACATGTCTGTGGACATGGCCTCCATTAGGCACAACTCCTTGCACAGAGTTTCTCTGGTGTCCACTTCTGTTCAGACCACTGACGGCCAAGCTGGCACCTCCGAACAGCCAAGACAAGGCCATGCTGCAACCACCCCTTGCAGGATGCAATCCACCATGCATCCTGGTGTTCATTTTCATGGTCCGATAACTCCCTCCCCCTCTACTTCCTCAATCCCTCCTAGCTCGTTTGTTCATGGTGATTTGAGTAGACGTCATGTGGGGGCGATGCCCATTAAATTGCAATTTCACACCTTTGGGGAAAAAAGATGACAGTCCTGATCCGCTAATGTATCTGGAAAGATGTCGTGACTTTCTTGCCCTCAATCCCCTGGCTGACGAAGAACTCCTTGCCACATTGAGGAATGTGTTGCATGGGACAGCTCGAGACTGGTGGGATGTGGCACGTCTCACCACTACCTCCTGGGCTGACTTTGAGGCCAAGTTTTCCTCTGCATTTCTGTCTGAGGACTACACAGATGAGTTGGCAGGCAGAGTCAGAAATCGAGTGCAAAGAGAGAAAGAGAGTATCCGTGACTTTGCATACGGTTACCACTCCCTGTGCAGAAGGTGGAAACCTGGAATTGAGGAGGAAGAGGTCATTAAATTGATCTTGAAGAACATCAACCCACTACTAGCCAGTCAACTCCGAGAACGAGTCACCACTGCCGATGGACTGGTTCGCTTGTGACAGCAGTTTGAGAAGGACAGAGAATGCCAACAGCAATATGACAAAAGAAAGAAACAGACCCCCAAACAGTTACCAAAGCCAGACCATCAACAACAGCCAGAGTCTCCAGCCAAGACCCCTCCCATGTTCTGTTGGAGATGTAGCTTAAAGGGACATTCTTCAGCTACATGTCCAAGACCGTATCAAGTAAACCCTTCCAGAAACCACAAATCACAACAGGCCAACACATCTAACTCTCTTCGCAGGAATGACCATCCTACTCTGGGTGCTTTAACCAGAGCTGAAACCCCAAGAGTCACTGCCAACGCCCCCCCATCGACATCCCTTTCCTTTCAGTTAATACCGCACCAACTGGTGTTACCCCGGTCATCCTGCACACTGCTCAATGAGAAACTATGGAAGGAGGTTAAAGGTCCACAATAGAACTTGAAGCCGTGGACAGAAGGTCCACTCTATCTGGCTGATAGTGAGGCTAAACGACCACTTGGATGGAGTGAGGTAGAGTTCCGCCTGTGTAACCGCTCCTATATGATTCCTTCTGTTATCCTACAAACCAAGAACCTTGCTTTTCCTGTCGTGTTGGGAATTGATTTCATGTACTTCAGTGGTGTCCAGATTGATATCGCATACAATTGCTACTGGTTTCCATACAATCCGAGCAAGAAGCATTTCTTCCAATCAGAAGCTACAAAGTTACATGATTGGGGTTCAAATGTGGCAGTCTTCTCTGCCGTTGCTCCGGTACCACTAACCCTTGATAATCCTTCTGATGATCTCTTTTTACAGGGTGTGAGAAGAGCTCAGCTGGAACAGCCAGAGGAGTTAAGGCTGTTGGAACAGCTGCAGAATAATGCAGATGTATGTACTTCAAAGCTAGGACGCACTGGGCTCCTGAAGCACAAAATATTCCTTACACAGGAAATGCTGATCAAGCAAAAGCCATATCGTTTGTCCCCAGCGAAGCTAATCATCCAAAAGGGACTCATTAATGATATGTTAACACAAGATATAATAGAACGTTCCTCCTCTCCCTGGGCTGCTCCTGTTGTCCTCATCCCAAAAAAGACCGGTGGTCTTAGATTTTGTGTGGACTATAGGAAGACCAACAATGTTTCCCAGACTGATGCCTATCCTCTTCCCACCATCCACGAGATCCTGGAGTCATTGTCTGGCGCTGTTGTGTTCACTATCATTGACCTCAATAGTGGATATTGGCAGGTTCAGATGGACCAGGAAAGCAAGGACAAGACTGCTTTTGTCTGTGCTGAGGGCTTGTTTTCCTTTAAGGTGATGCCTTTTGGATTAAAGAATGCACCTACAGTGCCTTGCGAAAGTATTCGGCCCCCTAAAACTTTGCGACCTATTGCCACATTTCAGGCTTCAAACATAAAGATATAAAACTGTATTTTTTTGTGAAGAATCAACAACAAGTGGGACACAATCATGAAGTGGAATGGCATTTATTGGATATTTCAAACTTATTCAAAGTTTGTGTCTTTTGATGGCATTCATGTGGATCCTGAAAAGACCAAGGCGGTACAAGATTTCCCTGTCCCAACCACACTCAAGGCCCTTCAACGGTTCCTTGGGATGGCTGGATGGTACCATCGGTTTGTGCCGAACTTCTCCCAGGTGGCAGAACCCCTCAACGCGTTGAAGTGAAAAGGAGCGAAATTCCTATGGACGGCAGAGTGCCAGACCTCCTTTGAAACTCTGAAACGACACCTCGTCACACCTCCCATTTTGGGTCATCCCAACTTTGATTGCCCTTTTGTTGTTTACACTGATGCAAGTGACGTTGGACTTGGTGCTGTCCTAGTCCAACAGACTGGACTTGGCACTGAAGAAGTGCTAGCGTTCGCCAGTCGGACATTGAATGGAGCAGAACGGAACTACTCCACAACCGAGCAAGAGTGCCTTGCAGTTGTCTGGGCTTAGGAAAAGGGGAGGTACTACCTGGAGGGAAGACACTTCACTGTGGTCACTGACCATTCCTCCCTTGTGTGGGTGTTCAAGACCAACAAACCATGTACCAGACTCATCAGATGGGCTCTACCGTTGCAAGAGTTCACCTTTGCAGTAGAATACAGGAAAGGAAAATACAACACTGTTCCAGATGCCTTATCCAGAGCTCCTGCTGGTGGTAATGGTGGCCCTCATCTTACATGTGCTACTGTCCTGTCAAGCAGTCGAGACTCACCCAAAACTGACTTTCCCATCCCTGATGAGACCACTTGGAAAGCCCAACAGGATGATCCAGAAGTACAGGCTTTGTACCAGACTATCCTGGAAGATGGAGAAAAGATGGTCAATCCTACCACAAAGCTGACCATCATTGAAGACAAAGTCTACCGAGTTGTACAACTACCTCACAGAACACTCTACCAAATGTACATACCTGAACCTCTGCGCCTTCAACTGCTTTAACATTTCCATGAAGACCCATTAGCTGGTAATTTGGGCAGGTTCAAAACCTACAAGCGGTTGCAAGCATTACTGTACTGGCCACATCTGAGCATGGATGTGAAGTCACACATCCGAAACTGTCAGGTTTGTCAAATGTACAAACCAGAAGGTAGAAAGCCTGCTGGCAAGTTGCAGCAAACGGTGGTTACCCGACCTTGGGAAATGTTAGGAGTGGATTTGATGGGTTCATTTCCTAGAAGCTCCAATCAGAATGTGTACATGCTTGTTTTTGTTGATTACTATTCTAAGTGGGTGGAGCTCTTTTCCCTGTGTCAGGCCACAGCAAGGACTGTCTCTAACATCCTTACGAAAGAGATCCTGACTCACTGGGGAGTGCCTGATTACATCCTGTCTGATCGAGGTTCCCAATTTGTCTCTGATCTCTTTGAGGAGACCTGCCAAAGCTGGAACCAGAGACAGAAGTTGACCACGGCCTATCACCCACAGACCAACCTCACTGAGAGGGTAAATCGAACCTTGAAAACGATGATTGCTTCCTATGTAAGGACCCAGCACAAACACTGGGACAGGCACCTTCACGAGTTTTGATTTGCCTGAATTCTGCTGTGCAAGAGTCCACTGGAGTCACACCTGCAGAGCTGAACCTAAGTCGTCCCCTCCGAGGACCCTTGGATATGGTGCTACAGCCCCAGTAGTTTACTCCAGACGCTGCTTGCTATGACCAGGTAGTCCATCTCCATGACTTGAGAGCTCTTGTCTCAAAGAACATGATCCAGGCTCGACTCAAGCAGAAGATAAATTATGATAAGAACAGACGAGACATGCAGTACCAGCTTCGTGATCGGGTGTGGCTTCGCTCTCATCCCTACTCGAAAGCTGAACAATTCTTCTCGGCCAACCTCACTCCTAAATGTCAAGGACCATATAGGATTGTGGAGCAGATGGGCCCTTTGAACTACAAAGTGGTGAAAGAGGACACAGGTGAAGATATGCGCATTGTCCATGTCTCACGCCTTAAGGTCTGTTACCCCTCGGCTGAGGAATTGGAGGCGATTGAGCGCCGCAAGGTCCTGGATATCTTTGAAGAGGAAAGTGAGGATACTTTTCTCCGATTCCCAGACCCAGAAGTCTCACACCTTAAAGCCTGTGACCCCTCAGCTGAGGAGCGTGAGGTAGTAGTTCTGTGGTAAAATAATTGTTATATTGATTGTATGATTAATACTGGGTTTACGCTACACTTGTAGGAACGGACAAACATTGCGTGACTAAGGTCACTTGAGTTCCCTGAACTTCTTTACCTGGCTGGACTCTTTTTAGGCCCGAGGTACAGGAAATTTCTGGAGGAACCAGAACTCATTGTGTTATATTATTATATGTGTGTGTAATCATTTATGTTGGTAATACAACCCACGCAAAATAATATAGTTGTTTTTAAAGTTCTTTCCAATGTTTTAAGGGTTTATGAAAAGTTTATTTCCATCCTGACTTTTACATAAGTCCTTTTTATTGGTGTAGACTTGACGGACCAGATGAGACTCATTCCCTCCCAAACTAAAAGGAGAAACCAATGTTTTCTCTGGTAGGAACAACCTACCTCCCTATAAATAATAACCTCAAGTCAAAACCGTTACAGTAGTCAATATAACTATTTGTTCAGCACTTTTGAAATGTACAGCGACAGAATTCAGAACATGGGCCGTTCTTACAGAGTACTCCTGTACACCAAGTCAGAACCGTAGGATAAATAAAGAGGTCATATAAGCAGACAATGAAAGCTCTTACAATATTCAACGATTACATTTCTCTAAAACAGGTTATGTGCACCACCAAATTAGAACAGTAGGCGAAATTAAGAGATACAAATAGACCAAATTATGAGGGTGAGGCACATTGAACACATTGAACGCTATTATAGAATGCTGCGTGTGCTGAATTTGCATATGCAAGCCAAGCGCCACTACTACAATCAGTAGCAGTAGGAACTCTGAAAAAAAACACAGCCACCCCATTAAATAGCAGGCTAATGATTGCTTTGCAATACTTACAGTTAGCCACTGATTCCTTCCAAACCACTCATTGTTGAATTAGCGATTTCCAACTTGTTGTGTAATGTTTATGTCCAATGGCCGATGAGCACCGATACGTTTCATCTATAATTTTTCTTCCTTATTTATCTTCATATGACAAGGATTAAAAAGATCTGCCAGAAGATTGTCGACTTGATTCATGATGATGACTGCTACCTTACTAGCTAAGACTTTGAAAGAAATTACATGATCAATCCAATCAAAGCTACTGTACATATTTTGTATTTGTATTTATTATGAATCCCCATTAGCTACTGCCAAGACAGCAGCTACTCTTCCTGGGGTCCAGCAAAATGAAGGCAGTGTCTACAATTTAAAAAAAAACATTACAATACATTCACAGATTTCACAACACATTGTGTGCCCTCATGCCCCTAATCCACCACTACCACATATCTACAGTACTAAATCCATGTGTATGTGTGTATGTTTGTGTTGCTTCACAGTCCGCGCTGTTCGATAAGGTGTTTTGTAATCTGTTTTTTAAATCTAATTTTACTGCTTGCATAAGTTACCTGATGTGGAATAGAGTTCCATGTAGTCATGGTTCTATGTAGTACTGTGCGCCTCCCATAGTCTGTTCTGGACTTGGGGACTGTGAAGAGACCTCTGATGGAATATCTTGTGGGGTATGCATGGGTGTCCGAGCTGTGTGCCAGTAGTTCAAACAGACAGCTGCATTCTACAATACCTCTCATAAATATAAGTAGTGACAAAGTCAATCTCTCCTCCACTTTGAGCCAATGAGAGATTGACATGCCTATTATTAATATTAGCTCTCTGTGTACATCCAAGGTCCAGCCGTGCTGCCCTTTTGAGTCAATTGCAATGTTCCTAAGTCCTTTTTTGTGGCACCTGACCACACGACTGAACAGTAGTCAAGGTGCGACAAAACTAGGGCCTGTAGAACCTGCCTTGTTGATAGTGTTGTCAAGAAGGTAGAAACTAGGGCCTGTAGGATCTGCCTTGTTGATAGTATTGTTAAAAAGGCAGAGCAGCACTTTATTATGGACATGCTTCTCCCCATCTTAGCTACTGTTGTATCAATATGTTTGACCATGATAGTTTATGGTCCAGAGTTACTCCAAGCAGTTAGTCATGTCAACTTGCTCAAATTCTACATTATTTATTTCAAGATTTAGTTGAGGTTTAGGGTTTAGTGAATGATTTGTCCCAAATACAATGCTTTTAGTATTTGAAATATTTAGGGCTAACTTATTCCTTGCCACCCACATTGAAACTAACTGCAACTCTTTGTTAAGTGTTGCAGTCATTTCAGTCGCTGCAGTAGCTGACGTGTATAGTGTTGAGTCATCCGCATATATAGACACTCTGGCTTTACTCAAAGTCAGTGGCATGTCATTCATAAAGATTGAAAAAAGCAAGGTGCATAAACAGCTACCCTGGGGAATTCCTGATTCTAACTGGATTATATATGAGAGCCGTCCATTAAAGAACACCCTCTGTGTTCTGTTAGACAAGTAACTCTTTATCCACAGTATAGCAGGGGGTGTAAAGCCATAACACATACGTTTTTCCAGCAGCAGACTATGATCGATAATGTCAAAAGCTGCACTGAAGTCTAACAAGACAGCCCCCACAATCATTTTATCATCCATTTCTCTCAGCCAATCATCCCTCATTTGTGTAAGTGCTGTGCTTGTTGAGTTTCCTTCTCTATAAGCGTGCTGAAAGTCTGTTGTCAATTTGTTTACTGTGAAATAGCATTGTATCTGGTCAAACACCATTTTTGCCAGAAGTTTACTAAGGGTTGGTAACAGGCTGATTGGTCAGCTATTTGAGCCAGTAAAGGGGACTTTACTATTCTTTGGTAGCAGAATGACTTTAGCTTCCCTCCAGGCCTTTCTAGTAGGCTTAAATTGAATATGTGGCAAATAGGAGTGGCAATATCGTCTGTTATTATCCGCAGTATTTTTCCATCCAGATTGTCAGACCCTGGTGGCTTGACATTGTTGATAGACAACAATACTTTTTTCACCTCGTCCACACTGACTTTACAGAATTCAAAAGTACAGCTCTTGTCTTTCATAATTTGGTCCGATATACTTGGATGTGTAGTGTCAGCGTTTGTTGCTGGCATGTCATCCCTAGATTTGCTTATCTTGCCAATGAAACAGTCATTAAAGTACTTGGCAATATCAGTGGGCTTTGTGATGAATGAGCAATCTGATTCAATGAATGATGGAGCAGAGTTGGCCTTTTTTCCCAAAATGTCATTTAAGGTGCCCCAAAGATTTTTACTGTAATTCTGACCTATTCTGGCTGTGCCGGGTGGAGATTATAACAGATAAGATGTTCATAGATGATCAGCAAGGTCAGATAACAATAATCACAGTGGTTGTTGAGGGTGAAATAGGTCAGCACCTCAGGGGTAAATGTCAGTTGGCTTTTCATAGCCGATCATTCAGAGTATCTCTACCACACCTGCTGTCTCTAGAGAGTTTAAAACAGCAAGTCTGAGACAGCAAGTCTGAGACAAGGTAGCGCGACCGGTGAACAGGTCAGGGTTCCATAGCCACAGGCAGAACAATTGAAACTGGAACAGCAGCACAACCAGGTGGACTGGGGACAGCAAGGAGTCATCAGGCAAGGTAGTCCTGAGGCATGGTCCAAAGGTTCAGGACCTCTGAGAGAAAGAGAAAGAGAGAGAAAAAGAAAAAGAGATTGAATTAGAGAGAGCATACTTAAATTCACACAGGACACCAGATAAGACAGGAGAAATACTCCAGATATAACAGACTGACCCCCCCCCCCCCCCCCCAGGATATAACCCCACCCACTTTGCCAAAGCACAGCCCCCACACCACTAGAGGGATATCTTCAACCACCAACTTACTACCCTGAGACAAGGCAGAGTATAGCCCACGAAGATCTCCCCCAAGGCACAAACCAGAGGGGGGGGCGCCAACCCGGACAGGAAGATCACGTCAGTGACTCAACCCACTCAAGTGACGCACCCCTCCTAGGGACGGCATGGAAGAGCACCAGTAAGCCAATGACTCAGCCCCCGTAATAGGGATTGAGACCAGAAAATCCCAGTGGACAGCTGGGAACGGCCAGGCAGAGACAGCAAAGGCAGTTCGTTACTTCAGTGCCTTTCCGTTCACCTTCACACTCCTGGGCCAGACCAGATGAACCTGTAGCCATATTACTTCAACAGCATTTAACATTAGATCGTCTCTAAGATTTACAGGAATGTGGTTCTGAATATAGACCGCAACACCGCCCACCGTTGACATTTCTGTATTTTCGGTAGATGTTATAACCGGCTATTGCTACCACTGTATCGTCAAATGTATTATCTAAGTGATGTTTCAGAGATAGAATATGAATGTCATCTGCATCCTCCGGGTTATGATAATATGAGCTATTTTTAGCACTTTTCTTTTGCTTGGTTGTTTTTAATGCTCTACTGGGAAGCTTATCTGAAGTAGACTTACTCATGTATTGGAGCTGATAGTGCAGGGTGAGCTGCACAAAGTGGTCTTCCTACTAGGGCACACCGCCTCAGTGCAAACAGTCTAACTCTGGTTCATAGGCTAATGATTACTGCATACAATAACTGTAGGATAAACAGAGGTATTCGTGCAATTAGGGGCACATAAATTATGTTACTTACATTGTGTTTGCCAATGCCCCTAGGATCATGTACAGTTGAAGTCGGAAGTTTACATACACCTAGGTTGGAGTCATTAAAACTCAACATTCAACCACTCCACACATTTCTTGTTAACAAACTATAGTTTTGGCAAGTTGGTTAGGACATCTACTTTGTGCCAAAGCACACCCCCACAAGTCATTTTTCCAACAATTGTTTACAGACAGATTATTTCACTTAAAATTCACTGTATCACAATTCCATTGGGGCAGAAGTTACACACACTAAGTTGACTGTGCTTTTAAACAGCTTGGAAAATTCCAGAAAATTATGTCATGGATTTAGAAGCTTCTGATAGGCTTATTGACATCATTTGAGTCAAGTGGAGGTGTACCTGTGGATGTATTTCAAGGCCTACCTTCAAACTCAGTGCATCTTTGCTTGAAATCATGGGAAAAATCTAAAGAAATCAGCCCAAAATTGTAGACCTTCACAAGTCTGGTTCATCCTTGGTAGCAATTTCCAAACACCTGAAGGTACCACGTTCATCTGTACAAACAATAGTATGCAAGTATAAACACCATGGGACCACACAGCCGTCATAGCGCTCAGGAAGGAGATGTGTTCTGTCGCCTAGAGATGATCAATCCCAATCAATCCCAGAACAACAGCAAAGGACCTTGTGATGATACTGGAGGAAACCGGTACAAAAGTATCTGTATCCACAGTAAAAATGAGTCCTATATCGACACAACCTGAAAGGCCGCTCAGCAAGGAAGAAGCCACTGCTCCAAAACCGCCATAAAAAAGCCGGACTACGGTTTGCAACTGCACATGGGGACAAAGATTGTACTTTTTGGAGAAATGTCCTCTGGTCTGACGAAACAAAAATAGAACAGTTTGGCCATAATGACCATTGATATGTTTGGAGGAAAAAGGGAGGGGCATGCAAGCCGAAGAACTACTACTAGCCAAGATGATTTTGGATGTTAATCTATGCCAGGACCCAAAGGGCTTAAATGTTTGATGTCTACCCTTACTAAGGACTTACACTTGGCCTGTGACGTAGTGTTCCCATAAGTGACAGAACACTGAGCCAATCACAGCGCAATGCTCCTATTTTCTGTTGGCTTGACCCACCACCACAGAAAGCACTGAGCTAGGCTGAAACACCTGCATTTTGGAGCCGCCTTACTCAAGTAAGCAAAAAAAGAGACCATGTTTGTATGCAGCTTTATTAACTCAATGATATATCCTTTTTTACATTGTTTACAAACTTCATGTGCGACAAGTATTAATGCCAAAATAACATGCAAAATTGTCAAGACCCCACTCCCCAAAAATATATGTAGGGCTCAAAACAGGTGGGACGCTGAATGTTGGTCGCCACTGATTCTGATCTACTTTCTTTCCGGCTGTCTTTTGTAGCCATTTATGAATGCGTTTCTATGGGCTAAAGTAGTAAAGGACAAATTCAAGATTATATAAAATAAAATATTTTATACCTTAAGGTTGTTAAGCAATCACACCATATGAAGCAATTATTTGTTATAATGTCAATTTATTGCTCATTAATCAATAGTAATACCATAAATTGCAGTCTGACATAGAATGCAAGTCCTCAACAGATTAAACCTGATTAACACCATACAAACAGAGCATAAGTATCAACAGAAAACACATCATTAAACAATTGGGATCAAGTTAACTGAAAAAATATATATTTGTATTACAATGACAGCCATGTCCATACTTCACTCATAAATAAACACAACAGCCCAGTCTGCCTCATACAGCGTTGCCGTGTACAGTATGGTTGCCACAATTCTATTCAGACTATTCAGGACATACAGGAATGATTTACCTGAGATCAACTCAAATGGGATACAAAAACATGGCAACCTCATCCACAGAGAAATATACAACACTTACTGTACAGACAAAGACAATCAGGAAAATAGATCAGTGTGAGCATCGTGATACATGTATTCAATTGTGTTTGGACTAGGCATTTATATCTAACTAAACACACACACTCACATGGCAAGAATGATAAAACTCATTCCCCCAAACCACTGTCAGGTTTCGTCTTTGCATCCATAGCAGGGTGAAGTCAGCTTCATCTCAAGCCCAGAAGACATGATCAGAGGTTCATAAAGATACTGTCATATTAGTAATTGTCAGAGTATGCCTACAAAACTACAGCCTTAATATTATGTGGTTGTTTAAGATTGAGAAAGAACAGTGGTCATTGTGAAATATTGTCAGAAGTGAGTGGTTACAGCAAGGTATATATATCCCTTGTGGTCAAGCTGCTGGCCCAGGAGATCTTTCAAATAAGAAACAGAATACTCTAGCTAGTCTATCTAATCCTGTGATTGACAAATCGGAGCTATGAGAGCCGTTTTCCAAACGCAACAATCAAACAATGAGGCACAAACGCAAACTGGCATGTCCAGCAACCAGGGCTGGCAGACAATGACAAATACACATCCCGATAGCGTAATACACTATGTTCAAGGCCAGGATGCAAGGAATACAATTGCCTAAATCGAATTAACTATGGAGTGCTGGTTTCTACTCTCAGGAATTCATGAAGATATTTGATATGATATTCAGCATCTGGAAATGTAAAGGACTTATTGTACAAAGAGAGAACATCCAAAGCCAGTTGGGTGTTGTTCCCAGAACAAATAATTTGCACTTTTATTTGCAAAATGTAGCTTATTTTGGTTAGTGTACGTTTTCCCTAAGCACACTACCGGTTAAAAGGTTTAGAACACCTACTCATTCAACGGTTGTACTTTATTTTTACTATTTTCTACATTGTAGAATAATAGTGAAGACATCAAAACTATGAAAAAACACATAGGAATAATCTAGTAACCAAAAAAAGTGTTAAAGAAATCCAAATATATTTTATATTTGAGATTCTTAGCATTCTCTCAACCAGCTTCATGAGGTAGTCACCTGGAATGCATTTCAATAAACAGGTGTGCCTTGTTAAAAGTTAAATTGTTGAATTCTTTCCTTCTTAATGAATTTGAGCCAATCAATTGTGCTGTGACAAGGTAGGGGGGTTTACAGAAGATAGCCCTATTTGGCAAAAAACAAAGTCCATATGATGGCAAGAACAGCTCAAATAAGACTAGAGAAAATACAGTCCATCATTACTTTAAGACATGAGGGTCTGTCAAAGCGGGAAATTTCAGAGTTACTTCTGCTGCAGAGGATAAGTTCCTTATAGTCACCAGTCTCAGAAACTGCAGCCCAAATAAAAGCTTCACAGAGTTCAACCGGTCAGAGGAGACTGTGTGAATCAGGCCTTCATGGTTGAATTGCTGCAAAGAAACCACTAGTAAAGGACACCAATAAGAAGAAGAGACTTGGTTGGGCCAAGAAACAGGAGCAATGGACATTAGACCGGTGGAAATCTGTCCTTTGGTCTAAGGTCCAAATTAGACATTTTTGGTTCCAACTACCATGTCTTTGTGAGACGCGGTGTGGGTGAACGGATGATGTCCGCATGTGTATTTCCCACCGTGGCGCACGGAGGAGGAGGTGTGATGGTATGGGGGTTCTTTGCTGGTGATACTGTCTGTGATTTATTTAGAATTCAAGGCACATCTAACCAGCATGGCTACCACAGCATTCTGCAGTGACATGCCATCCCATCTGGTTTGCGCTTAGAGCCACTATCATTTGTTTTTCAACAGGACAATGACCCAACACACCTCCAAGGCTGTGTAAGCACTATTTTGCCAAGAAGGAGAGTGATGAAGTGCTGCATCAGATGACCTGGCAATCCCCCGACCTCAACCAAATTAAGATGGTTTTGGGATGAGTCGGACAGCAGCGTGAAGGAAAAGCAGCCAACAAGTGCTCAGCATGTGGGAACTCCAAGACTGTTGGAACAGCATTCCAGGTGAAGCTGGTTGAGAGAATGCCAAAAGTGTGCAAATCTGTCATCAAGGCAAAGGGTGGCTATTTGAAGAATATCAAATAGAGAAATATATTTGTTACTACATGATTCCATATGCGTTATTTCATAGTTTTGATGTCTTCACTATTATTCTACAATGTTGAAAAAAGTAAAAGAAAGAAAAACCCTGACCGTTATTGTAAGCGGCAGGGTACAGTAGTAAAATGGTGCATGCGTTAAGTTCGTAGGAATCAAAGTTGTAAATCACAAATTAAACCATCATACTGGTATCTCTACTCAGCACAGAGATGAATAAAGGTGAATAAAACACTTTTTAATGCAGAACTACATATTCAAAAAGTTCAACGCGGAAACCATAGTCATAGAGTTATAAAAAAAATAAAAGACACTTGAAGCAATTGGGTTGGAAGTGCAGAAGGCAAATTGACCCGAGCCTTCCCGTCCAGTGCCTCAAAGGGTTATTTGTTCTGTTTTTATCCCTTCCCTGTCCCTTTTTAGCATTTGTGTGGCGCTGTCTTTACAAGTATTACCACATTCCAGTGACATGAATCCATACAATACTCTACTCATGTTGTTGCTTCTGGTGACCTCTTTAGGTTCCCTGTCTGTCAATCACTGTGGACCAGTTCAAAAAGCGCTGAAAAGGTTGGAATCATAGAGAGCATGAGAAAGATAATTAGGAGAGTTGTGTGAGCAGGATAGAGCTTAAAATGGCTCATGAGGACAGCTTGGAGTAGCTGGGTGGTGAGAACTTGCGCTTCAGGTATTTGATGATATAGAGAGGGAGACAGCTGACGACAGTGATCACTGACACCTTCCAAAGGAAGGCTGGTGTCGTGATGAAGCCCAGGTCTGGGATAAAATAAAATAAAAAACACAGGTTAGAAATCTGTCCAAATAACGGCACATACAATATGTGCAAGGCACTAACATGTTGATATACATTAATTTATTATCACTTTATTCAAAAGATTTGGTTGATAATTATGGATCCATGCTATCTGTTTAAAAGAGCTTTGCACACATGCCTGGAATGAGACATCACTGAGTGGAATGGTAAAACAATATAAGTAGCAGGAAAATATGCTCAATACGTCACATCAAATATGGCTGCAAAAGACATGGTCAGAGTCTGGTCACTAAAGGAACGTGAACAGTGCTGAGCAGTCACAGCACGGTCAAAAACAGTGATGAGAAGAGAGTGTGAAAAGGAAGTGGAAGAGAAGAGGTAGTGTTTCCAGTGCTGCACACCTACCCAGAAATGCTCCAAAGGACACTCTGCCTATGCCTGTCCCAAGGACACATACAGTAGCAAAAGAGAGGATGAGCAGCAGAGAGAGAGAGACCAAATGAGTGCATGAGAGAGAAAAAAACAGGGAAAGTAATACAGGAGCGAGCGAGGGAGAAGGGGAGAGGGAGAGAAAAGATGGCAGACACGAACAAAGCACAGACCTCCAAGGTATAATTGGGTTAACTCATAAACATAAGTGCATCAAACTAAAACACACAAGCTGTAGTGCAAAGGGTGAGACTGTTCCACTACAAGATTAAAGTGTTCGTAAAAAACTGCCCTCCACATAACAAAAAGCAGAGTAACATCAAATAATTTCCCCTCAACACTTATCAAAACAACAGCAAACAGCATAATATTTTTAGTTTTTTTTACTTTGGCCCTAAGGGGATAAATAACATTTAATTGAGTTGTTTTTTCCCCTCAGGTAAACAACATTTGCTTACCGAAGTACTCATTGAGGAAGGCAAGCGAGGCTATGTAGCAGCCCAGACTGAAGAACTCTGCTAGCACCATGAGCCAGTGCCAGGTACGGATGTTGAGTGCCACCATGAGCAGTTCGGTGAGGATCAGCGCAGTGAAGGAGATGGCCACCACGTGCACAAACTCCGACTCAAACAACACCAGTGCGCCGTACATCAGGATGCCACCTGGGGGCGCCAAGAAGAAGTGTTAGTGACGTAGTACTGGTTGAGTAACAGGTTAACTTCATTGGCTGTTGGCAAGGGATTCCGCTACCAGACAGGTTAACCAGCTTGAGAAAGAAACTAGAGAATGATCAACTAGAATGAATTCTAGTCATCAACTACAATCAAATTGTTTCTAGTTAATAACAATAAGACCTAACATAAAATGTACCAGCTTATTATTTTAGGGAACCAAATATGACAAGTACATTAGGCCTTTGATTTGGTTTACTTCTTAAGTTACTTTGATCCCCATTGCTCACTGAAAGTCTGTTATTCAAAATATGTATTAGGATTCAAGTAAGTCTTAAGACACAGGATCTGACTCAATTACAGTATTTATGAGGGCAAACAGACAATAGGTCCAAGTGTATCCAAAAACCAACCAGGTAAACCACTGAGTACTGTAGCTTGACACTCATTCATCAATTCTATAGTGGTGCCTACTGTATTTTGATAGCCTTTCATTTAATTATAACACGGCGCAAATTGAGCTTAATGGCCTATTACTGATCACATAATTGCCTTTTCCATACAGTCTACATACAGTGCATTCCTGGGAGTTAAACTCTGTAATAAATTAAAACCGACGATCGTGGCCTGATATTTTTCTCCCCCCTCATATCTCCCTGTTTTTCATTGGACTTTGGTAATAGACCTTTAATTAAAAAACGAGAGCTGTCAGGAAGTGACGCTTCAGTGAGAACATAGATCTTTCTCAATACGCTGCATGGCTTAGCGATTACAGAAATATCGATTTACTGGACAGACAAAAGCCTGCGTGTAACTGCAGATGATGCTTGGAAACCTAAGCTACTGAGAAACAGGACTGTCTGAGAGTCAGGGAGCCAGGGGACTCACGGTATCGCACATAGTAAAAATGATGAAATATAAGTGTGGTGCCTGGACGGTCAGTAATAAAAGGTGTTTAAGCTGCGCTTCGTTCAGGTTGCTTTCAGAAGAGCTGCCTTACTGTGCGGATGGATCATTTGGATATAAGAGTTGTGCACCTGGCCAACATCTTCATAATATCCATAATGTTTAGAAGCACCCTCCACTGTGTGTTTAGTATCCATCATCTTCATTAATATCCATCATGTTTAGAAGCACCCTCCCCTGTGTGTTAGTATCCATCATCTTCATAATATCCATAATGTTTAGAAGCACCCTCCCCCCTGTGTTAGTATCCATCATCTTCATAATATCCATCATGTTTAGAAGCACCCTCCCCTGTGTGTTAGTATCCATCATCTTCATAATATCCATCATGTTTAGAAGCACCCTCCCCTGTGTGTTAGTATCCATCATCTTCATAATATCCATAATGTTTAGAAGCACCCTCCCGTGTGTTAGTATCCATCATCTTCATAATATCCATCATGTTTAGAAGCACCCTCCCCTGTGTGTTAGTATCCATCATCTTCATAGTATCCATAATGTTTAGTAGCACCCTCCCCTGTGTGTTAGTATCCATCATCTTCATGATATCCATCATGTTTAGAAACACCCTCCCCTGTGTGTTAGTATCCATCATCTTCATAATATCCATCATGTTTAGAAGCACCCTCCCCTGTGTGTTAGTATCCATCATCTTCATAATATCCATCATGTTTAGAAGCACCCTCCCCTGTGTGTTAGTATCCATCATCTTCATAATGTCCATGTTTAGAAGCACCCTCCCCTGTGTGTTAGTATCCATCATCTTCATAATATCCATCATGTTTAGAAGCACCCTCCCCTGTGTGTTAGTATCCATCATCTTCATAATATCCATCATGTTTAGAAGCACCCTCCCCTGTGTGTTAGTATCCATCATGTCCATCATGTTTAGAAGCACCCTCCCCTGTGTGTTAGTATCCATCATCTTCATAATATCCATAATGTTTAGTAGCACCCTCCCCTGTGTGTTAGTATCCATCATCTTCATAATATCCATCATGTTTAGAAGCACCCTCCCCTGTGTGTTAGTATCCATCATCTTCATAATATCCATCATGTTTAGAAGCACCCTCCCCTGTGTGTTAGTATCCATCGTTAGATTTCCAGGTATACAGTTCTAACTCAGAAAGCTGCAGTATCCTGTCATTTCTCTTACCTTGGTAAATACTGATCAACACCCAAATGAGAAAAGTCTTGAAAGACAAGGAACGACCCTAGAAGAGAAAAATACAGAATTGCAGACATCATAATCTAATTCCTGTCAAACCACAACTTTTGAATTCACTTTAACCTGTTAAACCCTTCATGTATAGAGTAAATTGAGTAAATTGACCATCCATTCCCCGTCAGCCTGTATTATATAGGAGAGGTTGCCATTTTACCTTGGTGAGGTCTTTGTAAAGCTCAGGGTATAGCAGAGCCATCTCTGGCTTCACGTCCTGGTCCAGAACCAGGGAAAATACAGGGAACATCGTGTAGATGGTAGAATACCTGCACAGAAGGGGAGAACACAGGACTGAGGTAATACAGAACACTGGACCAGTGCATCAATAGAAAGGGTCTCACCACCTCATGTTTAGATGCATGCACATACTGTACGCACCAATGGAAACAATTGCAGTAGAAATATAGACAACCACATACCCAACCATGAGAAAACCCTGGTACAAAGGGACTGATGCAAAGTAGAAAATGGAGGAAAACACTGCCTGCAAAGAGGGAGAGATGAGACACATTTCATTCAAGTCCTTCCATATTCAGTACTAGTAACATAAACATGTTCAGGTATGTTACCTGCATGGTTGATATGATCATGCCTCGGTGCATGACAAACTGGCCCAGGGCTGCTGAACGCTTGTAGCTGTTCCTGCCGTGGACCATGAGCAGCCGGCCAATGTGCTTAAACTGAGTGATGGAGAAATCTGCCGCCAGGGATGCCTGCTTCCCCTCCTGCATGGGGAGAGCATAAGTGTGTAATGTTACTCTACAGAAGGACACATCCCCATAACCGACTCAATACGGCACCCATAACAGGTTTAGCATTTGATTTGACTATTTAACGTTATAATATGTGGATAGGATAAGAGGAGTGATATGGTGATATGGGTTGTTTACCTTTCCTTCAATGCCGATGCCACAGTCTGCTGCCTGTATCATACTGACATCATTACCTCCATCACCTGGGAGAGACAAGAGAGGACCAGCCACAGGCTCAATAATATTATGTAAAAGAGCCATATGGAAATAAGGCTTACGCCCCAGGATGATGACAGAACAATGTTAACAATGATGCTTGTGCTGTTTGATTGCCATCTTGTGGACATAATAGGTGTGTGTACCTTCTCATACTGGGTCTAGTTTATTCTTTTTCAATTAGTGAGGAATTTTCTACAATTGACTTATTTAATCATTTGGCATTCATTGTACACAGATCATTGTAGCAGTTGTGTCTGATACAAAGGATGAGAGTGGTTAGTTGTTATGCATCTGGGTCTTGCCCAGGGTGCAAAGGGGCTCACCTATGGCACAGGTTCTGTTGGCTGTGTGCTGCTTGAGAAGGTGGACAATCTGGGCTTTCTGAGTGGGGGAGCAGCGACAGCAGACTACTGCTGGACACTGACACGCCAGCTCCACAAACTCATGCTCATAGTACCGTAGACACACCTGTGGGAAGAGAAACATACTGACACGCCAGCTCCACAAACTCATGCTCATAGTACCGCAGACACACCTGTGGGAAGAGAAACATACAGACACGCCAGCTCCTCAAACTCATGCTCATAGTACCGCAGACACACCTGTGGGAAGAGAAATATACTGACACGCCAGCTCCTCAAACTCATGCTCATAGTACCGTAGACACACCTGTGGGAAGAGAAACACATCCGGACCCACACAAGAACATTTACATAATGAAGTATTTACTGTACCATCTCTTCAGATCCATTATCATTATTTTTTATACCTTTTATTTAACTACGTAAGTCAGTTAAGAACAAATTCTTATTTACAATGACGGCCTAGGAACAGTGGGTTAACTGCCTTGTTCAGGGGTAGAACGACGGATTTTTACCTTGTCAGCTCAGGGATTATATCCAGCAACCTTTCGGTCACTAGTCCAACACTCTAACCACTAGGCTACCTGTCGCCCTGTCAATCAATGATGTTATAATTAAGCAACAAGGCGAGAGTGGGTGTTCAGCCAAGGGCTGTTCTTCTGCACAACGCATAGTGCCTGGATACAGCCCTTAGCCGTGGTATATTGGCCATATACCATAAATCCCAGAGGTGTCTCTGCTATTATAAACTGGTTACCAATGTAATTAGAGCAGTAAAAATAAATATTTTGTCATACCTATGGTATACAGTCTGATATACAGTGAGAGGAAAAAGTACTTGATCCCCTGCTGATTTTGTACGTTTGTCCACTGACAAAGAAATTATCAGTCTATCATTTTAATGGGATGGTTTATTTGAACAGTGAGAGACAGAATAACAACAAACAAATCCAGAAAAATGCATGTCAAAAACATTATAAATTGATTTGCATTTTAATGAGGGAAATAAGTATTTGACCCCCTCTCAATCAGAGATTTCTGGCTTCCAGGTGTCTTTTATACAGGTAACGAGCTGAGATTAGGAGCACAGTCTTAAAGGGAGTGCTCCTAATCTCACTGTGTTACCTGTATAAAAAGACACCTGTCCACAGAAGCAATCAAACAGATTCCAAACTCTCCACCATGGCCAAGACCAAAGAGCTCTCCAAGGATGTCAGGGACAAGATTGTAGACCTACACAAGGCTGGAATGGGCTACAAGACCATCGCCAAGCAGCTTGGTGAGAAGGTGACAACAGTTGGTGCGATTATTCGCAAATGGAAGAAACACAAAAGAACTGTTAATCTCCCTCGACCTGGGGCTCCATGCAAGATCTCACCTCGTGGAGTTGCAATGATCATGAGAACGGTGAGGAATCAGCCCAGAACTACACGGGAGGATCTTGTCAATGATCTCAAGGCAGCTGGGACCATAGTCACCAAGAAAACAATTGGTAACACACTACGCCGTGAAGGACTGAATCCTGCAGCGCCCGCAAGGTCCCCCTGCTCAAGAAAGCACATATACATGCCCGTCTGAAGTTTGCCAATGAATATCTGAATGATTCAGAGGACAACTGGGTGAAAGTGTTTTGGTCAGATGAGACCAAAATGGAGCTCTTTGGCATCAACTCAACTCGCCGTGTTTGGAGGAGGACGAATGCTGCCTATGACCCCAAGAACACCATCCCCACCGTCAAACATGGAGGTGGAAACATTATGCTTTGGGGGTGTTTTTCCTGCTAAGAGGACAGGACAACTTCACCGCATCAAAGGGACGATGGACGGGGCCATGTACTGTCAAATATTGGGTGAGAACCTCCTTCCCTCAGCAGGGGTATTGAAAATGGGTCATGGATGGATATTCCAGCATGACAATGACCCAAAACACATGGCCATGGCAACAAAGGAGTGGCTCAAGAAGAAGCACATTAAGGTCCTGGAGTGGCCTAATCCCATAGAAAATCTGTGGAAGGAGCTGAAGGTTTGAGTTGCCAAACGTCAGCCTCGAAACCTTAATGTGACTTGGAGAAGATCTGCAAAGAGGAGTGGGACAAAATCCCTCCTGAGATGTGTGCAAACCTGGTGGCCAACTACAAGAAACATCTGATCTCTGTGATTGCCAACAAGGGTTTTGCCACCAAGTACTAAGTCATGTTTTGCAGAGGGGTCAAATACTTATTTCCCTCATTAAAATGCAAATCAATTTATAACATTTTTGACATGCATTTTTCAGGATTTTTGTTGTTATTCTGTCTCTCACTGTTCAAATAAACATTGATAATTTCTTTGTCAGTGGGCAAACGTACAAAATCAGCAGGGGATCAAGTACTTTTTTCCCTCACTGTACCACGACTGTTAGCCAATCAGCATTCAGGGCTCAAACCACTCAGTTTATGTTTTTTTTGGCTGCATCTACATTACAATCTGCTTTGAGGGGTCTGTGAGAAGTGTTTGTGCTGTAGTACCTCCAAGGAGTCTCCAGAGATGACCAGAGCACAGTCGTGTTTCCTTCTGAAGGCATTGAGCTCCAGATGGGCCTCTCCTCTGTTGGAGACCTGCTCGAGAGCCAGGCAACACAATTAGTGGAAGGACAGATACAGGACTATTTCTTCATCCCTTTAACACTCATCAAGTGACAGATTATTATCTTAAGATGAAAAAGAAAGAGAAGCGTACCGATCTGAATACATGAATATCTTGGCTTCTGGACACCAAATGGGAGCTTTTAGCGATACAAGTAGCTGTCTCCAGCTTATCCCCGGTAAGCATCCATATCTGAAGAGATAACAAAACCATGACATGGAATCAGTGACAGCATTAAAAGCACCATTTTACCGTATTTCATATTATACAAGGACTAGTCAGATTCTGGTATGACATGGAATACATATTTTTCACAGCTAACATTATACTGTACATGGAAAGGACAGCGCAATATAAATGCAGCCAACATATAACAAGTTCGCAGGTGTAGTAAAACACAGAAGAATAGTGTGGTCTCACACCTTGATCCCAGCGTTTCTGAGGAGCTCCAGGGTTGGCCTGACGTCAGCCTGTAGTTGGTCCTCAACCCCAGTCAAACACAGAAGCTCCATCTCCCTCTCCAGACTCTCTACCACTGCTGACACCTTCAGAGCCCGGTCATGGATACTCAGCTTGGCCTGGTTGTAACGGTTCTACACAGAGGGAAAGATAGTCAGTCAGTGAGGGAGGCAGAGATGAGAAAGGAAGTGATAATGAAAGAGATAGGGAGGTAGAAATCCAGCCAAAGGGAGAAAATCAGAGAGAAATAAATAACCGTTGCAAAAGTGTGTAGCGCATAGGGCAAAAGAGGAAAGGAAATAAGTGGAATGAGGGCAAGTTGGCAGCTCATTCGGTTTGAAGATTATTTTCAATTCAGCAGGACATTAAGGAGGGACATTATGTTTTGCACCTCAAAGTCTGTATACTGCTCTTCAGACAAAGATTTCTTAGCCACCACCAGGGTCCGAAGCCCTTCCCTGGCCATGTTCCCACACTGAGAACAAAAGAGGGGATAGTTAGGAAAGTTAGGAAAGAAATTACTGAACATTTGTAGAGACAAACATACTCTATAGTCCAGTCAGATACATATTTATTAAACAAACACTATGTTTCAACAAATTTCATATTGCATACAGTAGGTTTAACATACGCTGAATAGCATACAGTACAGGGATAGATCATTTCATCTAATTGAGAGTCAGCTGCATCAGAACAGCACGTACAGTCAACCAACAAAGACAGAAATCAATGGGGAATAACGTCGCCTCGGGAGAAAGTTCAGAGGACACAAAACCACATTTTATTGTTTTATATGAAACGCCAATGAGCTGAAAGTGACGCGCTGATTGCTTATTGACATGGTACCCATATAGCACCACTGCTTGGACAGTCTACGGGATATTACAGTCAATGGAACATCATTAACACCATTGTTAGGAATATGACATACTGGATGCGTCACAAATGGCACCTTAATCCCTATATAGTGCATTATATTAAACCAACGCCCTGGTCAAAAATAGTGCACTAAATAGGGAATAGGGTGCAATTTGGGACGCATGCATTAATGCCTCCTAGGAAAGGAATCCACTTCATGTTGGTCACTAATTAAATCAAAAACAGCCCCTGGTCCTAAATGACTCAATATTGCCAATACAATTATGAACATACAGTATTGCACACCCAGTCATGGGAGGGCCTGTTGATCTTGTGATGAATGAATGTCCTGGTTAACAACAGAGGTAATTACCCTGCATGTGTTCGATACATTTTGTTCATACGTACAACAGTCTGGATGGAAGCCTTACCTCCTCCTCCAGCCAATCATTGTACTGCACGATACTCGCCATGGCAACATCAGCACCCTTCATATAAAACGTGATGTCACCTGTGGTCTCCTCCTAGAGCAGAATATGAGAGAAAATGTAGATGTATAATCATATAAAAAGCATTCCAGTACATATAGTACGAACACCAGACCTACATTCAAATATAATTTTTGTTAACATGTCTAGATGGGGTTTGCACCATTCGGACTTTTCTACGGGTTCCATTAGAGCAGGAAAGCTCAACCAAGTACAGCTTAAGTATTTGAAATTATTTCAAATAGTATTTAAACCCAGGACTGACTAACACACACACACACACACACAGTACCAGTACCAGTGAAAAGTTTGGACCCACCAACTCATTCAAGAGTTTTTCTTTATTTTTAAAATGTTCTACATTGTAGAATAATAGTGAAGATATCAGAACTATGAAATAACACATATGGAATCATGTAGCAACCAAGCCTCTTTGCTTGACATCATGGGAAAATCAAATAGAAATCAGCCAAAAACTCAGAAAACGAATTGTAGACCTCCACAAGTCTGGTTCATCCTTGGGAGCAATTTCCAAACACCTGAAGGTACTACGTTCATCTGTACAAACAATAGTACACAAGTATAAACACCATGTGACCAAGCAGCCATCATACAGTTCAGGAAGGAGACGTGTTCTGTCTCCTAGAGATGAATGTACTTTGGTGTGAAAAGTGCAAATCAATCCAAGAACAACAGCAAACAACAAAGCACCTTGTGAAGATATGCTGGAGGTAACAGGTACAAAAGTATCTATATCCACAGTAAAACGAGTCCTATATCGACATAACCTGAAAGGCCGCTCAGCAAGGAAGAAGCCACTGCTCCAAAACCACCATAAAAAAGCCAGACTACGGTTTGCAACTGCACATGGGGACAAAGATCATACTTTTTGTAGAAATGTCCTCTGGTCTGATGAAACAAAAATAGAACTGTTTGGTCATAATGACCATCGTTATGTTTGGAGGAAAAAGAGGGAGGCTTGCAAGCAGAAGAACACCATCCCAACCGTGAAGCACGGGGGTGGCAGCATCCTGCTGTGGGGTTGCTTTGCTGCAGGAGGGACTGGTGCACTTCACAAAATAGATGGCTTCATGAGGTAGGAAAATTATGTGGATATATTGAAGCAACATCTCAAGAAATCAGTTAAGTTAAAGCTTGGTCGCAAATGGGTCTTCCAAATGGGCAATGAACCCAAGTATACTTCCAAAGTTGTGGCAAAATGGCAAAGGACAACAAAGTCAAGGTATTGGAGTGGCCATCACAAAGCCCTGACCTCAATCCTATAGAAAATGTGTGGGCAGAACTGAGAAAGTGTGTGCGAGCAAGAAGGCCTACAAACCTGACTCAGTTACACCAGCTCTGACAGGAGGAATGGGCCAAAATTTACCCAACTTATTGTGGGAAGCTTCTGGAAGGCTACCCGAAGTCTTTGACCCAAGATAAACAATTTAAAGGCAATGCTACCAAATACTAACAGCTCAAATAAGCAACAAAAAAACAACAGTCCATCACTTTAAGACATGAAGGTCAGTCAATGTGGAAAATTTCAAGAACTTTTACAGTTCCTTCAAGTGCAGTCACAAAACCATCAAACACTATGATGAAACTGGCTTTCATGAGGACTGCCACAGGAAATGAAGACAAAGTTACCTCTGCTGCAGAGGATATGTTCATTAGAGTTAGTAGCCTCAGAAACTGCAGCCCAAACAAATGCTTCACAGAGTTCAAGTAACAGACACATCGCAACATCAACTGTTCAGAGGAGACCGCGTGAATCAGGCATTCATGGTTGAATTGCTGCAAAGAAACCACTACTAAAGGACACCAATAAGAAGAAGAGACTTGCTTGGGCCAAGAAACACAAGCAATGGACATTAGACCGGTGAAAATATGTCTTTTGGTCGGAGGAGTGCAAATTTGAGATTTTTGGTTCCAACCGCCGTGTTTTTGTGAGACGAAGAGTAGGTGAACCCCATTTGAGGTTCCCACAGTGAAGCATGGAGGAGGTGGTGTGATGGTGCTTTGCTGGTGACACTATGTTATTTATGTTGAATTCAGGGCACTCTTAACCAGCATGGCTACCACAGCATTCTGCAGCGATACGCCATCCCATCTGGTTTGTGCTTAGTGGGACTATCATTTATTTTTCAACAGAACAACAACCCAACAGACCTCCTGGCTGTGTAAGGGCTATTTGACCAAGGAGAATGATGGAGTGCTGCATCAGATGACCTGGCCTCCATAATCCCCCGACCTCGACCCAATTGAGATAGTTTGGGATGAGTTGGACCGCAGCAGAGTGAAGGAAAAGTGGGCCAACAAGAGCATGTGGGAACTCCCTCAAGACTTTTGGAAAAGCATTCCAGGTGAAGCTGGTTGAGAAAATGCCAAGAGTGTGCAAAGCTGTCATCTATTCAAAAGGTGGCTACTTTGAAGAATCTCAAATATATTTAGATTTGTTTACAACTTTTTTGGTTACTACATGATTACATATGTGTTGTTTCATAGTTTCGATGTCTTCACTCTTATTCTACAATGTAGAGAATAGTAAAAATAAAGAAAAACCCTGGAATGAGTAGGTGTGTCCAAACTTTTTACTGATACTGTAGTTTTGTTGACCATTACATGGATGGTAACTACGTCCATACCCTGATGATGATGCCCATCCTCTTGCTCTCTGAGGTGAAGGGGAAGATCTGCAGGATGTAGTAGGTTAGGACCTGTCCTGCTGGGGTCTTCAGCTGCAGGGAGGTCAGGTCCCTGTTCACCAGAGTCAGCCCTACGCTCTCCGTCCACCGCACCAGCGCCACCTGAAGAGGAGCAACGTACACACACACACAGTAAGGTCAATGGTCAGGAACACACCTGCACTACTACACAGACCCAGGCCCTCTGTGCCTCTCACTAGGGGCTAGCTACGGGTCCACATAGAGGGTTCAGAGGTCAAGGTTAGGGGCTCTGTGTACGCTCACAGGGTCAACTTCCTGATCGCCTTGAATCAAAGGAAACACACAGGAAAGTAACTGGTTCATTGTTAAGTATCATTCACAGCTGAGAGGGAATGAGAGACAGAAGGAGACTGTTGGCCTCATAGTAACAGAAGGACTAACTATAACTCAGTGGCCAATTATTACACAATAGAAGAATGGTGAATAATCCTGAAGTCATAGGCTATGCTTTAGATTAAGACATATGGTGAAGGGACAAATGTGTTATCCAGGACCATTATAATGGTTGATAAACTAAAAAATATACACATTTGGATCATTTGTTTTGTCCAATAATCTTAAGTATCACTTGTGGTCAAAAAGCATAAAAAGGTGACATGGCCAATAATTGAAACAGAAAGGCAAGTAGTAAAACTGGGCTCTACTTAGTTATCATAATGAATGGGGATCTTTGTGTGCGTGTCTCTTCCCCAATAATGCGGCATATGTTCAACCACAGCTTCATGTAAACAACCAACATATCCATGCTCAGTGTGCCAAAATAAATACATTCTGTGGTTTAACAACTGGTTGTATTACACATTGAACTACAAGAACATGCTTTGCATTTCACCATTTCATTGTGATGCAGTACAGCCATTTACTGGATATAACCCAAAATCCTGAAGCATCCACAGTTGTAATATTGATAGTTTGTTGCCTTACAAATACTCTGTATACAATGCTCTAGGTGCCTTATCTCTGGAGTGGAGTCCATTCACAAACAGAGGAGTGTTTTTCCTGTTGTCTTTTCCCTCCTCTCCTCAGCAGGAACTCCTGCCCCCCAAGTGAGTGTTCAGCTGCACACGACTCAATTCTCCACGGGTTCATTTTCAATTTGCTCACTCAAAGGTTGTTATTATACTCCTGACCTACAAATTGGAACTTCCTGCTAATACCCCATAATTTCTTTCTGTTTCCCCTTTGAGGTCCGTGCTAGAGCTGGCTGTATTTACTTAACACACATCTGTGAATCATAATCGCATGGGCGTACGTGCGGCACATATGTGTGTACAAATGCGTACAGAGTCAGGATTTAATACCTACCTCCTCAATCAAGTTTATCAGCTCCATGGGAACTGTTTAAAGCCATGTCAACTTTGATACACACTGTATGTAAATCATGTGTTACACAAGTAATGTAAGAGACTACCCGTGACTACTTGACGACAATGGCAGACCGGTTTAAAGTACCCAATCAATCATTTCAATAGCATTCCCAAAGTTCTAGTGATCATGTATATCAACATGGCAGAGCTGCATTTAAAATAAGCGGCAGCTAAGCATTTCATGATGAAAATGGATCTGTAATAGCCAAATTCTTCCCACCATGTCATTACCAATCAGAACTATGATTTTAACAGCACTCACTAAATATAATTTTCTTAATTGATTTAGGGTGGTCAAAATTCAAAATACTAGCTTGTAGCACTGTAGCTAACACGTGCATTTATGTAAAACATTCATACATGCCGACTCTGTAGATAAATGTCCATATTTGCAGTTTTATTTGGTCACCTATTGAAAAGGTCAATCAGGGACTTGCATATGCAAGTCAAACAGCCAAACCAATGAATTGCTCCTTTGCCTGGTACTCCCATTGGGGTCCCCTTTTTCCATTCGATATCCTATTACCTCCTATTGGAGATGATAAACTCCTACTTCATGAGACTCCACGGTCATTAAATGCCATGGTCAAACATTCTCGGGCCAGTTCCGAATGGCACACTATTCAATGTAGGCCCTGTTCCAAAGTAGTGGACTATATAGGGAATAGGGTGCCATTTGAGATTCAACCCTCCTCTGACATCACAGGGTCAGAGGTTAGAGCAGGGCCCTGTTCACAGCATGGTTGACCAGAAGGTCAACTGACCCTTGACCTCGGGTCGGCCCACTCCATCTCCTTAATGACGGCTCATTACATTAGAGAGAGTCAGCTAATTAAATATGGGCCTCATAGCGCTGCACTGACAGGGCTCTGCCACTGTTGTCAATGAGGCTGAGGCTAGAGAGAGAGGGAAAGGAGAGCTAAGGGGAGAGAGAAAGAACAAAGAGAGCGAGAAGGAGAGAGAGATGTGAGCAGAGATGGAGAGGAAAAGAGTCACAGATAGGGGTGGGTGAGGGGGAACTGAACAACCACAGACCCTTCTCACCGTCTCTCAGAGAAAATTAAATATTGATCAATCCAAGCAGTGCCAGACAACAGAGGGAGATAGAGCCGAGTGTAAAGGGAAATAAATAAATATACACATGAAGGTGGGACAGGACGGGCGAGCAGGCAGGCAATTCCAGAACAGACAAAGAGGGAAACCCAGATATATCTTTTGTAACCGTTTTATCTTCATTTGGACTGCTAGGTTGAGCTCGAGCCCAGTGCAAGTCAAGGTAAGTTTCACAAAGGCTTCACAAAATCATTGGGTCATGGGTGAGAAACACTTCACTATATGGTGGGATTAGCGATCCTTTGATATGTATTGCATATTTATGACAAAGTTATATGGCGAAGACTCCTCCTCATCCAGCAATCTGTCCCTGTGCCCTGTATATGTATTCAATATTCATCCAGGACTTTCTTGGATTTCTCAAAAAAATAGCAACCATATTTCCATCAGAATGGAAATAAATAATTGTGTAAGCAGCGCCTGGTACTCATAAACGGCCCTACTCTAGGATTACACAGACAGGCAGTGGAAGGTGACGCCATAGGACTGCCGTTGGGGTCTTTATCAGTCCAGATTCTTCCTTAATTAGAGCTATAAATTCTAAAGGACACAAACGCCGCTGATTAAAATAGCTTAACCTCTGACAACTTTATGGCCTCTGCGTTAACCTGGGCCTCAATGGAATGGCCATTATGACAAACTACAAATATAATTTCGTGTTGAAGACGGACATCAGATAGAAACCGGGGTTGTATTCAGTAGCGACTAAATGGAAAACAATGGACTGAAACAGGGAGGGGCTACATGTACTTGTCCAATAAGAAACGCTTGTTTCGGTATTCTGTTGCAAAACATTTTGCTTTGGTGTGAGTAATAAATACAACTCGGTGGAGTTAGAGCTGACCTCGTCAGGGCTGGAGGCCTGATAGGTGCGGTTGTCGTCGCTGAAGTCCTGGTCGGCCTCGGCGGCAGTGGACTCCGTCTCCCCATTGGCGCGGGACTCGTAGACGGGCGTGACGTTGTGGCACAGCGCGATGGCCTTCACTGCCTCGTGGATACGGCTGCTGACGCTCCTGCGGACCTTGGGGGCCGCCGCCTTGGGGGCCTGGGCTGGCTGGGGCTTCCTAGATGGGGAGGAGCTGTTGCTGCTGTTGGACTTCTGGGTCTGGGAGCTCGGCTGTGGAGGCAAAGTACACCACATTTATTATTATTCTGCATACAGGGAGTGGACTATGATGACATGAAAAACAGACATTCCCTATAGGGAATTCCAAATAGCACTGGGCCACATTCAGTTGCCAAACATTCTCGAATGTTGCAGATAGAAATGCCATGACTAGAATCGACATGACTCCTTGTTCTACATGTCGGATTAGCATGCTTGTTCTACATAGCATATTTCTATCTGAATGTTCCAAAACATGTTCTCTGACAACTCCCATCAATTCAACTCAGTGGCGTCTCACGGCAGCCTACTGTGCCAGCTAGGTTTGACAGAGTTCAGTGGAACACATCAAGCGGATGGTTTCGCCTTATTAACCCTTATTGCTGCTAGAAAGAGAGACTCCTACAAAGACGCAAAATGGAAACACTTCAGCAAGCCTACTACAATGGAGTGCTCACTTCACTATGAAGAATGGGAGAGGTGGTCAGTCAAGTTATGAGAGCTCCTTTTATTGCCAGCTGCCATTAACATCATGTTTCATTTCATACCTCTCTCTCTCTTTTCAGAAAACCCTTCACTCTCTCTCTGTTTCAATCACTTACACCGGGGGTGGGTAAAAAAATGGTCTGATTAAAACATAAACATCTATTTGATCTATTTGATGTCTACATTGACATCTGTAGTTAATAGATTACTTCCACCGAGTTGGCAGATCTGTACACAACTGCACGCTATAGTGTACATTCAATGTAACAATGGCATCACCATAGCTTTGCACATGATGTTAAATTGATTTATTCCTATGAATTACATAATGTTTACAGATGCCTGCATAATTCAATTTCACACATTGATATCTATATGCCCTTTGTTTGTCACAAACCATTACCCGCAGGGACCTATAATGAGGTTATGATAGATTTCCACGTAACGTTACAATCAACCTCTGACCCTCTCTGTCATCTCAGTAATAAAGGGAACATGAAACACACCAGCACGACAAATCAATGGCGCTGAAGCGCTAGCTGCTATTGAGTAATGTGCTAAAAAGACTCATCTTTCATTAGCCAAGCTTAAACAGAGTGCAGGCAGATGGTTCCATCCTCAGCACAGCTGTTAGGGGCCTGCCTGAGTGTGAACAATATAATTCAGTCATGCCTTCATCTAGAGATCAACCACCTAGAGGGAACGCTGTATTTTACTGTATGTCAGTGTAACGCTCAGGGACTGAGCTTGAATGAACAATGAAAAGGCCAAGAGGAGAAGTAGTGGAGAGAGAGGTTCAACTAAGTGTCTCTTTATGAGGAGTTGTGAGCCATGATCTCTCCTGGTACCTATGAAAGTTAATAAAACAAAGAGATCAATAGCTAATCTTTCTCCTGTTTATTCCCCTAAATGACAGGTGATGTTTGCACATGTTTACTAAAGTTTCTCAAATTCAGTGAACCATTTAGGACAACACTAAGAATGTGGGATCACCTGTGCGTATGACTGCCCTATATGGCTCTGGATCTCGTCCATGGTGTCCGTCCCATAGGACACTGTCCCCAGGTGCAGCCGCTTGAAGATCATCTCGTTCTGTGTCAGAGTGCCTTCAATTCACAAAGCAGAATGAAGTGAGATTTGTATTAGAGGCAAACAACAGGTTAATGAGCGAGAGTCTCTCAGAAGAATGCCTAATGACCACGTACCATCATGCATCTCATTAGCCGTATGGACTCCCTGTCCTCCCCAACCAACCCAACACAGCATTCAAGAGATACTGAGTGTTCCGACTAAAAACTACTGAAAATGGAGGCAGCGGCTCTCGTTTAATGGATGCTGCTTGCCAGAATGTGTATTGATACAGCGTAAACCTGATTAGGGGGCAACTACCTTCCAATAACATCACGGGCCCACAAGGTTATCCAATTCTAATGGATTGATCGTTTTTTGCTTCCTTTCCATGTGGTTTAACTATCAACTGGGATAAATAGGTAAGGAGGCTGGCTAATCTATTCCTACTCTGCCTGGTAAGACAAAGAAGCATGTCGGGACCACCCCCAGAGTTGATCACTTTGATATAAGGTTTGGTTCTTGGAAAGGACACTCATTTGTTCTAAAAGAGTCAGAGAAAGAAAACATGTAGAATAAACAAAAGAGAAATTAACTAACAATCTCATGTGAATTCTATATTTTCAGGGGTGCAAACAGGTGAGGGCCCCAAAAGGTGACCACATTTTTTGGGCACGGAAATGAGTGAAAAATCCATGTGGAGTGCAAGAACATTTGAGAATAACAAGTCCGTAATACAGATATAAAAATAGTGTCCAGGTGTAAGGGGGAGTAGGGCTCATCATGACATCGCCGTAAATATACTATTCTTCAGATATACTACATATTCTATCCATATACTGTCGATATTGTCTATACATTCCATATACACACATATACAGTACCAGTCAAAAGTTTGGGCACACACTCATTCCAGGGATTTTCTTTATATTTTACAAATTTTCCACATTGTAGAATAATAGTGAAGATATCAAAACTATGAAATAACTCATATGGAATCATGCAGTAACCCAAAAAGTTTTAAACAAATCAAAATATATTTTATATTTCAGATTCTTCAAAGTAGCCACCCTTTTGACATTCTCTCAACCAGCTTCACCTGGAATGCTTTTCCAACAGTTTTGAAGAATGCCAAGAGTGTGCAAAGCTGTCATCAAGACATACATATACACACACACACACACACACACACTCGAAAGTTTAAATGCACTTAGATTGGAGTCATGAATTCATTTTTCAACCACTCCACAAATTCCTTGTTAACAAACTATAGTTTTGGAAAGTAGGTTAGGACATCTACTTTGTGCCTGACAAGTAATTTTTACAACAATTGTTTACAGACAGATTATTTCACTTACTCACAATTCCAGTGGGTCTGAAGTTTACATACACTAAGTTGACTGTGCCTTTAAACAGCTTGGAAAATTCGAGAAAATTATGTCATGGCTTTAGAAGCTTCTGACAGGCTAATTAACATAATTGGAGGTGTACCTGTGGATGTATTTCAAGGCCTACCTTCAAACTCAGTACCTCTTTGCTTGACATCATGGAAAAAAAATGCCAAGTCCACAGCAAAAACAATTGTAGACCTCCACAAGTCTGGTTCATCCTTGGGAGCAATTTCCAAAAGCCTAAAAGGTACAATAGTATGCACGTATAAACACCATGGGACCACGCAGCCGTCATACCGCTCAGGAAGGAGACTGGTTCTGTCTCCTAGAGATGAACATACTTTGGTGCAAAAAGTGCAAATCAATCCCAGAACAGCAGCAAAGGACCTTGTGAAGATGCTGGAGGAAACAGGTACAAAAGTATCTATATCCACAGTAAAACGAGTCCTATATCGATATAACCTGAAAGGCCGCTCAGCAAGGAAGAAGCCACTGCTCCAAAACCACCATAAAAAAGCCAGACTACCGGTTTGCAACTGCACATGGGGACAAACATTGTACTTTTTGGAGAAATGTAGAACTGTTTGGCCATAATGACCATCATTATGTTTGGAGGAAAAAGAGGGACGCTTGCAAGCCGAAGAACACCATCCCAACTGTGAAGCACGGGGGTGGCAGCATCCTGTTGTGGGGGTGCTTTGCTGCAGGAGGGACTGGTGCACTTCACAAAATAGATGGCATCATGAGGTAGGAAAATTATGTGGATATATTGAAGCAACATCTCAAGACATCAGTCAGGAAGTTAAAGCTTGGTCGCAAAGCGGTCTTCCAAATGGGCAATGACCCCAAGCATACTTTCAACGTTGTGGCAAAATGGCTTAAGGACAACAAAGTCAAGGTATAGGAGTGGCCATCACAAAGCCCTGACCTCAATCCTATAGCAAATGTGTGGGCAGAACTGCAAAAGCGTGTGCGAGCAAGGAGGCCTACAAAGCTGACTCAGTTACACCAGCTCTATCAGAAGGAATGGGCCAAAATTCACCCAACTTATTGTGGGAATCTTGTGGAAGTCTACCCGAAACGTTTGACCCAAGTTAAAAAATGTAAAAGACAATGCTACCAAATACTAATTGAGTGTATGTAAACTTCTGACCCACTGGGAATGTGATGAAAGAAATAAAAGCTGAAATAAATCACTCTATTTTTCTGATATTTCACATTCTTAAAATAAAGTGGTGATCCTAACTGACCTAAGACAGGGAATTCTTACTAGGATTAAATGTCAGGAATTGTGAAAAACTGAGTTTAAATGTAAACTTCCGACTTCAACTGTACATATATTCAGGACTCCGACATTGCTCATCCTATATTTCTTAATTCCAATCTTTTACTTTTTATATGTGTATTATTGTGGATTGTTAGATATTACTGCACTGTTGGCGTTAGGAACACAACTATTTCGGTACACCCGCAATAACATCTGCTAAATATGTGTATGCGACCAATACAATATTATTTGAAGTATTTGAGGGATTTAATAATAAGACATGAAAGTTAATGAATAAAAGGTTTTGAGTGTTCCATGCTCAATCAAGCACATTGTACCCTCAAATATGAGTGACTTAGGTGAGAAACAAAATGTTCACCTGCCCCTTTAAGGACGGTAGGTTGCCATGGTAACTGTCGAGAATCTCTGACATCTCTTGGTTAGTTAGCAGTTGCATCAATCGCAAACTAACATTGAAAAATAACCTAGCAAAACTATGTAAATAGCCAAGAAACTCTATAACAAAGTCACACTTTAATAGACCTTCTGGTAAACCCGACCAACTATGCCTATGTGCCAATTTGTTTTATTTCAGCACCACACTCACATCACATATCTGACAACCCTTTCTTTGACATTCTTTTTGTAGGATGCGTTGGGATGCATTCTGCGCACAGTCAATGATTTCGAAATGAGAAATTACACAGATCTACACAATTCATGTGGATGGCCTATTTTGACATCAAAACAGTGAATATCGCTGAAAAGCGACATGCTTGCATCCCTGATGGTTACATTTGGTCATACTACAGTGGCTGTGTCCTGTCACCTGTTTTGTCAGTCAGTAGGTACACCAGGCGGCCCAGCTCCTCGGGAATGGTACTGGTCCGTACTACAGTACCAGGGATGTTTTCATCTTTCATGATCATCCAACCGTAGGCCGACTTCCCCATGTCCAGATTGACACGCAAGCTGCAGATACAAATAAACAGAGGTCAGTGTCAAATATGTGTTAACCTTTTGCGTGTAGGGGGCAGTATTTTTGTTTTTGGCTAAAAAACGTACCCATTTGAAACTGCCTATTTCTCAGCCCCAGAAACTAGAATATGCATATAATTGTCATATTATGATAGAAAACACTCTAAAGTTTCCAAAACTGTAAAAATATTGCCTCCATTTAAAGGGATATCAACCAGATTCCCTTTTCTATGGCTTCCCTAAGGTGTCAGTCTTTAGACATAGTTTCAGGCTTTTATTTTGAAAAATGAGCAAGAAAGATCACATTGCGTAAGTGGATAGGGGGTGGCTCTTAGAGTGGGTTTTGCGCTACAGAGTAAAGCGGCCATTGTTTCTCCTGGTGTGTTTGAAAAACCTAAACACCCGTTTGATATATTATCAAATATATATTTTAAAAACAACCTGAGGATTGATTATAAAAAAACGTTTGACATGTTTCTGTGGACATTATGGATATTATTTGGAATATAGTTGTTGTGACGGCTCTTTCCTGTGGATTTCTGAACATAACACGACAAACTGAGGTATTTTGGGTATAAAAATAATATTTATGGAACAAAAGGAACATTTGTTGTGTAACTGGGAGTCTCATGAGTGAAAACATCCGAAGATCAAAGGTAAACGATTAATTTGATTGCTTTTCTGATTTTCGTGACCTAGCTACTTAATGCTTAGTGTACATGATGTTATGCCATGCTATCGATAAACTTACACAAACGCTTGGATTGCTTTCGCTGTAAAGCATAATTTCAAAATCTGAGATGACAGGTGGATTAACAAAAGGCTAAGCTGTGTTTTGCAATATTGCACTTGTGATTTCATGAATATTAATATGTTTTAGTAATATTATTTGACTGTTGCGCTATGCTATTCAGCGGTTGCTGATGAAAATTATCCCACTAACGGAATGGGTAGCGTCAAGAAGTTAAGCAAAATACACTGCTCAAAAAAAAGGGAACACTAAAATAACACATCCTAGAGCTGAATGAATGAAATATTTTTATTAAATACATTTTTCTTTACATAGTTGAATATGCTGACAACAAAATCACACAAAATTTATCAATGAAAATCAAATTTATCAACCCATGGAGGTCTGGATTTGGAGTCACACTCAAAATGAAAGTGGGAAACCACACTACAGGCTGATCCAATTTTGATGTAATGTCCTTAAAACAAGTCAAAATGAGGATCAGTAGTGTGTGTGGCCTCCGTGTGCCTGTATGACATCCCTACAACGCCTGGGCATGCTCCTGATGAGGTGGCGGATGGTCTCCTGAGGGATCTCCTCCAAGACCTGGACTAAAGCATCCGCCAACTCCTGGTGATGGAGCGAGACATGATGTCCCAGATGTGCTCAATTGGATTCAGGTCTGGGGAACGGGCGGGCCAGTCCATAGCATCAATGCCTTCCTCTTGCAGGAACTGCTGACACACTCCAGCCACATGACGTCTAGCATTGTCTTGCATTAGGAGGAACCCAGGGCCAACCGCACCAGCATATGGTCTCACAAGGGGTCTGAGGATCTCATCGCGGTACCTAATGGCAGTCAGGCTACCTCTGGCGAGCACATGGAGGCCCCCCAAAGAAATGTCACCCCACACCATGACTGACCCACTGCCAAACCGGTCATGCTGGAGGATGTTGCAGGCAGCAGAACGTTCACCACGGCGTCTCCATACTGTCACGTCTGTCACATGTGCTCAGTGTGAACCTGCTTTCCTCTGTGAAGAGCACAGGGCGCCAGTGGCGAATTTGCCAATCTTGGTGTTCTCTGGCAAATGCCAAACGTCCTGCACGTGTTGGGCTGTAAGCACAACCCCCACCTGTGGATGTTGGGCAATCATACCACCCTCATGGAGTCTGTTTCTGACCGTTTGAGCAGACACATGCACATGTGTGACCTGCTGGAGGTAATTTTGCAGGGGTCTGGCAGTGTTCCTCCTTGCACAAAGGCGGAGGTAGCGGTCCTGCTGCTGGGTTGTTGCCATCCTACGGCCTCCTCCACGTCTCCTGATGTACTGGCCTGTCTCCTGGTAGCGCCGCCATGCTCTGGACACATGGCTGACAGACACAGCAAACCTTCTTGCCACAGCTGGAATTGATGTGCCATCCTGGATGAGCTGCACTACCTGAGCCACTTGTGTGGGTTGTAGACTCCGTCTCATGCTACCACTAGAGTGAAAGCACCGCCAGCATTCAAAAGTGACCAAAACATCAGCCAGGAAGCATAGGAACTGAGACGTGGTCTGTAGTCACCACCTGCAGAGCCACTCCTTTATTGGGGGTGTCTTGCTAATTGCCAATAATTTCCACCTGTTGTCTATTCCATTTGCACAACAGCATGTGAAATTTATTGTCAATCAGTGTTGCTTCCTAAGTGGACAGTTTGATTTCACAGAAGTGTGATTGACTTGGAGTTACATTGTGTTGTTTAAGTGTTCCCTTTATTTTTCTGAGCAGTGCATGTTTTAAGCAAGCTAAATTAAATCCAACTACCATGATTCTACTCAAACAATGTCACCCAATAATATACGATTAGAAAGGTTAAAAATGTAAAACATCACAGCACAACTGAAAAATATATGGCACATGGTGATAGGTGGGATGGGCTGAGAGTGGCTGAGATTAAAGAGCTTATGTTTGGTAATGTATTATAGTTATGTGACTGCTTTATTTAAAAGTACCATGTGTGTGAAATGTATATGTAGCAAAAAAGCTGTAAAAAAAAACTACGAAATTTGTCCTCCGAAGAGGGGTTAATAAACAAAAAATAATAATGTTACCCAACAAGAGTCAAAGACTAATTAGAGCAGTGAAATGGATGCCATGCTGTACCATAGTTAGATACACCATCTATACTGTGTGTACCTCTATGTGCTGTACCTGATGGGGATGATGTAGGAGAATAGCACGATGAAGCGGAACAGGTTCCGAAACCAGGGGCCCACAAAGCCCTGCAGCGCTACCATGACAATAGACAGGACAACCTGAGCCAGGAACAGAGCCTTGGTAAGGCGGTTCAGCTCCAGGTCCAGCAGACCCACCTGTTGAGGTGAAAGAGGTCAGGGTTCAGAGGTTAAAGACAGACAAATCCTCCACTGGGACTAGATATGCTTGGTTTTGTTGACTCTTTATGCATGCATGTATTTATTATGGATCCCCATTGACAGCAGCTACTGTTCCTTGGGTCCTGCCATATTAAGGCATTTATATACAATTAAAAACATTACATTTCATAACACATTAACTGTGTACCCTCAGGTCACTACTCTACTACCACATATCTGCAACACAAAATCCATGTGTACGTGTGTGTATAATGCTTATGTTATCATGTGTGTGTCTTCACAGTCCTCACTGTTCCATAAGGTGTATTTGTATCTGTTTTTTAAATCTGATTTAACTGCTTGAATGCGTTACTTGATGTGGAACAGATTTCCATGTAGTCATGGCTCTAAATAGCACTGTGCACCTTCGAGACTGTTCTGTACTTGGGGACTACGAAGAGACCTCTGATGTCATGTCTTGTGGAGTATGCAGGAGTGTCTGAGCTTGTGTGCCAGTAGTTTAAAACAGACCGCTCGGTGCATTCAACATGTCAATTCTTCCCACAAATACAAGTAGTGATGAAGTCAATTTCTCCTCTACGTTGAGCCAGGAGAGATTGACGTTAGCCCTCCATGTACATTTAAGGGCCAGCCGTGTTGCCCTGTTCTGGGCTAATTGTAATTTTCCTAAGTTCCTCTTTATGGCACCCGACACGACTGGACAGTAGTCCATGTGCGACAAAACTAAGGCCTGCCTTGCTGATAGTGTTGTTAAGAAGGTAGAAACTAGAGCCTGTAGGACCTGCCTTGTTGATAGTGTTGTTAAGAAGGCAGAAACCAGGGCCTGTAGGACCTGCCTTGTTGACAGTGTTGTGAAGAAGGTACAAAATAGGGCCTGTAGGACCTGCCTTGTTGATATTGTTAAGAAGGTAGAAACTAGGGCCTGTAGGATCTGCCTTGTTGACAGTGTTGTGAAGAAGGTAGAAACTAGGGCCTGTAGGATCTGCCTTGTTGACAGTGTTGTGAAGAAGGTAGAAACTAGGGCCTGTAGGACCTGCCTTGTTGATATTGTTAAGGTAGAAACTAGGGCCTGTAGGATCTGCCTTGTTGATAGTGCTGTTAAGAAAGTAGAGCAGCACTTTATTATGGACATACTTCTCCCCATCTTAGCTACTGTTATATCAATATGTTTTGACCATGATAGTTTATGGTCCAGGGTTACTCCAAGCAGTTTAGTCATGTCAACTTGCTCAATTCACACATTATTCATTACAACATTTAGTTGAGGGTTAGGGTTTAGTGAATTATTTGTTTTTGAAATATTTAGGACTAACATTTCTTGCCACCCATTTAAATACTGACTGCAGCTCTTTGTTAAGTGTTGCAGTAATTTCACTTGCTGTATTGACTGACGTGTATAGTGTTGAGTCATCCGCATACTTAAAGCCAGTGGCATGTCATGTGCAAATATCAAAAAAAGTAAAGGGGCCTAGACAGCTGCCCTGGAGAATTCCTGATTCTAACTGGATTATATATGAGAGGCTTCCATTAAAGAACATCCTCTGTGTTCTGTTAGACAAGTAACTCTTTATCCACAATATAGCAGGGGGTGTAAAGCCATAACACAAGTTTTCCCAGCAGCAGACTATGATGGATGTCAAAAGACACACTGCGCAGCAAAACAGCTCCCACAATCTTTTTATCACCAATTTCTCTCAGCAAATCCTCAGTCATTTGTATAAGTGCCGTACATGTTGAATGCCCTTCCCTATAAGTATGCATAAAGTCTTGTCAATTTGAATACTGTAAAATAGCATTGTATCTTGTCAAGCACAATTTTTTCCAAAAGTTTACTAAGGGTTGGTAACAGGCTGATTGGTCAGCTATTTGAGCCAGCAAAGGGGGCTTTACTCTCCTTAAGTAGGAGAATAACTTTTGCTTCCCTCCAGACCTGAGGGCACAGACGTTCTTGTAGGCTTAGATTGAAAATATGGTAAATAGGAGTGGCAATATCGTCCGATATTATCCTCACTAATTTTCCATTCAAGTCGTCAGATCCAGGTGGCTTGTCATTGTCGATAGACACTTTTTGCACCTCCTACCCTCACTTTACAGAATTCAAAATTACAATGATTGTCTTTCAGAATTTGTTCAGTTACACTTGGATGTGTAGTGTCAGCGTTTGTTGCTTGCCAATGAAAAACTAGTTGGCAATATCAGTGGGTTTTGTGATGAATTTATATAATTTACAGTACAGTTTATTTTTTTGTTAACAATAAAAAAAACATTGTACCGCATAAAAACATTGAGCATGACATCCAGGCATATCCTCCAACATAGCACACAGTCAAATAGTATCTCACAAGCTACAATACAGAATTAAAAGGGTTCAAGTCATCAACTCCCAGTCTTAGAAATAACATTACAAATAAAAATGTATCCAGATTCTAGAATTGTTGTTTCTACAAGTGATCCTAGCAAGCATTTGTTCATAAGATGTTAACCTCCAACATTGATTATATCCACTGTTTCAGAGTAAGAGTGGCATGACCCTTCCAAATTCTAAGGATTACTCTAGCTGCTGTAACCATACCAACAATGATCAGTGCAAATTCGTCACACAAATTCATTAAGTAACTCTGTTCTATCGCCCAAGAGACATACAGTGGGGCAAAAAAGTATTTAGTCAGCCACCAATTGTGCAAGTTCTCCCACTTAAAAAGATGAGGCCTGTAATTTTCATAGGTACACTTCAACTATGACAGACAAAATGAGAAAAATCCTGAAAATCACATTGTAGGATTTTTTATGAATTTATTTGCAAATTATGGTGGAAAATCAGTATTTGGTCACCTACAAACAAGATAGATTTCTGGCTCTCACAGACCTGTAACTTCTTCTTTAAGAGGCTCCTCTGTCCTCCATTCGTTGCCTGTATTAATGGCACCTGTTTGAACTTGTTATCAGTATAAAAGACACCTGTCCACAACCTCAAACAGTCACACTCCAAACTCCACTATGGCCAAGACCAAAGAGCTGTCAAAGGACACCAGAAACAAAATTGTAGACCTGCACCAGGCTGGGAAGACTGAATCTGCAATAGGTAAGCAGCTTGGTTTGAAGAAATCAACTGTGGGAGCAATTATTAGGAAATGGAAGACATACAAGACCACTGATAATCTCCCTCGATCTGGGGCTCCACGCAAGATCTCACCCCGTGGGGTCAAAATGTTCACAAGAATGGTGAGCAAAAATCCCAGAACCACACGGGGGGGACCTAGTGAATGACCTGCAGAAAGCTGGGACCAAAGTAACAAAGCCTACCATCAGTAACACACTACGCCGCCAGGGACTCAAATCCTGCAGTGCCAGACGTGTCCCCCTGCTTAAGCCAGTACATGTCCAGGCCCGTCTGAAGTTTGCAAGAGAGCATTTGGATGATCCAGAAGAAGATTTGGAGAATGTCATATGGTCAGATGAAACCAAAATAAAAACTGGTAAAAACTCAACTCGTCGTGTTTGGAGGACAAAAAATGCTGAGTTGCATCCAAAGAACACCATACCTACTGTGAAGCATGGGGGTGGAAACATGTTTTGGGGCTGTTTTTCTGCAAAGGGACCAGGACGACTGATCCGTGTAAAGGAAAGAATGAATGGGGCCATGTATCGTGAGATTTTGAGTGAAAACCTCCTTCCATCAGCAAGGGCATTGAAGATGAAACATGGCTGGGTCTTTCAGCATGACAATGATCCCAAACACACCACCCGGGCAACGAAGGAGTGGCTTCGTAAGAAGCATTTCAAGGTCCCTGGAGTGGCCTAGCCAGTCTCCAGATCTCAACCCCATAGAAAATCTTTGGAGGGAGTTGAAAGTCTGTGTTGCCCAGCAACAGCCCCAAAACATCACTGCTCTAGAGGAGATCTGCATGGAGGAATGGGCCAAAATACCAGCAACAGTGTGTGAAAACCTTGTGAAGACTTACAGAAAACATTTGACCTCTGTTATATACCCTTTGTTGGCAATGACAAAGTATTGAGAAACTTTTGTTATTGACCAAATACTTATTTGCCACCATAATTTGCAAACAAATTCATAAAAAATCCTACAATGTGATTTTCTGGATTTTTTTTCTCATTTTGTCTGTCATAGTTGAAATGTACATATGATGAACATTTCAGGCCTCTCATCTTTTTAAGTGGGAGAACTTGCACAATTGGTGGCTGACAAAATATTTTTTTGCCCTACTGTATCAGTGAAACTGGAATTGTTAAGCCCAACCATTTCTCTGGATATTTCAAAATATCCTTACAGAAAGGTAGTACATTCCCATATTGCATGTAAAAATGTCCAAGTTTCTTTTTGGCATTTCCAACACAGAGAATTGTTGGTCAGTCCCATCTTACGAAGTCTTAGTTGGAGTCCAATAAAATCTACAGTGCATTCCGAAATTATTCAGACCCCTTGAATCTTTCCACATTTTGTTACGTTACAGACTTATTTGAAAATGAAATAGTTTTTTCCACCCTCAAGTGACACAATATCCCATAATGATTTTTTAAAAATGGTTGCAAATTAATTACATTTACATTAGTATTCAGACTCTTTACTTAGTACTTTGTTGAAGCACCTTTGGCAGCGATTACAGCCTCAAATCTTCTTGGGTATGACGTTACAAGATTGGCACACCTGTATTTTGGGAGTTTCTTCCATTCTTTCTCTGCAGATCCCCTCAAGCTCTTTCAGGTTGGATGGAGAGCGTTGCTGCACAGCTATTTGCAATCAAACTACTCCCCATAGACAGATCGAGTGGTTTCAGAGAGACGACAGAGAAAGACATCTACGTGTAAATATATGTTGCATTTGTAATCTGAATGAGCGGTTGTTAGGGTGCTAAATGTTCATATTCCAGTGAGCGTAGCTTCCAAATGTATGTACAACAAGTTGACTCTTTTTGTCGCCCTCTCTCCTTACCACCCCTCCTTTTCCATGGTGTAACCAAACGGTCATGCTTTTGCTAGTCCAGTAGGGACCTATTAACATTCTATTATGTTAGTAATCAATAACCTATACAGTGTGTTTATGCATTTCTGTGTGATTATTTAGTTAGTAAATAAGTAATTAAGCCAATTTGTGTATCGCTGATTCATCACTTAAGCTAGGGTTTGTGCAGATATCCAGAATTATGCGATGTTCAGATTGACACTGAGGTAATAATTCAGAATGGACTGTTATTAATGTAAGAGATATTTATAGATCTTTAGAGTTTAAGTCGGGAGATAGTAACTCGGTAAACAACCTTTCCCGTGGTGCCCCAAATTCCTAATAAGTTGTTACATGATTCATTTAATAAAGTAATAATTAAATGTAGTAGGCAATTATTCGATAAAGTGTTCATCACAATATTAATAATCACGTCACAACATGTGACTCCATTTCTTCTTTTTATTCAGTTTAGTCACATGATTTCTCAATTTGAAGTACGTTTGCCAATCGTTTGTGCAGCCAGACTTATTTGCCATACAACCTTCAATGTTATATCATAATTATGTACAATTCTGGCAAATTAATTACGGCCTGTGTTAGGAATAAATGGTCTTCACACGGTTCGCAATGAGCCAGGCGGCCCAAACTGCTGCATACACCCTGACTGTCATCGATAAAAGACATTAGTGTGCAGCCATATTCATCGACCTGGCCGAGGCTTTCGACTCTGTCAATCACAACATTCTTATTGGCAGACTCGACAGCCTTGGTTTCTCAAATGATTGCCTCGCCTGGTTTACCAACTACTTCTCTGATAGAGTTCAGTGTGTCAAATCGGAGGGCCTGTTGTCTGGACCTCTGACAGTCTCTATGGGTGTACCACAGGGTTCAATTCTCGGGCCGACTCGCTTTTCTGTATACATCAATGACGTTGCTCTTGCAGCTGGTAATTCTCTGATCCACCTCTACGCAGACGACACCATTCTGTATACTTCTGGCCCCTCCTTGGACACTGTTAACTAACCTCCAGACGAGCTTCAATGCCATACAACTCTCCTTCCGTGGCCTCCAACTGCTCTTAAACGCAAGTAAAACTAAATGCATGCTTTTCAATCGATCGCTGCCCGCACCTGCTTGCCCGTCCAGCATCACTACTCTGGACGGCTCTGACTTAGAATACGTGGACAACTACAAATACCTGGGTGTCTGGTTAGACTGTAAACTCTCCTTCCAGACTCACATTAAGCATCTCCAATCCAAAATTAAATCTAGAATCGGCTTCCTATATCGCAAAAAAGCATCCTTCACTCATGCTGCCAAACATACCCTCGTAGAACTGACCATCCTACCGATCCTTGACTTCGGTGATGTCATCTATAAAATAGCCACTCTACTCAACAAACTGGATGCAGTCTATCACAGTGCCATCCGTTTTGTCACCAAAGCCCCATAAACTACCCACCATTGCGACCTGTACGCTCTCGTTGGTTGGCCCTCGCTTCATACTCGTCGCCAAACCCACTGGCTACAGGTTATCTACAAGTCTCTGCTAGTTAAAGCCCCGCCTTATCTCAGCTCACTGGTCACCATAGCAGCACCCACTCGTAGCACGCGCTCCAGCAGGTATATCTCACTGGTCACCCCCAAAGCCATTTCCTCCTTTGGTCGTCTTTCCTTCCAGTTCTCTGCTTTCCATGACTGGAACGAATTGCAAAAATCTCTGAAGCTGGAGACTCACATCTCCCTCACTAGCTTTAAGAGCATTTTACAGATCGCTGCACCTGTACTTAGCCTCTGTAAACAGCCCATCTATCTACCTACCTCATCCCCATACTGGTATTTATTTATTTATTTTGCTCCTTTACACCCCAGTATCTCTACCTGCACATTCATCTTCTGCCGATCTACCATTCCAGTGTTTAATTGCTATATTAATTACTTCGTCACCATGGCCTATTTATTTCCTTAACTTACCTCATTTGCACTCACTGTATATAGACTTTTTGTTTTCTTTTGTTCTACTGTATTATTGACTGTATGTTTTGTTTATTCCATGTGTAACTCTGTGTTACACGTGTGTGTCAAATTGCTACGCTTTATCTTGGCCAGGTCGCAGTTGCAAATGAGAACTTGTTCTCAACTAGCCTACCTGGTTAAATAAAGGTGAAATAAAATAAAATAAATAGAGAAGTGACACAATTTCCCTAATTATAAGAAATTCATGTTAGCAGGCAATATTAACTAAATATGCAGGTTTAAAAATAAATAATTGTGTATTGACTTTAAAGAAAGGCATTGATATTTATGGGTAGGTTTGGTGCAACGACAGTGCTAAATCATCACCCGTTTAGCCCCCCCCAACCCCTCTTTTACGCTTCTGCTACTCTCTGTTCATCATATATGCATAGTCACTTTAACGATACCTACATGTACATACTACCTCAATAAGCCTGACTAACAGGTGTCTGTATATAGCCTTGCTACTCTTTTTTGAAATGTATTTTTACTGTTGTTTTATTTATTTACTTACCTACACACACACAAATTGCTCCTAAGGATGATTCAGACTTGTGGAGGTCTACTATTTTTTTTCTGAGGTCTTGGCTGATTTCTTTTGATTTTCCCATGATGTCAAGCAGAGGCACTGAGTTTGAAGGTAGGCCTTGAAATACATCCACAGGTACACCTCCAAATGACTCAAATGATGTCAATTAGCCCATCAGAAACTTCTAAATCCATGACATAATTTTCTGGAATTTTCAAAGCTGTTTAAAGGCAGTGTATGTAAACTTCTGACCCACTGGAATTGTGATACAGTGAATTGTTTCTTAGGATACATATGTTGATCTGGACAATGTTTTAGCACTTTTCTGGGATTATTGATTGTTTTTATTGCTAAACTGCTAGGCTCATCAGAGAGAGACATGACGGTGATGGTTGTGTTTGAGCTGATAGCACTGAAGTCCACTGTGTACTAACAGTATAACTCAGGTTCATAGGCGCATGATTACTGCTGACAATAGCTGTAGGATCGACAGAGGCATTCATATAGAAGTATTCCTTCATATAGAGACAGCAGGCTCCCTAGTGTATGAACTTATAAAGCTAGTTACTGATAGGCAAATAATGCTTAAGCCATTCCTTAAGTCTCACTTTCAAGAGGACATATTTTTTTTATCCCCTCCTAGCATAATGAGTTCCTCAACCTTATTACGTCAAGGGTGAAGAACACGAGAATAATCAAGCGAAAGTCTCCACTGCAGTCTTTTATCATGCAAACCGTGTTGTTGGGCAGAGATGAGTTTCTTGGTGGCACTTCCTGGTAAACCATAAACTGAATTGTCACAAACCTCCTTGAATACCACAAAAAGAAGCCAAAAAAGAGAAAGTTCCCATATTGAAATGGCTTTTCCTTCAAAAGGTCCGAAGTTTTCTTTTATTTCTCAAGTGCATCGCTCAGCCAATGGAGCATGTGGGAAAATGATGTCAAAAAAAGAAGTGCCCTTCCCCTCTCTGGCAGGGCTCGCAGCAAAGCACCGAACACAGAGGTCTTTCATCTCCGCACCATGCAAACAAAAACAGCAAACCATAACATCTCCCCCTAAATAAAGGAACTTGGATTGAAAAGGGGGGAGGAGGAGGATGGGGTGTGTATATAAAGCAGGTGAATTCCAGTGCTGCTAAGCCCCTACCAGCCCCATTCCCCAGAGAACTGAGAGCACTGAGAGAGCAGTGAGTGACTTATCTGCTGTAGTTAAACCCCCGCTGTAAAGGGGGGAAGAAATATCCCCCCCACCCCAGTGCCTCACTACAAGGTTCATGCTTGAGCTATTGAGAAAAATAGGGGGTTTGGTAGATTAAAATTAAGAAAAATTTAAGACAGAGGACACAGTTTAATGGCTGAAAAGCTAAGGATACCCTTTTGCCTGAACAATGGACCAACCTTCATTTTCTGAGGCTCGCTGAGGATCAGATGAAGTCACTATTCATTCAGTCAGGGGGGGGAAAGGACTCAATTACCTCAACCTAAAGATGCTATCAATGAATAAAAGTGCATATTTTACTCCATTCATCCCAAACCCATTAAAAGTGAAAGGAATTATTTAATCTGGCTGCACGGCTGTGTTTGTGTGAAATTTGATGATGAATTACAGCCTTGAGACATGCATATTCATTGAGCAAAAGCAAAGAATCCTAACACTAAGACCATGGCAAAAATAACAAGCAGGTAGTATATTCAGTAACATTCCACATGATTGTGCATAAAAGAAAAGGGAAAAAAGACAAAACAGCAGAGAAAGCATTTCGGATCTTTTTGTATATCATGTTAATCATTCTAGAAACTGCCAATGTGCTCTGTGAAGCACCAGTGGAAATAATAAGTACAGGGTTCAATGAGGAATAGACGTTGGGGAATGTCTCACATCACAGAATGTTGATGTTCTGTTTTAACAACATCCAAATAAAGAGAGAGAAGCTACACCTGATGTCCTGTCACTCAGATCAAGTGCATTGTGCTGGCTTGTGTCACAATAGATTATGAGGCAAAAACCTTCTTGTGACTTTAGCCACACTGTATTGACTTTCTCCCCAATCTCAGTCTCCATATTGGCACTTCTGACATCTCCTTGAAATATTGAATTCCTCTCAGCCGCGGAGCTTACACAAAACACTGGCCCTTGCTGTTCGACCGGGAACATCAGCAATCTTATTAAAAGGAACTTGTGTCAAAAAATGTCCATAGTGAGGAGTGTGTCAACCAACAAAAAGGTTAACACAGAAGAGTGTGGTTGTGGCAAAGATCTTTAGGTAAGAACTCTGTACACATATCAGTGCATGCCAGAGATATTCTTCCTTCTACTGTTGCCAAAACAGTGCCAGACAGCGGGATCTAATCGATAGCTCTCTATCAGTTGACCCACGTCCATCTAATCTGAAGATCTTGGGTTTGAAATCTTATATTTAGAAACGCGTTTTCATTAATCTCCTCGTTCTGGGGAGAATAAACGCTCAATGGGGATTCTGCAGGATTAACTTTGTGCTGAAAATGTAATTTAAATCCTGGGTTGGTTAATTTCCCTCCAGGTTAATTAGCATGGGGGTGACCTTTAGAATTGACAGGTCATCAGTGATTGATTACTGATTAGAGAAAGGCAGCGGAATGGAGAGAGGAGTTCTGTGGTTCTCAATGCTGTACGGGCCTTGAAACTTTTGAGGCTTATAATCTTACAAATCTAACACCACTGAAATTTTATAAATGGTATGACAACATTTAAGTTTTTTTGTAGCTGCTTACTGTACATCTTTAATAAAGGGAGCCTTAAAGGGATACTTTGGGATTTTGGCAATGAGGCCCTTTATCTACTTCCTCAGAGGCAGATGAACTCATGGACACCATTTTTGTGTCTCCGTGTCTAGTATGAAGGAAGTTTGATGTAGTTTCAAGAGCCAGTGCTAACTAGCGTTAGCGCAATGACTGGAAGTCTATGGGTATCTACTAGTATGCTAGCAGACACCCATAGACTTCCAGTCATTGCGCTAATGCTAGTTAGCAATGGGTATGTACTAGCATGCTAGCAGACACCTATAGACTTCCAGGCATAGCGCAATTGTTAACTAGCATTAGCGCAATTGTTAACTAGCATTAGCGCAAACGCTAGTTAGCAACTTCCTTCAAACAACATGCAGACATAAAAATGGTATCAATGAGTTCATCTCACTCTGGGGAAGTAGTTAAAGGGCCTCATTGCTAAAACCCCAAAGAAACCCTTTAAATAAAATAGAGGGGTTATATTTGGTGTAATGTTATGGGTTATCTGTTCATACAACAAGCACATATAAACACACACAAATCGCCAACTTCTTTCTGCCTGTACACAAAAAACATTTACCTTATTCTTGGGCGAGGACGTGTTCAGTACACTCCTGGTCTCTTTTCCTGTGTAGATCACCACCCCTATCACTGTGCCTGTCAAACAGAGAGACAGGAAAGCAATGCTGCTCATTAACTGGAACACACACACATTTCAGACTCATCTTTGTCAAGTAAGCGGGCGGCAGGTAGCCTAGTGGTTAGAGCGTTGGACTAGTAACCGAAAGGTTGCAAGATCGAATCCCCGAGCTGACAAGGTAAAAATCTGTCGTTCTACCCCTGAACAAGGCAGTTAACCCACTGTTCCAAGGCCGTCATTGACAATAAGAATTTGTTCTTAACTGACTTACCTAGATATTTAAAAGGTAGAAAAAAACAATGCAAAGCGCAGAGAGCGGCTATGCTCTATGGTTGTAGCCTCACAGACAGAGGTTCAATGTGCTAGGCTCCTGGTCCCTGGCCGGACTTCCCATGGAAGCAGCTCTTAAAAGCCAATCGATACTCCACCATCTTTATTTGCAGATTCATTAAGGCACCCTTATTACAGAAGACGAATGTGCCATTAATATTAAATGAGCTTAAATGGGAGAGCAAGACCACTAATAAACTTAAATACAGCCCATGCAATCCCCCAACTAAAAAGGCTAAGAGGAAGAGAGAGAGGACACGACTGGGTGAGAAACAGGGTAAAGAGAAAACTATTGAAAGATTAGGAGAGAACATTCGGTGAGGAAACAAATCAAATGTAATTAATCACCTTGACTGAAGATAAAAGGGCAAAAATGTGACAAATGGTTTTGGCACAGACAAGATTTCATTTAAATACAGTGGGGCAAAAAGGTATTTAGTCAGCCACCAATTGTGCAAGTTCTCCCACTTAAAAAGATGAGGCCTGTAATTTTCATCATAGGTACACTTCAACTAAGACAGACAAAAAGAGAAGAAAAAAATCCAGAAAATCACATTGTAGGATTTTTTATGAATTTATTTGCAAATTATGGTGGAAAATAAGTATTTGGTCACCTACAAACAAGCAAGATTTCTGGCTATCACAGACATGTAACTTCTTCTTTAAAAGGCTCCTCTGTCCTCCACTCGTTACCTGTATTAATGGCACCTGTTTGACCTTGTTATCAGTATAAAGGACACCTGTCCACAACCTCAAACAGTCACACTCCAAACTCCACTATGGCCAAGACCAAAGAGCTGTCAAAGGAAACCAGAAACAAAATTGCCCCAATGTATGTGAATAACTTCTCACAACTTGACTCATCACACCTAATAGAGCAAAATTGTGATCATCTGAGGAGTGCTTTACCAGTCCCAGACAAAGACCTAAGTCTATCGAGTGTCCTTCTGATGAAAGCCAATGAGAGTTATGTGGTGGACAATGACAAAGCCTTACAAGAATGATGTCAGAGGTCTAAGTTAGGTGTGTGTGTGTGTGTGTGTGTGTGTGTAAGTAAAGGTGGGTTGGGGGCAATAAAGGATGTGTGTTTTTGTGTTCAAGGTCAGGCCAAGGGAGAGAGGGAAACCGCAGATCAATGGTGTGGAGAATGACTGAGAAAGTGTCAAACACTTTCTACAGAGACAACTGTGGTGTGGGGAATTAAGCTTAGCAGGCTGAGGTAGGAGAAAGTTACACACTGTAAGCTCACACATTTACTTTAAATGAATTTAAATCTCCCATTTCCGAATCATTGTATCTCACTACAAAAAGTAATTGGGTTGGATGGAAAATGTGATCCAAGTCATAAACAACTACACATCAGAAATGTCCTAGATAATTTTCATTTTGCATCCAAAGTTTGCAATTAAGCTTTAAGAGTCAACCTATCATAAAGTTTTTTTTTTTACTTACCAGATGCCACAATAGTGCTGGCCCAAAGGGTGTGGTCAATGCTCAAACTCTCATGGATTTGTGGATCACCGTCTTCCTAGAGGGGAAAATTCAAAAATATGTTTATCTTCGCTCAACATTCAAGAAGTAAAAGGTTACTTTATAGGGTAATACCTGACCACCCATCCTCAGATGGTGCAGTCAGAATACCAGACTGCCATTTAGTACCATTCTTTTCCATAAACACCTGCTACCATGGGTCCGAGCTACATACTGTAGCTACATACTCCCTTATCGATACTTTCACAAGATGTGGCAATAGTGGGGAAAGAGACTCCTTTAAAAGAGTCCTGGGTGGGGTTGCAGAAGAGATTTCAGTGATACATAAGCCCCCGATTCAGAGTAGTACCCCCACCCCCGATGCTCTTAAATAAAGACGTACGCTGAAAACAGCTCAAGTCAGAATGAGTGCCGAGGCCGAAGATCCGATTTCAGCTCAAATTGCATGCCTGATATGATAACTATGATACCCAAGCGCCCACATCTGGTCAATTAATTAAAACAGGGGAAAAAGTGCATGAAAAATAAAATGGCAGGTTGGCTGAATGCTTGCCCACTCTGACATTGACATAATTTCCCACATCGTTCTCAGTGTCTGGCCACTGAATGTAGAAGTAGGGAACACTGAAAGAAACAAAGCTTCATATCCGTCTTGAGGAAGGAAAGCCTCATAAATAGGTACGTTTAGTTGAAGGGGGTCAGTGGGAATGGCCGGGACCTAAAGTACAGGTTATGCAAAGGAAGGCCGCGGAGGATGAATGAGCAGAGGAAGTGCTCGCTCACTAAGCCTGGTGTGGCGCCAAGAGTGAAGGCGATACACAAAGCCCCTCTGTGTTGGGGCTCTACTCTCTCTGGGGGCTGCACTAATCTGCTATTAATAAAATAAAATAAGTGAGGGGACGGATGGAGGAGAGCAGGCAGGACCTTCCTGTGATGTCAGCACTCAGCACCATGCCTCCTGGAGATACTGCTGCTGCTCACACTATTCTTTATTGTTGCCATTTGTCAACGTGGTATATCCCTTTGTGATGTTGATCCTATTTTTGTGTTCATGTCATGTACCTTTCACATTTGTTTGACAGTGTGATGTCAGTGAGCCACTTACCCTTGTGAAGTTTCCCTCAAAACTGTGGATGTCCAGCTGAGGCTTCTGGGCATAGACATAAGCATTGATGGAAAAGAGGTCCTGAGAGAGGGGTAGAAATGACCTGAATAAAGTAATCAAGTAAATATTTCCCTTCATAAAAAGCCTTCCTAACTATCCCAGAGAGTATCAAAGTGTCAGGAGTTGAAGAAACCTGTGAGGCTTGCCAAAGATAACACCTGCTATAAAAGGATGGGATTATCGTGTCAGCAAAAAGAAGTGTGTGTGTGTGTGACACAGTAAAAAACAACCCAAAACGTAAATAATATGTCACTGCAAACACACATACAGTACAGACACTCCCTTACTCTCTTCTATTATCCCAACCCCCTTAAAAACTGTATCAAGTTGGAGAATTTTTCCTTAACTGACTTGCCTAGTAAATAAAGGTGCAAAAGCTCCATTTCAGTTGTGTGACCTGTCGCCGATCTTACTGCAGCCCACTCCCCTTGTGGAATAGAATTGATTGTAAACATTAAATTATTCAGCCAGGCTGCCTCTATGCACCAGGTACCCTCAGTTATGCTCACATAGTGCTCTCAGGGTGAGAACATGCAGGGAGGGGACGATTATCTTACTCAGCCCCAGTGTAGAGCTGTTGCCAGTAGATGCCTCCCACGGATGAAATACAGACTCTCTAGAGCCAGACACAATAGAGTCACTTTCTGAGACACAGTTGCAGCAAGTGTCTTACCACATAGACTAAATGTCTCATCAAGATAGGAAATGAAAGAGGAAATTAATGGGGTTCCGAATCAAACGTTCAAATAAATAACTTGCTTATGTGGACAAGAGAGTTTTATGAGAAAAGTGTATCTGAAGTTAGAATTTGTAACCTCGATTAGTAATCTGGTCAAATAGCGATACTGAATAATGTTGTTTTCCCACTCTGTCCACCATAATTTCAATTCACTCTCAAGTGTTATTGGGTGAAAGGTTATCCCTGTATAAAGATCATTCAATCATAACACATGGGACATATAACTAATAAAATAGAACCAAGCAGCTCAATAGACCTCATCAAATTGACAGAATATGATTTGGTTAACAACTGTATGGCTCTTCTCAAAAGCTTGTCACAATTCACTGAACGTTAAAATGACCCCACAGCCTTCTAAAAATTATCCTGTTACAATAAGTAGGGAGGATGGGTTTAATTGGGGTAAAAAGTAATAAAGAAGTGATTGCCATCCCCCATCGACTGGAAACCTTATATGGTAATGAAATCGTTCAGTTGACTTGCTGAAACTTGAATTCTGTGGTCACATTAAGTAGTGACAGAAAAACAAACATAAATATGAAGTGTTTAGTATCATCTCATCGTAGAGAAAGAAGGTAGTGTTCTATGGCATTCTGGCTATCATGAGGATAAGGTTTCCATGCATCATTAAAAACAACCTAATACTGACAATAATGTTTTTAATAACACAAAATATAATCACTGAATATAACATGACATTTATCAGTTATATTAGTCACATACTGAGAACAGGTAATGTACATACCCCAAGAGCAGGTAGTCTTTGTGTGCAAATAACAGCAACTTTCAACTTCCAGTCTGTCTCTCCGTCTAATTGGTCCGTCCTGATGAAACATGAACCTAGAAAAACAAAAGGTTTTACAGTAGGTATGCTTTTAATCCCTCGTAAAAAAAAACTGTGTGTAATCAGAGACGTTTGGGTTTAGTCAGTACCTAAAATATGAAAGATATGCAGTACAGTGAAAGAAGATGTATACATATTATAAATATCAGTTCTTAGCCTGAAAGTATTAATGTACTAATGGTCAAACCATTACAGTATGTCTGCTTTCAACATGTACACGATATAGAGCCATGAGAAAGCCACTTAGCCGTCCACAAGAGCCTAACAAATGCTTAGAGGTCATGAACTGTATGGATCTGAGGTAATATTCTATATGAAACTGATGGACGAGGACGGCTATTTGACAGAGAGGCTAAAGGTCAGCTTTAAATGGGCCCAGGGGGTTAAGCATGATGGAAAACATATCACTGAGGATGATTCATGGCTGCTATGATGACTCTGCACACATAACACCACTGAGATGTTGTGAGGGCATAAAGACATCAGTGCTCCCTGCGAGGGCATATTGACACATAGGAGATCGATGGAAATTATGTCCAGAGCCTTTATTTCTCATGATACCTCTCAGAGAGGAGCCCGAGACCCGATGGAACCATTGATTAATTGATATTTAAATCATCAGTCACTGGAGGAGTCTGGCATATGGTTTCCATTCCCCAGCCAATCAGCTGATGGTAGAGAACACAGAGGCCTCTGATGAGACGAGCCACACTGAGCTCAATACTGTCCCTTATCGCCAGTCAAAGGCTCATTTCACTCATTTCATTCTGTAGTACTGTATCTATAGTAAAATCATGGATTGATGTTGAGGTTTCTTTATTAGTTCTATTCAAAAAGGTGGACATGCTTGTTTTATTGCTTGTAAATGCAAAATAGTTAAGATTTTGATTAATACTGTACTTTTGTGGGCAGGGTTTTTCATTACACATATAGATCACAGGACAGTCCCTAAATCTACGATAAATTATAATCTGTGTTTTTCTGAAAAGAGCCAGATCTAGGTTAAATCCTGCTACTTTACTATAATGTAACAAGAAAGGAGTATTTAATTCTGTGAGAACAGACTTTGGCAGTCCTGTATTTGAATATCTAATTTTTAATTTTTATTTTAATTTTACCTTTATTTAACCAGGCAAGTCAGTTAAGAACACATTCTTATTTTCAATGACGGCCTGGGAACAGTGGGTTAACTGCCTGTTCATGGGCAGAACGACAGATTTTGTACCTTGTCAGCTCAGGGGTTTGAACTCACAACCTTCCGGTTACTAGTCCAACGCTCTAACCACTAGGCTACCCTGCTTTGGAAATTGGAATGTGTTTATATCAAATACATTTCTTCACTATCATAACTGTAAAGAATTTGTTTGGGTCTTTATCATTCCCAAATCCGATATCTTTATTCAATCTACAGTACTTTTTTCTAGTAAAAGTTGTATGAAACTTTTCAGGAAAGGTTTGTTTCAGTGAGCTACAGCTGAATTAGATAGAAAGACAAGGTGGGATATTTGAACTGTCATGACTTTACTTTCTCTGCTCTATTGTATAACCGAAATTGCCCGTAAATATTAGCCAAGATAAACATGACAGTGGAAAGCATAAAGTTACTGACTGGAAAATGTAATAACACTACTATAATTGAACAATCCCTTCCCCTAATCATTTATATGGACTACATAACTTTGTAGTCTTAATGTCAAACTTTATTATCTACACTATAAATGCCCAATGTAAAGTGTTGGTCCTGTGTTTCATGAGCTGAAATAAAAAAAATGTAAAAACTTTTTTTAAATCACAGAAATTCTTCATGCACAAAAAACGTATTTCTCTAAAATGTTGTGCACAAATTTGTTCACATCCCTATTAGTGAGCATTTCTCCTTAGCCAAGATAATCCATCCACCTCACAGGTGTGGGATATTAAGAAGCTGATTAAACAGCATGTTCATTACACAGGTGCACCTTGTGCTGGGGACAATAACAGGTCACTAAAATGTGCAGTTTTGTCACAACACAATGTCACAGCTGTCTCAAGTTTTGCAGGAGCATGCAATTGGCATGCTGACTGCAGGAATAATTTCTCTACCATAAATTGCCTCCAATGTCATTTTAGAGAATGGCAGTACGTCTAACCACAACAGCCCAGCACCTCCACATCCAGCTTCTTCACCTGCGGGATCATCTGAGACCAGCCACCCAGACAGCTGATGAAACTGAGGAGCATTACTGTCTTTAATAAAGCCCTTTTGTGGGGAAAAACTCGTTCTGATTGGCTGGGCCTAGCTCCACTCCCTTGCCCAGTCAAGTGAAATCAATTGATTCAAGCCTAATTTATTTATATCAATTGACTGATTTCCTTATATAAACTGTAACTCAGTAAAATCATTGAAATTGTCATATGTTGAGTTTATAGTTTTGTTCAGTATAATTACACTGATGGTATTTGTTGTCCTTTGGGAATGTTGTGTTTATTCCATGTTACAGACACTGAGACCCTACAACCCACCAGTCTTCTCTGATGTCCTTAGAAATATCATATCTGCAGGGATCCTTTGGTTCTGCAACAAAACATTATAATGAGATAAAAACAGAAAAAGATGAGGTGAGAACTAGCTAGTCAACTAAGGCCACTAAGTGAGCTTAGTATGGTTGTCAAAATGTTAGCGAGCGCAGTAACAGTAGTCCTGGGATATTCCTGAATAATTGAACAAGGTCACTTCCCTGACTAGGCAGTTACGGTGATCCAGTCATATGAATCACTTAGGGCCATATGATACTCAAACACAAAGTGAATTTACAGGATTGCAACATTGCTCACAAGAGCTATAAGAGACCCACCTTTTCAACTATGATGAGGTCTCCAACTTGTATATCAGAACTCTTCACTTGAACTTTACCTGAGGGAAAAATAAAGAGAACCAAGATCAAATGTCTGTAAATAGACAGAAACACAGAAAGCAATCTCTAAAGTGGCTCCTTTACAGACACATTGACTGTAGATTGACTACCTCATAAGACACACTATGAATGTTTAAACAGAGGTGAAATAAAATGCATGTATTGATCTTTGGTCATTGAAAGTGATGCTGACTCTTAAAACCACAACCCTGTTTTTCCATCACTCTTCTTCTCACTCCCTCAACTTTGAAGAGATTGATTGCCTTGCCCATGCAAATGTAATACCCTTCTGTTCTGATCCCTGGTCAGAGGCATAGACAAAAACATGGGCACACCAGGTCACTCTCAATTATATCCATTCAATACCCTCTTTCCGACACATAGACACACTAGACAGAAAGACAGAGAGACAGACAGACAGACAGACACACACAATAGACCAGGTGTGGGAAACTGTCGACCCGCATTCCTTTTGTGGGCCGAGGACCAATTACAACAAACAAAACATTAATTCATTCATTTTTGGGGGATTTCTTTTTTTTTGGGGGGGGGGGGCTCTTGAGAGTTAGAAACAAATACACGTGCAATTTCAACATTTGATTGCTGATGCACAACCAGCAGTCACTCAATTTGCCCATGTCAGCTAATATGTTTTAGATTGGTAAGTTAGTATAGTGGCCAGCTATCTAATCATGTAGTAAGCATGGTCGAATTACCGACTGGGGTGGGGCCCACTGATCATCAGTTATCATATTAAAAACTGAAAATATTTGCTTCCATCCTATGACAAAATATGTGGAATTGCAGCGAACAACAACATTTTCTCTACACCACATGGCAAAATGTGCAGAATTTCATGAAACTTAAATGCTGTTATCATTGCTGTCACGAGGGCGGCCGCTAAAATGTTTTTCCCGCAAGGTGTGGGGGGGATGTGTGTATGCAGACCCACGAGACCCTTTTTTGTGGCCCCCACCCAAGTTGCCCATCCCTGCACTAGACACACACACATTCTGTGTGTGAAACTGACATCCCTCTCCCGTGTCATGGATATCACACTAGAGGATATCCTCACACACACAACAGTTTGCAGTCTTGGAAAGAAATCAATGCAATTACAGCAAGTAGAATGACTTTCGTTAGAATGCAGAACCCTGTGAGTGTTTTTCCTTAATTGCATGGGGCAAGCTTAAGTACAACTACAATATCATTCAGCATCATGTGACCAATCAAGTGTGAGCAGAGGAGTAGCCATTGCCATAACAGTTACAGTAGTGTCTTCATCCATACGGAGGAGGAAACATGTTTTGTTATGAACCTCGCACTGTGAGCTTGCTGTAGAGCTGGGAGTTCATCTCCTTGTCCCGCTGGTACCGCCGGACCTCGTCCACGGCCTCACGTACCATTGTAACAGCCATCACAAAGCCCTGGGTGGCAGAAATAAAAACACACCGTTGACATTTAACACACATAACAAGTACTGACCGGATGTAATAGAAGTGTGTTCATATTTAGGACTGGGACAACATCAGTTTGTGTGTTCAAAAACACAAAGGTTAGCCTACACAAAGCATTCACACTAATCCTGAAAAGTGAAAAACACATTTACCAGAGGTGCCCAGTAGGTGTACAAGTACCCTATTTTTAGGGATGGCACGAACTGGGAGCAGGCCACCACTAGAAAGTACAGGTTGAGGAAGAACTTGAACTGCTGGTAGAGAACCTGAGAAGAATAAGAAAATGATGAGTGAATATCTGCACAGAAGAAAGAACGCAGATAACAGTCATAGCACACCGGATGGGTTATATCAAATCAAACTGTGTCACATGATCCTAATACAACAGGTGTAGTAGACCTTACCATGAAATGCTTACTTACAAGACCTTAACCAGCAATGCAGTTCAAGAAAGAGTTAAGAAAATATTTACCGAAGTAGAAAATTATAAAAAAGTAACAATAAAATAACAATAACTAGGCTATATACAGGTCCTAGACTTGGCGCTCCAGTACCGCTTGACGTGCGGTAGCAGAGAAAACAGTCTATGACTTGGGTGACTGGAGTCTGACAATTTTTGGGGCTTTCTTCTGACACCGCCTAGTATATAGGTCATGGATGGCAGGAAGCTTGGCCCCAGCTTCCTTGGGCACAGGGACTATGGTGGTCTGCTTGAAACATGTAGGTATTACAGACTCGATCAGAGAGAGGTTGAAAATATCAGTGAAGACACTTGCCAGTTGGTCTGCGCATGCTTTGAGTACACTAGTCTCCCATTTGTGGGAGTTAGACTCCCACAGATAGCCAAATTCATTTTTTTGGTAATGATCACAATGATGAGCACTTGCTTCCAGTCCCAGATTATTAGAGCCAATGGGATCAATGAATGACACTCTATAGTTAATGAACTCCTTGACCTTAAGGATAAAGCATACTGCTAAACCATTTAATAATTCAAAGTGTAGGAGAAAAGCAGAGGGTTTGGCTCAATATGGATGAGAATAAGTTTCTGAGAGACAGTTTTATGACACTGGCTGAAGACCAGTCTCTTAATCATAAAGCCATTTGGTAAATAAAACTGAGCTTTGGTTGATCTGAGCTTTGTTGGAAACCTAACATTACACCTCAGTTCGTGACAGCAATTTCTTCACAGCATGTTCTTCTATAAATTTTTCTAAATATATGTTGGAATTGTATGCACCCTGAACTATTATAAATTGGTACATGACACATCTAATATAAAAGTTCGTAATAAGTTTTAACTTTGTCCTTTAGAACGACACATTTCAAATATGTCGAAAGCGCATCCTGATAGATAAGCTAACATTCAGCACTGTGTGTAAACTCACCCCAGGCACAAAGGTGAAGAAGTTGTACTTCTGGTTTTTAATGGCGTTCTTGGGGTACTTCTCCTCACACTTCTCCGGGTGGCCCAGCCACACTGTCCGGGCTTTCAGCTCCTTCGTCCTCCGACACATACGAGCCAAGCAGTCACAGCAGCTGAGGGACAGAATGAAGAACGTCATCACCATCACTAAGAAATGTGCTGTGAAAAACAAGCCACGGGTGACGTTGTCATGAGAATCCCTTATTTCCCGTGAGTAGTAGTGCAAGAACAGATGAAACAAAAGGTGTTCCAGACAGGTAATCCAAACAAAAGGAGAAAGAATGACATCTTAAGAAACATAATTGGAGTATAACTACATACGTCCCAAACAAGGTTTTTGCTTTCATGGTTATCTTCAATTAAAACAGAAAACCCTAAATAAATAGCATAACACTAAACACGTTTTGTTCAGACGGCCTTCCTCATGGATGGCCTTTGCAAAGGTCTGAAGTGTGGCATCTCTGCTATGGAAATAAAATAGGTCAGGTGAGCTACCAAAGAAAGTTGCGTAATGTTTACAGGTAGATTTTATAATGTAAATAAACCTCTTGCTATGGGACGGTTACTTTACACAATTATCATGGGATTTGTACTGTATTACTGGGGTTCAGCCTGGATACTGCAAAGTAGAGACAAGTACAGATTCTTGAGTACACATTCACATTCTCCCAGAGCAGGCTAGGTCTCTCATCGTTCATAGCGTCGCTGAGGAGAAACAATGTGGTGGTCCAGCCTGCTAATTATATCCTAAGCCATGTCACTGTTAATTAGATCTACTGGGTTGCTTTGACACAATTTATAAGAAAGCTCTTTTAGCACTTTAAATGAACTGAAAAGGTTAGGAGCACTCCAGGGCGGATTCCCATGTGAATGTTACGGCAGCCAGACTTCATTGCCAGCTGAAGAGAAGAGTCAAGTCTCACTCAAGAGCCAGACATATGGAATAAATGCTTTTTAGGCCATTATGTAATAATTGCATATAGTCTACTCCATTGGTTCTTTGTGAGTTTTGCCTTGGGTGGCTGAGTGGCACTGGTAACATCCAGAGATTAGCCATTTCCCATGCATCTGAGTCTACAAGAGGTTGCAAAGAGGCCAGAATATCGGTTTCAGTACAGTCTCTGCAAACACATTTGACATGCATAATGGCTACTTCATAATGGCTGAGTGATGTGGACTGTGTGTGATACAACTGCTTGTCTTTAGACAACTAGCTAGTGGTAGGGATAGCTAACACGTATGGGTCTATATTCAGATGCATCTGACTAGGCCTCTGCCCTAAACTCTGGCACTAGAGAGAAGAGAAAGTCTGGCCTCATGGTGTACACCGTCATGCTGATTGCCTTGGCATTTACACTCTTTAAGCACATTGGCAAAACACAACATAAATCAACTTTGAAAAAAATATGTGTTTGTGTTGGCTTCTATGTAACCCCTCTCTACATGCCACCGTCCAGATTCATAAGTGAGATTATTTGCACAAATGAATACTATTTAAATAATAGGACATTTGAATAAGCAGGGGTTATTCTGCGTGAATTATTTGTGTTTTATAATCCTCGGCTAAGCATACATAAAATTACTGGAAAGCATCAAACTGGTCAGCTGTGAAAAATCCGATTTGTTCATTAGGGAAAAGATCAATACGCAGTTTTGGGCTGGAGATGCACCACTGATAACCAAACGACACTGAAAATGTAGTATTCTATCAAATTCATACATAAACATTGCAAAAAGTTATTTGTTTAGCATTAAAATATCCCTCTTCCATTTGTTTACACACCTTATTACATTTTATTGGTGTTAGTGCTGATAAATATTTCACTCTAACACATTGTAAATTGTATTTTAGTAGAGGACAAAACCCGTCAAATAAATCATTAGCTGGATAAGCCGCATTGTATTGTTTGACCTCAAAGTATTTTGGGACTGGTAGTGCGTATCGAGGAACTCAACCAAAAACATCCCCTCTGCTCACTTCATGCACAGCTACCAGTGCGTTGGAAATCCAAACTGAGCTTCTCTGGCATATAATACAAATATACCAATAATGCCCTCTCCCCTCTTCCCCAACACACACACTTTGGGGCAGGGAACGACTATATTTTTGTGATTTGAAATGAAGTCCCTAAAACTACATCGCCATATAGGGCTCTCGAGTGGCGCAGCGGTCTAAGACACTGCCTCTCAGTGCAAGTGTATCACATCCGGCCGTGATTGGGAGTCCCATAGGGCGGGGGCCAAATGGCCCAGCATCGTCCGGGTTTGGCCGTCATTGTATATAATAATTTGTTCTTAACTGACTTGCCTTATTAAAAACATTTCTTTTTTTAATAACCAATTTAAAAAATATATAGTATAGCTCATCTTTCAATAAAGCCACTGGTTGCTTGATGAAAAAACTAAAACCTTTTGAGAGCTCCTGGATGACCAAGGCTGAATCCCAATTCTGCACCCTCCTCCCAAAGTATGCACTTACACATTCAGGACATGGATATAAAAGCATTGGATTTGTGCAAGCATTAGCTAGAGGAAGTTTCCAACATTGTTAAATATTTGACAGGGAGTGTGCAAGTCAGGAGAAGGGTGGAGAATCGGGTTGCAGCCCAACAGTTAGTGGTTCCACTTCCCACCTACCTGCCACAGAGGATCTTCCAGCCTCCCATGAGGAGCCACCCCAGGCCTCTCTGTCTCTGGTTGGCCCTGGCCCGAGGCAGGGTGTGGTAGTCACTCTCATCATTCTCAAAACCTTCCTCAGACATCATCAGGGGCATCTCGTCCAAGTTAGAGGGTTCATCTTCTAAAGAATACCTGGAAAGGAAAAACAACATGGTTACTGTAAATAATACAGCTATATACAAGTTCATTTCAAGCAGGTACAGATACTAACAAACCTGCAGTGAACATGTTGACAGAAGAGACCTTACAGCAAACGCATGCATGCCTATAAAATACAGACATTTGATAACTGGGCTTGTTGTTACAGCAAAATATTTACAAAAACAGGAAGGAACTCATGGTAAAAGTGAGAACTTGGGAACTATCAATAATGAAGACGAGGGCAGAAAATTCTAGACAATTGTTTACCCAGACAACAACAAAGGCCTATCAGGGTGAGGATCTGTATTGATTGCAACCTTAAAGCAGGGGAACTTGAACATTTGTCAGTTGGTTTCACTGATTCACTACCACTCTGATAAAGAAAAGGTTCAATTAATTAATTTGCTGACACATTCCTCCTACTTTATTGCATTACATCGATTCCACTGGGCCACATTTTTCACTTAACAAATAGGATCCTAGCATCCAGATCCAAACATGTATGGACCCTAACAGTCTTGATGCATGTAAACTAATCTCTACTGTATTTTAAAGCTTTAACATCGCTGATGTAGGAATGAAAGACTACTGACAAATATAATTAAGCCAGAGGAGAGGTTGGCTTGGTTCCTATGTCCTGGAGTAGCACACAATTCACATGAGCACTAAGAGCACACAGGAAAGTCTCCTGGGGACATAATGTCTTATGCATAAGGACTTAAGGAATTAGGAAGCAGATCTACTACAATACCAGGTAAAGGAGGGCCTCTCAATGAGCTGGACTAACTACACAACATACTGTAGATTCTGTTCATCCTGCCTCAGTCATTGAATGGGTCCACAACTCTCCAATGCAACACAGACACATTTTGATAGATAAGCTACAATGCAACTGGTTTAGTCCCATGAGGGTATCAGATTCCCTAACACTAGGCTATACTGGTGATTAGAAGAGCTTCTCCCCTGGTTACTGTAAACCCCTTGCTATTTTCCTTTCTGTATTCATGTTATTCTATAAGTAGGTAATAGCTATTCTATTTCTTCAATTGATGCTTTGTAAAAAATAAAATAAAAAAAAGATTTACAAACCACTTTGCTTGAGTAATAATTGGCCAGTTCAAAATATCAAAGGGATAATGGATAAAAATTGAAAGTTGCTAACAAGTGCAAAGGACCCATCTAATTTGGGTCAGCCTATATTGTCTAGCATTTATTTTCAACAATGCATAGTCTCATCATGAAAACGTGCAAAATATGATACCTGCACTGTATCAATTCCAATGCATAGCCAAGGCCTACATAGTGCAACATTGAAACAATGGTTCCCCTACATTCAAATGGAGAAGTGAGGAGCCATGCCCAAGACAAATGCTAGGCCTTGCATAATAACCTGGCCAAGCATTTGTTGATTAATCGTCTCATTCCACCAACAACTACACAAAAATGGACAAAGGCAACAATTGATGATGAAAATGTGGTGTTGTTGTAATTGTAAAATATATTAACATGAAGCGCAGATGGAGGGCTTTAGTACAATCGCAGGGCCAACCCATCCAGTAGCACTTGATGCATTTAAACTCTACCGAGCAGTGCAATACGCCAAGGCAGACGATTCTATGAACTGGGAAATCAGGGAGATTCCCTACTAATGTTCCTGCTTATCAGAAATGTAAGATTTTCTGTCAGACATATGCTGTGGTAGAGAGTTTGTCTAGTTGGAAGTCATTCCAAAAGAAACTGCACTGCTGACATGGATTTGATTAATTGGAAAACAAAAATGATTAGGACTAAGCTAGGCATATATAATAAATATCTAGAAAAAAAATGAAGTGTGACGTTCACAAACTCAGACCATGCTGAATGTCCATGGCTAGATGAAGAGGAGTGAAAGTAAGGGACAACACCTTTTCAATATAAACAACCTACAGAGATTCAAAGAGCCATGGAAATAGGATTGTGATGGTGTAAAGAGGTAGGGAAGCACGTTTGCTGGCATTGCTTTCTTAAAAATGCACTAATAGACTCAGCAGTGAATGTCTTTATAATGGCCACATTCGGGGTCCATTAGCAAGGACATATCCTCAGCAGCAGGTTATTGATCAGTGAGCTAGTCACGCACTCTGCCTCCAATTCTCTTCCTGCTCCGAGCCAACCCGGACCAGCAGATGGGGTCGCATTGTATTTCATTAGGTAAATCATAAGTTATCACTTGGAAATGTGGAATTATAAGCACTGTTTGCCAATAAATAAGAATTTGTTCTTATGTCTTGTCTAGTTAAATTAAGGTCAAATGTAAAAAAAATATTTAAAAAATGTAACTAGCCAACCTAGATAAATAACCACACGACAAAAGAAGGGGCGAAAACGTCATGTGACGCTTGGCGTGTCAGCAAAGCTGTTCTGTTATCTGGCGGTGCTTGGCAAATAAAGGGCTCCTGAGTCCTAGTCATGCCTAAAAAAGCAATAGGTATTGTCTACTTTTCCTAGTCAAGAGAGATTATCGGTTATCATACAGCTAACATTAGCTAGCAAAGAAGCCTGCTTCGTTTGTTGAAGCCAGAGGTAAGAATTGCTTATTAGCTCACGCGGCTAGTCACAGAACAACTAACGTTATTGTATCAACGTCCCAAAGTACTGAAATGCAAAATAAATACTTATAACGATGTCTCCACCGGTTGAACAAAAAAACGTGTCCCATACCTAGAATGTCTTGGAGTGTTGTAATAAGCTACTTTTTTCGAGCCCTTCCGCATCGAGTTTAGCGGGATGCTGTCAGCCATCTTGGCTGGACTATACACATCTTGACGTCACTGCCAGCACCGGAAAATGTTTTTCTTACAGTATGCTGTGTTCAACGTATCTGGGAACTCGGAAATCTCTGACCTCCGACTTCAGTGCGTTACGAACAACTGGGAACTCGAACAAAAACGAGCTCCGAAAATAAACAAATATTTTGAACGGTCATCCAACTCGGAAATCCAACTCGGGAACACAGGCCTCTTTCTTGAGCTCCGACTTTCCGACTTGAACATCACTGACTGACGCCGTGATTTCACCTAGCATTTTTCCGAGTTCCCAGTTGGCTCGAATGCACCGTTATTCGGATTGACAGATGCGAATGTGGGATTTTATTAGCTCAGTTCGTTTTGTAGTCAAAATTATGAATTAATGTCGCTACATGTTAAGCAGTAATGCTTAACACAGTAAAAGTTGGAAAAATCACACTTCTCAAATTGTAGATATTTATTTAAAGTAGCATGAAATATTGTAATCTAGACAAATAAATTATTTTCTTTCAGTAGATGTCTGTCAGCCCAGCAACTTTTGCTTGTAAAAATATTTGCTGAGATTGAGAGGATCCACTTCCATTGCTTTTTAGCTCATCCTACCATATGCACACTAATTTTTTGTTGTTGTCTGTAGCCTTCATGCAGAAAAGAGGCAAATGTCTCTAGTTTGTATCTGTGATGCCTCTTCTGTACATCAAATTCAGAAATCTAAAAAACAGTTCTCAGTGGAGGAGATAAAATGATTCAATCTCTAACAACAAGATAAACAAAAAATGCAACTTTTTGACTAAACCATATCTGTAAGCCAATTGATTGTTTTCACATTTTTATCTAATATACATTTTGGATGCAGAGAAAATAACCTAAATGATGAAGCTGAAATAAATGCTGATAGACTGCATAAAGTCAAGAGTAAAGTCCAGTGAAGAAATGGGACATGCAATTTAAGCTGAAGTAAATTCAATAAATGATTGTCCAACCTTAGGCTTGCTCAATTACTTGCACAAATTCTTCAATTTGAAATGCTGCAGGCCTACATGTGAGGCCTCGTTATAAAGACATTTGTGCTTTGCACCAACTAGCAGCAGTGAGTAACCGACAGATTCATCTCTTTGCATTTCTATATCACATTTTCCACGTCACATTTTCCCTTTTTAGAGTAATAGAGTGTGTGTCTATAGTAAGCACCATGGACGAAGTGAAACAACCTGTTTGTGTGGGCAAAACCAACATTTGCATATGGACAATTCAATAAAAAATGAATGAAATACTGTAGGTCTGTGAATTAATAAAACATGTTTTATCTCTATATAATACATAGTCAACTTGTTTTTACAAATAAATCAATCATTTATTCTCTACATTGTTTGTATAATCTATATATTTTATTAATCTGCCATTCAATTTATTTAAATTGATCTCAATCTCTTTACTGTCACCAATTAACATAGAAAAGTGTTGGGTCGGTTAATTCCAAGGTCCATGGCTGTCTTTCCAAGACTGGTCATTGGTGGGCTACCCCCAGTGCTGACTCTGTCCATGCCTGCCGTCATGGGATAAAGCTGTAGAATCCCCCCATTCTGGATCACTGAGATCTCATTCTTCTTCATGGCTAGGCCGTTGGTTATAGCTGATGCGTAGCGGTTCCAGAACCCTGGATCCACGTTCATGGCCCGTTCCGTCAGGTCCTTCTGAAACATCTCTCCGAACTTCATGGCAGCTTCCCCACCCAGCAAGGCCAAGGGGTTCTCCACCGACAGACGCCTGCCTCTTCTGGCTGGTGCGTTGTTCCACATATGAGTGCCCATGTGTACCTAAAGAGAAATGGGGGAGAGGGGATGGAGGACATAACACCCAAATACATGAACATTAGTCATAGCTATTAGCTAAGCTAAAAATATGCTGAAATAGTTTGAACAACAGGTACTGAGTCTTAAGAGTGTTTGGGGAGAAAATACAGTCATTATAATCCCATTAAAATGTGTAGTACCTTCAGGTTTCCTTTAGTTGTGAATGCCCTGCCACAGATGGAGCAACCGAAAGGTTTCTCCCCTGTGTGGGTCCGCTCATGGATCTGTAGAGCGCTGGCTGAGGAGAAGTTCTTTCCACACGCATGGCAGTTGTGTTGCTTCGGGGTCCGTCGAAGTTGAGGTGGCCCAAGCAGAGAGGTGATTCCTGGGCTCACCAGAGATGGAGGAGCAGCAGGGACCTGGAGGCTGAATGGATGATGCAGCCCCTCGTTGAAGTTCATTGGTCGATGGTGCCCATTCATTTCAGATTTGATCATCCTTGGCGCAATGCTGGTAATCAGGCTAGGAATGCTTTGGCTGGAACCTAAAACAATTAGATAAAGGGATGTTTAGAGTTTTAATCAGTTGTGGGGATAACTTAATAAGATCGACATTTGCTAGATAGTGAAGGGGGAAAACAACATTTTCAACAGTTGTAGTGATAAAGAGCATTTAAAAAGGGAACACCTTTTTACATTGTTATTACACCTACTCTACAACAGGTATTATCAGTTGATATTGTTATCTTACCACGTTCTTTACTCAGGAACAGCGTACTGTAAGGACTCTCCTGTTTCACACACTGCCTGTTAGGTTGCAACCCTCTCAGATCCAAAGTCACTCCATTTTCCAGTACCGGAGTTGAGGTGGGCGAATCAAATAGCTCACTCTTCACTGAGGCTGTGATCTCTTGGGACTCTCCACTGTGCTTCCCAGATGGGGAATTGCAGAGGTGGACCTCAGAATTGCTTTGCGCAGGTGACACTGGTACATGCATACAGGTGGACGATTCAGACACGGTTGGGCTGCCGGCTGCATTGTGATTCTGTCCTTCTCCCACTATAGAGGAGTGGATAGCAGCACGGCGCTCACTGTCCATAAAACCATTCATCATTGACTTTAGCCCAAAGGAGTGGTTTAGGTTCATGGTGGAGTCTATCATTTTCATTTGGTTCTCCAGTGCAGCTATGCTGAAGACAACAGCATCAGAGTTGGGAGGAGAACTAGAGACAGAGCTCAGGGGATTAAGGGTATCAACACCCCCCTCCATATTTTCTACCTCTTCTTCTTCTTCATCATCATCCTCTTCCTCCCCCATGGAGTTGTCATACATGAGGTCATTGTCATAGTTATTCAGGCTGTCAAAGTTCTTCTCGTGGAAGGAGAGATCATTGTCGAGGTCCTGTAGGCAGTCCATTAAGGGTGAGTTTGAGATCTGACCCCCCATATGCATGCGGATGTGCTGCTGTAGAACTACAGCGTTGGTGAACTTCTTCTGGCAGATGGGGCATGAATGTTGAACCCGGAGAGGAGGGTTTGCTCTGTGGACACCAATGTGTGTATTCAGGTTTCCTTTGGTGGTGAAAGCCCTGCCACACACCTTACATTTAAAGGGCCTCTCCCCAGTGTGGATACGGTAGTGCATCTTCAGCGCGCTTTGGCAGCTGAGCACGCGGTGACAGAGGATACACTGGTTGGGGTCTGTTATCTTCTTGTCTATGTTCTCCACCAGCTGCTGGAGCTTTGAGGTCTCTGACGTTTGCATAGAGTCCAGGAGGCCACCGAATGGAAACTTTGCTTTGAACGGGTCAGAGGCCAGGGAAAGTGGTGAAAAGTTGGAAATCAGAGCACTGGGCTCAGGTGTGGATGTGGTAATAGTCATGGCTTTATTTGTTGCCACAGTAAGTGGACTCACCCTGGGTCTAGTCATCCAGTTCTGGGACAGATGAATTTCCTCTGCTTTCAAGACATGGGAGGATTCCCCCTCCTGATTAGACTGTGGAGACTCTAAAGCTGTGGGAACACTAGTTTCATTGCCTGTAGTGTTCAGCGACAAAGACACACATTCACTTAAGGCTGGGGAAGGCCTAAAAGGAGATTTGATGGGTGGTGTGACACTTAGAGATCCACTTGAGCTTCCCATAGTAGTGAGAGTGAAGGGAAGCTGAATACCCATAGAGGTGGGTACCGTCGCTGAAACAGGCTTGCTATCCAGCCAAGTGGCTCCTGTTTTTTCAGGAGGGAATGACATGCCATAGGGAATGCCAGAGCTCGTTGGCACATTGTCTAAATATTCCGGCACTGGATAAGGGTTCATCTGAACACGGGGATACTTTTCTTTGTGTCTCTGGAAGTGGACTTTCAGGTTCCCTTTAGTGGAGAAGCGATTGCCGCAGAGGTTGCACTTGAAGGGCCTCTCCCCGGTGTGAGAGCGCAGGTGGATCTGCAGCGCGCTGTCGCTGCCAAACACTTTGGCGCAGAACCTGCACTTATGCTTGAAAAAGGGCTCCTCGGGACTGGGCTTGGTGTCGAACATGGACACACTGGGCAGCTTGCCATTCCGGTGGTGCTTCATCAGGGCGGAGAGGGGGTCGAGGGCATTAGTCGTGGCTGCGATGCTGGCCAGGGGGTTGGGGAAGATGACACTGCTGGGGGGGCTCTGAGGTAGAAACGGCAGGCTGGATGGTGAGCTGAGGAGACTGTTGCTCTGATCCTGCATGGAGAGTGGGCTGGACGAGGTCAGGGTCTGAGTACAGCTACTGCTTGTGTGTGAGTATGAACCTCTGCAGGGAGGATGTACTGAGGAAATATTGTTGCAGCTAGTAGGGGGAGGGGCAGAGTTGTCAGAGGGAGCTGAGGTACATCTAGCGTCTCTCATGTGGGCCTGTCCATATGAAGTTTGTTTGGAGAGTGTGTGGGACCTTTCAAGCACAGATGCTGAAGACACAGACGCTTGTCCATTAACAGCAGAGGGTATGGTCCCAGACAGTGGTAGGACAGGGGGAACGATGAGGCCTTGGGAGGGGAAAGGGTTTGGTGCCAATGATAGGGCCCTGGAGACTGGGTTTAGTGCTGTTTGTGTGGGCTGTCTGTTCATGATGGCCACCTGACTACGGATCTGCTCAATAAGCTGCAACTGGTGGACCTGTTGCTGCTGCAAAGCCAGCAGGTGCTCTAGGATCACTGGGATGGCCGCTGTGGCCGCCTTCCCTCCTGCTCCACTACTGTGGAGGCTCTGGGAGAACTGGGCAACAGCCACCCGGGTACCGTGGAGGATCTCCAGCGTTACGTTCGTACTGGGCATGCTGCTAGTCACAGAGGACGACTGAGCTGAAGGGATAGCCAACTCAGTTATATCTGGGGGATTCTGGGGGCTAGATGACTTATATTTGTCGTGGTGCTGCTGCTCCACCTCCATGGATTCATCCTCTTTCTCACCCATGTTCATCTCCTCTAACATATCTGTGCTGTCATTATCAATATAATTCATAGGCTCCACCAGTTCAAGGCCCCTGTCCGCTGACTCCATGTCTGCTGAGTCCCTGTGGGCCAGGCTAAGAATGGCCAGGCTGAGGGTTGGAGAGGATCCAGCTGGGGACCCCTCAGGTTCAGGGATCCTCTCATCTTCCTTCACAATGAGGACCTGAGGAAGGTCCTCTGTGCAGCTTCTCTGGTGCTCATACAGTTCGGCCCAGGTGAAGTACTCAGCAATGTTTCTACACACATGGGTTTCCTCAATGCCACTGCGGCGCTCCTCCTCATCCATTCCCTCCAATAGAGCTGCATGGAAAACAGGGGGAGAAGAAAATAATTGTTAGTTAATATAACTAGGATGACAGACTATAACCCCACAACTACAGCAAGAGTAAACATTTTCAACGATAAACTAAATCTAGAGTTTTCATTCTAAATGTGTAGATTAATTGCATCATATTAGACCCAGTTTCTACTCAATTCAATCTCCTTGTATGCAGCTGCTAATTTGATTTGGTTAATCAATCAAATTATGTGACCTACCAATTGTGCATACTGAAACTTAATGAAATGTATTGATTATTGATTCCCAATGCATTCATACAGTTAAAGTGCCATGTCCGTTGAGTACAAATTGGGTCTTTGAATGGCTCATTCCCTATTGCAATCAACCACTCTAATTTCCGCAGCAGGAATTTCAAATGCTATTCCACAACGCTTGGCTCTGTCAAACAAACGAATCACTGTCTATTAGAGCATGCCTGGGAAAAATGCACCATTATCTTTGTGAAATTGTTTACAAAATGACCTTCTGTAAACAAGCTGAAAACAAGTTCATAAAACAGCAATATTTCCAAATAATATTTCATAGTTCATTCGAATTACTACATTCTGTGAATTCATGTGAGATTATATTTATAGTGTAGTAATTTAAAGAACAAAACAGGAAAATTCCAATAATTGATCTTCATTTAATAAATTCTATAGGAACCTTTTAAATTATTCATCTATAATGCTGCTTCTATTTGAAAGTAATAATTAGTTTAACATGTTATCAATGTAGATCATTAAAAGATGTATTTATTGGTCTGATGTTGATATTAAATAACTTCACTAATACCTAGCTACACAATCCAGCTATAAGCACATGGCAAACCATTTTTTTAAATTCCTGGCTGCAAATACCTCCCTTGCACACACAAAACATTATATTTTAACATGATATTTATCTAGATCTTGGACATGCAATAGCTACAGCTATGTTGATGTAAATTATATAAGGAATAAACAGACGTTTCTACAATCTCATGGCCTCTTGTTCAGTATCCTCAGTGATATTCTAGCAGCTGCAGTAACTGTAAAAAGTCTAGAGAGCTTAATTCTTTTAGACATTAAGCTTCTCCTAAATGCCCTCAAATCAATGCAGTTGACAGGGAAATCGCCATGGCATCTGTTAAAGCTGTGTGTTGTTAGGAGGCTGGCTGATGAGCATGCCAGCTGGGTAATGCTGGGAAGTTCCAGCGAAACAATACTTTATGTGCATCCAAAATGGCATCCTATTTCCTATATAGTGCACTTTTGACCAGCGCCCATAGGGTTCCATTTTCAATCTTTCTTTTATTGCACATACACCCAAGTTGCTTTTCAATGTGCATTGAAACAACTTTTCAATGGGCATTGTGTGATGAATAAATTCAGTCTATAAATCTATAAAATCAGAAAAAAAGGGAAAACTGTGCATGTTTACCCTTCTATAGAATAAGATAGAATGGAGATATGGCTTAAATTTATCATCGAAACATGAGTGCTGTGATCTATCCAAGGTTTAGTCTTTTCAGTACAACAAATAAATAAAATTGACATGTTTTTTTGATCACTGTTTGTTAAAAAACTAAACATTGCAGCAAAAACATTTTTGGGGGGTGCTTAAAAACTTGTTTCTTACACTTTTTGAGTGCCTTCGTGGCACTGGTTGAAAAACAGGGCCATTGTGACAGCGCATACACAAAGCAGCTTTGATAATGTGCGTGTGTGTGTGTGTGTGTGTGTGTGTGTGTGTGTGTGTGTGTGTGTGTGTGTGTGTGTGTGTGTGTGTGTGTGTGTGTGTGTGTGTGTGTGTGTGTGTGTGTGTGTGTGTGTGTGTGTGTGTGTGCGTGCGTGCGTGCGTGCGTGCGCGCGCATGTCCAACAATGTCTGGCATACTGTGTTGTAAATAAATTGTAGTTCTGAGGGATTAGTGATGAGTGCTTTTTGAAGTCAGTTCGGTTTCAGTTTGATAATTTAAAAAAAACGGTTATCAATTTCAGTTCCTATTGTTTAGTTTTTTTAACATTAAATGCACTATGCATCATGAGAGTGCAATGCTGTAACAACACATAATAAAATAATTAATAAAAGTCCCATGATGGTAGTTACTGCTTATCTCTTTATTAACCATAATTTGTTCACATTACTTGACTTTCATAAAATATTTCAGTTGTGTTTATTACATTTGTTTTATTTGAAGACTTTATTATTTCATTCCGAGTCATCATCTCATCTCTATAGATCTGCTGCCTATGCTGTCTGACAAATCACTATTTAGTAGTTCTTCAAAGTAAATAAGACACACTTTTATGACTGCTGAATACCAACTAACAATCAGATCATGTATTTTCAGATACCTTAGATATTTTCAGGTAGAGATACCAGCGAGACAACTGCTCTCTAATCCCTCTTGATCGCACATTCTTCTCTCACTGTCAGTGTCTGGACCACACTAACCTAACGTGCCAGGCGTAAAAGAAACACACAGACTGAACAAGTAGGTGTGCAATGGATTATGGGCATTGTAGTTAATTAACCTTGTTTCCAACTCGAAACTATGTAGAATATTAGCCTGTTGGAAACTACAACTCCCTACTACATGACACAGTTTAGGATTGATCTGAATATCTTTAGAGAAACTGCCAATGTGAGCATTGAGCTCACAGGAAAAAAATAAACGAAGGCGAATAAAAATAATTGAACCGATGTTGGTCAATTAGTTGTTTAAAACCTAGAAAATAGCACACATTTCTGCACTAATTTATTGTCACACCAAGTTCAATAATAATTGATCGTGGACTACAGGAAAAGGAGGGCCGAGCACACTCCCATTCTCATCGACGGGGCTGTAGTGGAGCAGGTTGAGAGATTCAAGTTCCTTGGTGTCCACATCACCAACAAACTATCATAGTCCTTGCTTCCTGCCATCCAGGATCTCTATACCAGGCAGTGTTAGAGGAAGGCCCAAAAAATTGCCAGACTCCAGCCACCCTAGTCATAGACGGTTCTCTCTGCTACCGCACGGCAAGCTGTACCGGAGCGACAGGTCTAGGTCCTAAAGGCTTCTTAACAGCTTCTACCCCCAAGACATATGACTGCTGAACAGCTAATCAAATGGCTACCCGGACTATTTGCATTGACCCCACCCTTTAAAAAAATATATGATCTATTATCTATGAATAATCACTTTACATATTACCACGACTTACCTGTACCCCTGCACATTGACTCGTTACCGGTACACCATGTATATAGCCTCGTTATTGGTATTTTATTGTTGCTCTTTTATTTTTTAAATTGAGTTAATCTGTACATATTTTAACTGCATTGTTGGTTAAGGGTTTGTAAGTAAGCATTTCACGGTAAGGTCTACACCTCTTGGATTTGGCACGTGACAAATACAATATTATTTGTTTTGATTTAATAACCTAAACAGCATACAAAACATTTCAGTAGAGAATCAGTGTCATTGGCTCATCTAAGTGGGGTGGCCTCAAGATCACCAATGGTAAGTTACTTAGCAAACAGAAGTAAGACAACGATGCCATGATTAGCTAGAGTTGGATTTTCTATAAAATATTACAAATATTTTTCTAATTGATAATTCAAATACTATCATTCTTCATAGTTAATATAGCGAAAGTTGTTGCTGTATCAGAAAGCTACCTCAACAACAAAAACAGAAACACTTTTGACAATCTAGGTGGATATATGATGAGTCTGACGGGAAATAAATGACACAATGCACTATCCAAACACAGGAACAAAGGATGGCCAAAATATATTTGTATTGTTTGTTTACAGTGGAGAGCAAAATCATTCACAGCAATTGATATTTTGATATGAAAACAAACAGATCAGAGTGAGGAATCAGTTTACACAGCAATACATGCTTCAGAGGTCAATGGCACAGATGTACTAATTGCATTATGATTCTGACATGCAGCACTTGCCCCTTGTAGGGTGAGGTGGACAAAGGTTAAATCAGCAGGCTCAATCAAAGCTCATCTCAGAACACACCCCCTGCCTGGTGGGGGAAGGGACAAAGAAGAGCCTTGTTGGCACTCAATGCAATCCCACCTTTTCATCCTACTAATCTGCCACATTTGTCAACAATACAGGCCAAGCACGAAGACCCTAGAAAAAAAATGGCCTGATGGGTTGCCTAACATTGAATAACGGATAAATCCTACACAATCTTTGACTGAGGTGGGGGGAAATATTTCAAAAGAATTACTCAAATAAATACCGTGCAGATAATGTAATAAACCTGATAGTAATGAATCATTTTGAGTTTAAGGACCTCTGAGCAAGATTCTGATGATTCTGATTTAATCATTGTGCCAAACCCTATTACAACCCGTTTAACACCATAACACTTCTAAAACATATCAAAACTAGATTATTTAATTATCACAAATTAATGTTACCATGAAATATATAATATATTATCATAAGGATAAATGTGCTATTACTGTAAAATATATTTATTTAAGTTGATATATCCATCAGCCATATGAGAACAATATTGGCCTACACTTATGTGCTGTCCAGAAAACTTTAAAAACATTTAGCCTTTGATTTGGAGGGAGGGAATAGCATTGGTACAAATGACGAATATCTTAAACAAAACAAAAACTGTCATCTAGAATTTGTATCTATGGAAAATGGAAAAAAAAATACTTTAAGACTATTTAGGAAATGTGTAGAAAGCATAAAATATGTTGTCTCAAATAGAACTCAATTAAAATAGTCATGTTTGAGTGTGGCTCAGATAAATATTTAAACAATGCAATTTCTTGTCTTGAATGGATTGAATAGATTAACGGGATAAATACTATATTTTTGTTGATATTCATATTTTATACATATAGGCTACTGTATCTGTAAAATATGAATCTAATCAGGGAAACATTTTTTGACCATTAGCCTCCCACTGGGCACACCACGTCATTTCAACATGGATAATTTGGTAATATTTGTTTGAGACATTGATCAATGAGATTACAACCTATATTCCTCCACTCAAAAAGACAGCCAAAAGTTAGTTGAATTTCCATTGTGTTATCACTACGCTTTCAACCATCTAATAGCACAACCAAATTCCATTGTTAAAACAATATCAGATTTTTGGTTTAGTTGCCACCCAAATGTCTATCACTACGCTTTCAACTATTTAAAATCACAGTCCTATTGTTTAACTTTTTGGATGAGATGGAGATGTGATTCCAACATATACATTATTCATTTGTAGACAAACTGGAACGAAGTCAGTGGCACAGAACTATCTAATTAGAACATGCATGGCCTTCAAATGTTGATATTTGGTTGCGTTGACAACCAAACACAATTGAATATCACTAAATATCATTACATTTGAAATCAACCCGAGCTTGAAACCCTAAGCCTCTGTATTGTTGATTGTTTTTGGTTGAATCCTGGTGAATTGAAACAATAGCTGTTGACAATTTTGCAAATGCTATATAGGCCTAAATAGCATAATTGATGATGTGAGTGATAAAGTATGGTCACACTTTGTTTGCTCTATTTTAAACTAACCCTTTGGAATGACATTGATAGCAACAGAAAATCTATTTCATTTTTAAGTGGAGATCTCTCAACAATCATTCTCTCCATAGCACATTGGTCATAGTCAGTGACAAATATCATAGCTCAGCAGGGCTTGTTTAGAACCTTTGGTGGGAGATCAGAGGGTAGCTGTAGATAGATCAATTCTCCAGTAGGAGGTGCTGCCCAGCCTATTGTTTTTGTTGAAATAATGTTGAAGATCTGACATTTTAAAGGTACAAATTCAACATATTTTATACTAGGTTTGTCTATGTTCATATTTGGTTACCATGATGACATCCTGTGGTTTAAATTTCACCCTCAAAACAACAGCTTACTTTTATGCTTTTTTTCAAATACAATGTATTTTCCATGTAGATTTTACGTCACTATATGTTGACAAAATACCTTGAAACAACGTTGATTTAACCAGTTTGTGCACACTTTCAATTGCAGTAGAATATGAAAAAATATATGACATATAAGTTTTATTTTCCACACCCGAAGATCAATATAGTCTAATAAAAAAAACTAAAATAGCCTATAAAGCCAACCTCTTTCAAAAAACGAAGTAGGCTAGTGGACCTGCCCTAATTATCTTGGACACTTCCATAATCCAAAACCGAACTCTCATTCTAGACTTATAACTCCTGTTGTAAATCATATGTCAATTGTACCATAGTTGCTTACCATATGTGTGACAATAAAACATTTTTATGACATAGTTTTTCATTAACATTATACAGTTACACTAATGTATAATATACACAGACAGGGAGCTGACGTGGATCCTCTTTGAAACTACTTCCTTTTTATAAATGGGTCAAAATAATGTCATATGACTTCATGATAAATGTAATAACAACAATACATTTTTTATGTACATGTAGGGCCAAACTGTTTCAATATTCCTTCACATCGAAAGGATATAGCCTATAGATAGGCTACACATCTCTCAGGACACATTTCTACCATTACCTGTGGGCAAAATTGCACGCATAGCTCATGAAAGTGTGCTTTTGATATCGATCAGACAATAATCTATCCGGAGTTATCTTATCATATCCGAGGGCTTTTTAATGTATTTATGCTAATGTGTATTATTTATCCAGGCTATAAACGACCATTTATTTATAACACTTTCTTATATTGAATAAGACATATCACACCGAGGTGCAGGATAAAGACCGTTGAACATCTGCTCCCATTCACAGTAGTCCTGAATTTTTGTAACAACTTGGGAAGTAAAGGAAATAATAAAATCGTTTTTTTTAAGTCCCTGACTCTAATAAAAAAAATATATATAAGGCAAAGGGTTATAATAATATATGAATGGTTAGGAAGGATTATAATAAGATGTTAATTAATAACTATTCAAGCTAAATAGGCCTGCTGTAGCCTAGTATGGTCTGGCAATCAAATATGCATATGAGAACTTGTTTTAATGCTTTTTTTTGTTGGATAAAAGTTTGTGTGAATATCACGTACCATGTTCTGTGGCGACGTCAGTTTGCAACGCTTCTTCGTCCAATTTGAGATGTTGTGGCTTCGCTTGCTTGCGGCGGGACATGTTGTCAGTTCTCTGCTAGTTGCTCTTGTTGCCTTTGGCGGATACATCAGCATCTAACAAATAAAACCCGTCAGAGAGAGTCGGGTCTGTGAAATAAGGGATAACCTATTAGCTGGTGTTACTTACCCATGTGCAGATTGCGCATGTCGGTGTAATTATGATGGAGGATAATGCTTGATGACTCTTGGTGGCTTTCGATGGGGGATTGGCTGAGGTCCAGCTGACCCACACTAGATATGGAAATGAGGGATGGATTTGATAATTACACTATACTTTGCTTCCTATCCACCTGTCTTTCCGCACGGTCCACCATACAACAGTGATGGACATTACTAAGTGGAGAACATTTCTCTCCCTTCTGGTTGGTTTTGTTCTGTTTTTACCCGCCACACTTTTGTAAATGTATTTGTGCCATTCGTTTTTATTGTAGCCTACCTTTTCCCCAACGCGTCTTTAAGTTTAAGTCCCATTGTTATCACAAGTCCTTTCTTTTAATTTACTCCACTTCCATTTCTGTTTTTTTCCCCACGCATTGAGTATTGTACTTTATTTTGGAGGTCTACACATGGATAAGAAAGTCCTGGCTGGAAAAGTGTTGCCCATTGCCTTTATCCTCCTCGTCTTCTATTTCTCATGAAGCTGAGCGGAGGAGGGGGAAAGTAAAACAAAAAAAATGAAGATAGCAAGAGTCCGGTTCAGGTGCATAAAAAGATGTCACGGGGCCGTGATCGAATCCCTATCTCTGTTTTCGTGCATAACAATCTAGTTATTGCGTAAAAGTAATGTTTCTATTCCCAGACCGACGGCGAATCTCATTGCGATGGTCGTTCCGTGGAGCGGGTTCTTGGTCTTCCTTGCCCGCAGCTGCTATTCTTTAGAAGCCTCCGCCTCTAGTCCATTATGAGAAGCCCTGCAGCCGAATGTGATAGGCGACCGCTAGGATGCCACAGAAGGTGTTGGAAGCGTTACTTCAGTTTCAGCGACCTCCCACAGCTGATGTTTCAGTTGGCTTATGGAGCCATTTTACTGGGTTGATAAGTTGTTTTCCCAAACAATCAAACTGAGTGTAACTAACATTAGCCTATATATAATTAAATGACAAATGTCACTTTTGAGGTTTCATGTCTTACTAACAATACACTGTTGTAAGAGTTGTGTGGATATAATTCACTAATTATTCCCTGTCTGAGATAATATTATGTTTTAAATTAAATGTATCAAAGTGGGTGTTTTAGTTATGGCCCTCTCATCAGCTATTGTTTAAAAGTCTGTCATTATGGTGTTAAAATATGTGGCCTGCCTGGAGAGGGCAGAATCAGCTGTTAATAACTGCATATAGGACTACTACACAACAGCCTTGTATTGATTGCCTTGTCTCCCATTCCCTTGGTATAGAGAGGTAAGAAGACCCACTCCTTGAGGAATACAATTTATTTTGACCTATCAGCTTCCTACAGACTTCTGATGAGTAGCGAGAGTGGTTGAGAGCTGTCTTATCTCGAAACTTAACCCTCCTTGATATAATATTGATTCTTTATAACTAGCTCGGCACACAAACTACCTACTTGACCACTATCATGTACAACTACAATGCTGGAACACTGATCTCCTGCTTCTGCAAAGAAAATCCTATTTTGAAACAGTTTGTATGATTTAATTTCAGTACTGTACTTTTACCAAAGAGAAGCACAATACACTACAGACACAGATCAGCCTACTTAAGCTGAATGTATGATCCTACTTATCATGAGTAAATGATTTAATCCAATAGGATAGTGCATCACATGCATGCTATGACAAAGAAGTGCATGAGCTCCAGTAGAGGGAGGGGTTTAGGGAAGTGTTTCTTTCCCAGAGACCAGGGAGATTTGTGGTGTTCTGTTCGTTCAACCTTCTGATTATTTAGATATTATTTTTTTACAGTATCAGCCTACTTTAGATTGTTTTCACCGTGGGGCACAGTTAGACTTTCTCAATCCTAATATGTGCATGCGGAAAAAAATAATTTTCCAAAATACATCGTTATAGATGGTAAACAATCGTATGTGTATAAAAAAACATGTTTACTGCATTTTGTCTGTGCCACTAAAGTCTCAACGAAACAAGAAGCTTGTTTCAAGGTAAACAACGTCTTGGAGGCCAGTGCTCAAGTGTACATATGGAAGTGCTTCCTGTGGCATGCTTTTGTGTGCATTGATTACAGTGGGGTGTGATTTACTACTGGCCAAACGGATGAGCAGATTTTACCCCCCTCGGTCAGGATCTGTCAGCTGAGGAATGTGTGTACTATGTGGGTTTGGTGACCTACAATGAAGATATGACATCCTGTGACCCCTGTCCCTGTCCCTGTCCCTGCTCAAAGACACTGATCAGCAAGACAGCAACCGCAAAATGCTACGCTTTGCATTATGGGTTAGACAACAGATGACTGACACCAACAGGCCTAGTGAGGGCTGTACAAGGAAGAACAATTGAATTATTTTGGGACACTTTCAAATCTATTTGGAGAGACAACACCATTTCTCTGACATTGAGCAACATTGTAGGTGTTTTACTATTTACCACATAAGGAACACATTACATTAACTTGCACCTGTGTAGTAACGCTGTAATTACTATTGCAGCAACATTACATAAGCATGTTACATATCAGTTTGGCACTATTGATAGTAAGCTTCTATAGTTATCACTTGCTATTACTTATTTGAAAATATCATTCCACAAAAGGGTTATCAGAGGAGCACCATGTTTGGCAACATTCTGTGCAGTCTGCCTGCACGCTACACCGTTACAAAATAGATAACAAAATAATTACACACATACTGAGGGTCTGTTTCCTCGTATAATCACACAAAGAGATTTTTCTTGAAAATGATCATCAATCACAGCCTGGATCAATACAGTGGGGCATGGCTGCAATGGCCTGATAACACAATCAATACTGGGTATTTGGATTTTAATTAATACATGACAGAGAGTCAGACCTTATATCATGAAATATTATGATCTAAGCTCTGTCCCTTTAGTGCACCAAAGGTGTTCTTGATATCTGTAACCGTTAATCAGATGTAGTTGGGATCAAGAACCTATAGGTGTAAAGAGTTTGTGAAACAAGAGTCGGTATAGTGTGTGTGTGCTTCTTCAGCTCTGCCTTCTATAAATGATGGCATGTGCGTGGGAAAGAAGGGTTTTGTTTTTGTCCACACATCCCTTGACATGAAAGTGGGGGGCTCCAGAGTGGTGCAGCGGTCTAAGGCACTGCATCTCAGTGCTAGATGCGTCACCACAGATCCTGGTTCGATTCCAGTCTGTATCACAACCGGCAGTGATTGGGAGACCCATAGGGCGCCGCAAAATTGGCCCAGCATCGCCTGGGTTAGGGTTTGGCCGGTGTAAGAATTTGTTCTTAACTGACTTGACTAGTTAAATAAAGGTTAAAAAAAATATGTATACATATATTTCTCCCAGTAATGAAACCATTATTTTAGAGGAGGCACAACAGCCTTTTCCTGCATTCTAGAGCCATAATCATTTCATAATTCATAATCATATTTCTGCATACGTTATCTAAGTATACCTCTTCACCTGTTCAATTATCATTTTAATGAGGGTATCATTCTGACCGTTGTAAATCACACATCTCAATATACTGCACTAATGCCTAGGATATTTCATTCAAATTACAACACAGTACATAGAATCACAACATATGCTATCAATAGAGGCATATAACATGGCATCATAATTAATACACAAATGTGATATTGTCATAACGTGCCAGATTACATTTAAACCAAGGATTTTTCTGCATATCTAAGTATACCTATTGAGCTGTCTGTATCTTCCTGACTGGTGGTTATTATGTTTTTTAAAGAAAATAAATATGCTTCTCTGCATCTCTGCTAAAATCTGGGGAAAAGATTGAAAGGAATGTGAGTCTTACTCAGTACATTTAGTAATTGCTTGCAAAGTCTAGCAACCTTTCCAGCAGGCATGCCAGCTAAGATAGTTACACAAGCTACTTGATTGATCCCTGAATTGGCTTGATAGCTACACTAATAGAACCATATAGGGTTCTTCGGTTTGTCCCCATAGGAGAAACCTTTTTGGTGTTATGTAGAACCTTTTGCAAATGGTTCTACCTAGAACCCTATATGAAGGGTTCTCCATAGAACCCTCTATGAAGGGTTCTACCAGGAGCAATTGCTGGAACCATCTATGAAGGGTTCTACCGAGGAACCATTTTATCTTTGGAGGGTTCTTTCTAGAATCGTCTATGGATGGTTCCACCAGCATTATTAGCCTTTAAAATAAAAATATTTATGACAATAAGTACAAAAGGCTTTTCTTTGAGGGCCTAGTTCTACTCTAGCACACTGTTCTGCATGCGTCTATGTAACCCTGACTTGTTCACCGGACGTGCTACCTTGTCCCGTACCTGCTGTTTTAGACTCTCTCTCTCTCTATCGCACCTGCTGTCTCTGACTCGGCTATGAAAAGCCAACTGACATTTACTCCTGAGATGCTGTCCTGTTGCACCCTCTACAGCCACTGTGATTGTTGTTATTATTTGAACCTGCTGGTCATCTATGAATGTTTGAACATCTTGGCCATGTTCTGTTATAATCTCCACCCGGCACAGCCAGAAGAGGACTGGCCACCCCTCAGAGCCTGGTTCCTCTCTAGGTTTCTTCCTAGGTTTCTGCCTTCCTAGGGAGTTTTTCCTAGCCACCCTGCTTCCACATCTGCATTGCTTGCTGTTTGGGCTTTTAGGCTGGGTTTCTGTATAGCACTTTGTGACAACGGCTGATGTAAAAAGGGCTTTATAAATACATTTGATTGATTAGGAAACTCCCGGTTTACAGGCCACATCAGGCCTGCAAAGTGATGTATAATTCCTATTGGAATCCAGCCAGAGTTAGGATATCAAACAATTTGATTTTTTTTAATCACTTGCAACTTGCATTCAATATGACTGCCAGGATATGAAAGATTGAATACTTAGACTAACTCAATCATATAAACTGGAACAACCATCCCCAGTACCAGGTGCAATAAGTGGTATAATTACTAACAGATTGGATTAGTTTAGAATTTATTTATTTATTTATCTTTGTGTAGCATTAAATGAATCAACAAATCAATGCACATGTAAAAACACAATAGAGCATACTGGGAAATATGGCTAAATGTAGAACCCTTCTTGCCTTCCCAAAAAATTATTATTGCCTTCTAAATAATCATCAAAGAACCCTTTCTTCCAAAATCAGTTCTTTGGATGTTAAAGATTCTGGGTAGAACCCTTTCTTCCAAAATCAGTTCTTTGGATGTTAAAGGTTCTGGGTAGAACCCTTTGCCTTACAAATAACCCTTTTTTCCCTAAGAGTGTAGTTATGAGGTTGGGAGATTGGGAACCTATCTAGCTGGCTAGCTAAAGCCAACTTCATAACATTGCTAGGTGGCTAGTATTACAGAGAAATAACAAAACATTTTTGTTTTATTTATTCATCAAGAAGGAATCAATAGGCTACAAATTAATTTACAAACATACCTCCTGCGAGTCCTGTACATCACCAGCAGCTAAAATCAAATCAAACGCAGTGTGTGTCACTCTACACTCTTTCTCCCCCACTGACAACACTGTCTGCACGCACTAGAGTATGTAGCGCCCTGCCAAGCATATCTTTGCTCTGTGGTGCACCTTGGAAGGAACCACTTGCTAGGGAGAATAGGGGAGGGTACTTTTTGTCTGGTCCAACTAGTGTGCCCCCTCCGCAAAATACCACTGACAAATAGTTGTATAAATAATTATGATCGTGGGCTTAAAAATGAAGTCTGGAAGTTAATTTAACATGTGAATCTTTTTTAAACAGGACAGATCTGAGGGGACACGTGCCCTTGTGCCCCCTATTGGCATGACTTGTTTGAATGAAACTGTAATGTTGTTTTATGCTACAGGTACAGTATGCCTTTGCCCCAACAAGGATGAACAAGAAGGAGAACTACATATGTTTTTCAAGACCCCAATATAATATTGTTAAGTTGATTATACAGCTCAGAAAGGCAAGCTAATATACCAAACCTTAACTAATCTGCCATTGAAACAAAATGGGTGCAGGTACTGTACCTCATCACAAAGCTCAAAAATAAATCACAAGTGAACAAAGAAGGGAAATGAACAAAGAGTGATAGACAGCTTTAGGTTATGTAGAGCGGGGCTGAGTGGACCAGACATTTCTGATCGCTTTAATTCACCATATCCGACCAGGGAGCCTCTCTCTCTTTCTCTCTCACCCACTGCTTTTATCTGGCACTGTGTTACAGTATTGATTTTCTTTTTTTATCTTTAATGCTGGATAACAGGACAGAGCGCTAAGGGAGCCAGAGTGAATGGTGAGCTTTCCTCCAGATTGCTGCTATTCTCCACCTTATTGCCTCCTGTCGTTCATGGTTTCACATGATGTCCAGTGTGTCAGGATTGCCTTCCAGAAATAAACAAGCTGGATGACGATACCACTGGCCTGGGATAGAGATGATGAGAGGAGTTTAGATGGAAACTACAACAAAACAACTTTTTACACCTAAATCTACGTTCTACCTCTGCATGGGACATGACTGTTGTAAATAGTTGCTTTGACTCTATGAGTAGAACTATCCTGGGACATTGTTATTTCAATTCACAGCATATGGTCATGACATTGTCATGTATTTGTCAATGTATCAATCAAATGCCCAGTTCCAATTATGACTATGCAAATTCCTTATAACTAACATTATGGTTTATTTAACATACAGGTGTGATTACCTCAGAAATATACAACACTTTTCTAATTATTAAGTGAGTGGATTTCCTCATTTTGTAGTTACACAAGAGACAAGGCGTTTAGCTAATTCTCTAATTTAACACATCTAGTAACAGACTGGATAAACATTATAACACCTCTAGGACTGACATCCTCAAACAAGTAGGTGACTTTTTATGATAGGGTTGGGAGTTTTGTTGGCATTTATGCCTGCATAACAACCCCATCTGAAACAAAATGGTGGATTTATGGAAATCATTCATTTTAACCACCTCCAGGGAGTACATGGAAATGACAACAATGTAACAATGTGCAATGTAACAGTGGTTAAATAAAGCCTGTGATCATATAACATCTAACAGTGGTTAAATAAAGCCCGTGAGCATATAACATCTAACAGTGGTTAAATAAAGCATGTGAGCATATAACATATAACAGTGGTTAAATAAAGCCTGTGAGCATATAACATCTAACAGTGGTTAAATAAAACCTGTGAGCATATAACATCTAATAGTGGTTAAATAAAGCCTGTGATCATATAACATCTAACAGTGGTTAAATAAAGCCTGTGAGCATATAACATCTAACAGTGGTTAAATAAAGCCTGTGAGCATATAACATCTAACAGTGGTTAAATAAAGCCTGTGAGCATATAACATCTAATAGTGGTTAAATAAAGCCTGTGATCATATAACATCTAACAGTGGTTAAATAAAGCCTGTGAGCATATAACATCTAACAGTGGTTAAATAAAGCCTGTGAGCATATAACATCTAACAGTGGTTAAATAAAGCCTGCGAGCATACAACATCAAAAGAAGACTCAAGGCACAATATAATTCAGACACATTTTAAGACTTGAACTAGTAAAAACCCTGTTATTACAGAGAACGGTTAAAGTATGGGAAGGTATCAAATCGTTTATGTGTTGATCTCAGTGTGTCTTAATGTGGCAAAGGTTATTTAGTAGCACCCTATATTGATACCATGTGAGACCAGCCTCTCCAAAAGTTACAGGATATATAAGGTCATTGTAACTATTTTGAATACTACAAATGAGAGTATTGTAGACCTTTATCATAGCTGTTTTCTTGGAGAAAAAAGGGGAATATATTCTTGGATGTACCAGTAGGATGTCGTTTGTGTTGTTTCAGGATGTCCCGTTAATGTTTTTCAGATAAAAGGACAACCAAGGAGTCCTTTCGTAGCCTTCCTCAAAAAGCATCCTACACTCTTAGAAAAAAAGGTGCTATCTACAACCTAAAAGGGTTCTTCGGCTGGCCCCATAGGAGAACCCTTTGAAGAAAGGGTTCCATCTAGAAACCTTTCTAGAGAGGGTTCTACATGGAACCCAAAAGGGTTCTATCTGGAACCAAAAAGGGTTTTCCTATGGGGACAGCTGAAGAAGCCTTTTGGAAGCCTTTTTTTCTAATAGCGTACCTACTGATATCCCTTTGTTGATTTCTAGCTTTAGCAAAACCACGTTTTTATACCAGTCCAGTGGTAATTTAGCTGTCAATATGTCCAGACAAACTTTTTAGAGAGGGCTACAAAGTCAGAGAGGGCTATTGCAAGAAACTACATAAGATATCTTTTCAGTTAATATTAATTATTGCTTTTCTGGAGAGTTTAAAATTGGGATCCTTTGCTCCCGAGAAGGGCATCTCTGGGCATAGAGTCGACGTGGAAATGAATAATATAGAAAATATTTAGAATATTTCAAAAACAGATCTTTTCCCTTTTCCCTAAAATTCCACTACATTTATTTTGTATCTCAAATAATGCAAAATCAAAATAAATCAAGTTAACAATTAATGTTCCCTGCTGGATAAGGATTGTCCTGAATTTCAAGAATCCTACTATGTTTTCAATGTCGACATTGGCATATGTCATTGAAATGGAAACTGTGAAACATTTACTGAAGTTGTAACGCTACACTAACTAGCATCTTTGACACATTAAAGCAACATATGTAAAGATTCTGGAGCCTCTATCCAGCATGTGAGTCTCAGTAGGAGACAGGGGACAAGATAACGATTTGGAAACTCATCCCTAAAGCATGCTGGGAGAAACACATAACCATTTTTAAGTACTCATAATTCACCTATACAACTGTCACCTGATTACCCACATAAATGAATGACTCATGAACGAGGATGGTATAGCATGAACACCGGAAACTAACCAGAATGAAACCACTCCTGCACTTTTACATACAGAAATGTCATTCTACATTCGTACATCTACACTTTTCAAGTACAGCAAAAGTAAATCGTAGTGCATTTCAGATGCATATAATAGTTTTTTGTTTGTTTGTTGAAATGCTCGACAAGATGGTGTGTCGGAAAATAGTTCCCCCTACTTACATGCCACTGGTGTGAGATCACAGATGCTTGCATTTGTAGTTTTGAAGCTCTGTCCCCCGATCGGGAATAAACACGGTGGCAATGATGTGTCTGAATTTATGAATTAGCTGGATTCCTCTCTGCCTGTAAAATGTCCTCAAACAGACATTTTAAACAACACAGAACCTGGGAGGACTAAACAATTATTTTAGTAGGATTGCATTTATTCTTCAGGGAAATTAGTGTTACCTTGCCCCCCAAAATATGTTGAATTCGTGTAGATTATAAACAAGAGATGGCTAGGGCAATTTGAAAATAAATAGAATTCAATGAAGTTCAGCAAGGCTGGCAAACAGATAGTGATTTTACTTTTACTTTACTATTTTACTGCCCATTCAAACGCTTTTACACTCTAAAACTTTTGCCACTGTCTGCATACATTGAAAAAGAGGCATGAAAAAAGTCTCAGACCCATTTTTATGTGAATGTTGACTAAGAATGGTCTCCATCTGTGTAAACTGTCTGAAACGGGGACTTCCTGTGAGTCAGTCTGAAGCCTGAAGCAATCAAAGATATTTATCATGCAAGATGGCACACATTCCCATGGTTACGCTTTGTTACTGGTCTCCAATACATTGAGTCCCAAATATATTCTGCAGTGTTGGGAGTTGGGACAGGTCAGTGTGTCTTATACCTCTAAAATGCCCTATTTAAATCAAAGCTCATTTTTAAAGCGACAATCAGCAGTTGAAATAATAACAAAGCTTACTCCCACATCACTGTTTGGCAAATGTTTTTGACCACTCTCAAATTCCTACACAGAGCTATGGAGTCAAGGAGTCACCATGCATGATAGCAAAAGTATAGTTTTGACCATGTTTTGAGGCTATAGAGTGGTTGTTTACATTTAGTTTGTTTACAAACATTGGAATAAAACAAGTAAATGTGAACAACCACTCTATAGCCTCAAAACACAGATTGCCCCACTAAGGTTGTAAGTATGACATTTACTCTACATTTCAGTGCCTGGAAGACATCTTTTTTTATCAAAAAGTCCAAAGATATGATCATAACGCTGCCTTCTCATATACATTTGAGATAAACAAGAACATGATTCATTAATATATTAGTCTCATATACAAGGTAGGGTCATACCTAATGTTTCAGTGATCAAGAGAACTCAATAACAGGTTCAACAGCAATGTTTTCCCATATCCCCTCATTCTTACTATGGACATTTACAGTGCCTCTATAAGTCTGTCACAGGCCATCCTTCACATGTTCTTCTGAATATCCTCATTAATGCAAGCTTTGTTTTATAGGGTTCCACATAATGACATGTTCGGCGGTTCAGAGAAAAAGTGAACTAGTCCAAACAAACCCAGGGGATCATAGGACGGAGGGGGACGGAGGACAGGAGCCATAAACAGCACGACGGCTTCCCAGGGTCTCTTTTCCTCTCCCTTGCTCTCCTGTCGTCTTCGGTGATATTAGTGTTTCTCTATGACACCACCTTTAAAGTTAGCATCCTCCATTTATCAGGGAGGATACTGGAGTGATGGGTTTCTGCAACTACTTATTGAGATTGTAAATAAATGCCACAGCATCAAAGGGCTAAGAAGATGGAGACGAGATTAGGAGAGATTAGGAGAGACTGTAAAGGTTCCATCCATAGACTTTATGACGGTTTTCCTCTGCTACAGTGAGATGTTCTTCTTTTACAATCCCACAGTAAAATATATAACTTGTTTGTTTTGGAAAATTCATAAATTGGGGTCATCATTTCTCAGTAGGAGTTTTCTTTTTTATTACCTGTGAATTTCGCATATGTTGTGCAA